>NW_020209252.1:1567266-2201427 GCF_003025095.1 Trichoderma harzianum CBS 226.95 | reverse complement strand
CAAGTCCGGACCGCTCGAACGGCTTCTCCAATTCCCCAACCACGAGACGCTGCGGAGAGAGATTACATAGGCAATAGGGCCTAGGAGTAGGGGAGGAGGGATGGCTCGAACAAGAGCTAAGGAGGCTAGATTGGCTGCTAAAAGACGTCCGTCAGCACGCTGTTTGAAGCCCATTAAGACCAATCTGGGAGCGAAAACCCGGGGAAATGGGGCATGGAAGGGCAATGGACTCATGGCTGAGGTTCCTTTTCGCGGCGGGGATGGCTTGGGTTGGGGCCTTGGCGTACAGAGCCAATGACAGAAGATGCCTCGGGAAATTTACAAGCCGCTCACGACTTGTTTGGGCTTGGTGTTGTGCGCACGCAAGTAGTCGACATGGATATTCAATCCCTGCCAATAACGTCGACGGGCACGCACATTACAGTAGGCTGCTTCTCCTCAGCTCAGATCAGCTCCCTATCAGAATCTCCCAACGCATCCGACTTTCTCACGCCTTCTCCACACGACAAAGACAGTCGGCAGTCGGTGAATCTGGGGCACCGTGACAGCAACGACGCTGTGCGTGGGGATCCCTGGCCAGAGACAAGGATGCGGAGGAAGAGCGGCTCCACAGGCGCCACGATCTGCCAGGATGCCTTACGCAGCTTGACTAATGTGGCCCGGATGGCGAAGACGGCAGCCAGCTGGAGCAAAGTCTTACAGCAGACTGGAGTCAGAGTCAGAGTCCGTGGACGCCGTGGGCGGTCCGAAATAGTCGGCTTGCTCCTCCTGGATGACGAGACGGCGGCCCACCCCGTCGCTCGCTTGTTGGACGAATGCCAGTGGCTGCGACTAAGAAGAGCCTAGCCCTGTTGACTTGGATTTACGACAATGCGACAATATCCTGGGGAACTGGGAGAGCACGAGCACACCAGCTGCCGAGTCCGAGTACAAATAGGGTCCGGCAGATCCCTCTTGTCTCTTGTGTTCCACTCGCTTGTTCCCTCGTCCTGCCAACGTCCAACATCGAAGCCTGTGCTTCCTCCTCCCTCCACTATTTCACGTGGGCTTTGCCCTTATTCTCAGAGTTCCAGCTGAGGAAAGAAGAAGAATTTCATTTGTTTTAGGAATAGGGAGACGCTCATCATTCAATTCGTCCTCCAACACAGACCGCAGCAATGGACGAAAAGCACAGCGGCTCGGGTCGCAACTCGACCGATATCCGTGACACCGAAGTGCCATTTGCTGCCGACGAGGTTGTTTGCCCGCCGCACACAACTGAGCGGCGCCTGATGGCAAAGATCGACATGCGAGTCGTGCCGTTTCTCTGCATCATGTACCTGCTTGCATTCCTGGGTGAGTTGCATGTGCATATACACTCATGTTATGTCATGTCATGTCATACATATCATACTAAACATCTATCACCATTCACTAGATCGTGTCAACATTGCCAACGCAAAGCTGTTTGGCCTCGCTGGTGATTTGGATCTCGGCACTGGCGACAAGTACAACACGGCTCTGGTCATCTTCTTCGTGCCCTACTGCATCTTCGAGGTGCCCTCCAACATCCTGCTCAAGAAATTCAAGCCCCATGTCTGGCTGTCCATCAACATGTTCCTCTTTGGCTTTACCACCATGATGCAAGGCCTGGTCAAGAGCTACGGCGGCCTGCTCGCCACCCGCTTCTTCCTCGGCCTTTTCGAGACTGGCATGTTTCCAGGAGGTACGTTTCTCGCAATCATGCTTTTGGTGTCGTGTTGTGTGGTCGCGAGCTAACCAGTGTAACTTTTATTTAGCCTTCTACCTCATTGGCATGTGGTATAAGCGATCTGAGGCCCAACGACGTTACTCCTTCTTCTTCAACAGCACGACCCTCGCCGGTGCCTTTGGTGGTCTCCTTGCCGCCGCCATTGGCAAGATGGACGGCCTGCGTGGCTACCACGGCTGGCGCTGGATCTTCATCATCGAGGGCGGTCTCACCGTCTTCGTCAGCTTCTTCTTCTTCTTCCTTCTGCCAGACTTCCCTGAGGAAGCCAAATGGCTTACTGAGGACGAGCGCGTGTACGTCGCAGCACGTCTCCGCGTCGACCAGGGCACCGGCTCTGGCCACGTGAAGAGAATGACGATCAAGGATATCCTGAACGTGTTCAAGGACTGGAAGGTCATCGCCGGTGGCTTCATGTACTTTGGCCTCATTGTCCCCGCCTACGGCTATGCCTACTTTGCTCCCACGATCATCTCGACCTTCCACTACAACCCCATTGAAACTCAGCTGCGCAGCGTCCCACCGTGGGCCGCCGCTTTCGGCTTCTCTCTTCTCATTGCTACCCTGTCCGATAGATTGCGCCACCGATTTGCGTTTGCCATTGTCAGCATGCTTATTGCCATTGCTGGCTTTGCCATTCTCCTTGCAGAGCACAGCAACAAGAATGTCCAGTACGGCGCGCTGTTCCTCATCACGTCTGGCGCATACACTGCCATGCCCATCGTCGTTTGTTGGTTCAACATGAACCTGGGAAGCCACACTCGCCGTGCCGTCGGCAGCGCATGGCAGGTCGGCTACGGTAACCTGGGCGGCATCATTGCTGTCTTCATCTTCTTGACCAAGGATGCGCCCAAGTTCACTACGGGTTACAGCGTGTGCCTTGCGTTTACAGTCATCTCCATGATTGCATCAACCATTTACGGAATTGGCTGCTTGATGGCCAACAAGCAGAGGGACAACATGACTGAAGTCCCCGACCTCTCGGAGGAAGAGAAGACAGAGCTAGGCGACTTGAACCCCGAATATCGGTACCTGCTGTAATTTTTTTGTTTTTCATTACCTATGTTATGAGTCATGAAGGGGGACCACGTTCAGAGTCTATGATTGTAATTTAATGACTAGTTGGAAATATTCAAACAGGATTGGATAATAGTTCCGAATCCATTTCTTGGCCTTCCATGCCTTTTACTCGTGCATTTACATTTACGGAGCAACAATTCTCTGATCGCCGAGCCGGACCTGCGCAAATCCTTGCCCCGCTACGGAGCCCTCCGAAGACGGATCTAGGCCTAGCCAAAGTGATGAATAGGCTCCAGCTAGTTACGAGCTGAGGGCTTGCCAAGGTCGGGATTGAAATGCCGGCATAGCCAGAGCATCATCGGCTAATCTTTTATTTCAATTTCATAGAATATCAGAGCATGTTTTTGCGAAGAAGAAAGAATCAATAGTTCTGGAAACTGGAAATAAAAAAGGAAACTTCCCGGACCGTGGCGTTCTTTTGTTGCGCCACAACTAAGCCAAGGTTTTGTTCTAACGAAGAAGCTTCTTGGTTCCATGTTTATCTCGTTTTTGCTTGAGTCAGTTCCTCCCGCGTGCGGAGAAAATATGGGGTGGCTGGCTGGTGGCCTATTTTTTGTTCTCTCTGGGGGGAGAGCCTAGGCCTCGGTTTCGCTGATTTTAACCTTTCTTGTTCGGTGGAGACTGCGCCGAAGATTGGAGCTCATGACTCTCTTTCTTTTGGGCTGGAGGGAGGATGAGGCATCATGATGCCTGATGGGGAGTAGGCGTTGTATTTTTTCTACTGTTCCATATTTTGTGGTACGGATGAAGGAATGTGAACTATTTGATATTACTTAGGACTACATAGTTGACTTGGTAATGATAGAGACCGGAGAAACAGTAATACTTTTTCCTGTCACTTGTAAGTCGTAATAGGACCTTGATTTTACGTGCATGAAAATAAGCCTCTGGCTGCACCCCTATTTCGCGAAAAGGAAAGAATCAGCAATGCGTGCTCCGTATTTGGATACCATCCATAAAAAGCAAATGAAAAAAAAATTCCCTGTCCATGTGAAAATAGCATCATAATACGAGTACCAATGACCCGAGTGTTACTATCATCCCGGCCTATATCTCTCGGGCGAGATTTGGTTGTGTAACATCGGTGTGCCTGGCGACCATTCCTTGGGCTGACTTAGCCCACTTGTGCTGCTACGATGGCATGCAAGTAGCCAGCTGAAAAAAATTGTTGAATGATAAGGAGACGAATAGTCTCTTGGGGAAAACAAAGGGCTGCTGCTGATTTGGCGTGTAATTGTGGTTACACGCATGTAGACTTATGCCCCCGCGAAACTTTCCGATCATGTTCAAGTTGAGGATTTGATACCGTTTGAAAGACAAAAGAAACTGGCATCGTTGGAGACAGGAATGGCTCCTCACTTCCTATCCTGCACCGCCAGATGGCCCACCCAGAACTGCTCGTTGCTTCGCGCATGCCAGTTGACCGCCGCAAAGTCATTAAGGACTCTAAGCAGCGTCTTCCACGCATCCCCGGGGCTAGCTGTCGTCCGCACCGTCTCCTAAAGCATGGCAACGACGAGCTTGAACCTCTCGGTGGGTAGGAAGGCCACCTTGCACACCGTCAGCACAAGGCGAACCCAGTTATCTACGAAGCCCTGGTTGAAAGCAGCCTGCGCATGACGGAATTCAAGCATGTGCGAGACGGTGTCGTCTTCGTGCTTGTGAGTGTTGATTCTCAAGGCCGTGGGACGAGTGTCACGAGTCTTGGGATGACGTGAGAGCATCTGGCTGATTTGATCGAGGTCGGAAGCTGTCCAGAGAAACTTGATGGCCTTTTCGACGGCTCCTGTGCCCTTGAGGATGTTTGGGGGAAGATTTGCTTCTGCGAGGGGGCAAGTTGGAGAGTTTGTCGCATAGGCAAGGCCTGAAGCGGCGATGAGTTGGGTATGGATTTGACGGCGGTGAGGCGAGCACAGGTGGAAGAGCAGACTGTTTTCGAGAACGACGACGAGCGTGGCGACGCGTTGAACCTGGAGAGTTGTCAGATCTTGTCTCTGTCCATGGTGGTTTTGTCCCTGGTTAAGCCCCTGAGCAACTCCCTGAGCAAGAGATGGAACAACAGCCGGGCTGACGTGGACGTGCAAACCGCAGGCATCATTGATGTGCACTCTTGCTGAATGCGCTGTCCAGATGGTGTAAATGGCCGTGTTGAGTCCCGGAAACAGATTGTTGGCCTCTGATTCTCGCAGGATCGGGCTGGTGAGCGCCGTTGGATGCCAGGTCTCGTGTTGACCGTGACCACTGATGTTGCTATCGGGATTGATCAGCCAGTATCTCAGGAGAGGGTTGTCTTTGGCACCAGCTTTGATCCAGGGGATGGACGATTGGGGGCTCATGATGAACATGTTGCCGTTGTGCTTGGTCTTGATGATACTTCCCCTGGGTGCCTGGGCGAGGAGTTGACTTTCAGTCATTTGGCCGTCTGTGTCTCGGTCATTGTCATTGACTTGGTCATTGACTTCTGGATAATTCTCTTCCTTTTTGTTCTTCTCCTCTAGGAGAAACGCAGCTTGGAGGCCGGCATCTTGGAGCGCAGAGGCAAAGTAGTGGAAGCTGCGGTCGCGATCAGGCACAGTCTGCTCGTCAGAGACCGGTGGGGTGAGAAACTCGAGTTCGACGACGAATTGAATACTCGTGACGAGTGACAGCCTTTCTTGAGGCTTGGGAGCGGAAAAGATACGCATCGTTTGGAGTCTGTCCGGTTGAATTGATTGGATCTGGTTGAGGAAGGGGTAATGTCTTTTGCGTTATTTGGGACGAGATGGTTTGAACAAAAGAGTTGAGGATTCAGATCATTTGACGACGAAAAGGACGGTATTGCTTCTTCTGGACTTTTAGATGGAACAGGCGAAGAACAGGTGAGTCGGCTACCTGAGACGCTGTTGAAACCCTGCTGATGTCTTCTATAGTAACGAAAGGTGAATGGAAACTGATCGTGCAGTGTCGAAGCAAAAACTTGCTCAACTTTGATCCGATGATTCACGGTTAGGGCAAACAGACGGACAAACAGTAGTGCCGCAAAAAAAGTAAAAAGGGGGCATTACAGGCAGAATCGACTAGACTGAATAGTCAAAGGCACCTACAAAGTGTGTATCGAGTTAAATAGCATCTTGGCAAAGGTACGTTACGAAGTTTCTGTTTGCTTTCAAGCGATCATCCTATCATTGTAAGCAGATAGCTGTTGCTATTCTGGTTGATGGGAGGCCGCTCGCTAACAACGAAATGCTCAAGGTAGTCAGGGCAGTCTCACGAATCACATTGTCGCCTCGATCATTCAACTCCCTTGCTATTCAACTCCCTGCAAGGGAAACCAAGTCAATCCTTATCATTGAATCAGACGGTACAACAACCTTCCCATTTGTCAGCTCGAAGCCATCATTTCATCCGCATAAAGTCTCGTGATGAAGTTTCGTCATCTCAAACATTCCCCCATCACAAACATCTTCATCAACAACCAATCCATCACCATCAGCATCATCTTAAATCCTCACAAGAATGAAAGAGAACCAATCAGTAATTCCCCGACATCTTTCAATTTCTCCGTCTCATCACACGATCAGCCATATTTTTCGTAATACTTTCGTAATAAGCTTCCCGACGCCCATCACTCACCGAGGACGCCTAGCAAGTATAATGAAAATCTTAACTACTGCAAGCCAAAAGGCATCGACGTTCCTGTCGGGGAGTGTCGGCAATGGAGGTCACACGCAGGGCAGGCTTATTCACCGATGGCGGAGAATCGGGGAGCTGCCGAATCTAGTGTGTGAGTGCTGGGTTTGGATAATACGCGGATAAATTGGAGGCCGACCAGCTTGGACCTTTAAATGGGCTGCTGTGTCTCGTGGTTTATATAATTCAGTTTTACTTAGACTTTGTTCATTGTAGTAGATAATTCCGTCAAAAGAAAGAGAGTGTGGTTAAAAAAAAAAATCAGTATACAAACTGTGGGAATATATGTACTAACTTACCACACACATACTCGCCATGTCCAAGACGGAACTCGTCACAGCAGAGACAGAGACCATCCTCCTCCAACCCATCTCCCCACCGGCCCCCATAGCTTCCATCCCGCGTCGATCTTCTGGTCCGGATCTCCCAGCTCCGTTCCCCGAGCCTTCGGTCCACGATGCCGAATCAGCCTTACCACCTGAAAGTGCCGTCTCCACGGCCCAGAGATGGAACGACCCACCCAGGAACAAGTACCGTGTGCTGTCGTGCTTCTTCGCCTTCCTCGTCTACGGCATGAATGACGGCGCACCGGGCGCCATGGTGCCGCTCTTTGAAAAATACTATCATCTGCCTCACTCAATCGTCTCCCTCATGTTTCTCAGCCCCATGGTAGGCTGTGTGCTTGCCTCATTCACCTCCAACCGCCTCCATGCTATAGCTGGAAGACGTGGTGTCGCACTGACGGCAACTGGTGCCTATGTCCTGGCGTATTTAGGCATCTCGCAGCATCCTCCTTTTCCAGTTGTAGTCTGTCTCCTTGTATTGACGGGGTTTGGGAGCGGCTTGATGAATGGAAGCTGGAATAGTTGGTTTGGAGGCCTGGTTCAAGGCAGCACGCTGCTGGGATTCCTGCATGGGTTTTGGGGCGCGGGTGCGACACTGTCTCCAATTCTGGTATGTTGCGCACACCTCTTCTCGAATGTTGTGAGTTTGTTGTATTCATGCGGGTTATTGCAGATATCCAGAATTGCGACCAAAGTGGAAAATTGGTGGATCTTCTACTGTAAGTGATATTCCAAGTCAACGTTATCTTTGTTGCTGCATCGAACTAACACAATCTAGGTCTAATGGTGAGTTGAATCGCTGTGTTTCGTATAGAAGAACTGTCGGCTCACATGCTCTCATCTATCTAGATGAGCTTGGCTTGTCTTGCCTGTATAGCTGTAACAACCTCATTTTGGGATGATACTGGGTCGGGATTCCGTCAACGGAACGCGACTCCGTCGCCCAATGCACAAGCAGGAACTCTCAAAGTCTTGAAAAATCGGGTATTATCCCACTTTGGTTGTAGAACCAGGTTGATGTAAAACTGACGCTGACTAGGTGACTTTGACGTTCTCTCTCTTCATGGTTCTCTATGTGGGATCTGAGGTCACTATTGGAGGTTGGCTTCTGACCTTTATGATGAACGTCCGCAACGGCTCGCCTACGGCGTCCTCTCTGGCTACTTCGGGCTTCTGGATTGGTCTCACGGCTGGCCGCTTCGGACTGGGCTGGATCACCGGATATGTGGGAGAAAAAGTCATGGTGACGATATACCTGCTCAGTGCAATCGGACTGGAGCTTGGGGTTTGGTTCGGCAAGGAGTTTGCAGTCAGCGCTGTCATGGCTGCGCTTGTTGGAGTATCAATCGGAATGCTTATGCCCTCAGTGAGTTGCCTGACTCGTGCTCCAGACTTTTGGCTCGAGGAAATAGAATTAACAACATCATGTTCAGGGAATCCGTGTCATGACCAAGTTGTTGCCGCCAGAAAAGCACCTCGTCTCCGTTGGTTTTGCGACAGCATTTGCCGTGTCTGGATCTGCCGTGTGCGTTTTCCCCGTCTTATTCCATACATTTTCACGGGCGTCAGACTTGTGGCTAACACACTTTTCATCATACAGCTTTCCCTTTGCAGTCGGTGCGCTTGCTGAGGCGTATGGCGTAGAGGTGCTTCAACCCGTCGCCCTGGCGTTGTTTGGATTGCAGCTGGTGCTATGGCTGTTCATCTCGAGAGGGAAGTTCAAGGTGTAGATGACCAGATCCATCGGACCGTTGCTACTGAAGGCTGAAACAGCACTCATAGTATATCGTATAAGTGCCGATGTTCCTGGCGGAACTCCGCAGCCCCTTGACAAGTTGACAAGTCACTGCATTGGCACATAGGCATTGGCTTGGATGGATCGGAGATGGACTTTAGAGACGCCGCCCAAAGGCCGCCCAGATTCAGTGGTGGATCAGGTAAGCCCACCAGAAGGGCGATTTTGACGACAGCAAAGGCGCATCGGAATGGAGGCCAGTTGAGAATCGGCGGCCGCTGACTCGCTGCTATTTGCGGCGACCCCGCCATGCGCCCCTCCTTGAATCCCGAGATGGGCAAAATGATTTTGCATTTGTCTGACCCCACTGCGTTTCTCCAACTTTACTTAAGAGCCGCCGTTCGCTTTTGTAGATGTAGTTTGAAGTTCCTCAAGTCCGCAATCATCTGTGTCTTTAGTTGATCTGAATTTTGAGAATATATATAAACCCAGCAAAATGGCGACTGTTCGACACGCATACCGCGAGGGTAGGCTCATTCCCTCTTGTGCAATTGGCCAAGTGAGAAGCATGATAAGAATGATCTGCTAACATGAATGCGCATTCGCAGATGTGCCCACAATCCTGGGCTTCATCCAGGATCTTGCCGACTATGAGAAGGAATCCGATGCTGTCAAGGCGACGGTCGAGACTCTGGAGAACACAATTGCCTTTGCGCCATCGGGTGTTGTCAGCCCCCAGAACAACCTGCCCGTGACTGAGAACATCTCAGCAACTCGTCCTTCGCGCTGTTTCCTCATCTTCGACGAACAAGGCAAAGCCGCGGGAATGGCGCTCTATTTCTACAACTATAGTACATGGCGATCCAAGTCTGGCATCTACCTGGAAGACCTTTACGTCGACCCCTCATACCGTGGCAAAGGATACGGCAAGAAGCTGCTGTCCGCGCTGGCCAAGGAGGTTGTCGCAATGGACGGCGGTCGTCTAGAGTGGTCGGTGCTGAAGTGGAACGAGCCGAGCATCAAGTTCTATGAGCTCATCGGAGCCACCGCAATGAACGAGTGGGTGGGAATGCGTGTTGACGGACCGACGCTGAACAAGGTTGCCAACCTGACCGACTAAACCGTATATATCCCGCATTTAAAAGCCGTAAATAAAAAAGTTCATGTCTTCACGACGATGCAGTCTTTTTCTGTTTACGGCCGTTCTCATCCACGCCTTCGAAGATGTCGAGTTGATGCTTGGCCGCTGGAGGGAGCCGTGACTGGATGCTACCCCATGTAAATGAGTATTTGAGCGTGTTGGGATCCTGTGTCATTGTTGGTGTAAGTTGCCATGCTCTAGTGTAGGCTCTCTGAAACCATCTTGTTGACAAGTTGCGGTCGCGATCTTTGACACTATATGGACCGCTGTCCTTTTGGCCAGTTCGCCGCTGTTGCTTTAGAGATCTCGGCTTTTCGACAATGGCCGTCGGCTTTGTAGCATAGCCTTTCCAGTTCCATCTTGTCTGTGCCGTTATCTCTTCTGTCGCCGCCAAAGAGTTTGCAAGTGGGCGCCTTTCTGGTATCTGCCACTCGCCCCTCTCCTGGCCTCCATTGCTTAGCTCCTTGAGCATCTCCCATTCACCTCTGCCCAAAGGAGGCATAATCTTTTCAGCATTTCGTCGCCACCAGTTGGCCCTTTTCGTCTGCTTCAGATTTTCTCCAGGTGGTTTCCCCCAAATGGTCTCTTTAGGAATGAATTGGTCCGGATCAAGCGTCTTAACCGGAGTCCCAGGCCAGCTGGCCGTACCCTTTGTGTCTCTTTGCTGCTGTCGCTGCGATTGCAGAATTCTCATAAGCTTCTGTTGGTCCCATTTCTCGAAAAATGCCTTTTTGGCTTTGACGGTGCCATCCGCTGTAGCATGTGTCGTTGATGAAGAAGCCTTGTTAGCTTCGCTGCTTCTCCTTGCTGAATCAAGAGCTTCTTCGAGAGCCCTCGAATCTTTGGGGCCTTGCGGAATCACAAATTGAGCCATTAGTTCTCGTCGCCTACTTCCTGACCTCCCAAAACCTTTGAATATCAGGTTCTCCATTGCTGCTTTTTCGCCGCTATTGGCAGCTCGCAGCGTTCGCAGAGCCGTGTAGGCTCGAGCAAGATGAGCTTTTGCACGCGTGTCATATTTGCGATGACGATGGAAACGATCTTGAATTGTAGACGCAATCTCAGCTCGAAAGGCTGGAGGGAGGTAAGAGCATTCTCGGAGTAGATGACGATAGAGCTGAACTGGTGATGGTGACGTGGGAAGAGGGTATGAGGGGGCAGGCATACTGAATAGGAGAGGTCTAGGCTCTCATGAGCTAACCAAAGGGAACAGAATTATGCCTTAGGAAATCGAAGAATCCGGTGTGCTTTGTAGATGGTGGAGCAATGAATGAATGAAGCTTCTGATATGCCAGTATCTTATCGCTAGATTTGGGAAAGATTCGATCGTGATTGGTTAAACCCCGGCTGATTTTGAATTGGAGTTGCAACGAAAAATACTCCCTTTGGATCATTAATAAATCATTTGCAACAGAAGAGCTAGAGTAATTACGATAATTAATTATTTTTTATACATCATGTTACTATATCGTTATAGATAGTATCTTATGCCATCTATTTCCCAAGCTGTATCAACTACACCGATATCTCCAAAGCTCATCTCTTGGAGATTGCCTTTTTTTCTCTCATTATTATATATATGCTATGAAAAGTTGCGAGCTATGCGAAGCCAATTGGCTACTCTAAGGCAACTGACTTACTCTGTCCTTGTAAGTTTGCTCTGCCCTTGTCCAAACGCCCTCGGTATCACGGCGGTCCAAGGTGAGTAAGGCTGGCAGCAACAGACCAGAATACTCATCAGAGGATTCACGTGGGATCAAGGTTGGAAGGTGATCAATGGCAATAATTCTTAGCTCCGGGTCATTGACAGGCTTGGAGGTTGGAATCGTAGGCTTATCGAAAGTGGACCAGGTTGAGCAGATGGGGATAGGGTTGTTTGGACTGCGCAGTTGTTAGTATTATGAGAGCCAGGGCGTCGACAATAATGGTGGCAACTAACCTATTCGGATCACATGAAACATCACAGATGACTCGTAGTCGCCTCTCTGGGGTCGCAAGAGAATCAAAAGTGACAAAAGGAGGAGCGGGGTTAGGTCCGAGATAGACGCAGTTGACGAAGATGTCCGATTCCACAACCTATAAAAGTTAATACGGAAGTTGTTAAACAAGTAGAGAGTAAAACATACTTCTTTAAAAGGTCCACCCTTGGCTGTCTCGTCCATGTCCCACTTGATGATAGATTCTTCGTCGAGTCCAATCTCACGGCAAAACTGAACAGCTCCACTGCCGCAGCGTCCTAAAGCTCCGATAATGATAATACGGGGAGCTTGGCCGTTGTTGGCAGCAATAGCCGGCTCAAGCACAGACTTAACGTGTGAAACCAGAGCAGGAGTATTCTCGAAAAGAGGCACTTCACCTTGTGTGACGCCAGGGTGGAGGACTTGGTGAGCCCATGAGATGAAGGCCACGGCCGCACCAGCATAACCTGCGAAAAATCCGAATCGCGATTCTCCGGTTGTTTTCATCCGTTAAAAACTCCAAATCGTAGAGGGTACCGCCAGCTCGTGAAAAGCGGTAAAGTGAAGGGACCCATCCAGTCTGCTTCTTGAAGATGTGCTGGAAGTGGATGTATGAATGGGGGAGGTCGATGTCGTCCTCGGGAAGTTCCTTGAGGCCAAAAATGATGTCTTCCTTGGGGGCCTTGACCCACGATCCAGCAGGCACTAATTCAGCGCCAACTTCTGCGAATTCTTCATCGTTGTAGATACGTTCCGCCGATCGCTCGACGCGAACGATGTAGCCAGCGTCGAGGAGAGCCTTGGCAGTCTTGGGCGACACTATTCCAACTGTCAGACATGTGATGCGACGCAAGGTTAGCGCAACGTACAAGGCGAGCGACGCTCGAATGGCTTGGTATCAGCTCTCGGTGGATGACGGTAGGCATCTTGGGCGCGAATTGATGTTCGTGCTGTATATATGATGTAAAACAAAAATGAATTGAATGAAATACAGACTTTGCAAGGCAAAAGAGGTTAATATCTAGTAGATACAATCGGCCTTCTTGAGTCACAATCGCAGCGATGGTGGGGTAGCAAAAGTAAAATGGCGGGGCAAAAGAGGCCGTATCATCACGTGAAGCGGCCAATTGACTCTTTGACAGCTCCGACAACGCTTCAGCGTTTGTTTGCACTCAATTTAGCGGGAGGGCCTTTAGATGCGCTTTTTACATAGCATCAGCCATTGGGCAACCAACGAGCCTTGTTGGTTCGTTGGGCTATTGCGCAACGATGCGGCATTTCATGAAGAATCTTGTTCCATTCATGTGTATCTGCAAACCAGACAAAATGTAACCCTCATAGGCATCTGCTATGAAGGTACTTGATACAGTATTCAAGGTCTTGGTACAAGTAGTCGGCCATTGATTGAAGCAACCATTGCAGCTTACTGTATAATATGCCGTGCTCGTATCAAGAGGACCTGGATCTTACGTATGATCAAGATGACGAAGAGCTTCGGTACAAAAGAACAAGGCACCCAATTGTAAGAGCCGATGATGACATCCCGCTCTTTGGCTACTGTATACCGTCGTATCGGCTGTACATATGGTTCGTCAGCTGTCAACACCCATCTGCACACTGCAAATGCACAGCTCTTTGCCGTGATTGGCAGAGAGACCGAGTGTTGAGAGTAAACAAAAATGTTGAATGGCCCTCCAAAACGGCGCCACTCAAAGCATCTTTAACAAAACAAACATGGAACAGTCTCACATCAAGTCAGAAGCAAGCCCAGGGTTACTTAACCCCACCATGATCCATCTCACTGGCAATTAAAGTCCAAAAATAAGGGTCGCTTTGTCGCGTGGCGCGACACGCACGACACGAAATCACGAAACAGACACGTCGCCGGCGATTCAATTAATTGAGTTTGAGGTTGCAATGCAAATACACGCGCACCGCATCGAAATTGGCATTTCCAGGCCAAGTACCTCGTGCTAGTGCTCGTACCTCGTACCTCGCACAGGCAATATTTCCTGCAGTGCAGGTCTGATGTACATACGGGGAAAGCCTTATGCATATGCCTCTCTATGTCTGTTCCTTTTCAGGCCCCCACACATCATTTTCATTGCATCACGGCTTTTGATCCTTTTTCGTGTTCTGTTCTCCTTGCTGCGTGATCCGTGCAAAGTATCCAACCTAGCCTAACCTTTACGGAGGCCCTGTAAGGTTTCGGAACCTTTCACCTGTAGCCCTTTGTTCTGATTCTGAGACCAAAACCTCAACTCGCGTCCTCGCTTCGGGATTTCTTTTCCCTCCACAACCACGAGACAAGCGCATCGTTAATCTGCAGCCGTGATTCCGCTGTTTCATTCGTTGCAATTCTGCAAAGCGGAGACATTGCCGACCCCCTCTCGGCAGAAGTAGTAATAATAGTTACATACCGGAACTGACCTTGACCTTGCACACAATCTTTGCTGCAGATTTGCTGCTTGTGTTGGTGCTTGCCTGTTACCCTGCCAGCAACCCACGGCGGTCTCATTTCGCTTCCAACACCGGCCTCGCTCAAACCCTCCGACAGATCAACAGCTTTGCGACAAAGTAAACGTCGAGCAGAAGAAAGAACAAGCAAAAGGCGGCGACGCAACTTTGGATCCGGCGCGCATCAACTTTTTTCTCGAGCCAAGTATATGGATTAGACTTTGGGTTGGGAGAGCTCGCTAGTGCCACCATTTGTCGTGTCCAATCTCGTGCGACAACCGCTGACCGGTATCAACCTCAACCTTTCCTCGACAAGGCAAGGCAACACTCACACTCCGCCATGCCATCCGCGTCGCAATCGTCGCAACAGTCCTTCACAATGAGCCAGCAGTCACAAACTGGGCGTGCGGCCTCATTTAATCGCGGCTACAATGGCGGCGTCGACGGGCCTCAAATCTACTCGGTATGCATTCCCGCCATATGCCGACGCAGCGCTTCGGGGCGAGAGATGGCCTGCTCCCCGCCATTTCGAGCTGTCGGGGAGCCATTGACTGACATTGTGTGAAACAGGCGTCGTATTCGGGTGTCGATGTGTACGAGATGGAAGTAAATAACGTGGCCGTCATGCGCCGTCGCCACGATTCCTGGCTGAATGCCACGCAGATTCTCAAAGTCGCCGGCGTCGACAAGGGAAAGCGCACCAAGATCCTCGAGAAGGAGATTCAGATTGGCGAGCACGAAAAGGTGCAGGGAGGCTACGGCAAATATCAAGGCACCTGGATAAAATTCGAGCGAGGAGTCGAAGTCTGCCGCCAGTACGGTGTGGAAGAGCTGCTGCGACCATTGTTGACCTACGATATGGGTCAGGATGGCGGTGTTGCAGGCCGAGGCGATTTCAACACCCCAACCAAGGAACAAGCCATGGCAGCACAGAGGAAACGCATGTACAATGCTGGAGGGGATGGAAGACCCAATGGTCTGTCGGGCACCTTTTTCAAGAACATTTCCAGCACGGCCTCACACGCAGTTGCTGCTATCAGCAAAGCTCGTTTTGGCTCCCCTGGACCCCGAAGTCGAAATGGCCCATCAAGAGCCCCCAGCTTTAGCCGCCAACCTTCGATGCAAAATGGCGATGATTTCCCCGGCAACTCGCAGCAAAGTTACACCTCCGACTATACCAACCAAGGCGTCGACTCTGCTTACTCCACACAACAGCAGCAGCAACAGCAGCAACAACATCAACAGCAGTCTCAGCATCAACAGCAACAACCAAATGGCAGTGTGAGCATGCCCGACAACGAGCCGCCTAGAAAACGTGCACGAGTCACCATGACTCC
This sequence comes from Trichoderma harzianum CBS 226.95, assembly GCF_003025095.1. Classification (NCBI taxonomy): domain Eukaryota; kingdom Fungi; phylum Ascomycota; class Sordariomycetes; order Hypocreales; family Hypocreaceae; genus Trichoderma; species Trichoderma harzianum. Next base: position 2,185,959 of record NW_020209252.1, on the reverse strand, counting down.
CGCCGACAGCTTCGGGGCCTATGGGCAGAACATGGAGGTATATGCCAACGCCTTTCCGGGGTCGCCCACGGAACCGAACGAGTCCTTTGTATATACCCAGCAAAGCGCACTCAACGATCGCGACGCCGTCGACGAAGGCAAGGGCCCGTCACCCCCGCTGCCCTATGAGATGTCTCCTGATGTAGAGATGAAGCGAAGCATGCTGATGGGTCTCTTCATGGACTCAGCTACAGAGGAGTTATCACATGATATGCTTCAGACATTTACGCCTCTCGAGCTTGATATGCCCATCGATCCTCAAAGCCACACCGCCCTTCACTGGGCGGCTACACTAGCACGAATGCCTCTTTTGCGAGCTCTCATCACGGCTGGAGCCTCGCCGCGACGGGTGAATGCATCGGGAGAGACTGCCCTTATGCGGGCATGCCTTGTTACAAACTCCATGGACCAGGGCTCATTCCCAGACCTTCTTGAGGTTCTGGGAGGTACTATTGAGTTTCGCGATCACAAGGGACGAACCGTTTTGCACCACATCGCAGTGACGAGTGCGGTCAAAGGCCGCAACGCTGCCAGCCGATACTATCTTGAGAGTTTACTGGAGTGGGTAGTACGACAGGGCAGCGTCCCCAACAGCCAAGCAACACAGTTGAATGGCAACGGTATCAACGGTTCACAATCCATTCCCAAAATGGGCATTGCTCGATTCATGTCCGAGATTGTCAACGCCCAGGACAGCTCAGGGGACACAGCACTCAACATCGCAGCTCGGATTGGAAACAGGAGTATAATATCTCAGCTTCTCGAGGTCGGAGCCGATCCAGAGATTGCTAACCGAGTTGGCCTACGGCCCCTGGATTTTGGTATTGGCGGTGAAAATGCCGAAGGAAAACTGAACGGCGATGCCGCTGCTGAGAAGAACGGCGCTCCGGGATCCAGCCAGCGGAGTCGTGAGAGCAGCGATGAGATTATTGATTGTGAGTTTTGAACCTTACTCATATCCCCCCTACCCGATCAATATGGTTCTTTACCTTGCACATACTAACCTTTCATTTAGCCATTACTCATCTCCTAAACAAAACTGGTGCCACTTTCCAGCAGGAAATGAAAAGCAAACAAGCTTCTCTGGACAACCTACATTCTACCCTCCGAACAACCTCCACCCAACTAGGAGAGGCCCGCCGAAGCGTCGAGCAAATCACTGCCACCCTCAAGAAACAGCAACTAGCCCGCCAAAAGGTCGCCAACCTTACCCATGCTCGAGAAGACGACCAATTCAGAATCATGAATGAGCAATCCAACGCCGCTCAGTCCAACCCATCGTCATCATGGGAAACCGAACTCGCCGCTATGCTAGAGGCTGCAGACGAGGCGTCAACGTCAGGTGGCTTCGCTAGTGAGGGAATGCTGCCTTCTGCGACGATCCTACGAGCACGAATCCGCGCCATCGAGAGCCGCAGAGAAGTTACCCGCAAAATGGTCATGGCCCTCAAGGGAAGGAGCCGCGACGTCGAAGTTAAGTATCGTCGTGTTGTTGCTCTGTGCACGGGCGTCCCGGAGACGGAAGTGGATGCCGTCGTTGACGGGCTCCTCAAGGCTGTTGAAAGCGAGAAAGACGAGCTGGAAATTGGAAGGGTAAGGAGATTCCTTGGAGGAGTCGAGGGCGTAGTGCACTAGTGATGGCGCTCACCTCCTTGGATCTCCGTGTTCCTCTGCCCCTTACGTTTTTTGCTTTGGTCTTTGAACAGTAGCGCTTTCAGTTTTTGTTTTATCGTTGAATTCGTTGTATATTGTATACTGCATATGTGGGATAATTTTCCGACATGGAGCATATCGGACATTACTTTGGCCTCTATTTTCATTCTTCTGGACGGTTCTCGGCCTTTTTTGTGGCGGTATATTACATTATTCTTTTTTTTTTTTTCATATTCACATACCTACATATATTCATATATGCGTGTGGCATTTTCCGGCTCTTGGGTTGGGGGAGGTGGTGTTTGGTTTGGTTTCGCCTGAGGCTATGGCATCGTTTGGATGTATATCACTTCTCGGACGTTTTCGAGGTCCTACGATGGTGATGTTTTATTCCTTAGCTTGTTTTCATTGTATAACCCGAGTTTTATTTTTATTTTTATTGCATGTAATGTAATGAACGCATGTTTATGTGAGGACTTTGAAGGAGAAACAGTCTATTTCCTTTTGCTTGAAATTCGACACGATGCTCAATATGGTGAACAGTAATGTGACAAGAATGAGTGATGGATTAATATCTGGTACCTATATTACTTCGACGTGTACTCTAAAGATATCGTAGATGATCGCTCTAATCAAGATCCTCAAAAAACACCCTCCCTAACATGACTTCGAAGCAAAAGATAAACCCAACTTGCCTTAATTCCCCTTGAAACGAACACTCAAATAGCTTCCCAATCCGCCATAAACGCCATACAATGCCAAGTAAACCCCAAAAACCACCGTCTTCAGCTTAATAAAGCTCGCCTCGACAGCCTGATAAAAACAAAAAGCAAGGCTATTTTCCAGCTAGGCACCATTCCGATATGCCACCTCCCACTTCTTCTCCACATCCCCAATCTTCTTCCTCAGCCCCTGAATCTCACCAGTAAGCTCGTCCAAATTCCTAGACAGCGCACTGACTTCTTCGAATCTCCTCGCGCCATGGGCCGATCTGACCATTTCCTCAACCATAAATTTTTGCTCTTCGAGCACGGCGAGGCGTTCTTTCAGGTCTTTTTCTTCCGTCTCCAACAAGCTGACCACCGTACTTGTCTCACTGGGCGCCTGAGAAGCGTTCTCGGATTCGGCAAGTTCTGAATGCCGCAGGCTTGACGTCGAATGATTTGTCGAAGGGAGGAAATGTGAGTGTGATGAGGATGTCGAAGGCGTAGATCTGTGGCGCAGCATTTGAGGTAGGTTTTTCAGCGGCAACATATTGGTGTGTAAAAATGAACTTGCATAAGCATAAACTGCGACTTGTAATCTCTGTTGGGTCGGGCTATCGGTATTCAAGTCGCGAAGTCTCTTGGCGGCAGATCCGTACTTGGAGAAGCTATCTATTAGGCGTTTCCGTATCTTGCTGGCTTCTTGGATTTGCGCGTGCGTAGGCGGGGGTTTATTGAGGTCGACTTCCCCATTCTCTCTGACCTCTGGCTGTAGAGCCTGAAGCGCCCGATGGAAACTTGGTAGAAGTTGCCGTATGCCACGCTCAAACTGGCGAAGCGTTTCGTAGGCTCGCTGATCCGGAGGTCTATACGCCAATGACGCTGCAAAGTCGCGACTAGAGAAAATGGTGCTATTACATTCCTTGCACATTCTGATATCCACGGCCATATGGCCATTGCCGGCAGAAGAGGGTGGCTTCTCCGCGCCGGGGCCGGTTGCTGTATGTCAGGTTAGTCTAGCGCACAGGAAGAAAAACACAAAAGGGCCAGATTGTACGTACGTCCAGCGATGCTTAAACTAACTTCTGATGAGCAGCCAGTTTGAGGGTCTCCGCACACTACGCGGCCACATATTCGGCAGTGATGTCGCCTAAATGTCCAGGAGCCGAACTCCTGGCGGCAAAAGGGGCATTCCGGAACCTTGTCATCTTCCTCCCATGTCACAACTGACTGTTCAATTAATTTCCGAGGGTTCTTTTGTCCAGTCAAAGATTGGACCGGACCTAGCAGTGAGCCGTTTGATGGGTTGGCAAGTGCCTCGGGTGAGTTCGCAAGTAGTCTCGTAAGTTTGGTTAATCGCTTCTCCAGCCGTGAAACCTCCAACGTATGTCGTTCAACCTTGTTCCGCCTGACAGCCTTGAACATGTCCGTATGATCGACTGAAGTCCCGGTGTGGTCGTTGTATCCTTCCCTAGACTTGTAGCATGTCTCGCAGACCCGTGCCCAGTAACCTCGAACGGGTTCATGGCTTGCACTCCTACTAAGCTTCATCTGATACATGGTGTGCTGCTCGCAAAAGAGTCGCCCGCATTTCCTACAGTTGACGTTTCCGTTTATAGGGCCAAGCCCCTTTCCACAAGTAGGATCCGTACACATATCATACCCCGTCGAGCGTTGCCAATGACTTCTGGTTATGAATTCTTCTGGGTCGATGGGCGTCTCTATGGGCAGCTTGCTGGAAGAGCTTGTTCCTGTTGGAAGCGGCGGCGTGATCGGATTGGATTCGTTGGATTCGAAAACTTCGAGGCCGCGCAGCTTCATGTTGATGATGGACAGCGGCTGGAAGCGCTTCGCTTTGAGGACCTGCTTGTCGAACCAAGTCTTGACCTCATTTTGTTCTTCGGTAGGGAGTTCTTGGTGGGTGTCGTCGATGTGGCGGTTGAGCTGGAGCAGCGTGACCTTGAATATACCATCAGCATTAGAATACGTTCACAATAAAGAGTTTCCTCTCCCTCATAGCATCACGGCATCATACCATCTCCTCGCTGCAGATGGGACACACAAGGCTCGACGCACCGGCTGCGCCGCCCTTTGGTTGTGCTCCCACGCTGATGCTAGAGCCAATATCCTGAGTCAAGTCGGCCAAACTCCCACTAGCAGGCGGCGATATCGAAGAAGAGGCGATAGAAACGGTGCTCTCGGACGGGGCAAACGGACTGGATGATCGAGGCACAGCCGGAGGGGTCGGGCCAAGGCCCTTGCCGCTACCCAGGATCCTGCCGCCGCCGAGCCTGCGTCCAGACATGGCGGTTTGGTGGTGTTGAGCAGTTTAAGGCGACGAACAAGATAAATCGAAACGAAGCAACAGAGGCCAGAAATCACAGAGGCAACCCGGAACGACGAGACGACCAGACAAGGCCGATCCGTGCCTGGAGCTGCATAGCTGGAGAGCAAGGCAAGGCTAAGAGGCTGAGGGGGGCTGTGGACGCATGTACGAGCATATGCGGCCTGGCTTCCAATGTAATTACGTCGCTGCCGCAGGTGGCCCCCCGCTAATGATTCGATGATTAGCGCACTGGGCTGCTGGCTACAGGGATCAGCTTGACGTGCAAGGGCGCTAAACCGGGCACGCGCGGACGCCATTACAGCGGGCGGGAAGCGTCAAGCGCGCTGTGAAGTGCTGTAAGTAGCAGACACACCAGTGCACGGGCTTGCAGTGGGTCGGCTCCCCGGGGCTGCTTATCGGCTCGCCTTATCGGGCTCCGAATCGCTCCCGTCCCCAAATTCCGCTGCAAGACTGCATTGAAACCTTGTCTTTGCCTCCGAAATCCAAAACCGTGTCGCGTGGGCACCCGAAGATTCGTATCCAAACCCTTGCAATTGATCGAGACCCTTGCTTGAGTACAATAATTCGACAATGGGCAAACCGTTTCCGCAAGTTCAGCCTGGAGGGAGCCTGATTCTGGCTTACCGCGTCAAGGACAAGAACGTCCTGGTGGTAGGCGGTGGTGAGGTAAGATCTTACTTATCTTTATCCAGAGTCCAAGAGTCCGTGAACCGTCTAACAAGATCTCATCGGCAGGTCGCGGCTGGCCGCATCCTCAACTGCCTCAATGCCGATGCCCAAGTCACCGTCGTCTGCCCTGCGTCAGGCCTCAACGATGAGGTCGCATTCCGAATTGCCGAGAAGCAGGTGACACACATCGACCGCCTATTCGAGCCGTCCGATCTAGACAAAGCAGACATGGTGCTGGTAGCCATCGACGACCCGGCAGCCTCTACAGCGATATGGAAACTGTGCAAGGAAAAGAGAATCCCGGCCAACATTGCGGACGTGCCCCCTGAGTGCGACTTTTACTTTGGCAGCGTCCATCGTGACGGGCCTCTACAGGTCATGGTCAGCACCAACGGCAAGGGACCGCGGCTGGCGGCATCACTACGGCGGCACATTGCCAGTCAACTGCCGCAGAATGTTGGGAATGCTATTGAGACAATTGGAGAGTTGCGGACACGGCTGCGCAAGGTTGCTCCCAATCATGAAGACAGTCAGAAGCGAATGCGATGGTAAGTGCGGACGCGCCTTTATAGGGGTCTCCTAATAATTGTGCAATGGAGGCTGACAAAAGTATAGGATGTCAAAAGTCAGTGATACCTACAAGTGGGAAGAGATGAGCGAAATCACAGAAGAGGATATGGACAACCTTTTGCTGTTCTACCCGGTGAACAAGGTTCCGGATATCGACATCTTGAAATCGCTGCGCGGCCCGGATAACGACGTGAAGAAGCTCGACATCTTTGACGGGTCATTTGGCTTCAGCGTGGGGTCATGACGATGATGAAAATGAAAGTGTCGGCGATACGGGGTTGTTTTGTTTTTGTTTGGGCAGTTAAAATGGGAATCTCCTAATGATGTGTTTTGGTGTTGATGTACTATAAGGAGCAAGCGCAGAGCTTTTTTGACTACCAGGTATAGAATGACCGTATTTCTTTTCTCATATTCTTGAAAATTCGAACATGATTTCGGTAATCCTTCTGGAAGGCGAAAAGAAAAAGAACATGCAGAAAATCCTCGATCTCAAGGTCTCAATCCAATTGTAACTTTCCCATCCATCGCGGGCATCCCGAATGTGGCATGACGTCTATGGCGACCGGAGTTGAACCTCATTCTCCGGCCAAATTCTTCGGATATGCCTCAACAACAACACCGGACATCTCATATGCAGTGGCACGCCGACTGACTCAGTCGGCGAGAAATTTTTGAACATTTGGCATTTGGACATTGTTATTGATTGCTCTTTTGTATATATAGATCAGATATCAAAGGTGATGCAGCATGGCTCGATTGAAGCAAGAAAACATCCTCGCCTATCATTGGACAGTATCACTTGACACTTTATCATAGCCACTGATTCAAGTATCATGGCTCCCCCTACCGTTCTCATCATTGGCTGCGGTGTTGCAGGGCCTGTCCTTGCAATTCTGCTCAAGCGCAAAGGCTATCATCCGATTGTCTTTGAAAAGGTCCGGGAACTGGGCAATGCCGGAGCATCGCTCATGGTAATGTCCAACGGGTTAGTATTTTGTCAAGCAGCAGCAACATGCTGAAACATGGTGCAGAAACACTAATCTCTGGAATTTCAGGCTTAAAGTCTTTAACTTGATTGGGGTTGCAGACGCCATCAAGGCCGAGTCTCTTCCACTCACAGCCCTCTGGGATGCCAAAGCATCAGGAGAAATCCTGGGCCAGTCCAGTTTGGCAAGTACATTTGCCGAGAAATACCAACAGCCTGCCACTGGCATCAGACGAACCGTTCTTAATCTACTACTGAAAAATAAAGTACTGGAAGAGGGCATTGAGGTCAGAGAAGGATGGGGACTGGTCGATATTCAGGAGCACAAAGATTCAGTTACGGCAACTTTCAGCAATGGCGAATCCGTGACGGGATCTTTCCTCGTCGGATGCGACGGAATCAAGTCTGCATCAAGAGCTGTTCTACAAAAGCAAAAGGGAGTTGAAGAAGGTGCTCCTTCATTCACAGGTCTCACACAGGTTCGTACGATGACAAGCTGATCAAGATGATGTCGAGGTACACAGTGGCTAACAAGAGACATCAATACAAAGACGGCCTTCCTATCAGAAATGCCAGAGGCCCTTGGAGACATGGCGGCGATGCGCAATTGGTACGGCGATGGAGTCCACGTCATTGCATATCCAGTTGGCCCCAAGACCATGTCATGGGCCCTCACACAACGAGAGACGCAAGAGAGAGAAGAGACATGGCGCCCCTTCACAGCGGATGAGATGGAGGCTCAACGAGATGCCCTATTAAAACTCCTTGATGGTTGGGATGTCAATATTGCCCAGGGAGTGAAAACTGCCGAGCGAATCATCAAATTCGGCCTCTTTGACCGCGACGAGTTAAAGCCAGAGCAGTGGTACTCGAGACGCTGCGTGTTAGTCGGAGATGCTGCCCATCCAACGAGTCCCCATCTCGGACAGGGCGCGAACCAGGCCATGTAAGTGACAATGCAATCACCATATCATTACTACGAGTATTCTAATCGTTCCGGCTTCACAATACAGGGAAGATTGTTACCACCTGAGCACCGCACTGCCAAACCTCTCCACCGATGCCCAAGATGAAAATTACAAGAGGAACCTCGAAGAGCTGGGAAGCAATCTCTCGGAATCCATATTCCGTCCCTTTGCAGAGAAGCGTCAACCACGGACATCAATCCTCGTCAAGGGAGCTCGCGCTCTTGGTGAAAAGCGAGTCGCTATCGGTCCCGAAAAGGGCAGAGAGCGAGACGAGGCCGTTGCGCAATCATACCAGGGCGCTGCCGAAGCTGTTGTCGCTAAGTTTGAGGGGCTACTGAGCCAACCGTTTAATTAAATGCATGAAGTTAATTTGTCGACGTGTAATGAGTCTATTGCTTCTCCAACGATAACATGTACATATTATTAGAACCATCAAAAAGGAATAGCCGGTTTGTGTGTGTCTGTTCGGGGTTCCCCCCCAATGGGACTCGGCGAATGACTCTGATCTGTCGCTTCTTGAGTCCAAAACCAGCCAAAACTAGATCAAGCAGCTGAAAACCTTCCAACAAAAGCTTAACCCAGAACCTCAATTAGTTTCTCTAGCCTTCAATTATTAATTTTAGTCTTCTTCTTTAAATCCTTCGAATGTCTTTTTAAACTTTTTATTCCTTTTTTTGTTTCTCTGTTGCTTTGATTGTGCGCCCTTCGCTGAACATTGTCCGACCGGGGCTCACTTTTCTTTCTCCGAACAGCCCACATGTCCGAATCTCCGGTCAACCAACACCAGGCCGGCATCGACAGCAGCCAAAAGAGACCCCAGCGCGGTGGCCGCAAGCCCCTGAGCTGCCTTGCCTGTCGCCGGCACAAGCTGAAATGCGACCGCGAGGTGCCCTGCGGCACTTGCATCCGCTATCGTCGGGAGGCTCAGTGCCGCCAGAATCCGGCGCCTCCGAAGCGAGGCCGGGCCAAGGGAGCCGTCCGGGACACCGATATCGATGCTGGATCGGAGTTGGCGGATGTTGATCTTGCAGAGTCGGAGGCCATTGATGAGCCTTTGGAAGTCCCAGCCCGAGATCCTATTGTTCTCAGATCTACGAACGTAGGCCTGGTTCGCCTTCGGAATAGTTTCAAAGCTCCCGGAGCTGATATCAAAGACACTGCCTTTTTTCTCCGGGCTCTCGGCTTAGACGCCAACACTACGTCAATCCCTGTTTCTTCGCTTTCACAGCTTCTGGCTGAGATTCAGACTGCTGGCCAACCTTCTATCTTGTGGCACATGATGGAGGGGGCAACCAGAAGACGATATTGGGAGACGCAGCTGCGGTCTGCCCTGCCCTCACGGTCCATGTGCGACCTACTGCTCAACTATTACATCGATCACATCAACTGGATCTTCCAGATCACACACGTTCCATCATTCCGTCGCGAGTACGAAGAGTTTTGGGATGCCGGAGATGACCACGAGCTGGACTTTATCTTTACAGCCCTCGTTTTCACCATCATCTCCGTCAGCGCCCTGTACATTCCGCCGGCAACGGTGGAAATATTCGGTTGTCCTAAGGAGTCTGTGCGAGACCTTGCGCATGTGTGGCATAGGGCCTCTCATCAGGCGTTGGTAGCTGGAGACTTTGAGTCGAAGCCGTGTATTGTGCAGCTTCAGACGTTTTCTATTACGCAGTTTTACTGGTACGCCACTAATGGGATTGATGCACTGAATTCGTAAGTCGTCAGCATGATGGTATATCAAGATGCATTTATTTATTCGCTAACTCAACTGTATAGACGACTGGGCCAAGCTGTGCGGACTGCTCAGAATCTGGGACTGGACAAAGACTTGACCCCCTCTCAAACACTGCATGATGAAATGAGGCATCGCATTTGGTGGGATCTCATTGATTCGGATACGTAGGTCTCTCAATATCATCACGCATGAATTTCCAAGTAAAACTTAAGCTAACCGTCTTTCACCAAAAAGATTCCAATCCATCTGCTTAGATCGCCCTCCGCTCATCCGCTTAGAGTCTCCAGGGGTCCCTTTCCCACTCAACTGCAACGACAGTGACATAACCGACTCATTCTTACAGCCACGTTCCCATGACAAACCTACTATTATGATGCTCAACATCTTCAGAGCACGGTTCTTCAAGCTAATGAACCACCATCTCTGCAATAGCAACGCCGACGATACCAAATCCTATGATGCCATCTGCAAGTTGGACGATGAAGTTCTCCAAATCACCAGAACTTACCCCTGGTTCTTTCAGCTAGACCAAGATGGTCGGCCACCTCCATTACCACAGCCCCTTGGAGAAATACTCACTTGGCAGAATCACATCATCCGCACATGCATCAGCACGCATCGCATCCGAATGTATCGCCCGTTTCTGTCTCCCCGCCTCGGAGACTCTTGGGCGAAATGCATCGAGGCAGCGGAGGACGCATTGGCGGTGTATAGAACTATTCGGACCAACAGATCGATTACATCGCTGCAAAAGTTTCTCCCTCAGGCGTATCAGATCTTTTCTGTTGCTGTGACGGTCACGGCGCTGCTTTTGGTTGAAGGCTCGCTGCCAATATTGAATGTGCGGCAGCAGATCAGGGATATGGCAGAGGATCTTCTAATCATGGAAGATCAAGGCTGTGTGTCTCCTGTTGCTAGTCGCGGGAGAGAAATTCTGCTCAAGATGTTGAGCCTGGTGGACATGGGGAATGGAGCTTCAGCATCAGATCAAGATACTGATAGCCTAGTGTCAGGCATAGGCTTCATCTTTGGCGGAGAGCAAGCCGCGCGGACATACATGCAGCGACTAGCATCACGAAACAAGAGACTCAAGTCTTCAACGATGAAGCAGCAGTCTACGCCGACTTCGATGGAGAGCGTGTCGTTCTCTCACGGTCAGTTCAGGGGGGTGGTTGACGATAGCACGGCGAATGCGTCTGCCGTGGAGACGCCGATAGAGTATATGGATGGGACGCAGTCGATGGGGGTGTACCAGATGAATTTGGTGATGGATGATGTGGTGTTACAGAACTTGTTGAATTTCGATATGACGGCGCTGATGCCTGATTCTCAATATGGTTGAGACTGTGCGGGATGCGATTAGTGATACCTTGAATATGTTTTTAATTTTATGAGATGATGAATCGAAGATAGGGGCATAGGATTTTTTTTTGCTATGGAATGGATCAAAAGTTCATCAAATACAAATGTAGCTCTCAACCTGAATCTCCATCTCAGTATCCGTCTGATAGAGATTCCTCCATGAGAAATTGCAATGTTTGTGCCTACCCTTTTCTACCCTCTCTATAGAGACGCAGTCAATTACTAACCGTCTGCTTCATACAAGGTTCAGCTCACTAGACTTATACTGCAAGAATGCTCCGCCCGCCATCCTGAGTGATTCTCTCCCGGACCCGAATCTTTAGGTGTCCATAAGACAGTTTGATGAGCTGTGGACTTGTTTTCTTTGCAGGAGACCCGTTTTCTGTTTTAATGGCTGTCGTGCGCACGCCAACTATGCCCGATGGGCAGAACAGGAGAGCTTCTCCGCGTCGCAAAGCAACAATCTTGCCGAAGAGCTCTGCTGCAACATCACTGGGATTCTCACGGACGCTTCTAACGCCGTTGATCTTGTCATCGCCATTAGGCAGCCCATTTGGGGTGTGTTGACCTTTGGACAGTAGTGAAAGAGATGCGCCTGCTAGGTGTTTCTTCAAGCTCTGGAGCCAGTCTGGCGAAGTGAATCGATGCACGATAGTCACAGAACATAGATCCAATAGTTTGGGCGATATGGTAGGCTCCTGAGTCGATATGATAACTCGAAGTCCCAAATGACGTTGCAAACGAATATTGGATAAAAGCGACTCCGTCAGCACTTGACACTCAGCTGTGTCCGTCATAAACTTATGAGCTTCGTCCAACGCAACCACACGACCGACTTGAGGACTCTGCTCCAAGAAGAGACTGAGACATATGTTAAACAGAGAACACGCCGTCTCTTCTGTCACGCAAGGGCATGATAAGTCGATAATGGTGAGCTGACCGGTCTACATAAAATTTCCATTTGTTTAGCATTGACAAACCAAGATTTGTTTGAGGGTAAGATAACTCACTTTGGGCTCCCAACTATTCGCTTTACCTTGGCTCTGAATTGCTTTCTTCTTGGAGATATGGACAACTTGCTCCTTTACCATGAAGCTCTCCAGAGTTTCAAGGCGTTGCTGGAGAGGCTGGAGCTGGGCAGGCGTCAGAGCGGCATCCAACAAACGCTGCTTGAAGTCGCGGTAATTGAAAGTTGTTTCTTTCTCTTGTTGCTCGATTCGCAAGTCTTTCAGAATACGCTGAACTACATGCATATATAGTGGCATGCCACCCTGTACGGAACTAATGGCCATTAAGTCCATCATCCTCTTTGTATTCAGATCCGATTGGTTGATTCGAAGAGTCTCGACCCGGACATTTGGAAGTTTAGAATAAATCCCCTAGAAAAGTGTTAACAGTATAAGCCTTTTGATCTTAAGTCGTTCATCTTGACGCACCTCAATCTGTTTCACGTTGGTCGGCGGGCAGAGGACTCTGACCGAGATCTTCTGGGCTGAGGCAAGATAGGCGGCCTCACAGGGCGAGCCCCTAGAAGCAGATACCCAAGGATCGTAATGAAATACGATACCTGTTAATGGACGATGCAAGACACTGGCTTTGGACTGCATTAAACAATTCTCCAAAATGCAGCTCAAGGTGTGGCTTTTTCCGGAGCCCTGACTGCCGCAAATGAAGACGCTTGATGGAGTTGATGTGTTAAAGAACAGCCTTGGATCCTTTGGATCAAATGCAGGGCCGTTTTGAGCTGCAGATGTATTCTCAATAATTCCAGCAAGAAGTCCGTATTGAGCAAACGGCTTTCTCGTTGCTGTTTTTAAAGACGATCCATATTCGTGAACAGCCTGTGTAAAAATGGGCGTTGCAGCGAGTTCTTCCGCATCTTCTTTGCTGTTATCCAATGACAAGAGAGAAAGATGAGCTACTAAGTTTGAGTCCATAGCACCTGTCTGTTTTGAAGAAGAAGAAAACGTATTGCTAGGAATGGAGGATGAAGACACCATCCAATGCCTTCTAGGGGCGTAACTAAAAAGTGTCCTGTATGATGAATGCCGAAACGTAAGAAGGTGGTAAGGCAGACTCAGAAAGGTCATGTCTCCGAGACGGTATCGAAAGAAGAGATAAAGCGAGAAAATTTGGCAGCAGATCACATAAATACCCCAGCATTTGATAGCATTCCCTCAAGGGATGAGTTGTTAGACCTTTAAGCGGGAGGCCGACAATGTCTCTTGACTCAATTTCGGATAGCAACTTTCATTCGCTGGGCTGTGCATGACGGGCACACCAATCATGCATCAAGCTACTCTAATGTCATATCGGCATCTATTGTCTCGTGAGCTAGAGTCGGTGAGTGTGATAGAAGTCACTCATCCTTCTCTGACAGTACGTGTAACTATCACCATATGGAAAATGTAATTCACTGCAGTCGCCCCGCTTCTACCTCAGGTATGGCTCGGTTCATTGGACAGTTACTGGCCCGGTCATTGAAAATACTTTGCAAAGGATTCTGCAACTTGCCGATAGTTGTCAGTGCTCAAACTCGAGGATTGCATCCCCCTTGCTTAATCTAGCCAGAGAAATTCAGCCCGCTGCGTGTGACAGGTAAACAGCCTCATTTTATCAGTAGAACGGGTGCCTAGCCATATCTCGAGGTATCTTAGGTAAACTGAGACCAGTTTTTGGAGTCCGATAAGACCCTTTGTCTATGTTTACAAGGGACACGCCCTTATAGCCTTACAGAAAGTTGAGAAATACGACGCTTTCAAGTAGGCGTCTCCGATTGTACTCGGCTTACACCTAGATTGGGGTCCTGGCGATGAGATTCAAGGTGTATCTCAATGTTGCACAAGATATTTGCCTCACTAGAATACATGGGTGCCATAATATGTGCACGAATATTAATTACCCCTCGAATATCACAAGTTGGTTGCATACATCACTGAGGTGGTGGGATCGTCACGCGGGGCGCGAGCGGATAACGTCATTGGATCTTGGAAGAATATGCGTAGTTGGTATCTCGGCTCAATCGTCCTGTTTCTTGTCAATTTCAACAAAAATCCCCCTCTCAAACACTCTCATTTTTTCGCCAGGATCAATCGAGAAGAAGTGAAAGAAAATGCCCAGTGTCGACACTTCCATTCACTCAGCACCAAGTGGCGCCGCTGCTCAGCTAGCAGCTCGCCATGCAGACGAACAACCCCTCAAGCTATATGGAGGATGGTTCTGTCCCTTTGTTCAAAGAGCCTGGATCACCTTGGAAGAGAAAAAGATTCCCCATCAATACGTGGAGATCAATCCATACAAGAAAGAACCAGAGTTTCTCAAACTGAATCCCCGCGGCCTAGTGCCCACTCTCGCTGTGCCCGTCGATGCAGCCGGAACGGAGCAGAAGCCACTCTTTGAGAGTTCTATCATCATTGAGTATCTTGAAGATGCATATTCAGATGAGTCTAAGTACGGTCCTCGCCTGTTGCCATCGGACCCATACCAAAAAGCCAGGGCGCGACTATGGATGGACCACATCAGCACAAGAATCATTCCCGCTTTCTACAAGTTCCTGCAGCACACTCCGGATAAAGACTTCACTATTGATCAAGCACGAGAAGAGCTTCATGGTCACATCAAGACTCTTGTGGCGGAGATGGATGCCCAAGGTCCTTGGTTTTTGGGACAGAGTATCAGCTTGGTGGACATTAGCTTGATTCCATGGGCGAAACGGTTATGGCTGCTTGATTACTATAAGCCGGGTGGTCTCCAGCTACCACAAGAAGGAGGCGACAATAACGAGTGGACAAGATGGAGCTCATGGATGAGTGCTGTTGAGAATCATGAAAGCGTGAAGAATACTTGGAGCGAGAGTGAGAAATACATTGATGTTTACAAAAGGTATGCGGATGACACAACAAATTCGTTGGTGGGACAGGCAACGAGGAAGGGCACTAGACTTCCTTAATAGATAGTCAAAGAGGGTTTATGAACGCGATTCTTTTAAGCTTTTAATGAATGCAAAATTGAAAATAGAACCCTTGATTGAATCTTTTCTCTTACAATTTCTTTGGTCAAGTCTAGGGTATCAAGAAGCTGGAAGCTTTTACAGTGTCAAAACAAGTCGCTCACACTATATCCACTATCGGACTGTAGGCGGATAGCAGATCGCAGACAGCTCCAAAATCATCCTCTCTCATCACAAACTGCTCGATCCCAGCATCGGCATTGCCGCCATGTCAAACCAACAGGCTTCGCGTTTTACGCCTCAAAACAAAACAACAAACGAGCGACTGTCGACAAACACCGTCGGCCTCGTCGCCCTCTCAGACTTTCGCAAGCGGCGCGCAGAAGTCCGCGAGCAGCAGGAGCGCGAAGCCCGCGAGGCCGCGCTCTCAGGCACGTCAAAACCGGACCGCTCGCTGACAGGCACTCCTGACAACGCTGGCAGTGATTCCGCCGGCAGCGCTGGCCCGGGGCCGCTGAAGAAGAAGCTGAAGAAGAAGACGAAGAACCCAGGCAAGAAGCTTCTGTCCTTTGGCGACGACGACGACTATGACGCTGGCGAATCCGAAAACGTGAGCGCGAGCGCCGCTTCTGAGCCTTCAAGCGATAAAGACGGTGCTTTAGGCGAGAAAAAAGCCAAGTTCAAGGCGAATGCTGCGGTTGGCTTGGCCCCCAAAGCAGTGACAAAGGCGGCGCTGCGCAAGGAAGCTGCCGAGAGAGAGGCCCTGCGACGCGAGTTTGTTGCTCTACAAGAATCCATCAAGGCAACCGAGATTGCGATACCGTTTGTGTTTTACGATGGCGCCAACATCCCCGGCGGGACAGTCCGCATGAAGAAGGGCGACTTCATATGGGTCTTTTTGGACAAGAGCCGCAAGGTTGGTGCGGAGCTTGGAGTTGGAGAGCAGGCAAATGCACAGAGAGCATGGGCTAGGGTTGGCGTGGACGATTTGATGTTGGTAAGAGGGACTGTCATAATTCCTCATGTAAGTCTTGTCTATTCATGCATTCGTCTATCTATCGCTCTGGATGTTTCTATCGCTTTCTATCGCTTTCTATGCAGAGACGCTAATTCTTATGCAGCATTACGACTTTTATTATTTCGTCGTCAACAAGAGCCTTGGCCCCGGTGGCAAGCCCATCTTCGATTACAGCGCCGAAGCGCCGATTCGCACAACTTCGACCGACTTCGACCCGGATCCTTCCACTGGTATTTTGGTGACTGCGGCTGAGAAGGCGGCAGCGGCTAAGGCGCGACAGCCAGATGTCTCAACGCTGGAAGGGTTCAACGAGGACCCGACTTTGACAAAAGTGGTGGATCGTAGGTGGTATGAAAGGCATAAGCATATATACCCAGCCAGCACTTGGCAAGAGTTTGATCCGGAGATGGACTATTCGGCGCAGATTCGGAAAGACACTGGTGGAAATACGTTTTTCTTTTCAAAATGAAGAGGTTGAGCGCGTGTATGGAGCTCGAATGGAAGAATCGAGCAACCAAGAATCGGCCCAATAACTGTTCGGCGTGTCGCCGATCCATGCAGCTGGATCATGTAGGTGGGAGTTGTTGTTTTCTTGATTGGATATTTCAGAAATATGGCCAATCGATGAATCGAATCAATCAGCCAGTTAATTGCCACAGGGCAAACAAGGCACCGCCGATGAGCAGCCAGCCAGGCCAGAAGAGGATGAGGAAGATGGCGTTTCCACAGCCGAGGATAAAGACTGCAAATTCGTAAAAGATGCGGGCGCGGATTTTCTGGATGCTCTTGGAGTCCCAGGCGTCGACAATTGCTTTGGTGGACATGGCGAATGCGTGTTTGAGAAGAAAGGCGGAGGCGAGAAATGCGTAGAAGAAAGCATGTCGCGTGCTGATGAGGAGAATGGAGGAGATAAAGTACGATTGCAGGCAGATGAATGAGGAAATGTGCTTGAAACGATGATGTAATTGAAGGGGAATCGCGAGGGTTCTGCCAAGGCGGGCAACGACCGTCGAGTGGGGCCGGATGGCCACGGTGGGCTCGAGCCGAGATGCCGTCAATAGGGTGACTTTGTCCATGTTAAGATGAGATGAGATGAGATGCGATTCACGAGCGAAAAGGGGGAGATTTGGATGCTACAGTGCCCATGGCCCGAGCAAGCAGTTGGACGGGGAGACAGCCTGGTGATGGTGTTGTTTATATCAAGGGGCCACCACCACTACGGGAGCCCAAGATTGCCGGCTTGGGACACCACCATTATTCTATTTGCAGCCCAAGTTGAGAGATAGATTAAATTGCCTTCCCGGTCTGTCCAAGGGTGGTCTGAGACCCCTCCAACGCCGATCCGCCCTTTGGAGCCAACCATATCCCGTCGCTGAAGCAGATGCCGGTTCCCCCAGGTCCGATTTCTCGCGACCAAGAATGCACGGCAGCCGAAGCGAGACACGCCTAGCCCGCACATTTTCTCTTTCCGGCGCGTTACTCGCTGCAAATTGGGCATGCGAGAGAAAAAGGTAATACGGAAGCGTGGAGTTGGTGCAACGGTCGATTAAACCCCTCAATGGAGCAAGCATCTCGGTGAGGTTTGTGAAGCCCACGTGGGGGAGGTGATTCGTTGGGTGGATGAAGCGGGCTTTGAGGCTTTGTGAGATGGATGGGCGGGATGGAGAGATGCTGGTGGCAAAGGGTATTATTGTTAATCAAATAATATTCATGTTTGACTGAATAATGTGCATTTTGTGAAGAATGGCTTTCCAATAGATGAAGGTATCTGCAGCAGGTGTTCCATCGAGGTTGAACAGTAGGAGGATTACGCGGATCAAGTAGTAGATGCTATCTCCGGAGTGAAGATTAGACCCTACTTACACATTACAGTCTAACGCACGATTTAAGAGCCCGGAAGTGAGTTGCATCTCGCGTAACAAGGGTCCTGCATGCATGAATCAAACGTTTAAACGGGCAATTTAGTTGTCTAGACAAGGTGGTGAGAGAAAAAATAGAGGCGGGCTTGGCCTTAGCCTAGGCGCCACAAGGGAGCCCACGTGGTGGTGGCCTGGACCGGTGTTGGTGGGATTTCGCTTAGACGGAGGAATTTGGATGAGTAGAGATGAGAGACATGGTTTGATAGATGATTTATTGATTTGGGTAGTCATGGGGTTTCAGATAAGCCGTTTTCAAAGGTTTGTGGTTGTTGTTTTGCATTCCTTGGTGGTGTTGCTCGGCTGTGACTTGCACACTGGTGTATTGCGCCATAGATGCATCGTCTATATTGTAAACTTGGACATCTCAAAGATGCAAAATATCACAACCTGGAAGTGATAATCCATATATACGATAAAGGCATCAACCGCTCAAAACACATGTCCTCCCCCATCAACAACAACATCCGCCCCATTCATATAAGACCCAGCCCTACTCAACATCATCACCACCACCCCAGCCAGCTCCTCCGGCAACCCCATCCTCCCAGCCGGATTCCTCTCATTCCAAACCTTTCGTGCAGCAGCCAGTCCCTCTCCCTCGTTCAGCACCGTATCCATGTATCCCGGACTGATGCTGTTCACCGTGATGCCGTATCTCGCCCACTCCGCCGCCAGCGAGCTCTTGAGCATGAGTAATGCCCCCTTGCTAACGTTGTAAGCGACTTGCGGCTGTGGGAAGTTCACTCTGTGAGCGGATATCGATGCTGTTAGGATGATTCTGCCTCCGTTGCCTTGTGAGACCATTGCTCGTGCTGCTGCTCTGGCGCAGATGAATGCTCCTGTGGTGTTGACGTCGAGGACTCTTCGCCATTGAGAGATGGGCATGTCCAGAGCGTGTGCGCATCCCACGATGCCTGCAAGACAGACTAGCATATCGACTGAGCCCAGCGTCGTGACTGTCTCATCAATGGCCTTTGTCACAGCTTCTTCATCAGTGACATCAACCTCACGAGTCTCGATCTTAACATCGGGAAACTCGTCCCGCAGCTCCCGAATCGCATCCCGCGACGTCTCAACATTGAGATCAATCAGCATCAGACCCGACGCCCCGTGCTGAAGCACCGCTCTGGCCACGACCATGGCGATGGCGCCGGTGCCGCCCGTGATGACGGCGTTGCCGGCGATGCTGAAGCGGCCGGCTGCGGAGTCGCGGGCGGCGGGGTGGAGAGAGTCGATGCGGGCTTCGGCGGCGGGGGAGCGGCCTTGGGCGAGGGTCATTTCGGGGAGGACGCGCTTGGTGAGGGCATCGCGGTCGGAGGCGTGCGAGGAAGCCATGTTTTTTTTTTTTTTTCGATTTCAATGGATATGATGTTTTGGTGTGAGTGCTGTGTGGCGAGATGTGAATTATTGTGGGTGGTGTTGATGAGATGGGGAAGCTTGTGTGTCGATCGGCTAAATGAGCGAGGACATGTTATGTAAAGATGCAGCTATCTGGCTCCATCTGAGTATTCGTATATCAATTGATATGAACAAATTATACACTGAGATTATAATTATTAGCGTGTAAATAATTCAAAGTATGTCACTAGGCATAAAAATTGATGCCCTCTCGCTTGGCTGCCAGATGAAGCTCACAGCTGGGAATCATCACATGTGTACGAAGCTCCCCCCACCAACCAATACTCCGTCACAAGCATCTCTTCGCCTTCAGACATTGGCCAGCAGCCTCATACACAGAAAAATGAAGCCATTACAATAACAGCTCGACCGCTTGATACATCTCGAACATAGTTCCCTTTTAGGATACTCCGTCAACGGCTTCACAACATCAAAGGGCGTGCTAACACAGCCCCCCACTCTCGTATAGCGGCTGAAGCCTCGATATCCCGCCTCTCATCTTACATATAAGTCTCTCACAGTCCTCACTTACACTCAACACTCACTCACTCATCCTCACTCACACACAAAAAACAAATCAATACATTTCATTCACAATGACTGCTGACGGCGACCAAACCCACAAAGACGCCACCCTCGTCTACAACTACCACCGCATGAACATGCCCCTCCTCCTCGCAGACGCAATCTTCTGCCTCTGCAGCCTCGACACCCGCATCGCCGCCCACGCAGCCCAGCTCTACCTCGACGGCTTCGCCCCCTACCTCATCTTCTCCGGCGACTCAGGCGCCCTCACAAAGGGCCTCTTCACGGAGCCCGAGGCCGTCGTCTTCGCCGCCATCGCCCGCGAGATGGGCGTCCCCGAAGACCGCATCATCGTCGAGCCCAAGGCGCGCAACACGGGCGAAAACGTCCGCTTCACGCACGCCCTGCTCCGGGAAAAAGGGTTCGAGTTCAAGAGTCTTGTTTTAGTGCAGAAGCCGTACATGGAGAGGAGGACGTACGCGACGTTTCGGAAGCAGTGGCCTGAGGAGGGGACGATGTTTGCTGTGTCTTCGCCGCCGCTGAGCTTTGATGAGTACCCTGATGTGAATAATCCGAGGGATCTTGTCACAAGTATTATGGTGGGGGATTTGATTCGCATTAGGGAGTATCCGGCGCGTGGGTTTCAGATTGAGCAGGAGATTCCTGACGATGTGTGGGAGGCTGGGCAGAGGCTGATCAAGGCGGGTTATGATAAGCATTTGCCGTGAGAGTTTGTGCAATGTGGTGAAGATTTATAAAGCAATTGTCAATTAGAGTCGATGTTATTAGACAAGACAGCATCGTCAAACTTAGAAGAATAGAGCCCCTCTGAGAGAGTAAAGCATCAGCCATCTCCTAGGCCCCCTTCTTCGCATCCTCCTCAGCCTTCTCCGACGCCGACTTCAAAAATCCTTGAAAACTCTCCAAGGCCTTTTCATCATGCCCTTCCAACCACCGCGCTTCAACAGAGATATCCATTCTCCCGACTCTCACGGCAACTTTGAAGCCAAACATGCAAATCTGCTCCTCAGCCATGGGTTTGACTGCTTTCTCTTCACCATTCGCCTCCATCTCCATCTCTCGCTTCTTCCGTCGCCGGTATGGCCGTCCCCATACTTTGTCCACCGCTCTTCCAATCCCTTCGAGCTTCTCCCTATCCCAGTTCCACGATATGAGATCCAGCGCTGCAATGGCACCGCTCAGATTCTCAGCAAAGCTGCCCACGCTCCCTTTTAGCGGCATCTTGTATGCAACAACTTCCGTGATAGCTGGTAGAATATTCCTCGACAAGGCAGCTTTGGTTCCTCTCGCAACGCTTTGCGCAGGCCGCAAGGGCTGGAAGCTCCACGCAATCGCCCACCGTCTCGTCTTGTTGCCCTGTTGAAACTCAGTGATGGCGTAGTTGTCTATCTTGTGCTCCCGCAGCTTATCCACAATGTGCGTGAGACTCGATAGGAATCCCACCATGGCGGTGTACCACTGGACGCGTTCACGCAAAACGAGAGATTCTTCGAAGATACGGTTGATGAAGCCGACCTCGCCGCCTTGCGTCACCATCTCTACTTTCGCACCAGTGCAAGCTGTAAATGGCGGGCGAGATTTCTCCTGTGCGCTCTTTACCATTGCTTCCTCGGATTCGTAAAAGGGTGGATTCGTCATGGTGAAGTCAATGGAATCCTTTTTGAGGTGATCCAGCGGAATGAGGGCATCGTCGGGTTTGCGGCCAATAACCTGGATTCGACTGTCAAAGTCATTGAGCTTGACATTCTTCTTTGCCCACTCCAAGCTTTTTTGGTCGATATCTTTTTATAAAACAATGTGTCAGTATCTTCTGCAGAGACTTTAATTGGGCTATGCAAACAGCAACAGGAGAACGCACCAGTTGCGATAAATGACCACGCGCGTTGGGCACATCCAAGCAACGGGTATATGCAGCTTGCGCCGGTGCCGATATCGAGTCCAACGACTTTCCTGCCAGGCTCATCATATGATGTCGTGTCCAACAGATCCTTCAGCCACAGTATGTAGTTGTGTCTATTCGCGACCTAGCCTCATATGTTAGGGTCTGGTCTCGTCTGCAACGGAAAGTAAAACCATGGCCCAACTCACTGGAGGACACAGCCGATCTTCTGGCAGCTCAATACTGAGATCAAAATCCACCTTGAGCAGCGTCTTGGTCAGCTGCATAACAGCTTTGGGATCGTTGAAGTTTAGGTCGCGTCCCTTGATGCTGTTTCTCACATTAGCTTGACTATCCAAGATACATAGGTATGAGATAGGTCAAGGAAAGGGAGAAAAGACAAACACGGCAGCAAAATCTGGATCTAGGAGAGCAATCGCCTTGAAATCGGGTGCTTTTGTGTACAAATTGCGAAAGTATGCATCTTTGGACTCCTTGGCCAGTGGCCTATGGGATCCCGTCCCAGCTTTGGCGTGCTGAGTGCGGCCTAGAGCATCTTCCATGGCTTCTGTCGGCGTAAAAGTCCAAGCTCAATCAGACGCGATTCTTCATCCGCAGTACAAGGACAACTTTTTAAAAAGAAATTATGATGAAATTAAAATCATGCTCAGGCTATCGACGTGGTATGTAGAACTAAGGAAATATATCAAGAGCAACCCAACGCTGGGTTGCGGTTTGTGCACAAGCTTCGTTACAATCATGCACCTTTAGTAGGATATGTATCGTCATCATCATTCTCGCAGCCAATTCACCATTCCAAAGCCCCCATTAGTAGAAAAACGGCCAAACTCTATGCAAGCTCCCTGCAAGCTCGTTTCACCACAGAATCACTCTCCACCTCCATCCGTCCAGAAGCTTCAGATCCTTTTCGTCGATTTCCTGGTTGCCGTATTCGAGTCGCTGTGAGAGTTTCTTGAGGCGCTTCTGCATCGTCTTGGCCACGCGCAAAGTCACCTCGTTCTGGAACACATACATGACGGAAAAGACAAAGAATGCGATGCTAGCAAGGCGATGATGGCCGAGAACCGAGTCCTTGATCCGTGCGAGGAGACCCTTTGACTTGCGGAATGCGTACTCGGTGTTGTTAGAAGAAGCTCGCGACTCTACGTCTGTGCCTCGGCGGAACAGCTTGCGCACAAGAGGAATAAACGACGCGCTGGAGATGTCAACTTAGCAAGAGGTTCGCAAAAGGAGGGAGAGAGGCGCGAATCTTACATGAATCCACCAAACAGCCATCGTCGCCATCGGTGATTCTTGGCGTTCTTGACCAGCCTGCGGACCTCATCCTGAAGCGTCCGCAGCTCGCCGATCAAGAGGCCGGTCTGGCTTCGGATCTGCCACTCCAGATCCACGGCCTGCGATGAGTAGCCAAATGCGCGCCGCTGGTTCTGGAGGTAGATGAGGTGGCTGAGATTGCGCTGGCAGTTGGACTTGACGTCCGCCAGCTCGAGCTGGGGCGTCGTGGGCTTGTATGGGGACTGCAGCTGTTGCATCGGCCTGACCGGGTACTCATACGGCCTTGGGGGGAACTCGTGAGGCTTGGGATAGCCATTGTCCTTGGGGTAGTCGCTGGCCTTGGGATACTCGTTGGGCTTTGGCGGGAAGTCGCTGGCCTTGAACTCGGCCGCGCGTGTAACCGGTGTCGCCCTGGGCAGGTCCATGTCGTTCGGGTGATCGGGCTGCTGGTCCATGGCCGGTCGCATAGGCAGAGGTCCTGAGGATGTGATGCCGAAAGCTCTACTGGACACGGGCGAATCAATGGGCTCGGGGTCGAGCGTCTTCAAGGGCGAGCGGGAGTCCATGGCTGGCAGTCTGTCTATGGTCACGCAAAGCAGAGCAGAGGGAAGAAGAAGACGTCAAGAGTCAAGTCACGGCTTTGGAGATGAGCGAAAGGCTTCCTTGGAATAGACCTGGTGAGCGCCAAATTGGAGGTGGCTGGTAAGGCTATGGCTATGATAGCACTATTGCATTTTATTACTCGTACACGGCCATTTAACCCCTACGAAGCTGAGGACGGTTAAAAGTGGGGGTTTGGCATCATCCCGTACCGCCAGTATGCAATGTGTCGGGGCGTCGATGAGTTTATGCGTATATCCGGAAAGATTGACACCAGGTGGGGGCCCTGAATTGTGCATGCAGAGCTCCATCCATGCATGGCCTTGCTGGGGATTGCACAGTAGCGCAGCAGCACGAGGAGAAATTGATTGGAGGCAAATGCTGCTTGATGCAATTCTCATCCTCACGACATTCTTAATATTCAATAACAGAATCTCTTCCACTGCTCACCATATCATTGCAATTTAGTGGATTATCCGTATCACGATATCCACTCTACACAGTCCATAGCCTCGTTATGACCCTGACTGAGCACAAGGACTCACCGACAAGTTGGTGTAAACGAATCCCACATCTCCTTGCCAAGGTTCTTCCACAGTCTGTGCAGCTTATTAAGAGCCTCCTCTGTTACCCCTAAACCCCTTTGTCAATTTTTTTTAAAAGTTTTTAATATTATCCACTGCCTTCGCTGTCTTCGCCTTCTCTTTCTCCATAAGCAAAGACGTATCGTTGTATGCACATGGATTCTCCAAATACAGTGCCGGAGCAACCCAATACAAATCCGCAACAATCCCACGAGTCGCTTCTAAATTTTCCATCTTACCTTGATGCTCAGGATGGTCTCCTCGTTTTTACCCGGGTTTCAAACTTTTGCTGAAAAGTGTATAGCATTGAGTTCAACATGAGGATTCTCTCATCCTGGCAATACGCATATCTGCATACACTAGCTTGTTTTGTATAGATCAAGCACGATTTCGTGCCTACTTGCCTACGTTGTAATAATTCTGGTAGCCTAGAGCGCCATTTCCCAGTAGCTGGCTTCAATTATAGGCTGGTATACGTGTAGCCCAACGCCAGCATCTCCTAAAACCACGTAGCTACAACACAAACCATCTCCAGCAGTTTCATCAACCGGGTAACCCAATATCCATCTCAAGTATCTTCAACTCGAGCTCAGCCACTCCAGCTCAGTTAGTTGCCGGGCCAGACCAAAGCGGAACCGTAGCCGTCTCCTCATTGGCAGCCAACAAATTAAGACTATCCCTCGAGCTGCCTTAGTCTCAGGTAGCCACTTTAAAAGTCACGGCCATGACGCATCTTGAGTCCCCCCGCGACCAGGAGGGAGCCAATAATTGGCAACCTTGAAACAGCCAGATGCCAGTATCGCGTCATGTTTGTTAGTTAGAATTCAAAGACGACGTGGCATATGCAATCTCGGGCGAATCAGGCGGCGGCGAAACAAAGAGAAATGAGGCCAGTGTGACTCTGATATGCAATTACACGCTTCTGCCCCGCGTCTGCCTGCGCTGCAGCCTACTGATCTAGGAAGTTAGCGGAGTTGAAGCCAACTTGTTTCGTCCAAGTAGACAAAGAAAACGCCTTACATTCAATGTTTAAGTCGTACGGTTTCTTGGCAGGTACATGTATGTGTTCACTCGGCTTATAAAAAGACTCAGACATCCTTCTT
This sequence comes from Trichoderma harzianum CBS 226.95, assembly GCF_003025095.1. Lineage (NCBI taxonomy): Eukaryota > Fungi > Ascomycota > Sordariomycetes > Hypocreales > Hypocreaceae > Trichoderma > Trichoderma harzianum. Next base: position 2,160,629 of record NW_020209252.1, on the reverse strand, counting down.
TCATTTTCCCCAATTCTTTAATCAATCATCATCTCCTTTTTATTACAAGGCATCCAGTGTAGTCATTCAATTTATAGCTCAGTTCAACCAAGTTATTGTGTCATCTATACGTCTGAGTGAAGAGCATTACACAATGGGTGCCTCAGCTGCCATCAGTGAACTGGAATCCGTCCACAAGATTGAATATCTGGCCAGCGATCTCAACACACCCTCGGTAACCCTCTTTCCTTCTCGGGCACAAGTATATCGAGAGATTAAAGGCGTTCAGCTCAAGGTAAGCTATCCCGCTAGTTCAAGCAACCTATCCTTAGCTCCAATCAACTAACAACTCACTCCAGCGAGGCACAAACGAAGTTACCATTGTTGGGCTCAGTCAAACCGTCGACTCAGATTCAATCAAAGTCGAGACCAATGGCAGCGCCACCATTACCAACCTGGAGGTAGAGTCAGTAACTAACCGCCAGCTCTTCCACGAGGTGTACCCAGAGTCTGACTCTGAGTCCGAATCCGATTCAGATGAGGAAGAATTCTCCGACGATGAGGCAAAGGCAGAAAGCCATGAACTGAAGTCTGCTCAAGGTCTACTTCAAGAGTCTCGAGATGCATTAGCCGCCGCCCGCGACAACGCAGGCAACGCACAAAGACGGCTAGATCTCTTGGAGGCCATTGGCATCAACAACAATAACAAGAACGGCGACTCTATCCAGACCACCCTCGAGCAGTACAGGGAGGAGCGCAAAAAGGCCTTTCAGGACCTGACGGACAGCAACAACCTTCAAAAGTCACTCAACAAGGAGGTGGAAAAGGCTGAAAAGAAGTACAACAAGCTGCAGCGAGAGGAAGACAAAAAGAATGCCAAAGAGAACAAGGCTAAGGCGCAGGCAAAGAAGGAGAGAGAAAAGAAAAAGGCTCTCAAGGATCGGCTCAAGGGTGAGGCCAAGAGAGAGAGGCAGCGTCTGCGCGACGAGCAGCAACAATTCTGGCCCCTGGAAGTATACAGCGTGCGCATCACGCTCGAAGTCGCAGCCTTTACGCCCATGACCTCTCGTCGGGGCTCCACGTCTAGCGATGTCGACACCGTCAAGGTCTCGGTGGCTGAAGATGAAGGCGACGAGGATGCCGGCCCTGTCGAGGTCGATTTGGCCTTCTCGTACGTTACATCTGCGGCGTACTGGACGCCGGCCTACGACCTCCAGCTGTCAACTACAAACGCCTCGGCCACGCTCTACTTTGACGCCATGCTCACCAACCAGACCAGCGAGTCCTGGAAGAGCTGCAAGGTCACCCTCTCGACGTCGCAGGCGACTTTCTCCAGCCTCTACGACACGATTCCGACGCTCGTCCCCTGGCGCATCAAGCTCGCCAAGTCATCACAGTTTCTAGGAAACCAGCCCGACATCACTCGCAGCAATGAGGAGACGTCACATTCGAGTAACCGCAGCCACATGCATGCTCCGATGGTGCTCCATCAACAAAACCGCAATCGGAAGATGATGGTGGGATCGAAAGGGTCGTCCGCGGCACAGCCCGAGGCCCTGAGGTCAGCAGCCCCGCGAGGTCTCTTTGGCGGTGCTCCCTCTCTGCCTCCGCCGCCGCCGGCACCAATAGCAGCGGCAGCCTCTGGAGGAGGATTGTTTGGCTCTGCCGCCCCTGGTGCCGTGAACCCATACGCGCAACAACAGATGCAGCAGCAGGCACAGCCTCTCGGTGGATACGCGGCGTTGCAGTCAAACAATGTCCTCAACGACTTCGACTTTGACTCTTTCCTCAACGACCAAGGCGAGGAGCCCTTCAACTTTGACAACTACAAAGCCTCCCAAGTGGAAGAGACCGGCCTGACGACCACTTATGACCTGCCCGGCTTCAAGACGCTCGTGCCCAAGTTCAACGGCTCCAAGCAGCGCGTCGCCCGCATCCCCTTCTCCAACGTCGTCTTCAGCCACACCGTCGTCGCAAAGTACAAGCCCATGGCCTACCTCAAGGCCAAGCTCAAGAACAGCAGCAAGATGGCCCTGCTCAAGGGCAGCGCCAGCCTCACCCTCGACGGCACCTTCATGGGCAAGACTTCCTTGCCCCGGTGCAGCTCCGGCGAGTCCTTCAGTCTTAGCTTGGGAGTCGACCCTGCCATCAAGGTGACGTACCCGAAGCCCGACGTGCGCCGGGCCTCCGTCGGGCTCTTCACCAAGGAGGACAGCGCCGTGTACGTTCGCACCATTGAGTTGAATAACACGCGTGCTGTGGGAGGCAGGGCTGTCAATTTGCTTGTGTTGGATCAGGTGCCTGTTTCCGAGGACGAGAGACTGCGCGTGGAACTCGCGTACCCAAGGGGGCTGGCGATCGACAACGCGAACGGGATTGCTGTGGGCGAGCCTGGCAAGGCGAACAAGGACGAGAACTGGGGCAAGGCTTCGGCGAAGCTGAAGAAGGATGGCCAGGTGGCTTGGGATGTGAGCTTGAACGCGGGCAAGACGGTGAAGCTTACGCTGGAGTATGCCGTGTCTATGCCTAGCGGAGAAACGGCTTATCAAGTTTGACGGGCTGTGACAGCGTGGTTGGTTGTGGGCTTTGTTCATGTAACAGGCTTCATATTGGCTGGGTTGTTGTGGTTCTGGTATAAGTGAGGTTATATCTGAGATTGTTCATCTGAGATGATCTGCCCCATGCAGGGTGTATATGCACATCAGTTGCTATTTGATAGGCGGATAGTGGGGACAGTATGTAGTAAAACCTAGCGTTAGATTAATGTTGTATGACATGCATGTGTTAACAGTATCTTATTACGATTTCTATTGATGCTCAAGCCATATATAAGCCGTTATAGACAATGCGAGCTATCTCAAATCCTACATCCACACACCCCCGGCTTTCACGTAGTATTCCCTACCAATATAATTACCGACAACCACTGAAATGTCTAACAAAAATTCCACAAAGTACATCAATGGATGTTATTCACTCGTACGTACAAAGAATGGCTGCTCCATCCAGATTCACCTTGTGCAACACCGCGGATGCAGCACAGCAAAAACAAAAGTGTCTAGAACCCGGGCCGGTCTCGGATTAATTTCCGTGTGTTTAAGCTTAAAGCGAGGAAAAAAACACAGGGACTGTCCTGACAAAGAAAAACTGCCGTTACTGTTCTGTAGAATACTAATACCGAAGCGCTGAACTGTTCTCTTAAGGCCGACCACGGCTAGAACTGAGATAGCCGAGGCTTGTAGTGGCCGTTCGGCGGCGGATTCATCTTTGCCGCCCACGAAGCGCCAAGGCGTGCTCCGTCTAAAAGTAGCACAACAATGTGATACTCCGCACTCACTTCCTTTTAGCACGCACTCTAGACGCTGACTCTCCCTCCCGCAAAAAAACGAGACAAAAGTGTCCTCGTCCATCCCCCCCAAACTCGGACATGTCTCGGCCTCGTCTACCAAAACGGCAATCCCGTCGTGATCCTTTTTTCGGCCCTCCCCAAGCGGAGCCCCCAACGCCGGACCAGAGACACAAAAAGGACCGTCACGTGATTTCCCTTTTCCCGGAGCCGGCCGCCACAATCTCGTCTCCATCCTGTGCCGAGAATAAGCCGGGTCTGGGTCCCGGGTAACGTTTCGCGGCGGTGCCCCATTTTTGCAATGGACTCGTACATACGAATTTGCCTGCTGCGCTCCTCTTTCATCTTGTTAGTGCAAATCCCTTGCTCCCCGTAGCACGAGGGCTTGCTCCACCCCGGACAGCAGATGCCGCTAGCCGTTGAATGAGAGCCATCGGCTGTTCCGAGTCGAGTACCGCGAGCAACAGGCAGAGAACGGAATTCAATTTCTAACTGCTGCCTACGGTGTCCCCCGTGTTGCAGCAGGGCGGCAGATCGCTGAAGGACAAAGAAAACATCGTGGGAAACGGAGCAGCTCGTGGTCCGGGGAAGACAAGACACCCACGAGTCATCCGTTGCGGCATTGCGGTTAAAATGGCACATCCAACCACTGGTTCCCTTTTCTGCTTTGTTGTTGGTTTGCCGTCGGCACGGGGTAGCAAAAGCCTTTGGACAGTTCAGGACGTAGTGCGGAGTGGTGGCATGCCCATCTTGGTATAATGCTTACTTGCACTAGGACGCAAAAGAAAGAGAAAAAGAAGGGGAAAAAGGGGGTTTGATTATCTCATGCACGTATGTACAGAGCACACACCGGCTGGGACCGGAAGATGCGGAGCTTGGGAGACGCGCTTGCGAGCAGTTGGATCTCAGATCTGCCAGCCGCTGTGAGCGGCCCTCGACACGTCACGGCCCGAATCGCGCTGCCATGTCTTGTCTTTGCCGCAGTGCTTTGTTTTTTCCCCTTCTTCTCTATCCCTCGCATCAAGCCCGTTCATTGTGTACTCCGTACCGTAGTAAGCTTGCGAATACTGGAGGGCGTAGCAATTACAAGGCAGGACGAAAAGCCATCCTTTTCTCATCAGACGACCCTCGTCTGGAAACACATGTCAACGGCGTCTTAGTCACCCGCGTGGTATGATCCTTGCTTGCCCAGCTCGGCGAGAATGATCTGACGCAAAGGGACGTGGTGCGAGGATCGACTGGACTCGAAAAGCTAGGACCTCTGAATCAAAGGGCGAAATTAAAATTGTCGGAACTTGCATCATGCTAGCCACAAACTGCAGCGGGGGATGAACGGAAGCGTCGCCGCACAGACAGGTATACAAAGTGATGCTCGCTCCGATCCGGCTAGGGCTGCAAGTGGTTGCGGGAGAAAGCATAACAACACGAGATAAGGTAATTATTAATAACTCGCACCAATCGCAAAGTACTCTCCAGTAGAAGCTCCTTGGGGGGCCACGCGAAACCGAATGAGATCCATGGCTGTCTATCGGTGAGGAAGACAGGCATTCTTACTGCCTGGTACTGCTAAGCCCTCTATTGCCCAGTACACACATCTTCGGCACGGACAATCGCTCCGACATGGAGCTCAAGGATTGGATGCGTTCGCATGCAAAATCCAAACACAGGAACGGCGCCTTGTCCACGATTCGGGGGGCTCGAGTCGAACCGCCGTGACTGACATCCGCGATTGCGTTGATCAAAGGCGGGACCCAAGGTGGACCAGAAATTGGCCAAATATCGGAGCACACGGAGGGCCCACCGAGTGCGTCGCGAGGTGGTATTTTTCGGATTTACTTGCACCACTTGTTTGCCTTGGCCACCCCAGAAGAGCCGGAACAAGTTCCATTTGGATGGCTCATACCCCGGAGATAGCACCCATGGTGAGGCCGACGCTGTTAGCCAGAGCCCAGAGGCATGGCCAACGGGTTGTGATGCGTGCTGCTGCAGTCGAGATCAGCGGCTGACGCCCAGACGATGGAGGCTTTGGACCTCTCCTCCCCATGTGGCTCGCATTTCTCTCCACTTCCTCGGAGCCTCGCGCGTGGCTTTGCGCCTTTGCGCCGTTGCGCTTTTGGCTGTGCCGTGACGCATTGTTTTGTTGTTGTGCCTGTAAGGTGACGATGAGGCGAAGACACGGCGACGAGACAGGTGGTACAAGCCACTGTGCTGGCGACGAGAAGCAAGGGCCAAGGCAAGGCGCGTCCTCAGTGCCCTCGCTGGCAGCATCCGTCCGGCTGCGGACATGATCAAACTGTTCCGTGGATAATTTGGGTCCCACCCCACCGACTGCGACTCTGCTCGCGCGCGCGTCTTCTCACTGGCCGCCTCCTTTCCTTTCCCCCCTTTCTCTTTCTCTTTGTCCTTCACTTTCACTTTTTATATCGCCGTGATGCTTCGGCAACACAGGACCACAGTCACTGGCGGATAGAGCAACGGAGAGTTTTGACCACCAGTGCATAATTTTTGCTTTTCACATGTGCAGCCTGCAAAGCAGAAAAACAGAAAAGCAGAAAAGAGGCGACCACTGCTGGCGTCGGTGCCGGAGAGCGAATCTGGCTGCTCTGTGAAACCGGGACGGCGCTACAGCCACCCACCTGCATATTCCGTACTAGCCGGCGCAGACCGTGCTCCGAGAGTACATCGACCTCCGCACAGAAAGTGGGCTGGCCCTCGGATTGGCGCTGTTGCTTGTGAAAGTGTGAAAGTTCTGGATTCTCATTTCCAGTCCCATTTCCCACGGCGCCAGGCTCAGATGCTTGCATACGAATACGTTGTTAGTGGAAAGGTGGCTTCCATTGTTGATAGCCGGCGCGTAGGTACGAATGAATACCCATACTCGTGCAGGTCTGTACGACAGAATGAGGCTCTAGAGACTTTGGAGAGACAGCGCCGGCCCCACCAAGGCCTCTTTCTTGCCTTGCCTTGATTGTTCCCTTGATTCTCGTGGCCACACCCTCGATCCCTCCAATGGAAACTCAGGATGCGCCTTGGACGTGCGTGCCCGCCGAAGCTGTGCCGCCGTCGGAGAGCCGCTGTGCACGGAGTACTTGCTATGGAGGCCTGGACACGTACATGGACTTGTCGCTGTCGTACCGGCGTCGTGTGCGTACATGATCGGACGTGTAAAGTCGCAAAATCACCAGATCGGGTGTTGCAATGTCAGCAGCCAGCCGAAGCGTCTTTTTTTCTCCCTCCCTCGACCAGAGCCTGGGAGGAATCGGACGATGGAGCTTTTTCGGTTCCGGCGCGGCTCACGGAGAGCGTTCCCAGGTGCACCACGCGCCGCGTCAGTCAGCCCATCTGCTGGGGCACGGCGGAAAGGCATTGGCTGATTGGCCGCATCTCAGCAAGCTCGTCGTCATTGGTCCCCCGGATCAAAGTGGGCGAGCCCGGCTTTTGGGAGGAGGCAATCGGCGCTTGCTGGTGAAATGAGAATCAAGGTCGGGGCCAGATGAGAAATGGGGGAGGGAAAGGGGGCGAAGGCCGCAGCACCAGCGCGGACGCCGCAGCCTGGCAAGTCTGGGCTGCCCACGCGCGATGAGAATTTCTGACTGGAGTTTGAATTGCGTTTTGGGCGGGTTAATGCACCTACTTAGCTGAGGTGCATACAGTACACGTTGTCGGGAACCTGCGGGCCCTTTGATTCTGATTTTGGTTCTGATCCTGATTCTGCTGCCATGTCGTCGTTTGTTGCCAGAGCAGAGACAGAGAGACACTGATGTTTGACTCGTCGTGCCTGGATTTGGATGGATCAGTACAAGGCGAGTACCAACAGCGCAGACAATTGCTGGCGCAGACCCCGAGTTCTGTGGCTGTATCGGGCAGAAGCACGGCAGGCGGCAAAACTCCGATCTGGCCCTGGCTGCGTCATTGTGGGATACTGTACCAAGGGCAGTGGCACTAGCCCGGCCGGAAGAGCGCGACACTTTCGCACACCCCAGGAAAAGAGCGCAGGCGTCTGTGACTTGGGCCAACACTGGGTGGTAAAGAGGACGGGAGGCCACATTCCGAGAGCCTGCGAAAGCCAATGCCTCTTTCTGCTGGAGGAGATTGCATTTTGGTGCTTCTGCCTGTGGGTGGCGGCGAGTAAATTTGCATAGGAGAGCGCTCATGTTATCTTGCTTTACTGACATTGTTGATGTGACGGAAGAGAGTTTAGAGAACAAACGGGATCAAGTCCAGGTTGTCGAGATGCGAATCCCGCCAGCGCTGTAGGTACCGCTGGACACTCGCTGGAACACTCTCGCTGGACGCTCTGAAAAAAACGGCTGTCCAGAACCCTGTGGGTGGGGCCGGCAGGACAAGGCCTGAAGCCGATCCGCCCGTGGGGCTTCTGAAGCTGTGGCCGCTGCCCGCTGTCCGCTGGGACACACACTCTCTCGACACGCCCCCCGCCTTTCATCCCCCAAAGACCCTCGCGCCCGTCTCCTTGTTCCATCTCTTCCCTCCTCACCCATCGCCAGATTTTTCTTCCCCTTCTCCTTCTATCCCTTTGCTCACCTGCGCTGTGCAGACCTGCGATCCCACCTGTTATCCCTCTACCACGGCCTCCATCTTTCTGATTTGCCTCTTTACTTGCGCAATCTCTGCCGGGAAGAGCCAGTCGTCAGCGCGTGCACCGTCCTCATCCCGGACCTGCGGTGTCGCCATCTCCGGCCCTCTGCAAACTTGCCCGTCACTATCGCGACGCAGCAAAAGCCCGGTGCCGATCAAGTCGTCTCTGAGACGGCCACGCGCCTCGCATCGCATCGCGCAATTTTTCCCTCCTCAATCCCCTCTCTTCTGACCCGAATCGTCGCCCACAATGTCCTCCGGCGTGGTGCGCTCCACTGCCCTTAGAGCCGGCGGCGCTTGTGTGCGCTGCCGCAAGGGCAAAACCAAGTGTGTCTACGAAAACGGCCGCGCGCCTTGCAAAAACTGCGCAAAAGGCATGCATGAGTGCTATCTGCCCTCGGAGAGCATGGCCCATCACCACGGTCAAAGCCCAGCTCGCCATACCGCTGCCCATCGCCCTTCTCGCGACGCTTTGCCGGCCTCCGGGCCCGGTGCCTCTGACGCCAGGCAGCCCGTTGTGGGCTCAGGCGGAGCCAGACACGTTCAGACCACCTCCGAAAAGTGAGTGCTTTGTTTCCTTGCGCGCCCCCTCTTTTGCCTTTTATCGCCGCCCGATACAGAAGAAAAAAAAGAGCCAAAAGAAGAATTATTTCTTCCTTTTCTTCTCTTTTTCATTCCCTCGTCCTGCATCGACGTCGTCGTTGCCTTGGCCTCTGTTGGGACGGTGTCAATCCCGTCTCGTCCCCTGGCCCTAGCCCTTGGCCCTCGGTAGCCTCTGCCCCCCCGACTATTTCCCCCCCGAGTGGCCCGGCCGCCCTTCTAGCCTCGTGCTCACTTTGAGCTATGCTGCTTGTTTCTTGTCCCCACTCGCCCATTTCCGTTCGGATGGCAGAACGGCCCGATTTTTTCTTTACCGCCGCCCTATGCGCGAGCTGTCAAATTCTCAATTCCCCCTCCAAGTCTAGTTTGGCTGGCCGATGATGCCGCCGGAACCCGAGCGGAATGTTTGCTAACGCTGCCTCAGGCTTACACCAGAGCTCATCGCCGAGTGCGAGCGTGTCGTCTCAAAGACATTCCCGGCCTGCGTGGCCTTTCACAAGCCGACGTTTGTGCAGCAGCTCAAGAACGGGACGCTGGAATCAAGCCTCGTCTATGGTCTTTTGACAGCAGCCGCACGGTAAGCCTCTCTTCTCTCTCTTTTCTTTTCTTTTTCTTCTCCAAGGCATGCGCTGCCGTCAGGCAAGCGATGAAACATGTTTCAGCCGCGGCCGGCCTCTGTGGATCAATTGGTCCGATCAGGCGCCGCAGGTCAGGCTACAACACAAGCCTTGTCCGGCTGTGGCTTGGCATCTAGGAACGCGCATTGGCTTTGGCCATTTCTCTTCCTATTTCCTTTTATTTCTGGAATAATGCGACATGAGCTGATACAATCATTAGGAGCTCTCCAAACCTCATCCGCCGCTATGGTGGCACCCCCACGGCGGCTGCCGACACCTTTGCCGGAAAGACAGTTTCCTTAATCAATGCCAACCTGGACCAGCCTAACCTCGCTGATATCCAGGCTCTCTGCCTCGTCATCATTCACGAATGGGGCAGCCGGAATGCCGTCCGTGCCTACGTCTATCTCGGCCAGGCCACGCGGCTGTTGCAGATGTACCGGATTCTTAACAGCCATCACGCATCTGACAATGCCGACCAGTTCCTGCGTGACGAGTCCTTTCGCCGCACCTTGTGGCTGACTTACATCCTCGACTGCCTTCTCACCTGTACCCCTGGCCGCTACCCTGCCCTGGCTCTTCAGGATACTACCGACGTGGCCTTGCCCTGCTCGGACATCAACTTCGCATTTGGTAATACCGTATATGTGAAGACGCTTCCGCAGCAGCTCGCCCAACACAATGCCCACGCATCACCAGGCCATGTGCCAACCGGTGAGATTGGCGAGTACGGATACATCGTCTTGGCTGCCACCATCTGGCGCGATGTCGTTGGCATGCTCGCCGTGTCTAGCTTCCGTGAGGATGATTGTACAGACCTCGTCATCAAAATCGAGAGGCTCCGAGCCACCCTCCCTATGCAGTTTGTCGATAAGCCTGGCCAAATCAACCTTCATATGACGATGGGATCTGGCTACACTTTTGCCATGCTGCACTGCCTGATTCACTGCGCTACCATATTCGTCCATCGTCGACGGCTCTTGGAGGATGTGACATCTCCCTCGTTCAACATCGAATCATACCGGATGAGCCCCCGGTGCCACGACATCGTCGATCGACTCTTCACCTCCTGCCACGGCACTTTGTCTCTCCTGGCAGCGGTCGAGTCTGGCGCTGAGAAGGATCATGTCACCTGCTTCCCCATTTTCATGCTCTTCTCCGCATTCACCGCCGGTGCGACCATTGCCTACCTTTCACTCAAGGGGTTGACACCTCCCAATGCCGTCGAGACGGCGGCGCACATTGTCAAGGACGGGCTGCGCTTTATGCACGATGGCAACGAGAATTGGCCTCTCATGACAAGTTGGCTTAGGCACCTGACCGTTATGCAACGCGTCCTGCACAACGATGCCGCGGCCATGATGGGCGGCCCTGCTAGCCACGCGCCTCACCCTCACATGCCTTCGGCTGCCATCAAGGACGAGATGTCGTCAAATGCTGATACCAACCCAGATGCCATGGAATATGACCAGCAGAACTCTAGTATCGCGCCTGGCCAGCACCCCAGTGAACCACGCTCGGTATCCGGCTCTGCCCGAGGGGAAAGCAGCGAGCCGCCCATCTCCCTTCCGCGGCGGCCCGGGGTCACAACCATCAACGGAGGATCTAACCACGTCTCCACCCCGGACGCCGTATCTCCGCCACCAGCCGGTGCGCCGCAAGCGAATATGCAGGTGCATGAGGTTAAGCGACAAAGTCCCGAGATGGTTCAAAATGGCATGGTCTCCGTCCACGACGGCCAGACTACGAGTCAAGACATGACTGCCCCAGAGCTGTGCGAGGCTTTTGAGCGCCAGCTCCTAGACCTCGACGACCTTGCCGCCTTCATGGGTGGCGGAGTCTGACTCGAGACAGCAGGCGAGGCAAGCGAGGCATCGCAGATGGCAGCTACAGACGGAGCCATGATGCTAATGACCCTCGCTGGGCGCTCAATGTAGAGAGGGCGGGCTGGCTTGGTTACTTCTCCCTCTTCTCTTCTCTTTCTCCTCTCTCTCTCTTTTCTTTTTTCAAGAGCGTACAAGACGGGATCTGCAAGACAAAGAAAGGCTATACAAAATTACGGCATCGTCAAGACGCATATAATGACACGACACGGAGACTGGGATCGTTATGGATTGAATTAATATGGGGGGTTTGTACGTGTAGGACTATTAACCGGGCAAGTCTCCTTTTTTTTATTTGGATTTTGGTTTTCCGATACCCCGGGAGGAGGGCGGTAGGAGAGGCGTTGAGGCAAATAGTGATAGGGAATGGTCGACTTTGAGTAGTTTTTGATAGTTTTGGTTCAAGCTGGACTGAATTAAGATTATGCAATTCGGAAACTAAGACTTTGTTTTTGGACCTTTGAAGCTTTGAATCATGACTCGGAGTGGCGGATAGGTGAGGATGCGGAAGCGGTCCGGGAAGCGGGAATAAAGTGGGAGAGGAAGATGCTTGATAAGCTTCGTCAGGAATCAAATTGAGTTTCTACACACATTGAAGCTATGACTTGCGAGAATGATTAATTGTTTGATACACGTTTGATGATTACAGGATGATTGACGCGGCCCTCCTCCCGTATCATTCCGACTGCCCCTTTTCTCCGCATCCGTCGAGAGCAGTTTCAAGAGGGCGTTGGAGAAAGGGCCGTGAACGTGAACGAGACGAGAATTTTTTGGGGTCAAGGTGTGGGGAAGCGAGAAAAAGAATGGGACGAGGACGTGGGGAAAAGCCCGGGGGAAGGCAAGCATTGAGAATCCAATTCAATGGTTTCATTTTTTTGGGGCGGCAGTTGGAGGAGCGGGCTACGGAAAGGCACCGAGCAAAGACTATTGTGGAGTTTTGGCTCGTTCTAGTGTTCAGCGGCGATTATTTTATATGATTTCTTCGGTGACATGTTACGAGGATAAGGGTTTTTCGTGGAGAAGAAGTTGGGGTAAAAATGGGATTTTGAGTAATTAACGCGTGCTACGGAGATGGAGTGTTACATGGGGACGATAAAAAACCGGATCTAAGATTTTCTTAGGATGGTACTCGTAGTTTAAAATGAAAAGAAGGTGATGAGATTTGCGGATGCGGAGGAGAGGGCGTTTTTTGCATGGTGGGTGAATCCGGGGGACGAGTTCGCTTGTTGGTTACAGGGGTTTTTTTTGACTTTTGGTGGATGATCTTTTTCCTTTTTTCCAAAGGGCCGCGGAATGGAGGCAGGAGTCAAAAGAGATTGTTTGGTGTGACGTCGTGTTACTGCAACCTTTGCAACAGGGCTTCCGCGAGCTGAAAAAAAGAAAGGATTACTATTTCTGGCTACACTAGGAGGGAATTTCTCGCGTGGTAAAAAACCGGACCGTAGCATTCGATTCTTTTTTAAGTCTATCCAGAAATGCTCCCTGTGGATTGCATTCTGGGCGCTTAGTGCTTAGATTTTTGTACTGTAACGAGACGGAAAATACCGTTGTTTGGTTGGATCTTGGGGATCTAGGCCTCGTGCCGTTCGCGTGGGAAAAAAGGGCATGCTCCAACTCTAACGCCCGGATTTTTAGATTGTTTGGCGTTGGGGCTATTTTGTTGTATGGGGCGGAGGGACCAAGGTCCTATTGTTGCTGATGAGTTGGATCCCTATTGTCAAGGAAAAGAAAAGAAAAAGCAGTCACGTGTATTCCGTCTGTGCTTTTTTCTCTGGGCCGTTGTGAGATTCTCGCTGCATTTCATCCCGTCCGTGTTCGCTCGGCCCACGTTGAGTCGAGCTGCGAAAACGGCAGACGTTTGCCTCTTTGCCAAGCTATGTAGCCATCCAGCAACCAAAGAGCAAGCGGCAAAAATACAGGGTCTAGGATCTGTGAACTGAGTCAAAGACGCAAGACTATCTATTTGGGATTGAATGTTCGGACTTCTTCCGGAAGAGCCTGCATGGAATGTGGCTATCGGAGTCAACTCGCACGAGCAAGCCCAGTAAAAACAACTAGCGTCTTCTTTTCTGCTTCTCCAAGCCTTCTTCTTGTCTAGTTGGTGGCTTTTTCCTGCTCTGGTTGCGGACGAGGCTCGTAGGTTTTTTTTTTTTCCATTTGATCCTTTCAAGCGAGAGAGTGCGGTCCGGCGACGGCAATCAAAAGTATTAGCCGAATCTACCGAGTTTGCCAGCCAATGGAACGACACCAAACTGCTTGGTGTGTTTTATGTAATACCGCTAGATTGACTCGTGGCTTGCAAAATAATGGGAAATAGTAAATAGATAAATAATAAAAAATGGTAATGCTGGTGCCTGATGGTGAGGCCAAGTGCGGAAAGAGTTGCCCTGGCATTGCCCTTGCCTTCTGTACCTAGCCATGTGGTAGAAGCAAAATGCCAGACACTTCCCTCTGAAAACTGCCACCACTTCTCTGTTACCCGTGCTCATACTCCGTACTTGTTAACACGTACAATTTCCCATAGGAATAACAACAATTACCCATCACCAATGCGTATTCTATTCAGCTGGGTTGCTTACTTTGCCTTTTGCATCTACCTACATAAGGTTGACTCCCATGCGGGCGGGGAAGCAGGTCCGAAATCCTGATTGGCCCGTGCAAGCTGGAGAGAGCATGCCAAGCCCGTCGACCGGCAATCCTGTGCCGAGAAGGCTGCCATTTGCTGCCAAGACGGGACTAGGCTTGGCATCTAGCGTTGCAGATCCTGGTTCAAAGACAAACTATTCGCGACTTCATGATGGCGGAGAAGCGCACTCGAAAGGGAAAGGGCACCTGGGGAATCGAAAGCCGGATGCGGCCTTGATGGCGCCAAGTACATCATCATGAAGCGAGAAGTAAGTTGTGACGATGCGTGTAGATCGATTTTTAGATGATTGCTACTGAACCTGAAGAAGCTTCTTTTTGTGTTTATACAAGAGAATAGCTGCAGTCGGCTGACGGCAGCTTCAGATGAACCAGCACATTGTTCAGACGAGCCAAAGAAGGGCTTCACTGCTTTCAAGATTCTCGAATCACGGTACTCGTACGATTTGAATGGTGGAAAATGGATCTGATCGTGGCTTGCATCATGGCTGAATCTCTCGGTTAGGCGTCTCGAATCACATTTCCGGCAAGCCATGGAGGCGTTAATCCGGCTGCTTTATGGCGTTGTATCGAGCTGAGATGGTTTAGCTCCATCCCCAACTCGCAATGACCTCTGGTACGAGTCATCAAGCAACAGCACTCGAGCATCCACACAGCTGTTGCTCGTAAGATATTGCAATGGCAAGCATCGTACATACATCGTACATGATCCTTCTTCGGTATGGCCGCCGTGCCTTTCCATAATCGGAGCCTTCTTCGCCGTCATCTGATGGGTGCCCGCTAAATAGACTGAGGACACAGAATTTGGCCGCTTCCGACTGTCAAAATGAAGGCCAAGCAAGGATCAGGCGCATGTGTTAACCGACTACGAGTACATACAGGTTGGAAGAAGCGTTCGCACGGCAAACCTTCATTTGGGGCATGTTGCTCCGTTGGTTTGCGACATCCATGTAAGTCACTTGTGACGGGTTTGGACGGGCTCCATCTCATGGTGTGTGACTGGCCGGCAGACGCTGTCATGGTGGTTCCAAGCCGGGTGGATCACGCTTTGAATTTTTTCTTCTGTCTCTTGACCCCGACCCTGGTCGTTACATTCGTATTCCCATTCACTTTGCGGGAGCAGATAACCGGGCTACGGCTGGCAGATCCTGCTGTACAATAGCCCGCCTGCTGGTGCTCCCACTAGATCATGACGTTGGTCTCAGCCCCAACCCCAGGAGCAACAGAGAATAAGCTTGTGTCGCAGCGACGTCTGTGGAGGCAAGGCTAGAGAATAATTAGGCTTGAACTTTTAGCCCCATCTTGGCTCCGTCTTCGTCTCCGAGCCAGCGCCAGCATCACGCACTGGCATGTACGGACGCTGGTATTGTTGCGAATTCGCCGTTCCAGACCGGCTCGTGGGCCGGCTCCAGGAAACGTGGAGAAGGGCTAGCAAGCACAGGCACCATGTAAGCCTCAACCCTGGAGAATTCCCGCTTTTATACATGATCATTCTGGGGTTCCCCAACTTGCTCTGCGTTTAGCCATCGCCCCTCGCCCTCCCTTCCCTTGCTCCGCATTTTCTATATATCTCCTCCTCCCCCCTCCTCCAGGTTTTGGAGTCCATTCCTCTCCACGGCCTCCCTTTTCTTCTTCCTCTCCTCCAACTCTTCCCTTTGGCCTTGTCTCATAGCATCGTTGTCTCTGTAAACAACCGCCGTCATGGTAGGGAATCAGGAGGAATACTGGGTTCCCGAGAACTACGACAACATGTCGGCTGGCCACTACCTGGCCACGCGGTTCTCGTCGCTCAAGCCGCCCATGCTCAACTTGCCCAACCCATGGAAGCTTCTGCGGATGCTCAACCGCCAGCAATGGGCCTTTTTCGCCATTGCCTTTTGGGCCTGGACGTGGGACGCCTTTGACTTCTTTACCGTGTCCCTAACCGTTGCGGACCTCGCCAAGCAGTTCGACAAGCAAACCACCGACATCACCTGGGGCATTACGCTCGTGCTCATGTTCCGATCCGTCGGCGCCATCCTCTTTGGAGTTGCTGCCGATCGCTACGGTCGCAAGTGGCCCTTTATTGTCAACAACCTGCTGTTTATCGCCCTGGAACTGGTAAGACACCCTTCCATTCGAATTGTGTTATTTCCGCAATCTGTGACTTGGCGATTTGCCAAGATTGAGCCGGCGGTGCCACCCGCCTTGGCCACAGGCCCCAAAATCCCCGCCAATAGCCAGCGGCACTGCACGCACTGTAACTGCCGGAGCTATTGATTTTGCTGCTCAATTCATCGTGGGCTCATACAAACGCTCGGAGAATAAATGCAATTAAGAAAAAAACCGCTAACCATGGCTGTCATTTGTAGGGAACCGGCTTCTGCAACACATACAAGCAATTCCTCGCCTGTCGCGCCCTGTTTGGCGTTGCCATGGGTGGTTTGTACGGAAATGCTGCCGCCACCGCTCTGGAAGATTGCCCGGAGGAGGCTCGCGGTATCATTAGCGGTATGCTCCAGCAAGGTGTAAGTCAGCTCCGAGATCGCCCTGTTTTGAAGTGCAAAACACCGAAAAGGACCCAATTTGCTAACCAGCTTGATTCGAACAGTATGCCTTTGGATATCTCCTCGCCGCCGCCTTTGCTCGTGGTCTTGTCAACACCACCTCTCACGGATGGCGTCCTCTGTTCTGGTTCGGCGCCGGCCCGCCCGTCCTCTTCATCGCCTTCCGTCTGATGATGCCCGAGACTCAGACATACCGTGAACGTGAGCGCATGCGTATCGAGGCCGGCCAGAACAGAAGCAACGACGAATCTGTTGGCAAGGTCTTCATCAAGGAGGGCAAGGTGGCCGTCAAGCGCCACTGGATCCTGTTGACCTACCTTGTTTTGCTCATGGCTGGCTTCAACTTTATGAGCCACGGCAGCCAGGATCTGTACCCTACCATGTTGACGAACCAGCTCGGATTCAGTGCCGACAAGGTCACCGTCACACAGGTCGTTGCTAACCTGGGCGCCATGACCGGCGGTACCATTGTTGGTTTCGTGAGCCAGTCTGTGGGCCGTCGCTTCAGCATCATCATCTGCTGCATTGTCGGCGGTGCTCTGCTCTACCCCTACACCTTTGTGCACGACACGTCCATCATGGCCGCTGCTTTCTTCCAGCAGTTCTGCGTGCAGGGCGCTTGGGGAGTCATTCCCATCCACCTGATGGAGCTGTCTCCCGGTGCCTTCAGGACCTTTGTCGTCGGTACCGCTTACCAGCTCGGTAACCTGGTGTCTTCGGCCTCTTCCACCATCGAGGCGCGCATTGGCGAGCGCTTCCCCCTGCCACCCACAGCCTCTGGCACAAAGCGCTACGACTACGGCAAGGTCATTTGCATCTTCATGGGCTGCGTCTACGCCTACGTCCTTGTCCTGACCTTTTTGGGTCCCGAGCAGCTTCGCAAGAGCTTCGATGTGGCTTATGACCACGACGCCGCCGAGGTTGCTGGCTGGGACGACAAGCCCAAGGCTGTGCACGACGAGGAGTTTGATACCAAGGCGCGGGATTCCACCGCGGAGAAGCGAGCTACTGAAGAGGTTTAAATCCGGATACCCGTAGTTTTTTGAATGTCATGTTTTGATTTGTTTGGGAATTTGGGATATTGGAGGCCAAAGCTATGAACACTTTGATTGGCCCCCGAGGGTTTTGATAGGATGCTCTTGGAGCTCCGGGCAGTTGGAAATCTGAAACTGTCGATTATGACGTGACGCAATATGCGGTTTATACATAACGAACAAAATACCAAATTTATATGAAGCCCGCCATTTGGGAAATGAACTGTTGAACGCGCGAGTGATTTCGAGTGATGTAGAAGAATCCGAGGCTGAGTCCATGAGACGACTTATCGTTAAAGCAGTACAAGTGAATAACATGAGTGTCATCGATTTTGCACGCATGCTGATATATGTTAACCCTGTACAAGCGAACGTGGTTTGTATTTGTGTCAAAAGTCCGTATTGTAATCGATCTATGTATGGACTTTGCAAGCAGACGCCAGCTTCATCAGAAAACCAAGCCTTGCACGCAACAAACGAGACATGTATGTATAATGTATAGGTAGTCGTTATAATTTCTCATTTCATATAAAACAAAGAAAATAATAATACGAAAAAACGCCCCTCATAATCATGATATTCTAACAAGAGGTATAAAAAGCACATTCGCCCTCATCGCATTCGACACCGTTTAGTCACGGTGGTGGTGGTGGTGGTGTCCGCCCTGGCCGCCGTAGGCCATGTTCTCAGCCCCCTTCTTCTCCTTGCGCTTCCTACAAGAAATCCCGTTAGCATCACCATATCCAGTTATTTTTTTTGGGATATCAAACGTACTCAAACACGTTCTCAATCAAGTTCGCAGCAATGGCACCGCCCACAGCAGCCAGACCACTACCAACGAGGCCACCGCCGGCCTTCTTCGCAGCGAAAGCAGCGGCACCGCCTCCGATGAGGGTCGCGCCGAGGCCGCGGTCGCCGTCCTGGCCCTCAGCGCCGGGGTACTGGCCCTGCTGGTCGGCGCCGGGGTACTGACCGCCGTAGCCGGGCTGCTGCTGGCCGTACTGCTGCTGCTGGTGTTGCTGGTACTGCTGCTGCTGGTCGTACTGGGGCTGGCCGTAGGGAGAGGCGCTGCGGTTGTTGTCGTATTGGGGCTGGCCGTAGTGTTGTTGTTGTTGTTGCTGAGGGGGGTAGGATTGGTTGTATTGTTGCTGCTGGCCGTACTGCTGCTGTTTTTTTGTGTTTGTTAGTCGAGGGGGGAGAGAGATTGTTTGGGAGAGAGAGACGGACCTGCTGAGGGTAGCCTTGCTGCTGCTGGGGATAACCGCCTCCGTATTGCTGCTGCTGGCCGTATTGCTGCTGAGGGTAACCGCCGCTGCCGCCGGCGTTGTTGTAGTAGTCGTTGGCAGACATGATGATGGCGGGGTTGTGAGGTTCGGATATGTGCAACAACGAAAGCAGAGGCGTAGAACGAGAAAAAAAGGGCGAGATGTAAAAAGGATAAGAAACCAGATAAGTGGAAAGAGAGTCAGAAGCACGGGCAAGCTTATTTATTCCGTTTTTATAATCATGCGGGCAAGGGACCTCTTCTCTTTTTGGTGGGGGGGACGCCGGAGTAAGGACATGGACATGGACACTTGATCCTACTAACACGGCGCCTGGCCTCTCAGCTGGACGGCCGGTGGTTCAGTGTTAGCCTTAGCGGCTGTCCAATGCACACGAATCAGCATGGCTGGTGGAGGCGTGTGTGGATATTAGGCCTCGGATTACTTTGCGCCTGTGTGTTCCCTGCGGTTCGTGCCTTCGGTTTGGCATGCAAGGTACATGTGCATTGGGAGAGTGGCGCAGTCACTGCGGCTCTGGGAGGCGCGCTTGGGCGGTGGAATCCAGCAGAACAAATGACGACTGATGACAGGTAATAAGGAAATACTACATGGGAAGTTTATGGAAACATGTTGGAAGATTACAGTATGATTTGCTTTTCATATAGTATGCGTTTTGGTTTTGTAGACACTGGTTTGCTGAGGGCTGATGAAATGGAATGTAGGTGAGCGGCGGCTAATATCACCAAAACTGTAGAGGGCCAGTCAGCTCAGACAGGGACACCCAGGCCAGGCCACGGCTTTCCCGGCACATTCTGGAGCTGTCGACAGACTTTTGGCCTTGAACCCATCAGGCTAGAGAGTCTGCTGGATGGGATGGGAGAGAGGGATTATACAGTACAGGAGGATTATACGAGGGGTTCACATGCAGCATGTTGCAGCAGAAAGTATCAATCTGAACAATGACTCGATGTCCTGATATGATGTGACATGTACGTAGATATGACTGACTCCCTGGATGCAAGAGCAGTTTGACTTTCATATAAAGCAACAAGGTGCATCTTTACGCCAAGAACCCAAATTACGAAGCACGAAATCTCTCATTCCGCAAAATATTCAGCGCAGTTTGATCCTCAAAAAGAGGGGAAGATGGAAGAAAGCTTTCCAAAAAGTCCGAAACAAAAAGTGGCGGCGCGAGCTACACGGTAGCACTCCAGATTCCCCAGCCATCCGCTCAGCCACTTCTATTCCGTCTTCTTTGTTTCTCAGGGGCAATCATGTGCTGAAGCACTAGAAGGGCAAGCCACACCAAACAATCAGCCGACGCGCATCTTTTTTTGCCTCTTAGACGCCCAAGGCTGATTTTCTTATGTCGCGATTCCGTCCGTGAGGGGCCGGGCGGTTACTGTGCAGGGTCCTTGGGATACTAACCTACCCAGATGGGATACTGGGGAGGGGTCGCATTGCATTTCGCGTCTTTTGTCCTATTTCGATGGGTGAGGCTCTGCTTCTGAGGGGCCGTTTAGTCGCCGGTCGCTATCATTTACTTTCATGTTCATTGTCGATATTCACGATATTCACAGTATCTGAATCTCTGAATATTACTGAGGTTTGTCTTCCATCTCATTTTGTGATGAATATTTGCAGGTGATGAGAATGGTCTGCTCCGTGCAGAGGCTTAGCTCTGGAGCACTTGATTTCTTGGCTCTCAACAGCAGTGGTCGAGCCACGGCCAAGAACTCTTGGCTGGCTATTCGTTCTCCGTCCAGCGTAGCATCTTTGTTGCCATAACTACATGTACCATATGATAAAGTAAAAACAGGTCAGTCATGCTCAAAGTCACGCCTCCATCGCAGGCCAAAATGCATTCTCCGCCTCCACCACCTCATGCCACTTCGCCAACGCCCTATCCAACAACTGCACCCTGACAAGCTCATCCGCGTCCCGCCGCAGCTCCATCTCCCGCTGCACCGCGGCGTCGATAATCTCGCCCAGCTGGTCGACAAACTGCGCAAACTCCTTGGAGCTCCAGTTCGGAATGAATTCCCGTCTGAGGGCCCCGCCGTCGGCATCGTCCTCGTCTTTGCTGTCCGAGGGGGTGGAGAGTCGGGATGCGGCGCCGGACCAGGCGTCGAGGTAGCATTTCTCCGTCGCCCAGAAGACGATGGCGGCTTCGAGCCAGGGGAGGATGACGTCGTTGTCGCTGCTGGGGGAGATGCTGTCGAAGAGGGCTTCGAAGCGGCGTAGACCCTCGAGTTTGGTGTCGTTGGCAACCTGGCCGTTGGCATCAGCAGGTAGATTCACGTCGATGCCGTATTTGGCCGCAGTTTGAACGAAGAAATCTTCTTCTCGGCGGATGTTCACAAGCGCATCAATCATCCAGTGAAGTAGTTTGGCGTTTGGCGGGTGCTCCCGCTCAGTTGTATCATCACGAGGAGGAGTCACCACCTCGGGGAGCTGCAGAAAGCTCAGTAGACGGCCCACGCCACGGATGTAAGCGTGGATATACAGCCGGTCATTGGCGAGCCATTGACCTAGAAGAGTTTTGGAGACGCGGCCTTGGGAAGCGTTGGCGAGGAAAGGGGACTGAGTGGCCGATTTGTAGCCGAGAGGGTCTGAGATGAGAATGGTCTGCGTGAGAGAAAAGGGTGTGGACATTTTAATGATAGTATCTCGTGATTGATTTCCGTGGGTGAGTATTGTAGTTGAATACGATATTGATATCAGTGATGCATGCCTAATTGTATCGACAAGAGAGTTTTTATGAGAGGATTGAGGTGTGAATGTGAAGCCGAAATACTGCGCATCCGTAGATCAGTAAATTACGTCACGCGGGTGACCTTACTAGACACGCAAGAAGCGACGTTTCTTGGCCAATATCTCATTCAGATCACTGGCCACGATTTATGTGCAATTTCGCATTTTTTTTATGGCAGCACTTGGTTAATAGGCATTTGTTAGAGAACAACATCAAAGTGGTCAAAAGAGTTGGATATCCTCTTATTATGCTACCCTATGGTGCTTTGAGTTCTATGCTAAAGTGCTCGGCATTTAATGACAAACCTTCTTTATTCGTAATCTGAATACTGGAAAAACAGCTTCTTCAAGTCTATTTTATTCTATCGGCATCTCTGGTTTCATTTTCGCCCCCGTAGTTTTCCGTAGTCTCTCTGATGTATGTAACTTGGCAGTCGCCATAATTCGAAAAGCATTCTATCTTCGTCTCTAGAACCAAGACGGCTCGTTCCCCATTTTGAAAATTCGTGAAATTAAAAAAAATTCGAAAAGGATGTCGCATCATATCAATTGCTTCAATTGCTGAATGGATCATCGATCCGTATTCCCTCTTCAAGCCTTAACGGGAGGAATCACCATGCCGTACTTTTCATACGGAAAGTTCTCCAAGCTGACAAGGTACTCGGACCAGCCATCGCCTAGCTCACCGACCTGGTGCAGGTCGACTTGTCCGGCCTCACCAGTTCGGCCAGCCAGGACTTCCTCCTCGCGGCCGGCATACTCCTTCTTGAGCATAGGGTGAGGGCACCAGATGACACGCATGCCAGCGCGGCGGCCAGCCTCGACGCCGGGAACGGAGTCCTCAAAGACGAGGCATTCCTCAGGCTTGATGGGAGCTTCTCCCTCAGGCAGCGAATCGTTGATGGTCTTGAGGGCGAGGAGGAAGATGTCCGGAAGAGGCTTTCCACGACCAGGAGTGAGACGAGTGTCATCGCCCACAACACGTCGATTGTCAGGGAAGACGGAGAAGAGATCAGCGAGGTGGTTCGTCTTGAGCTTAAAGTTGCCCATGTGCGAGCTCGTGGCCAAGGCGATGTGCACCGCGGGTGTCTCAACATCAGGCTGCTGAGTTCGAACCAGGCTGGTGAGCAGCTCAGGGACGCCTGGCAGAGGCTTGGTGCCAGGGAAGAGCTTCTGGTGCAGGACAGCGTTCTCAGCAGCGAATTCCTCTGCCGTGATGGGAAGCTGAGCCCATTCCAAGAAGATCTTGTTGGCGGCGGGGCCAGGACGGCCCTGGAGCTGGGCCTTGATGGACCAGGGCAAGGAGGGGCGAGAGTACTTGTCCAGGATGAGATTGATGCAGAGAGTGTAGATGTCCTCGGTGTCGAGAAGGAGGCCGTCCATGTCGAAGAGACAGGCTCTCACGGGAGGGAAGCTGGGGTCGTGGTTTAGCACTCAATCGATGGGTGAGAATGAGCGATGAGGAACATACTCGGTTCGGGGAGCCATTTTTAGAGAGAGGGCAGAAGATGGTTTCTTGCGGTCGTTGTTGTAGGAGGTAGAGAGTTGAAGATGAGGCTGAAGATGAGGTTGATGAAGAGACGATGTTGGGTGTAAAAGGTCCTGTTGAGCGAGAGTTACGGGATCGAGGGATGCTCCTTATCC
This sequence comes from Trichoderma harzianum CBS 226.95, assembly GCF_003025095.1. Taxonomy (NCBI): domain Eukaryota; kingdom Fungi; phylum Ascomycota; class Sordariomycetes; order Hypocreales; family Hypocreaceae; genus Trichoderma; species Trichoderma harzianum. Next base: position 2,137,725 of record NW_020209252.1, on the reverse strand, counting down.
TCGCCAACTTTTTTTTTTCTTCACCCGCGCGTTGGCAGCTGGCGGCGGTTTATTGTATCGATCAAAGCCTCTGATCTACAGCGGCCCAAGTGGGGGCGGGGCGACTTGAGTTGTCGGGACTCGCCGAATGACTCCCACTGGAGAGACCGACCGGAGTATCGCTGGAGAATTGACATTTGGTTTACTATTGGCATGAGATTTAGTTAGATTTAGTTATTCGGGAGATTGATATCCTATAGAAAACAACTGTCAATTGAGAACGCAGCCTTCGGTTTACAATGACGCTGCATCTACCTGTACTCTACAGATCTTTTGCCCGTGTCACTTGGTACCTGAAATTGTCCCCTCAGTTCGCTGACATAATCACATTCATGCCACTTCTCCACCAGCCACGCCTCTACGTAGCCTCCTAGCCATGTCCAATATTCACAATTTCATCCATGACTCGCTACCGTTCAGCACATCAAAGACATACACCGCCCAAACATGAGTGATAAAGACAAAGAGCCAACAAGTACAAAGGACGTATCTCAAAAGGAGAAACCCAATGATGAGCCGGAAGTGGTGAAATTCTCTCCCGAGGAGGAAGCAGTAAGTCCAAATTAGTGTCGTTTATGTCATGGGTTAGGCTCTGAGATATCTCATCTCACTTCACCTTATACCAAGCTTGGCTCATCTTTTATATCTCTGTATTATACCAAAAAGTTCATGGATCACTTTTAATATTCTCACTCTGTATCCATGCAACCGGCACCTTTGTCTTCCCTATCAATCTTGCAGTTGCTTCATATCATCTACGCTCACTACCAGAAATGCCATTCACAATATGAGCCATCTCTCCTTTATCAACATATTTCATATCTTCTCACTATTCAGGAGACTCACTCATCTTCTCATACTAGGCCCTCCTCAAAGAATCTCACGCCATCAAAGCTGACGCCAACTCCCTCTTCGCCTCCAAAGACTACCACAACGCTCTCTCCAGATACGACGATGCCATTGCCTCATGTCCCAACTACCTCCACTATGAGCGTGCCGTCATTCAAAGCAACATTGCAGCATGCCACTTGAAAGTTGAGCAGTGGAAGGAAGCCATAAAAGCCGCAACAGATGCCATCAACGGCTTGGCAAAGCTGGAAAGCGAGTCAAGTCCAGCCGAAACCAAAGAGGACACACCAAACAACCAAGATACCAAAACCGCTGAAAAAGAAGACGATGAAGTTGAAGAAGAAATAGTCAGCTCTGGCGCGGCTCGCTCCGCGCCCGCTCCCGCCCCTGAACCAACACCAGAGCAAGTAGCCCTGGAGAATCGCAAAGAAGACATCCTCCGAATTCGCACCAAAGCCCTGCTTCGACGTGCGCGCGCCCGTTCCGAGGCCGGCGGCTGGTCGAACCTCGCTGGTGCGGAAGAGGACTACCGCGCGCTCTCTCAAATGCCTGGCTTGACGCCGGCTGATCAGCGCACCGTTCGTACACAGCTCACGGCCTTGCCGCCCCGGACAAAGGCTGCTCAGGAGGCTGAGATGTCGGAGATGTGGGGGAAGTTGAAGAGTCTTGGCGATGGTATCCTTAAGCCTTTTGGGCTGAGCACCAATAATTTCCAGATGGTCAAGGATGAAAAGACTGGTGGGTATAGCATGAATTTTTCACAGGGAGGCTCATCATCATGACAAAGCGCGGATCAGTTTTGTTAAAGACTACGTGGATTATCGGTGGGATTTTGCTTGGATGACATATGGCCACAGTTATAGCGATGTAGATGATAGAGCGGTCATATTCATGACTTTGGACCTGCAACTCTAGATTTGAAGTTGATCTGATCTCCTTTTCCATTGCGCCTATATCCAGCCCCGGGCGGCCTCAACATCTCACTAGGGATATTCGATTTGAGCCTTCATTCTCTGGAGAATGTTGAGGACCTCCATGCGTTCTTTGTCTCCCACCAGGGCACCCAAGGCAACTAAAAGCGCCTGTACGGAGATTGGTCCTAGACAGCTATCCTCCGCGTGGGCCACGATCCCACATACCTCGCGAGCATGGTGTAGCTGAAGCGCAATCATTTCCTCCGAAAGCATGGTTTGCTCCATGGGATGTGTCTGCGTAAGTATAGACTGTGCAGTATGGTATAAAAGACGACAGAAAACAGCCTCTCGTTTAGGAAGCCTAATCCAAAGAGGTCAGCTCTTATGTCAACATCATCGTAGGAGAGAGCATTAGACATACCATGTTTTCGGAAAAGTAGAATTGTTCTCCGTCTGATCGGGATACATATATCCCAACGGCCGCATATTCCTCGGGCAAGCGTCGTTCCATTGATCGCAAAGCTGCTTCAAATGCTTCCATTCCGGCAGAAGATTCTCCAGCGTCCTGTTCTCCCGCAAATCTATATCCGTAAACGATAGCACGCATAGCCTATAGCTTATCACTTTGCCGAGTATAAAGAGCATCCGCTGCACCCATAATTCTTCATCCCCATGGGTCATGAATTCGCTGCCGTCGCTGGGCATGCGCATATCGACACTCCAAGAGTCAACGTACAAGCAGTATCCTGCTTCCAAGCTTCCCATAATATCCAGATAGGCGTTTAGCCAGAAACACGCTGATCCAATGCCGTTGCTCTCTGGACTCCATTGGCTTTCACTGATGATGGAGTTGAGCACCGTAGGACTATGGCCGCCACTCTGCGGGCCTTCTCTGAATATGATGTTGTAAAGTTTGAGAATGACTGCTACGGTTGAGCACTCTTCAATATCACGCTCTGGATTCTCGTGATAGCGAAACAGCTGCATATTTGCCGTACTGTAGTATGCTGCAGCTGTGTCACTCATGTCAGGGTGACGTTGAGATAAGCGTCGAATCCCACATGCCAAGAGAGAATAGAGTAGAAGAGGAGAGTCGAGCGCTCTGTATGGAAGGACTTCGCCAAAATATTTTTCTTTGTTGAACGAGTCTATCCATGTTGCAACTTCTTCTACATAGATTTGCATATATCGGACATGTTCGGGCATGTCGAGAAATTCGCGCTCTGAGGTGGTGACTGTAGTCGTTGGGCAAGTAACGCTGTCATCCTCAATGGGTTCGCTAACATTCGACCGATCTTCGACTTCAGATAAACTCATTGGCCCTGATTCGACCTCCCCATCTTTACGCCATTCAGTTGCTTGCAGTATCAAACTGTCGCTATATATGCTCCTCGTTGTGTTTGAGCCCTCTGGTGATATATAAACGTGCCAGACATGCCCCTGAAGAACATGGTCGGATGGCCCTGGATCTGGACTTGGGAGCTGCGTTTGAACCGCTATCTTGTAGTCAACATGTTGGCTATGCGTCGTATCTGCATATCTGCTTGATCCTCCTTCATATTCTGAGGCAATACGCCGAGAATCATCTTGGAATAGGACTAAATGCATGCATATCAGCCTGGAACCAAGACATTTTGAGAGTACTAGACCATACAATTACAGGGACCAAATGGAACAAAGTAAGCTGAATCGTGTATCGTAATGTTTGAGAAATTGAGTCGAATGCCGCGTATGCATTTTCGGCCGCCTTTCTCGCAGTTTCGGCAGGCTGGTACTGACTCGTCGCATTTGAGATGTCGATCTCGACATGTTAGACAGCCAGTGCGCACTCGCTTCGACTTGGGTGTAGGTTTGGATATGGGCGAATCCGCTGAATAGAGGCTTTTCATCGCAGCCTTGCCTGTTGGGATCGGTATATGGCACGGATACCTGCTAGAATAATCGACGTGCATAGCTGTTTTTGTCGGAATGAATCGAATCGAGCTTATCGGTGGTGCTCTAGGGGCCAGGATGTGTTGAGAACTCCTTCCTACCAGATCTCCCTCGAAGATTAATTCTCAGAGAACTAGTGGCAAGTAATCTTCGGATTACACCCCAAAGAATTGGTTGCAGACCTGTCAGCTGTCCCCAGCTAGAGTAGGCTGAGATCAAGAGACAAAGGAGGTATGCTATGGTTCCCAAGAAAGCAGTATTAGTATACGCTTAACGTTTCGATCTGCAATCTCGGATCCGAAATCATGCCTCATACACCATATTGGTGTGATGAATAGATCCAGAATGTATCAGGAAGTATCAGGAGTGGAGAGCTCCGAGATGATCAAGTTCATCCAAGTCTAGTGTTGATTTGCGTCTTGCGGTGAAGAATCTGGTCTATACCATACCTTGATGGAGAACACTGCGAGTTCAGCCACTACTCTTAGGAGAGTTGATTGGATCAAGTAGCCGTTAGAATAAGAAAGTCTCCATCAACAACCGGTGAAGTGTCAATAAAGCAGTGCAAAAGGAGTTTGAAGGTAATGAGATGCCTCTGTTGAACCAAAGGTCAGATTGCATCAGCGTATGTGACGGTGATACGAGATGTTTGGTGTCTGTATTGCCCAACCAAGACTACAAAATTGAGGAGAATGTGCAGATGCAACCATAGGCCAAAGGGTTTGAGCCAGTGCCCCAGATATTTACACCACTGGCATCTCTGTAACACCAACCATGGCACCTGTGATAAGCTTCTTGAATCGCAATGGCCTCGAGCGCCTGAATCTGGAATGTGGCCACTCTGATGACAGCAATCCGTCAAAAATGCCGTTTATAGAACGACCGATATTAAGCATAATGTGGCGGCAGGGGACACGGAGCCGTGGCTTGCAGGCCGAGGGAAGTGGCAAGTTCGTATGGGATGGGCATGAGCCTACCGGCATCGTTGCAGCAGTAGCATCTGCCTTGGACTCACACAGGACACAAAAATATGTCCGGGGGTGTGAGGGAGACCGGCAAAAACACGCAGCAGGCTCGAGAAGTGGATGGTCTCATCCTGGTTGTTTGGTTGGCACCAACCTAATGCACTGATATTGCAGTAAAACATGTATGTTTAATGGCGACAGTTGCTGATATAGGGGAAATCATCAAAGTCGTACAAAATGAAGCGTTCATGCAATGCCTCTCTGTCCGTATCCATGGCCATCCGCATATGTGAGGTTTCTCCCAACCTACTGATGCGAATGCAGACCGCCGTGTCAACTTGTGGCATCGGGCAGTGAGAAACACCATTTCAGGGCAATAAACGGAGACTTTTGAAGCATTCCGCATAAATCCAGCTGGCGAAAGCCCTTTCGCTTGAATCGGGCTGTCCGAAGGACTACTGCCTCAGCTCTCGCTGCAGGGAGTACTAGAGATGCTACTCTCAAGTACTGCCTCCGAAATTTACTCTGAGGCGCTCAAGGCCACAGCGCAGCATGTTCGACTGATCCATTATCACCCAATACATCTCCCGGTGCGGCCCGATTTCCTTTGAGTTGCTACCAGTAAGACTCCATACCTTGGGACGGTGAGCTTCTTGGATGGTGCAAAAGATACGGCGTTTGCCGAGCCTGCCCAAGGCGTCCAGGCATCAGTCTTGAATTGCCCAGTAGACTGACTTACTGAAAACTCGTGGCGGTGGCTTGCTGCAAAGACAGGTGAGCTGCCAACCTACATAGCGGTTTGGATCAGGAAGAGGCACGCCAATTAAACGAAGAGGTGGCCAGGGCAGATAAAATTACCCTATGAGAGATACCTGGGCTCCCCTCCTTCTGTTCATGCGGAGGCCTCGAGGAAAAAGAAAGGCTATCGGTAGAGTCTGACAAAGCTGGATCGTGGCAGAGACCAATCCGGAGCCAAGGCCAGTGCTCAGCTTCACAAGGTTCACATGCATGTCTCAGAGGGAGGTGAACAGAAGTGAAGTAATTTCATGAGATGCCTTGTGATCGTGGCACCTCCAGGGATAAGGATCATCGCTTGCTGTAACCAAAGAGATGAGAGATGGCTCATTGAGGTTGCAGAAATCCGAGACCTTGAGAGTAACGCAGCATGAGCGTCGCCTGTAGGTCGCCGGTCACCCGCCCTGGATGACGTTCAAATTTAACCTCTGCTCATTTTCCCCCACGCATCAGAATAATTTGATCGTATCCTTCATTTGTGTGCCTGGAGTAAATAAAGATTTTGAGTGGATGAATTTGTATGGATTGTAGATTGAAAAGTGGTTGAGAGAACTTGTGTGACGTATACAACGGCCATGCACGTGACTGATAAACTTGCTCTGTATCACTCGACGCCTCTTGAACTTGCGATACTTGCTCTCTGGCACAACCCAACTCAACAGAATCAATCCTTAGACAGATGCTCTCTTCATACTCATGGAGTGTCCCGCTTTGCTAGGGTAGCAATGTTTCAGCTAATAGATATTCATCAGTTGGCTGAAAAGGCGGGGAAAAAACATGGCTGAATCAACGCCGTCGCCAAAGGCGATATTACGAGGGCATAAGGCCCAGATCCATGCCGCCACATTCGTGAGACAGAACGAGCGCCTTGCGACTGGGGATGCGGAGGGTTGGGTGGTGCTCTGGGACCTCACCATCATGCGGCCAAGGGCCGTTTGGAGGGCCCATGAAAATGCAATTCTAGGCATGAAGGGGTGGGGTCGCGACAAGATCATCACGTATGTCCTGTTCTTGATGGCGTGGAATCTATTTTTGTTACTGACTGGAGTCTCAAAAGACATGGTCGCGATCACAAGCTCATCGTGTGGAAGATTACAGAGGAGGATGAGGGTCGGCTCAGCGTTTCTCTGCCCCTGGAGGACACCCCCACGCCACGCCCCCAGCCTTGGGTGCTTCATCTGTTGGAAGTGAACACAATGAACTTTTGCTCATTTGCCGCCTGTCTCAGTGACGCTGAACAGGGTTCTCTCGAAGCGGCCTCACCCACAGCAGAAGTCATCATCGCCGTACCAAACACACTGGCGTCGGAAGCCGTAAGTAGCCGCTGTACTTGGCAGGGCACTACGTCTGACTAACAGAATTTGAAGATTGACATCTACACCCTCCCAAGCCAAACCAGGATACATACCATCAAATCCAGTCAGACAAATGGCATGGCCATGAGTCTATCTCTTTTTCATCACCAAGGCTGCCTAACACTAGCGGCGGCTTTTGAAAACGGGTTTGTATCTGTGCACCGTCTGGGCTCTGATGGGTCTTGGACAATGACATACCGGTCACAGGCACATACGCAGCCGATTCTATCTATAGATGTTCACCCCAGTCGAGAATACTTTTTCACATCAGCAGCAGACGCGCTGATGGCGAAACATCCAGTACCAACCTCTCAACAAGAGGTGGATGCTGACCTTGAGCCCGACCAAAGGGTCACGGAGGCGGTTGAGCCTCATCAAACTAACACGGGAAAGTCCCTCCTCTCGGCAGCATTAAGGGATGCTACCGCTTCAGAAACCAGACCAAGGCGCAAGAAACTCAAGGAATGGGAGCATCCGCTCAAAGTGATTAATACAAAGCACTCTGGTCAACAAAACCTCAAAGTCAGATCCGACGGAAAGTTGTTTGCCACAGCCGGATGGGATTCCAAGATACGAATATATTCGACCAAGACTCTCAAGGAACTGGCCGTGCTTAGTTGGCACAAAGTCGGGGCGTATGCTGTCGCTTTTGCCACTGTCGCTGAGCCAAATCCTTTGTCAAATACCTCCAAAAACGCCAAGCCCACACCCTCCGAGCAACTAGCTGAGAATAACGTGAAAGAGGCCACCAGTGCGTCACCGCAAGTGCCACCTAATGACGTGCAAGAAACAGCGAGCCTGATAAAAGGACCCGGAATGAGCGTCAAGGACCGCAGACTCCAGCTTGCAAAGACGGCGCACTGGATTGCCGCAGGAGCAAAGGATGGAAAAGTGAGCTTATGGGATATATACTGAAATTGACTATCATACACCAAATTCATAACATCATGATCGCGTTGACCCATCTAATCGTGTCAATCAATACCACCGCTTTGAACTCGCTGGGAGAAAGCTTACCCAAGATATGCTATTTACTCGTCAAATATCAGTCTGGTTCAATATACCTCTCATGCAGTCCTCCTAACCAAACGGGTCCGTCTTCTTCGCAAGCTCTGACCAAACTCTCGACATCCACGCTGATACCAGCGCATCTCTTTCACAAGCACCCATCATCGCGCTGACAACCAGTGTCATGAAATTGCCCTCAGTCACTTCTCGTGCTACCAGCTGACCATCTGCATCGCTCCACTCGTATCGAACGGCTTTGTCTTTGGTGGGGATAGCGGAAAAGAGAATGTCTCGACGCACTAACTGATGATCGAGAGACTTGGTTGCAGTTGCGCGCCGAATGCGATAGCCTTTCGTTGTCGACAGTTTCCGTGGCCGGAAGCTCTCCAACCCAAAAGCGCAGAGGCTCTGCCGCGAGGTAGGCTCGGCATGATACGCAAATGTCGGGCCAGTAACCCGCAGAGGATGCTTCAAATCATAGATGTGCCTCTTCCGCGCCGCCAGCTGGGCCACACCGTCTCGCCGCTTCATCGAGTAGTCGAGCCTTTCGATGCGTACATTGCGATCCGTGTCCTTGAGGAAGCCGACCGAATGCGAGAGCTCGTACAGTGGCGGCGCCCAGGGATCAACGGAGTGGATGAAGCGCCCCGCAACGTAGAGAGTTGTCGGTGAGAGAATGTCATCTTGCGCACCTGGGCCGAGGACGTAGGTTTCGCTCGAGTCTTGATATGGCGGCGGATCGTCCATGGATAGTATATATGCTGACTAGAACCCCGAGATCTCAGCGGGTGTTAGTTACTGAGGAGAATGCGAAAGCGAAGGCGAAGGCGAACTTCTTGAGTGGGCTTTTCGTGAAAGTCGATGCTATCGGTGGCTGTGCCCGTGCCAAGGATTCATTCAGCTTGGACCGTGTGAATATGCTTTGCGAGCCTCGTGCATGACAGCAAGTGACGTGATGCCAGGGCGCTGTCACGATGGTTTGATTCGCGGCGCCGAGCTTGAATTTGGCGGTGCAAAAGGCGCCGTCCAATAGGCGGGTTGAGAGATGGGAATCTACGTCGCCAATCTGACGATAGCGAATCTGCTTTGAGCTATGGATGACATCACGTTATAGCTGGATACTCGTTCGGGCTTAGTTGTGGCACATGGCACCTTGGGGCTATTTGACGGACAAAGACGCTAAAAGATGCTGTCACAGATTTGACGGAGAGCGGGACGGACACAAAGATCGTTGCTGGATTGGGCCTTGACCTGCTTTCAACGCATGCCGATCTGGTCTTCGGGCTCGGCATTTGACAGCCGGTGGTGAGATTTGAAACGTGCGTGCATTTGACCATCTGCGATCAATGCTGCATTGCATAAGGTATGTGACGTACCTGTATGGCCAAGAATGGCTGCCAGTGAGATTATTCCGAGCATGGAGCGGTGGATCACTTCCATGAACGCTCTATACATAACTAGCACTAGGGCAAATTGTATGTTAAGCAACCTTTTACTCTTGTTTGTATAATACAGCACCGTCTAATCATGTATGACGTTCCCGTTAGTGTCTGTAAACCTGGCTTGTTCAAAGTAGATGAGATCTGACCTTCTCATCCCCACAACTTTTTAGCAAAGGTAATCAGCATCATGGCCGTCGCATCTGGGCTGTTGATGTCGACTGCATCCATCACTATCATCAACCTCCACGATAGCTTCAACATCACCTACCTGCAATGACATGAAATAACATTGAACGGCCATTATCATCTCTCGCATTGACATCGGCCAACAATTTTAAATTAGCAGGTCGGCGAGACATCACAGCTCTATGTAGGGGTTGTCTCGCGATATTAGAAAATCATGAATTGCTGCGTTAGATGAGGACTTTTCTACTCCAGAGTCCTTGGCATTGACATCGCCAACTTTTCTCGATGAACAACCAAATTGTATCGAGATTCCGTAAATTGTAGCGTAACGAAAGAGCGTTGATCTAGTAGACTTTCTGGTACTCGCATTGTTTCCTCTATCCAAGAGTTCCTAGATAATCACCGGGTTGGTTGCTGCGTGACGAACATCTTACTTCAATTGGACTTTGCAAAATTCTTTGCGCACTGACTTGCCTACAAAGTGCGTTTATTAGAGAAAATACTCAGAGAGGTATATAGGTACCTACCTAGGTACTTGTAAGTATGGTGCCCAGAATTAGTCTTCTCGTTGAGGTTGAGTGCAGAAACCACCTGCATGTACATTGAGATGGTATCTGCAGCCACAGTAATGAAGGCGCCATACCCTGAGGTAGGGTATTCATATGCATCGGCTCTGGTTTCTATTTATTTATAGGTTCTCTAGCTGCCATAATTTGTAACCTTGCCCGATTGAAGCAAAAGTTTTACAATGTCATGCCTCTCACAATGCATAGCTAACATAATTAGTGTATTTCCTTCAGCATCTGGACTGTTGATGTCAACGTCATCCACTCTTACCAGTAGCTCAACGGCAGGGACATTACCCTCTTCAATAGCATAGAATAACGGTGAACGGCCCCTTTTGTCCCGCGCGTTGACATCGGCACCCAAATCTATCAACGGTTGGATAGCCTCTGTGTACATGAGCCGTATCGACCTCATCAATAGCGTTTCGCCGCCGTCCATTCTGGTGTTGATATCGGCGCCCATTTCAACTAATAGCCTTACAATATCGATCCTTCCATACATAGCAGCTGTAAATGTTGATGTAAAGCCCCCGTATACCGCATTGACATCGGCACCTCTTTCAATCAACAGCTTTGTAATATCGATGTTTTCATCGACAGCATAACGAAGGGGCGTGAACCCCTCTTCTGTTGAAACATCAACGTCAGCACCTTTTTCAATTAACAGCCTTGCGGCATCCAAGTTTTGTAACAGCACAGCTCCAAATAGGGCTGTCCTTCCATCAGAAGTTCTGGCATTTATATCAATGCCCTTGTCCACCAATTGTCGAATAATCACCAATTCTCCCCAACAGGCGGCGTAATAAAGAGTCGTCTTGCCATCACTATCCGATACGTGTATGTTGGCGTCTCTTTGTAGTAGAAAATCAAATATCTCCTTCTGTTTATGGTGGATGGCTAATCCTAAGGCCGTCATTTGACGTTTCTTCTCTTTGATCTCGAGCTGCGCTCCAGCATTGGTTAAAAGTTCCACAACAGATGTGTGTCCTATTTTCACAGCCCAAAGTAGTGGTGTCATACCAGTTTCGCCATCTGCTAAGTCTAAATCGACCTTGCCCGTCCCAATAAGTAATTGGATGCACTTATGTAGGCCAAGTTCGGCACAATACGAAAGGCGTGTGCGGCCATTATCATCTTTCGCATTCAAATCAGCATCGCTCTCTATCAACGAGCACATGTCATCCTCAACATCACTGTCTGTCTCAGGCACAATACAGCGACTCTCTTTGGGATTTTGAGGCAGATTTAGACTCTTGCTTTTACCAACCGAAACCAATGCCCACAAAGGGAGTTCACCGTCATGATAAGCTGGTTTAAAGATGACGGAGTCTTCAGCGTCAATAGTGCCACCATTCTGACGAAGTAGCTCGACAATTGCCTTATGTTCATAACGTACAGCGATAGATAGCGGTGTTTGGCCAACAGAATCTTGTGCATTAATATCACTTCCTTTCTCAAGGAGCAACTTGACCACAGGCTCATATCCTTCTGCAGTAGCCCACATGAGAGGTGTGCGTTCAAATTCCAAGTCTTTCAACTCAAGATTTGCTCCCGCAGTGACCAGCAGCTCAGCTACAGCTTCATATCCATGGAAAGAGGCCGCTGATAAGGGGGTATGGTTGTAACTGTCCATTGCATCTGGGCTGTGACCGCGTTCAAGGAGCAGTTTTGTTGCTTCTGTGAGGCCTAAGACTGCAGCTGCGTGCAATCCTGTCATGTTTGAGGGAAAGTCTTGGCTATACCCTTGGTGCAAAGGGTGTTGTTTCTCAGTGAATCGCGCTTGCATCGATGCCTCAACACTGGTTTGGCTCTCGAGAAAAAGTATTACGTCTTCAATGACTTCGGTATTGTGAGAAAGGTGGCATTCCCAGTGATTCGCTGCATAATAAAACAACGGAAAGGTCTCTATCCTGTGTTCAAACGCCTCGTCCGATCGGCAGTGCCCGGACTTGAAGATTTCGAATGATAGATATGTAAGACAACTTCTCATAATCGACTCTTCAGCGCCAGGGAACCAAGAATTTTGAGTTTTCTCCAGATATTCATGCGCTGTATAGTGCTCTAGCCGAATTATGTGACTTTGTTCATCAATAGTAAGTAGTCCAACACAAGCTAAAGTTATGTCTGAGAGATCAGGCAAGTCATCGTGACTGAGTGTGGTCATCCCACCTTGCGTTGCAAGAACGTGCTGAAGCTCTGATGCGGTGATTTGTCTTTTTGCAAGCGTAACCCATGCCAGAGCTCGCATTGCGAGGTTTCTGATCCCTTCCTTCTGATATCTGATTCTCTCAATAGCTTGCTCGTACGCATAGGCAAGTACTTTCCCCTTTTGTTCACTGTTATTATCTGTGTTTCGGGACTTGAAGATTGCGAGTTGCCTGCGTATATCGTTCACAGTTGTCTTGTCTTGCAGCAAATCAAGATATATCTTAGCCAGAAGGAACCTATTACATGTCAGTAGTGTTTCGTTTCTCTCAGGATCCCATAACATACATTCCATCGACAGCTTCGGAGATATTTGCCTTGATATCTTCTCTCAAAACTGGATTTCGACGAGTGACTCTGAATAATCTGCCCATTTGGGCCTCGATATACGTCGTAACATCGCTCGTCTCAGCACGGATTTGTAGCTTGGTGACGTTGGAGTTATTGAACAGATCCATAATTTCTGGAATAGGTCTCGAAGTTGTCAGAATCTTTATTTTATATCCCCTTTGAAGCTCGAAGAGTCTAGAAAGGAAGAGATGTAATTCGAAAAAAACGGCATTCGTCAAAAGCATCGAGAATAAAAAAGACTTCTGAGTAACTCGTTATAACACACGGGAGATCTGTTATGATCTCCTCAAGTGACGCGCGTGTTCTTTTCTTTGAGTGCTCATTATACAGCTGTTTGGTGCTTTCTGGTAGATGATGCAGACCTCCAGCAAGTTGTTTTAATAGACTCGCAAGCAGTTTGATCTTCCTGCTTATTGTAGTTAAAGTAGACATAGGTTATACCAATGTCAGTGCTGCCTCGAAATCTTGATGAGAGATGATTGATGATCAGTGAGGTTAGTATAGTTTTGCCTGCTCCGGGAATACCGTAACAAAACAAGGTATCGTTGCTACCCGTGATCCAATCTTGGAATTCTTTTTGTTCCAGGAACCACTTTCCAGTTCCGGGTTGAAGTCTCTTATAGTAGTCGCTGTGTAATAACCCATAGTCTATGGGTGTAAGCCAGTCAAGTATCTGTTTCTCTTCCTGTTCATCCACCTTCAGTCGGATGTGGCCTACACTTTGGTAAACTGCAGTTTCGATCAATTTATTTTGTACCTGAAGTAAGAGGATGCCAATTACTAACACTGATTTAAAACATCTTTCGCTGAAGGCTCCCCCTCAATTTGCGTAGGTCGCACTATCTGCAAAAGCTCCTTTGTAAACGCCGCCGCTATGCTGGCAGCATATCCCCGCCAGTAATCGTTCTTTTTCGAATCTGCATAGTCGCATATTCCTCGAATGACAATGCATGGAAAGTTGTTCATCACTCCTGCTGCCTCCATTTCCACACAGAGGACTTGGTCGCCTAATCTTGCATTAATTTCGTCTCTCATAGAACTTTCTTTAATGACTTGGTTTCCCGATGCAACCAATCCGTAGTGGATCTTCGGATCACCAGGAGTTCTTTCGTCATCTGAGTTTTCTTGTTCGAACAAAGTGTCTCTGAGCTTATTATTCCACGTTTATTTGGAGGCTAGTCTTGGCCACTTCTTCGTAAGCTCTTCTAGAAATTGAGATATTTTGTGTCCTTCCATTTCATGGTTGGTCTTCATTGTCGTCAAAGCCGACAGTAGTACCATTGGAGGGCGGTCCAACGACCCAGTCCTCACGAAGCCGGTCTCAGTCGCCTTGCCGAGATCCCACTGGACCACTCCAGGATACTCTCCGACGGGTGTACTGACGACAGTATCTCCAAGTCGGACGCGTGGAGGGATACCGCCGCCGATTCCAACCAATAGACCGAACTTGATTGACGGGAATGTATTGACCAGTTGCATGATTACGCTTGCAGCTGAGTTGGTTCCTGTCTCGCTCTCAGGTAAACAGACTAAAACGACATTGTGCTTGCCGATGGCTCCCAAGGTGTACGAGTTGGTGTCGTGTGGATTGGATATTGGAAGAGGGTCGTGCTTCTCGTCTAGCATCGCGGTCGCGGCTGTTTGCTCCTCTGATAGGGCGCAAATCCATCCGACAGTGTAGTCATTGTAACTCAAAGGCTTAGATGCCATGATGGCTTCATAGATCAATTTGCGATGGAAAGACAGTCGGATAGTAGGCTTTTGAGTATGCTCAAATTTAAGTGTCAATGATTAATCGCTATCGCCAGGCTCTTCTCTTGATTGCTCTGCTGCCTGACTGCCCAACCAATCAGTAGCCAATCGAATATCGACCTCTATTCCTAATTTCATTGGCGCAGCCTCGCCAGACAAAACATGCACTGTTGTCTAATAGCATATTCGCAATGAACTGGCTTGATTTACTTCATTTAACACTGATAAGAAAAAGGACAACGAAAAGATGCTGCGCATTGCTTGAACTCCAGTTTATGGTAATCCTCCACCGATGCAAGGGGCAGAAGGAGACGCAAGATATCATCAATTTGACCACAGCATACTTTTTGACAGAGTCTCTCCACACGCGACAGAAGGAATTTCACGTGCGTAATGCATTGTAGAGACATCTATTCCTTTATAAATACTTCGTGACGCAATCTTTCGTGAGGCAAGGGGTCGTCGCTATCGCTTAAGCTCGAGTTGCGCTACTTCGAAGTAGACAGTCGGCGTGATACTAGAGGACGACAATCCTTCGATTCGAGAATCAATGACGATGGAAAAACTTGATCTGTTCATTACATGGCGTCAGCATCAACAATGTTCTTTGGGCAAGAATATACTCTATTATTCTCCCAAATCTCCACCAAAGGAAGAGCTGTCGTCTCCGAAACCTTGCAGAAACGACGGCTCTGAGATGGCGTAGCTTGGCTGATGGGCGTGCATCGTATGAGAACAAATAATTTGTATGCGATACTGAAGAGAAAGAAGAAGAAAAAGTTTATTATCGCAAAACTGCCTGACAGGATTTGGGTGAATTGAAGGAAGGATTTGGCGCGCCCGCACGAGTGGACACTTGCATACCACGGCTGCTCCGTATGATATAAGACGACAACTAATGATCCTTCGACGCCCTTTGGCCAACTGCTAATTGTTACATATGCCAAGAGGATAGCCCAAATCATGTTGCTGTAGAAGAATATGTCTGTTCCCAATGAATGGGTAACTTTATTATTATAGTTGCTACCTGAAATCCTTCGTCTCAACGTCATTCGTCTAAATAAAGTACTTGCAAGTATAATACTATGGGATATGATAAAGCCAAAAGGTCAAGTATCGGTTTACGTGTGATGAATCGGTTTCTACTCTGTAGCCCCCTATTATGTGATACCTATCTACCTGTAGGTTGGACAAGAGCTTTGGTATCAGATCAGTCCAAGCGCAAGACATCAAATCATACTCGTATACCAACGTATAACCACGACCGGGTGATGCACTGCAGGGAATCTTGAACTGAATGTCATTTTAAACAACAAGTTTGCCTTGCGAAAATACTGAAATGTCAAGCATGGAGAGGAGGAAAGGAGGGGGCGTGTAATTTGCTGGGTCGTTGGTCTACGTTTGTTGGCCACTTTGCCGCCACTGATTGATAACAAACAATGAGGATCTCATTATCTACTGCCCTAAAAGGGAATGTTTTGTATCCCGGCTGTATTCACAAAGGTGCCATCTCTCGAGATTGCGACACACAACAGTCGCCATTGTGTACATCACTGTCGTTTGTCTCACCCGACATCAATGCCAACGCACACCATCCGCAAGCTGCATCACCAATGTCATTCTAGATGAATCCTCCCGGAGGGTCGATGCCCTCAAAAAACTCGGAGTTCATTATTAATGTATTGATGCCTGGCGGAAATATCCCTTCCCTTGCGGCGCGGATCTCATGCTTTTAGGCAAGGGAGAAAGAGGCTGGGATGCGCAGAATTGGAACCGCAATCCCCCCAAAGGTGTCGGAGTTGCTGGTCCCCAAAACCACCATCTCGACCCTATTTCCATGTTGTCGTCATGATAGCCTATCTCGTTCGGCGGACATTACAAAACTCCGCCAGCCCAACTTGCAAGGCTTACAAAACATGCTACACTACGGGCTGTACTAGAGCCATGGCGTGCAAAAATATGTACTCTGCTCAAGCAGAGATTCGCTGCAACTCCGTCAGCCTCAGTGGGATTTCCTGGAATTAGCTGCTAAAACACGGTAGTGGCTTGTCGCAGTCCGGCTCAATATTTCATCCGCTTTTTTCCGTTTGGTCGAGAGTGAAGAGCTGGGCAGCAAAAAGGGCTCCTCGACTTGTCCGGAGTCCTAATTCCGTAACCGATGGCTGTCGGAGAGATCAGGATGGGGCTCAGCTTCTTTAGAGGCTCTTAGAGGACATCTCTAGGCGCTCTAGGCTGGACAGGGGTTGGATGTGTGCGAAATGTGTGCGAAAAGCATTACTGCTGGTGAATACATGTATGCGTTACGGTAGAGTTGACCAGGGGGGGGGGTCACGCCGCGGAACGCCGTGGTGGTTCGGCAAACCTTCAATGGATCAAGGTGCGGTTGAGCAGAGATTTCTTTGAGGCTAGTGAGTCACCGGGGCCTCGAGGCGATTCCTGATCGAGTCAAAGGTCGGATCCTGCTAGAAGCTTAGCGGTCGGTAGTCTTGCTCATGGTTGGGCGTTATGCTGCTTATGCCGTGTTAGTCTGGGATCTCGCGTTATAAGCGTTATGTTGCCCGTTCCTTCAACTTAGATTCTGACTCGCACGCCCTTTGTTTAATCTTAGACAGCAACAGTTCAGTTCAGTTCAGTGTACAATACTGTAAAAGAAAATTAAAAGAAAATTAAACTGATTTTCCATCTCGGGCAATTGTGCTGAGTTGAGTTGGGTTGGGTATGCACACGTTGTCTCTGATGCAAGGGACTTACACGCCACCTGGACATGCTGTGAATAGCTGCACACATGGCCTGTTCCCGGAGTTACGTGCACAAGCAACAACCATTAATTGATTGATTGCTTCGGTCTTTTGACTGTATCCGGATTCCAGCAGCGTGTTGTACCGTACCGTACTCGTACCTGAGCCCATTCATTGTAAACACATATCTAAAATCTCATGCGAGCCACTTTGGGCCGCTAACTAATATCACGTCTTGGACGCTTGCGGCACGCAGTTCCACCCCGTCTCTCCGTCACTTGCAAGGCAAAACATGTCTTGGGAAAAGCTAAACATGCATAAGGCGGCCAACCAGGCTCGACAATCTGGCTCACACGCCGCGATGATGAGCTTAATTGAGTCAGCATGGGAGATCAATGTTATGTCACCCCTGCGGACTTTGGAGATTAAGTGTCCGAGAGTCGAGAGACTGCATATCACTTATACGCACCAGAAGCGGGTCGAGGAGGCCATACTAACTAGCAGTGACTTTTCGTTCTCGCATAACGGGCCAAAGGGGGGCGTGTGGATAAAGAAAGAAAAAATAAGAGTACGAAGCACGAGCCGCCGAGTGACGACGCCCCTAGCGGACTTGAGGAATCCGCCTTGGAGATTTTTATCTTGATGTGTTGGTTTTATCTATCCCCAGCATATATAGGATGGGCGAGGGCCAGGATGTGGTGATGGTGCTTGCTTCGACTCCTTGTCAACGTGCAGCTGCTTATTGCTCCTCGATACCACCCTGATCTCGCACTACTCACAACCGAGAGACAGGCTCCCTTGTCGCAATGGCAGACTTACACTCGAAATTGCAGACCCCTGAGCGGCTGCATGCAGCAGTAGCCTCGACAACCACGACTCTTAATGGTGAGGACTTTGATAGCAAGACTCCTGTGCCTAGCGTGGGAGACGATGATGAGGTTCTCGACCTCGGTCTTGATGGTGAGAAGCGTGATGAGAAGAGAGACGAGACAGACGAGAAGCAGGAGGAGATTGCTTCGGTCCAGAATGACGAGTTATCAGAGGATGAGTACCCTTCGGGTATCAAGATGTTCTTCATCGTGCTCGCCCTGGTGCTGAGTGTCTTTCTTCTGAGTCTCGATATGGTGAGCTTGATACACTCTCTTATCTTTTCTTATACGACAGTTTGAATGCTAATTCTCTTTCAGACAATCGTCGCCACCGCCATTCCCAAAATCACCGATGAGTTCCAAGGCCTCGACAAGGCTGGCTGGTACGGCGCCGCCTTTTTCATGACTGTCGGTTCATTTCAATCTACATGTAAGCCATCCACCATCACCGTCATTCACTGTTAAACATTTTCATCATACTAATTTCATCACAGGGGGAAAGGTCTACAAGTACTTCCCGCTCAAGGCCAGCTTCCTCATCGCCATCTTCATCTTCGAACTCGGCTCCGTCATCTGCGGCGCCGCCCCCAACGCCGAAGCCCTCATCACCGGCCGAGCCATCGCTGGTCTCGGCGCCGCTGGCCTCGGTGCCGGCGCGTACACCATCATTGCCTTTTCCGCACCGCCTAAGAAGCGTCCTGCGTTTACGGGCATCATCGGTGCCTCGTATGGTTTCGCCAGTGTCATCGGACCGTTGCTGGGAGGAGCGTTTACCGATCATGTCTCCTGGAGATGGTGCTTCTACATTAACCTGCCCATTGGAGGTGTCTCTGCCGCCATCATCTTCATCTTCTTCCAGACTCCTCGCAATGCAGTTCCCGTCAAGGCGCCCTTTGTTGAGAAGATCCGTCAAATGGACCCTCTCGGTGTTATTCTCATGATGGGAGCCACCGTCACCTTCATCCTGGCTGTCCAGTACGGTGGCATCGCTCACCCCTGGAACTCTTCCGTCGTCATTGGCCTACTCGTTGGATTCGCCCTCATCATCGCTACTTGGGCATTTGTCCAGTGGTTCCAGGGCGAGTACTCCATGGTGCCGCCCAAGCTGTTTGCTAAGCGCACCAACCTAGTCATGTCTCTGGTTGCCTTTATCCAGGCCGGTGGCTTCTTCGCCGCCATCTACTACATTCCCATCTACTTCCAGTCTGTCCACGGCACCAACCCAACCATGAGCGGTGTCCGTAACCTGCCATTCATCATTGCCGTCTCCTTCTCTACCGTTGCAAGCGGTGTCTTGGTCACCGCCACTGGCTGGTACCAGCCTCTCCTCCTTGGAGGCACATCTGTCGCCACTGTCGGAGCTGGCCTCTTGTACACAATGGGCGTAAACACATCGACTGGCAAGTGGATTGGCTACCAGATCATCGCTGGAGCTGGCTGGGGCTGCGCCTTTCAGATTCCCATGATTGCGGTTCAGGCACTGGCCGATCCCCAGGACCTCGCTGCCTCTACCGGCATGCTTCTCTTCTTCCAGGGCCTTGGCGGAGCTTTCCTTGTTTCTGGAGCTCAGTCTGCCTTTGTCAACACCATGATCCGAAACGTTCTCAAGCACGCTCCTCAGGTCAGCGAGGCGATGCTCGTCTTGACTGGTGCCACGGAGATCCGCAACAGGTTCCCCGTGGACCAGCAGCCATTTGTCATTGACGGTTACATGGCCGGCATCAAGGTTGTGTTTGCCATGTGTGTTGCTTGCACGGGCATCGCGACTCTTATTGGTCTTGGAATGAGGTGGCAGAGACTCAACCAGGATGCTCTCAAGAACGCCGGAGGAGCGGCATAAGCCTCATTTTTTCCTAAATGTCATACTTATGATACATGCGACAGCCTGATTTTCATTAGGCTTGTAGCTATAGCATGTTCTAGAAGATTGCATCGCAGGCGTTTTGTTTATACGTGTTTGATGAAGCGGAGACGATTATACTCCGTGGGTGGGTAATAATAGGCGGAGTGGGATTATGACGCTCTAGACTAGCATCTTTTTTTTTGTATACCATATAGATAATCCTTCGCAAAGAGAATCACAACTTACGTACTATTGCATACATTTGGGCATTGCTTTACGAGAGAGCGTTTGGACCGTGATGCATAAAGTGGACAGACAGTCAGCTTACTGTAATGAGAAAAGATGATGGCAAGATGCAAGGTGGAATCACCAGTTGGAAGAGTGCGAGTGCATGTAAGGTTGACTGCAGCGAGAAGACGAGGCTGCAGCTACATACCCCTGCCTTGTATTGTGTTGTTGTTGGAGGAGACCAGCCAAATAAGAGAATAGTTTGATATAAGCCGGATATACGTATGCGGTTTGGTCATCTCTCTTTTTGAATCACTATGATTTGTATTGATACAAGCTGGATATCTCGTAATTATTTACTGGGGCTTAAACAGCTGTGAAATGAACTGCAAATGACGTCTTACGCGATCCAGCTCCCAAGCATTGATCTCACGTAGGACATCAACTCTGCAACCTGTAATCCAGTCCAAGCTCCCATCCTGCCGCAGCTCCTTCACGGCCAACTCCGAATTTCCATGCAACACACCCTCTCTCATCTCTCACCTTCAATTCCCCAATTTCCCAACGCAATGGAACCCGGCAGCCTGGTTCTTCTACCCCAAGCCATGACATAGCACACTAGCCTCCCCTCCAGGGGCCCTGACTTACAACCTCCAAAAAATTACGGCAGCACTGTACTGTTAGCCCACCACCCCTCACTCCTCTCACTCGTCCCCAAAACTCCGCGGCAGAAACCATCACGAAAAAACAGAAAAATCCCTGGTCTTGACTCAGCCATTGCGCGTCGGCGATGGCGGCCGAGGCTTCGATTCCTGCCTGACTGCTTCGGCTGAGCGGAGAGCTTTCACCTCGACGTATATTTAATTGCTTTGGATATCCCGGCTGTTCTCTTGTGAAACCTCGGGCTTTGCGTTCCACTGATACGATACCGATAACAAACCTCAACTCCAAAAGCCAACCGCAACTCCAATCCCTCTCCTAACAAACACAATCACAAAGACAAACACACAAGCAATCTCTCACAATGCTGCCGCAATCCTCCTCCTCCTTCTCGCGCCTCGTCTCCCGCGCCGCCATCCGCACCCTGCGCACCGCCGCCGCCGAAACCGTCCCGTCAACGTCCATCAAGGTCCTCCGGCTCGTCGACGCCGTGCGCCAATGGCGAAGGCCTCACCTAACAAACTTCCGCTCCGTCGGCCTCGTGCCCACCATGGGCGCCCTGCACGAGGGCCACTTCTCGCTCATCCGCGCCGCCGCCCGCGAGAACCACCACGTGGTCGTCAGCATCTACGTCAACCCGGCCCAGTTCGGCATCAAGGAGGACCTCGCCTCGTATCCCGTAACATGGGACTCTGACGTCGCGGCGCTGGCCCGGCTCGACCGCGAGTTTGCCGACGACGGGGCTAACTTGGGCCGCATCTCGGCCGTGTTTGCGCCCTCCACCGCCGAGATCTATCCGTCTGGTTTTCCGGGCCAGGAGATTGACAGCAAGGGCAGTTTTGTCACCATTACGCCTGTGGGCGAGGTCCTTGAGGGCGCCAGCAGGCCGACCTTCTTCCGCGGCGTTGCAACCATCTGCATGAAACTCTTCAACATCGTCCAGCCCGACCGTGTCTACTTTGGCCAAAAGGACGTCCAGCAGACCGTCGTCATCAAGCGCATGGTCAAGGACTTTATGCTGCCCACCGAAGTCGTCGTCTGCCCGACCACCCGCGAAGCTGATGGCCTCGCCCTGAGCTCTCGAAACGTCTATCTCGGCACACGCCGCCGCCACGTCGCCGTCGTGCTGAGCAAGGCGCTGCGTGCTGCCCAAGAAGCCTACGACAGCGGCAAGCTGAGCCGCGGTGATGTCCTTGGCGCTGCAAACAATGTCGCCGACAGCACGCTGCAGGCTCAGAAGGAGCTCCCGCCTAACCAGCGGGTTACTTACGAGGTCGACTACATCTCCCTGGCCGATCCCGACACGCTGCAAGAAGTTGATACTGTAGACCCGGCAAAGGGAGCCGTTCTCAGCGGCGCCATCAAGATGCTGCCTGTGGAGGAGCCGCAAAATGGAGAGGATCTGGGACACTCTGGAGGCCCGGCGGTAAGACTGATCGATAACATCATCCTGCCACCCAAGGCCCAGTAAGAAAGAAATAGTTGAGATGGTATGGTTTTACGATTGATGAACAAGAAGTATGGTTTAACAGGAGTTTTACGAGAAGAAGAGGAAGAAAAAGAAATATAGAGAGACAGAAATGTTCATGGCGGGTAGAATTCGAATACTTCGCTCCTTCTCCAGCGGCCGCTAATATGCGCTTTGTTGGATCTTTTTCTTAATTTACATAGCATCATTTGGGTATAATACAAAACAGGTCGAAAATAGGGGTGAAGAAAAGAAGACAAAAACAACCCCCCCAAAAGTCTTACAAATGCGCTCTGCCCTCCAGCTTCCTCTTCCTCCGTGCACTTTCCATGTTATGATCCAGCGCATCTTGATCTTCCTTGCTCAGCCTGCTGGGCACCTTTCCGCCCTTCTTCTCCGCCTCTTCAGCTTCAACAAAGAGCCTACTACCGAGCTCATCCGTCAAGCGAAGCACACGGCTGCTAACCGTGGCGCCATCACGTCGATTCTTGCCCTCACGACGTGAACTCGCAATCTTCTCCGTAAAGTCCCATAGTTTGCCCTCAGCCAGCAGAGCGCCGGTCTCAGGATCGCGACTAGGGCGCCAGGAAGGATCGAGCTGGAGGCGGGGAGGAATCTTGGAGTCCTTGGATTTGACGACGTTGATGATTTGCTCTTGCTGGAAGCGCATGTATGAGTTTTTGAGGGTTTCTTTGTTGACGGCCTCGAAGTATGAGAGGTCGCCTTGGTGATAGAGAGTCTTGCCGAGCTATGATACCAAAGAGTGAGCAGAGGTTATCCAAAAGAAGAAATCTACGAGCAGAATTGTTCCTTACCAGTTGTGCACTATTCTGAGCCTTCGCCTCCTCGATCCATACGTGGCCATTTTTACCCGCAGGAGGAGTGAGGCCCATCAATGACACTGCAGCGAGCCAACTGGCCTCGATAAAAGGCCAGATGAGGAAGCAGTAAAAGTCGTAGTTTTCTCGTCCTGCCTTTCGCTCTTCATCCGACAATCCAATGGTTGCAATGTTCCCATGTTCGTCTCTGTCCAGGCGAACCACATGGTCAGCTTCCAAGCCGCGCAGCGTGACATCCAAGTTTGCGACAAGACCAGCGCCCGAGAAGATGAACTCTCCGCGGAACAGCGAAGACAAGAATCCCACTTGATCTTTGAGTTCCTCGTAAGTAATGTCCTGGTTCGACGGACCGCCTCCACGCTTGACGCGCGTGTACATGGCTGCGCTGACAAGAGCCTCGTAGATGAAGAGGTGGATCGTCATGTTGCGGTAAAAGGAGAGCTGGAAGCGGTCGACAGCGTAATATGTTGGTTCAGCCAGTCCTTCAACTACCCCTACCAAGTCCTTGCCCAAGACCTCCAGACCTCGGTCAACAATCTCTGAAAGGGGGGCGTTTCCAAAGTGTGCCACTCTTCCACCCTTGGCTCGGACACGAGCGGTCAGCCACTCGACACGACGGACCAATTCCTCTTTACCGACACCGCGACCACGTAGAGTGAGAAGAACAGTGCCAATGAGGGCAGTGGGCATCACGACCGATACCGCGTTGATGTCGCCGAGGACTTTGTAGCCTAGGGCACGAAGAAGTTTTTCTCGGACAGCTCTTACTTCAGAATTGTTGCGCTCCGTGTCTAAGCTTGCAGGAATGCTATTAAGTTTTGAGAGGTGGTTGTCAACAAATTTCCTTAAACTCCATGGCTCATTGAACCGAACATCGACTCGACCCAGCTTGAGAGACAGAATAGAGGGTCCGTTGGAGAGGAAATCGGCCAAGTTTTCTTTCTTCTTGGGCATACCAAGCAGCTCAGTGACATAGCCCTCCGTCTCAATGACCTTGTCATATTGAGTGCTGACAGGGCACACAATGCAATCCTTCACTCGGCCGGATAGGATACTGTCGAGAACGAAGCTCAGGATGCCAAACTTTGGAGGCAGCAGCTTGCCTGTGCGCGATCTGCCTCCCTCGATAAAGCACTCGAAGTTGTAGCCTTTCTGTAACAGGGTGTCGATGTATGACTGTACGAGTGTGGTGTACAAGGCATCGTCTCCGAATGATCGTCTAATCCACATGGCGCCCGCATGCTGCAGGAAAGCTCCTACAACCGGAAAGTTGAGGTTATCTCCGGCTACGACTACCGGCAATGTCAGACCAAGGCGATAGCATATCAGCTGGAGAGAAACGTAATCCACGTGTGATCGGTGACTCGGCAGGAATACAATGCTCTGCTTATTCTTGGCGGCCAGCTCTGCCACTTTTCGTATTCGCAGGACCTCTTCGCTGGACACATGGATTCCCTGATGGTAGGCGCGCGTCACCAGCTGCATACAAAGGTAGTATGCACCGCGGATAAAGGTGTTGCTCTCCATCTTGCAAATCATGTTGTCTGTAAGCTTCTCCGCGACCTCTAGCAGAGAGTTTTCTAGGACATTACGTCGCTGCGCACGCTTGGTTATGTAGTCTTTGTCATTTTTATTCAACAATCCTTCCTTCTCCTCCACCGCTAGGCGATCGTTGGCGAGCTGCGAAATCCGCTTCTGCAGCAGCGGCGCCGACAGCACCATGGAGGTCATGTTCTCCGAGAAGCCGGAGTAGAACACCGGCTGGCCGATGACGCGGTCGTAGGCTCGCCATCCTTGGCCAGACACATAGAGGGAGACTTCGCGAAGGAACCTGTCGCCAGCGGAATTAGTAGGAGCGAGAGGATCCGGCAAGCCTCGGCAAATACGCACTGGAGTGGCTCGCTGCGAAACCTGGGCGATTGGTTCATCAAAGCTTCCTCTTTTTCATCGTGGACGATTCCCTTGGGCTCAACAAAGCCACTAGGCTGCAGGGTGATTTCATCGCCTAGGATTTGGAGGTCGGGGGCCGAGCTATTGGCGTCGTCAACGGCATCGCCATCGTGGGACATGGCTGGAGGTCGCGGAGCCGAGGGATGGGATTGTCGTGGTGTGGAATCGATTTCAGAGACGGCAGAGGGTCGTTGACACGGACAACAGCAAGGCCATGCTATAAAGAAAGGCGCTTGAGCTGATGCCGCGGTTGATGCATAGAATATGCAGAATCAAAGCTGGTGAAGAATAACAAAGGGTCAGACATGAGGAGTCTGATGATTATCCGGGGTACCGCAATAGTGCTGTGGGGCGGCAGCGCAGCGTGAGTGCTAACAAATTGGCCTTCCAGCGGTTCCTTGGCCCGAGGGCATGTGAAGCAGAGCTGTTTGGCTGTGGTCGCATCCATTTGAACAGCTGAAAACGCTAGTGGCCAAGCCCGTACCAGATACAGCTAAGGCGCCACCAGCAGCTGCCCAGTGCTGTGTACCGGCGACTTCTGCTCCACCTGCAAGGCTACTGCCAAGCTTTAACATCCCAAAAATTGCCGATTGGGATGGAATTTTCATCAACATTCAATCTCTCAGTCACGTCAGCCTCCCGGTTTCTTCACTCCATTTACAGTCGATTTCAAGGGCTTGCTATTTTCTAAGGCGTCTGAGGGTCAAGATTTCGCATCGCCATCATGGCGTCTTCCGAGCAGGTCAAGGTGACTCAGGATTTGCTCTCAAGAGCGCACTCTCCCGACAGCGCAAATCGCATCTATAGTGATAAGATCCAGTATCGAACTCTTCAGCTCAAGCCAACATCTCCTCCTGCAGCTGCTCTCAATGCCAGGGCAGCACGTCAAAGAGCTCGTCTGCAGGGCAAACTCCGGGGGAAACAAAGGCCGAAGCCGCTCTCTGCTCGTGAGCGCCGCCAGCTAGGTCTATACGACATCCCCGAAGAGGGGCAGAAGTATGAAATTTACGAAGGGCTGAATAAGCTGTGGATGGGCTACGCCTTGGAAATCTTGGGCAACGACATATACACCGGCGGCCCACTGGCTGCTGCGAAGCTGGCAAGCGCCGAGTTTCACGGGGCTGAAGCCGAAGTGGTGAGGAGTCGGTGCCCAGGACGAGTGGGTATCAAGGGCATCATTGTGAGGGACCGCAAGTTTGTTGTTGAGCTGATTACAAGAAAGAGGGGGCTCAAGGTTGTTCCAAAGGAGGGGACCACGTTTCGTGTGGAAGTATCCGAGCCTCAACAAGCCAATGATGCCCCGGAGAAGAGATTCGCCTTTGAGGTTCTCGGAGACCAGATGATGCTGCGCTCTGCCGATCGAGCCAACAGGAAATTCAAATCGCATTTCCTTAAAAACGTCTAGCGGTTGGATATCACGACTACTTCGATCTCTGATGCCCCCGCCCCTATCCGTCATGAGTTTTGGGAGTGTCTGGTCATACGAGCTCCACGACCGAGGCTGGCTTGTCCATTTTTAAGTTTTCAATATTGGGATATACGTCGTCATCCTTCACTCGTATCCTACGTATTGTTGGACTGGTATTAATAAATATCGAAACGTGTCCTTAACATTGTTGCAACATACAACAGGCCTTTCACTCATCTCATCGACTTACGGTTATCGAGCAAAGACAAAGCTGCACAGAAGCCCGGATCTCCGAAATCACCAGCCAAAACCGATTTATCTCTCTACAGCTTACAGAGAAGCGTCAGTAGCAATGTTTTTTTGCGAACCGATCCCATGGAGGATACCTGTGCCCTTTGTTGGCCCCGCGCTGAGGACGATGGCGGCTCTCATATTACTGGCCAACGTGAATGCTCTCTACGACAAGATGGAAATTTTTGGCGTCAAAATATGCCTCCCCATTTATGTCACAAATCTTTGCCTGGTAAGACCACCAGCAAGGCTGTGTGTCGTCTCTAGAGAACACAGCTAATCATTGCCATGACCGTTGTTTAGATTGGCGCAATATTTTTAGTCCTGTGTATATTCGCAGCCCTAAAGCAACACGACTTTGCCATCAACCTTGACACTCTCTGGGCTACGATTGCAGTCTCCATTCTCTGGACCATTACCGCTGGTTTCAATATAGGCATCGTGATTGTTGCTATGGTGCATTGCCACTCTCCTCGCTTCAAACACGACGCCGAGTTGAGATACTGTCACTTCTTTGGCAATGCACATCTGGCTAGAGCTCATGGATGGGCGGGAAAGAGCTGGCCCTTGTACTACTGGGTCAGCGTGGTCTCGGCTCTGGTGATGGCATTCTGGCAGATGTGCGTAATATTCCCCTTGAAATGATCCCCAACGAGCAACGTGTTGACTTGTGATTTTCTTAGGCTCAACTGGATATTGTGGATCAAACGCGTACGGCGGGTCATTGTATACGGAACGAGACCGCCACATATTCATCTGAATGATTGGCCTTTGGTACCTCCTAGGTGAGAGACTGTGGATGAATAAGAAGCAGGGCAGAGCGGGCAAAGCGATCCATGGTTATGAGGCGTGATTATGGACGATACCTAGGTAGGTATGTAAAAGAATTGCCTAGATGGCGCATTTTGGATAGAGGAGTAATGGTAAGGGCTATTTGTGATAGCGACAGCCACAATGATATAGATGCCTGCACTTCTCATGAGCAGTATGTAAAGCTCTTGTCGATCCCTTTGGGCGTGCTCTTGTGTGCTCTCCAATGATACCTCCCTTATTGAGCTTGATGCTGTACATGGGTACCTAACCTATAGAGTTAGGCTCCGCATGTGGCCAAAGGTTGATCGGCCTTGTGATCCAAAAAGTCGGACCATTGGCAAGTAAACGTTTGCCGTATCTCTGCGATCGCGATAAACAGCTAAAACGTATGGATAATTTACTTTTCTCTATGAATATAAATGCTAAGAGATGCCTAAGGTAGTAGATACACAGAACGTGGGAGAACGAACCACCAAAGTCAATATAAACCAACAGTCAGTACCTGCAGTTGGTGGCGGTTGGTGCGTGCTCGTATGTATTACAACAGTCGCCAAAGCAAATAAGAACCAGGCCTCGAATGAGTAATACTGACTGCCCAGTTGGGCCGTTACCCCAAACCAATACGGCTGCGGCTGCATATGTATTAGCATAGCGCAGAGCCATTGCTCCGGAGATGCTACCCTTCCCTTCAGCTGCCGCATGACCCGTATTAGGGCAAATATCACGCAGTTTGCTTCAGGGCTCACATGTCCAGATGCAACTCCTCTCAGGCCGTGATTGTACCAGTACTATTTTATTTACTTTTTTATTCAATGCCTCTGCATTATTTGGCGCTCCTCAAGCCCCCGCCCCGGTGCGTTGCCGCACTTATCGCAGCATGTCGTAATACGGCGCTGGTCGCCCTGCCAGTTTTCTCGATTAGGATTTAGCCCTCGCACAGTAGGCTCGGTTAAGGTTCGGTCCTGCCCCTTTGCGGCCTAGCGGCGCCCAGCCTCGCTGTACATACAGCCTGGGGAACAGATTGGAACCAATTTTATCTTTCCCAAACCTCAGGTTTTTAACGCCAGCAAAGCCTTGGTAGCATTAGTTTCTCATTCAAGCATTCTGTCCTCTCGCGACCTAGCCTCCAGCTATTCATACGACTCAGACGACCTTTTACACGCGCCATTGTTATAACCAGTCATATTGCTACTCCTAGCAGACTTTGGAATTTTTCCTTCTCGCCAGACACAACCCACCCGTGTCTGCATTTCTCACCCTCCAGTCGTCGACCCACGACTGCCCCGAACTCGACCAACACCCCCGCGCCTCGATATACGATTCCGATCCGTGGGACAAGTCCAACCATGCCGTCCAATCTCCCGTCAAGCTTTGCCTCGGCCGCCGCCGGCCAGAATGCCAACCGCGATGCGAGGGGTGGCAGAAGTGATGGAAGGGGATCCGCTGGAGGCGAATGGTGAGTCTTTGCCCCCTCGCCAGACACCTGCGTTGGACGCGAGATCTGCAGACGACGGAGATTTTCTGTCATGCATGCAATTTGTCCTGCTTCCGTGCACTAGTGTGTGCCGTACGAAATATTATTTTTTCTATTTTTTCTTATTTTTATTTTTTTGGCGGGGGATGCGCTCATGACACAGTGCCCCTCTGTTGTTTTTCCGAAAACGGTCATGACCTCTTTTCACCTTCGTCGAAGCTAACTTGGATGCTTAGGTCTAGGAGAGACGGCCGCTCAGCTAACGGTACCCTGACTTTCCGTCGTTCCTCTACCACGCCCCTGAGCCAGACCTCAAACCCTCCCCCTGCGAACGACAATGCCGTCCAGCTACCTACCGTCGAGGACCCCATCCCACAGCCCACAACATACGAAGTTGGTCCCTCACGTTATACCAAGGATGATCTGCTTGAGATGTATCAATCCCAGCGGCCTGGTGGCAATCCCTCTCATCTCTTCATCTCAGGTTGGGATCCAAGCAATGCCAGTGGTAGTGGCGTAAGGGGCTGGGGAAAAAGCAACGAGAACCACGTGCCACAGGATCCCGGCACCTGCTGGGATTTCAACGGCGACACGGCACCCATAGGGTTGTCGGGATTCTCTCAAGACGAAAAAGAGGTTCGAGATGCCCAAATTTTCTGATTGAAGTTGCTATATGGGCGCAAAATAACTGACCTTGACCAGGCCTTTTCTACCGACATCAACTCGCCACTCAAGCCTCCTACGCAAGCTAAAGAAGGTCACCAAGCGGCAGTTAACGGCCGGAAACCATCTCTTTCTCATGCCCCAGGAAGCACATTTGGCGTGAGCTCTCCATCATCCGCTGTCCGACCTGCCACCCGCCGACGAGAAACCGTCGATTCCAATCCGTTCAGCCCTACCAACATTGCGTCGCCAACTGCCAGCCGGTTTTCGCGAGATGACCCCCTGTGGTTTTCGCGAAAGCCCGGTGAATTGAGAGAGTCAGAAAATGATGATCCCGACAACACCGAACAGGCCCCGCGTGATGCCCCAAAGCCGCCGATTCCTGGTTTAATGCGAGCCAACACGTCGACCGGTGTGAGCATGACGTCAATGTGGCCATCATCTACCGCGTCTAGTGCTGGCGCGTTTGGTAGCTTTGCCTTGCCCACTTCGCCAGCCGTTGGTGATAAGCGACCGGGCGGTGCTCCGGGAGGCAGTCGACTTGCTCATCTAATTCCCAAGGACAATACCGAAAGCGCGGCTAGCAAATCGTCCGAAGCTCAGAATCCCCAACAGTCTTGGAGGACTAGGCCACGAACTGATACTGATCCTTTCGGCGGCAGCGAGGAGGTGTCCGGCATGTCTGGCATGTCGGGTAGTGCTGCTCTCCAAGGCGAGCAGGATATTGCTCCTGGCGGTCCACAGCCACCAAGTAGAGGGATGCCCTTTGGCACTCCCATTAAGGGATCTACTGGAGATTTTGGAATGACCAACCTAAATTTGGGCGGCTCATCGTCCGGCGACAATGGTCCTGCCAGTCCTTCGGAGACAAACCCTTACCGGAGCCCCCCGACAGAACGCCACGATCACGACGGACCTTCTGATCTAGGCACTGGGGATAGGGTTCATAGCACTGGCCATGAACAACCACACTCCAACTATAGTACGCTTTCTAGAGGTTTTGCTGCTGCTTTTGACGGGAGCGATCGTAGTCAGACGTCCAGCGTGGGCGCCAAAGCCGCCTATCTGTCGTCTGGTTGGCCCGCGCCAGCTGGCCCGTCTACCGGAACCCCTGATCGTGAGCGGTCCAATTTTGGAGGAGCATTCGGCAGCTCTCTCTTCAGCCCTATTGGTGACATCCAATCTCCCGGCTTGGGCAACCTCGGCGGCGTGTTTGGGCCATCCAATACCGGTAGCATCGGTCGGCAAAGCAAGTTGGGATCTCTGTTCCCTCCCGCTATGCAGGCTCAGATGCATGCGCATGAGCACGAAAGCAGCCTCTCCGACTCTCTTGGCGACCTTCGGCAGAGCAACCCACTCGGTGCTATTGGCCGAGGCAACTTCACCGTTCCTACTCGAGACACAGACAGCCCCATGAGATCTAATCGTGGGGTCTTTGAGGAACTTTTCCCCTCCAGCGATAGCTCTAGAAATCTGGCCGGATTTGGAACCTCAGATGCTGGACAGCCCGGCATCGCTGCGGCAGTGCCCCAGTCATTCACGCCAGTCAGTGGCGGAATGCCGTTTGGGAATGCTCAGGCTGGCGTAGAGCCCCCGTCTGCTCAAGTCCGCCAAATGGTAATGCCTGATCGGATGCGATGGGTCTACCTCGACCCTCAGGGGCAAATTCAGGGTCCTTTTACTGGACTGGAGATGAACGACTGGTACAAGGCCAACTTCTTTACTCCTGATCTTAGAGTGAAGAAGGTAGAAGACCCCGAGTTTGAGCCTCTCGGCCAGCTCATCAGGAGAATTGGAAACTCTCGCGAGCCATTTTTGGTCCCCCAGATCGGAATTGCTCATGGACCTCCTATGCAGAGTGGCCCCTTTGCACCTGGAGCTGGAAGTGGCATCATTCCACCTCTGAGCGGTGTTTTCCCCACCTTTGGTAGAACTCTCACTGCCGAAGAGCAAAACAATCTGGAGCGCCGCAAGCAAGAAGAGCAGTTCCTCATGGCTCAACAACGAGACTTTATGATGCGACAGCAAGCCATGGCCAAGTTTCAAATACAGCCAAGCCTGCAGCATCATTCCAGTGCTCATAGCCTCCAGAGCCAACCAAGTTTTGGTAGCATGACATCGCCGCTGGGAGTTCCCCAGCAGCAACATCACCAGTTGCCGCATCAACAACCCATCGGAGGCCTGGGCCCGGCGACTGTTTTTGACACCCACCCTGGTGCCGCCAACCCCGCTGCTGTCCGCGCCGCTATGGGAAACGGGGAGCTTTTCCGACCAGAAGACCTGGTTAACCTGTCGGCCAATGAACGTCAAATGCTCGTATCCTTGCAGGGTGAGCCTGCCGGTACTGAATCTGGTGCGCCTCAGCCCATTGGGACTCCGGGCGACGCAAGTCTACGGTACGGTCTGCCAGAAGCTAACGAGCTCAAGGAGGACGATGAAGGTTTCAAAGATCGTTTGAAAGAATTTGAAGATCTACGCGCCGAGCATGACGCCGAGCAAGCTGCTGCCGCGATCGTCGAGGAATCACAAGAGAGCTCCGCAAAGCAAGAAGAAGCGACCGTAGCAACGCCCCCCTCCGTCGACCCGCGAAGCGAACCTGCCCCCTCAGCCAGCAAGCCAAGCAAAGCCTCTAAGAAGAAGGCTGTCAGTGAAGAGACGTCGTCGCTTTCTCTAACCCAGCAGGTGCAAAAGACTCAAGCCTCTGTAGCTGCTTCAGCGGCTACCCCTCCTGCTCCTCAGCCGACCGAGCCAGGAATGCCAATGCCATTCCCCCCTCCAGCTTCGATGACCCCCCTTCCCGCCCCAACGGCACAGAGAGCCAGGTCTAACTTGCCTGAGCAATTCAACCGATCCCAAACCGCAACTCCCGACGCCATCGCCCAGCCTCCTCCGTTGGCCCCGTGGGCCAAAGATCCCGGTCAGGAGGGGCAGAAGGGCCCAAGCCTGAAGGAAATTCAAGAGGCGGAAGCCCGTAAGGCGGCAAAGGCCGAAGAAGCTGCTGCTGCACTCCGAAAGGCCGCGATGGAACAAGAGGCAGCTCTGCTCAGAGAGAAGGAAAAGTCGGCGGCTGCCGCTGCGGCCGCTGCCAACGCTGGCCTCCCAGCAACCAGCACCTGGGGCCAAAGTTCGCCCGTGGCATCTGTCAGCCCCTGGGCTAAGCCGGGAGCTACAAAGGCCAAGGGAACGACACCCAGCGTCGCATCTGGTGCGGCTGGAGCCAAGAAGACTTTGGCCGAAATCCAGCGCGAAGAGGAAGCACGGAAGCAGAAGGCCAAGGAAGTCGCTATTCAGACTGGCGTTGGCGCCCCTGTCAGCACCGCTAAAAGCTATGCCAACCTTGCCGGTAAGCCGAACCACGGCTCTACTCCGACGGCACCCTCTCCCATCTTGACGAGTGGAAGTGGTTGGGCCACCGTTGGAGCCGGTGGCAAAGTGAAGAGCCCATCTACTGTCCCGTCTCAGCTTCAAAGCCGCTCAGTTAGCAGCACCAGTGTCAAGCCTGCTTTGGCCACCCCGGTGAAGCTGGCACCCAAGTCCATTGTTAGCAATGTTAGCTCTACCAACACTGCCATAGATGAGTTCAACAAGTGGGCCTATAGGGAGCTCTCGAGGGGGATCACTGGCGTTAACGATAGTAAGTCGTCTTTACATGTTTCGCATCTCACGTCTCCAGAATATTCTAACACGTATTTTGCAGTCACGAGCTTCCAAGCAGATCTCGCTGTCCTGCCCCTCGACACTGGACTGATCGCAGACGCTGTGTATGCCAACTCTACCACGATGGACGGACGACATTTCGCTGAAGAGTACGTTCGACGAAAGAAGCTGGCAGAGAAGGGTGTAGTTGAAAAGCAACCCCAGGCTGAGAGCAAGGCGTCGGTCTCCGGCGGCGGATGGAGCGAAGTTGCCAAGAAGAGCGGTGCTACCCAGACCAGGGAAAGCGAGGCAGCGATTCAGAGTGCCGATTTCAAGGTTGTCCCCGGCCGCAAGAAGGGCAAGAAATGAAGCTCTGTTTAAAAGCGCTGTTGCTTATAGTTGCATGTTTTGGGCTTGAAGTTTTGTTGTTGATTTGGATGACTGCGGAAGCGGAAAAGCGACATGTGTATAAGCGAACATGACAGCTGTTTAGTGTAGTTTCATGTAACATGCCTACTGGTGTTGAGAAATGATGCTCTGAGATGCAGTTTGTATCAGATTTTGTTGCCATGTGTGTTGTGATTACAGTGTTAATTGGTCTATGCCAGCGACTTAATGTCAGATCTGGATAGTGCCCCTTTATGTAGCTGCATCAACCACTTACATGCTTTATAGAGATTCAGGTAAGCTAAAACCATGATGTTCAAATGAGCATCGTTTCCATATTCTTTGCATTCATCTTATTCTAGTCTATTCAATTCCTGTCTATTTTCAATCCCTCCATGAGATTCTCCAACGTTCGCCACCCCTGGCTGTCCTCCCACGTCGCCTTTCCTCGTCCCATGACGCTGCGGACGGCACTTCGCGCCTTGCCCTTCCACTTTTGTCCAATAGTCTCGACGTCAGGTCCCCAGTTCTCAAGTACAGAGACCAACTCGTCGGTGCGCTTGACGACTTCCGTCCAGGCTGCCTCGTCTGATGTCCAGTCGGCGCTGGCTGATTCACCGGGTAGCAGTCCGCTTCCAGAGGAGCCGACGGCCGCACGCCAGGCACGTTCCGAAGCATCGATTGCGCCGGCGTAGTCGTTGCGCCAAGCACGGAGACGCGAGACGAGTGTCCACAGCTCGGAGCGTGTAGTGATAAGGGGCGTGATCTGTTCCTCGATGAGACGGATGACGGCGCGCTCGACGGAGCCGCGGGCGGGTTCGTAGATGCCGCTGCTCACGGGGGCTTTATCCTTTGACAGGATGGCGTCCTGGAGGAGGGCGGAGAGGATGTCGATGTCGAGGGCGGTTTCCGACTTGCGGATGCGGATGGTGTTTGAGATTGCGATGACGATGTCTGTGATGGGGGTCGGGTAGATGCGCGAGGCGAGGGTGACGACGTTGTCCCAGATGCGCCAGTTGTCGTGGGCGATGGAGGCGCCCTTTTTGTATGCTGCGAGGGATTGGGCGAGGAGCTTGTTAGGATCGCGGGATATGGTCTTTTCGTCTGATGCTGCTGCTGTGATGCTGTCTTCATCGTCCTCGGCGGCGGCGGTGCCGTTTGTAGGCTTGTTCTCTTCTTTGTCTTTTCCTGGGGCTGTCAACTCGCAGTAGAGGCTGTACAAAGCGCTGCCAAGGTTGCTCCATGTTCTGGCACCTTCACCTCCTTCGGTGTCGTTTGCGCTGCTGATTGATCGACTGTAAGCCTCTGCGGCATCTTCGAAGCGTCCCAGACGCAGGCTGATGTCGCCGAGACGACCCCACATGTCGGGACTGAGTCTGTTGACGTTGGTGGCCTTTTTGTAGGCCTCGAGGGCCTTGGCCAGATCCTTTTGGCCGAGATAATATTCTCCTAGTGATCTTTGGGCACGGGCAAAGCGCTGCTTGGAGATATCCCATGCGCGCTCATAGTGAGTCGGATCGTTTTCCAGATCACCGAGGATGCACCACAGACGGGCGGCATTCGGGGGAGGAGGCTGTCGCTCTGGTCCTGAAAAGTCCTCTGCTTTGAGGAAGCCGACGTCTTGGCCGACAACTTCATCTTCTGGCTCGGATGTGGAGTCCGCTGCGGCTCCGGTCTTGTTGAAAAGTCTCCAGCGGATGATTCCCTTGGCCTTGGCTTCTCCTCCGCTGCCTCTGCCATCCTCGTCCTCGGCAGCTGCACTGCTGGCATAGCAAAGAGCAACTTCTGCCCAGAGCTTGAGACGCTTGAAGATTTCCAGAGCTGATGTCATGGAACCAACGCCAGCCCAGGCATAGGCGAGCTCGGATTCGAGATGCCATCGCGGAGGAGTAGATAGAGCGTGGATATAACGAAGACGAACGTGGGCGGGGGCTGATTCAGAGTTTGTTGCGGCGGGCAGGAAAGTGGTGGGTTTGGAATCGTCGATAGGTGCAGTAGCTTGGCCAGGGGCAGTGACCTGAATAGCTGGGACATCAGATTCATCGTTGTCCTGGGCTTCTTTGCTTGGAGTGGAAAAGGTGGTATCAGTGAGGACTTGGTCGGCCACAGCCTGTAACTGGAGGACACCGCGCTCAACTGTTCTGCTTCTGTGGATTTCTATCCTTGAACGAACGAGCAGGGCTTGTGTGTAAATCTGCCAGTTGACGGACTTGTCGGTCAAAACACGGACTGCAAAAGGCATAATCTGCTCAGAGGTGAGGCCATCGAGAGGTGAAAAGGCATCCCTGATTGTTGCCTCAGTGAGGAGAATGATTTCATCGAGGGCAGATAGCTGTGGCTGGTCACCTGGCGCCAGGTCTGCCAACGCAGGCGGCAGAGTCTCAACGGCTGTCGTGGTCTTTGCGGGCTCCTTTGCGTAAGAGATCTCCTCCAACAAGGTATCGTCGTTGAGCTTGAGAGCATCTGGCTTGGCCTGTTCGTCATCGTCCTTGCTAGCAGCTCCTGCAATATCCTGTTCAGTGGCACTCTTTGCAAAGACAACCAACTGACTGAGGCTGTTCTCTTGGAATTTTGTCCTCTTTCCAAGAGCTCCAGACAGAGCGTAAGCAACGCCAGTAGCCTGCGCGGCCTCATCTATGGCCTCTTTTGCCTTATCATTACGACCAAGTAGAATGTAGTTGTTAGCAGCTTCGATAAGAAACAAGGCTTTCTCTTCCCTGGTCCAGGTTTCTTCCGTGGCCCAGACTTCGGTACTGAGGATTGTTCCTCGAAGAGCGTCTATTTCATTGCTAATTTGTGTTGCCAGTGTGGGCACATCACTCCATTGTGAGCTCTTGTTGAAGTTTGATGATGAGCCTAAGCTTGGCTGTGTGATAATCTTGTAGTGCCAGACGTTGACACGCAGCCTTTCCCACGCAAGGCTATGCTTTTTAAAAGTTCCCTCAGTTGAAGACAGCTCAAAGATATCCTTTGTTTCAGATGCTAGGGTGTCGACCAAGATGTACTTGGCCAGCGAGAAGAGTTCCAAATAAGGAATGTGGGCATAAGGAACAACGCCATCAACCTCGAGATATCTCAGGCAGGTCCTCCGAAGCTGATGCAGAGCAACGGCCGAGTCATGAGATTCTGAGTTGCTGGAATTCCAAGCACTGACAAACAGCTTCTCGACGTGAGTTGACTCATTCGATGGCAGGACAGGGCCGGTGACGGTTGCTTGGAGAAAGGCATCGAGAGCGGCTCGACCTATGGCGAGGAGTTCTGAGGATGGGTGCTGTGTGGATGAGACCGAGGTTGCCTCATTCGATAAGGAGACCAGATGAGATACATGTGCCGTTATGAGTTGCTCCGCTACAGCACTGCCAACCAGGGTGGCCAGGCTATGAACATTTTCTGATCCTGAAACCATGGTGGGGTTGATGCTGATATTTGGAGTTGGTGGTGTTGAACGGCAGCCCTGGCGATGACAGAGCCGCCACAAATTAGGAATAAATGGATCTGGGTATCAAAAAGATGTCACCTGTATGGTCCTGAGACAGACATGAGCTGCCCTGTGATGCCTTGATACGGTATCCTGAGGTTTCGCAGGCTGCCTTTTTTTGTGGTTTTCGTTATCGATAACGACGTCGAGGTGGGATGGCGGTTTACCAAGAAAATTTTAGCGTCCAAGAACCCTTTACCCCACCTATCAGCATTGACAGCCAGCCATGTGTGTCGATTGACATGGAAGAAAGTCTGGAAGCATTCTCTTGCCTTGCTTGCATTTAGCCTCTACAGTTTTTCATCCGATTTGGATTGAATCATCTTCTCTACCTATCATGGGTGCTACGACTATTGAATGAGTATAGGAGGGGCAGCTCTGGCTCGTCAGGGGTGACATGCGCAAAGTGTTGCCTTCTTAGTCGTTGAATTCCACATGGGTGCTTGGTAACCATGAACAGGAGCTTCAAATACCAAAGGGCCAGGCTATGAACATCCTCACCGCTAACGCAGATAGATGATGCTCCGTGCTCACCTCATTCAACAAAATTCATCAGCTTCAGAAATGCCATCTCTTTGACATGTGATTTCCCCAAATTGGCAATGTAAATCCGGGGCTGCATCTACTCAGTTCTAGGCCTTGTTCTCGCTTAACTTATATAGCCTTATCGCAACGTTGCTACTAAATTTGTTGAGCTTCATCTCTATGCGCGGAGATGGCTTCATCCAAATGAGAGAATCCATCTTCACATGCTTCGACAATGAAGAATGTTCTAATGATTATTTCCTTTCAATTTCTTTTTCTCGCTCTTTCGCCCCATCTCATGCCTGTTGGCTTTACTCGACACGCACCGTCTTGAAACGGACCCACAGGCTCACCAAGCTGAGTGTGAAGTGGACTTGGCAGAGTTTTTCTGACCTGTGCGGGTTTTATTGATGATGTCCTTCTAACTTGTATGCCACGAGCAGTAAGAATGCTCCGGGTGGCGGCGGCAAAGATCGAGTTTTTGGTAAAAGTACATGTATGGAGACTCAAACGCAGCAGAGTCTCGATAGCAGTATCGAGTGAATATGAACATAAACATACGAGATACAAACACCCATTATTACAGGATGCCATCCCCTTTAGTCTGGGTAAACAGAGGTCACGCGACAGCAGCAGCAGCGATACGAGGCCTATGCGAGCAAGGCGAGTACTGAGATGCAGCCCAAAGCCACCATCGAAGAAAAAAAAACCCGAGAGAAGAAAGGCTTGCGCTATAATTTACCGTTAGCGTCCGTTTCTTACGGCTCTTGATGCTCATTGGCGACTTGCCACCAAAAACCCTGGCGCTGCTGAGGCCCTGAAACGACTGTTGGCGCCGTCTAATACGTCTTGATGTGCCCCCAGAGCAAAGCACCTACAGTAGAACAAGAGACTAAAAGGCAGTACGGAGTACGGAGTCCTTCATTCACACAACAGGTGGAGGGACTTTTTGCAGCACGGGCGCTGCACCCAAGAGTCCTGTACACTGTCACAGTGCGAGGGCAGAGACTCCACCGCCTATCCAGGTCGGCGTACAAGTACGAGGGAGAAACCTGACCACCGTCAGAAACTAGCGAGAACGAGCGGTTTCCGCGAGGTAGAGACCCCATGTTCGGAGTTAGGTACAGGTAGGAACTAAGTCAATTGGTGTGTGCCATGTTAACAGGAGCCCACACAAAGAGTACGGAGAACTGCTAGTCCAGTCTAAGCACTCCGTATAGACCCCCACTCCAAACTGTGGAGAAAAAAGCGAGTCCACAAATCAACTGGCGACGTTTTATTCCTTGCTTCTCGCCTCAACAAACCACCATTTGCCCATTTGATTCGCTTTTGCTAGCCTTGGCTGTCGAGGTTCGCCGTCGCCTTCAGCCAAGGCAAATATGACGATTACGGCTCTGATGATGTATGGCTTTGCTGCTGTCCTGACTCGCGTCCTCCAGCCTACCGCATGCAGCTCCTCTACCAGAATGGCCTTTTGTTGGAATGTATTCAGCCGGCAGCCTTGTCTTGCTTGTCTTCTCCTCGCCAGCACTTGAGACAAGGATCCGGAGGCAACCACCAATATCCGGCTGCGGCTTTCGGCTAGCCTTCCTGGTATCTTGCCTTGCTCGCTACCTAGGGGCGCTGCGATCTCGGGTTATTATACATGTGGTGTCTGCAGTAACCAGAATTCATCCAAACAGTTATAATAGAGAACACGCACATAGCACTCGGGTCGTCGCTCTCGTCATGCCAATTCTACATACTCAGAATGGCTATTCCGTCTCGCCATCAACACTGTCCCGAAACTGTGCGACCAGGAACATCGTCCACTGAGCCACGGATCGGCGATACCCTCTAGTCCAAGGCGAGTTAGTAGTGGGACAAGGCTTAGGCGGGGTGACGTCAGTGTTGTGTGCAGGGGATTGATTCCTTCGACGAAAACAGCTGGATCATGCCGCTTTCAAGGGATGACTGAGGAGCTGAGGAGTGGCACTCGCATGTTCTTTGAGCAGCATGCGCTTTGTCCAGCCGTGATGGGAAAGTTACCAGAAGAAAAGAGGCTTTGGCCTAAGCCTAAAACTTTCCGCGGAGTGGCGAAGGGGTCTTCCGGCGACATGTAGTAAAAAAGCCGATTTGCACAGTGCTCATTCGGAGAGCTTGGTGACCGAGACAAACGCTGTGAAGGTGATGAAACGAAACGACGAAGATGGCCTCTCTCCCCATGGCGAGAGTGTAAGATACAGTCGAATACCCATTTCGGATAGTGTTATGCTACGAGAACTGCACAAGGTCAGGAGCCGAATTGTATCTCAGGCCTAATGCAACACTCGATGATCCATACAGAACGCAGTTCTCTCGGATCAACTGAGATGGTTGAAGAGCCGATCTCGAGATTCTAGATCCGATCTTGACTGAGTAGGCATCATCAAGATCTATTTGACTTACAAACTTATCCCTAACCTTGTTTCCGGTTGTTGAGTAGCTCTATTTCGGAACTCAGGTACTGGATAATCACAACAATCTTACCACATTGGCTTCAGCTACCTTGCATCTGACCGAAGTATATCTAGTCGGAGTATAATTGAAAAGCCAACTTCATACAAACTTCAATTACTCGAAGCTAATTAGCATGGCCATATATACATACAACTGAAGTTTTGCCAAACAATCGGTTGTTTATCCAAGAGACATGCTCCCTTGCTTCACATGGCGGGCAAGATACCGGATGCGTCAAGCACTGCTGGTCGGTCTATGATCCAAACTCTTAAAGGGCATTATAATGAAGCTTTTCAGATATTCCCATGGTAGTACAGTATCACTACCCGTGTGTTTACTCCTTTATTCAATACTAATCACTATCTACAGCACCAGATGTTCTGTACCTCCTTTTGGCGACGACACCGTCTGCTGGCTGCGGACTTCCACCCCAGCATCTCTGGCGAGTACAGAATGTCTAGGAGCATGTACAGGGAGGCCTGGGAAATCTGACACTGTGCCCTCCCCCCTGTTCATCTATCTGGGTCCCTAGCCCTCCTCTGTGTGGATGGCTGCTCATCCCGTTCGTTCTAAGCAGGGCCTAATGCGCTAGCACTCCTCTGGCGTCCTCCTTGGCTTCTCCACCATGAACGACAATGGCAGGGTACGCGCGCAGAATAGAGAGCGACTCGCCAGCTGTAGGACAAGAGCAGCTTTGGGGCAGTGTGCCAAGACCAATACAGTCGACTGCGCAGCATCAAGCGCAAAAAAATGGCCTGAGAGCATATTGGATGCGTTTCCAGTTCGGCCCTCCCCCCACATAAGATTCGGCGTCACAGTGATGCTGTCCAATCTAATCGCGGTTCTAAGTGCTCGGTGTTGTGTTCGCTCTTCTGCCGGTCCCTGGTTAATCAGGGTTTAGTATTTGCTCGTTCATTCATTCGGTCATTCCCAGCCATATACTCGTAGGTACTCTCGGCCGTCCCTGGCCCGTTCGATTCGCCGCCTATCTACTCCGTACAATTGCTACAAATACTCCTCCTTCGCCCGTTACTCCTCCCATGTGGAACTTCATTCCTCTCCCTCTCATCCTTTTTCGTCCTTGGATGTTTTACTGTTGGTTTTCCCCACAGCAATCATTCACCTAAAGGATCAGCATTATTGCTTGTTGATGCTCATCAATTAAGCACTTGGCTATCGTCACACTTTCTCATGACGGCAAAGCAAGAGACAACACTACCGTTGCGTTACTGATTAACCTCCAAAATGGCCACTACGGATGATGAAAAGCACCCCAAGTTCGAGGCTCCAGGGTCCCCAGATGTGGCGTCCCAAGAGTTCATCGAGAATGCGGATGGCCTTCAGCGACGACTTAACAATCGTCAAATCCAACTAATAGCCATCGGTGGTTCGATTGGTACTGCTCTCTTCGTCAGCATCGGAAGTGGACTTTCCACAGCCGGACCGGGCAGCCTTTTCTTGGCGTATGCTCTGTATTCCA
Organism: Trichoderma harzianum CBS 226.95; assembly: GCF_003025095.1. Taxonomy (NCBI): domain Eukaryota; kingdom Fungi; phylum Ascomycota; class Sordariomycetes; order Hypocreales; family Hypocreaceae; genus Trichoderma; species Trichoderma harzianum. The sequence continues at coordinate 2,096,138 of NW_020209252.1, read as the reverse complement.
TGGTTCTCGGATTGGTAAACAACTCTCTCGCAGAGATGACTGTCTATATGCCCGTGTCCGGAGGTTTCATTCGTCTCGCAGGTCATTGGGTCGATGATGCTTTGGGATTCATGGCCGGCTGGAACTTCTTCCTGTACGAGGCTCTACTAATTCCCTTTGAAATCACGGCACTCAACCTTGTCATCTCCTTTTGGGACGAGAATATCACCAATCCGGGCCCGACTGCCGGTATTTGTGCCGCCGTTATCGTTTGCTATGCGTAAGATTTCCATCTCCTTCCAGGAGGGGCGAAGGTCGCAAAAAGACTCCCACACTTCTAGATTTTGCCGCCTTCTCTCTCTTGCTACCCAAGGATATTTGCTAACCCGGTGAATATGTAGTCTGCTAAACGTCCTCGCTGTGAAAGCCTATGGTGAAGCGGAATTTTACCTCTCCGGTGGAAAGGTTATTCTTATCTTCATACTCTTCTCCTTTACCTTCGTGACTATGGTCGGTGGAAATCCGAACCACGATGCCTTTGGTTTTCGATATTGGAATAATCCCGGAGCCTTCGCCGAGTATCATTCGCAGGGCGCCCTTGGCCGCTTCGAAGGTTTTCTAACCGGCCTTTGGAGTGCAGCTTTCGCCGTCGTCGGACCCGAGTATATTTCCATGGTAGCGGCCGAAGCTCAGCGCCCTCGAACCTACATCAAGACCGCCTTTAAGACCATTTACATCCGCTTTGGCGTTTTCTTCATCGGCAGCGCCTTGGCAGTCGGCATCATTCTTCCGTACAATGACAAGACGCTGGCTGACCTGGTCAGCGGTGGAAAGGGCAGCGGCACTGCAGCGGCTTCCCCATACGTTATTGCCATGCAAAACATGGGTGTCTCCGTGCTGCCTCATATCGTCAATGCCCTCATGATGACATCCATCTTCTCTGCTGGCAACACATATACCTACTGTGCGACCCGATCACTGTATGGTTTGGCTCTCGAGGGCCGTGCGCCTCGATTCCTTCGCAAGTGCACGAGCAAGGGTGTACCCATCAATGCCTTTTTGGTCGTCATGTGCTTCCCATTCCTATCCTTCCTTCAAGTTGGCAACGGCTCTGCTGTCGTGCTCGACTGGTTGGTCAGCTTGATCACCGCTGGCGGAATTATCGACTACCTCGTCATGTCGGTTACATATCTCTGGTTCTACAGAGCTTGCAAGGCCCAAGGTGTTGACCGAAAGTCACTCCCCTATGTTGGCTGGGGACAGCCCTACTGCGCCATTATCGCCTTCGTTATTCAGCTTCTGGTGGTTGGAGGATACGGATACGAGGCTTTCATGCCTTGGGACGTCTCGGCCTTCTTCCGCAACTACACCATGCAGCTTCTGGCACCTATCCTCTTCATCTTCTGGAAGGTGGTGAAGCGCACCCGAGTTGTCCGTCCCAGCGAGCTGGATCTTGTCTGGCAAAAACCAACTATTGACGCCTACGAATCACACTTTGTCGAACCCCCGACTGGATTCTGGACCGAGATGCTGCAGTTGGTTGGAATCAAGCGCAACAAGAACGCGGCTTTTGTTGTGGCGTAAGGAGGGAACTTAAGAGTACCCCCTGCGTTCTTCTTAATGGCTAAGGCCATATTATGAGCCCATGTCTTTATTACGTCCCCTTCTTTTCGTTTCTATGTTATTTTTTTTTTATATACCCATCACGTTTTGTGGAATTAGAGATTCTACATGGTATATACGGAGGCTAGACGTGTAAGATGGATGAGCTACATAGACATGATATATACCCAGGACATATGATGACAAAAATAAAAAATATTATATCAATCATACTTTGACCAACACTTGCAGCATACAGGAGCACACAAAAGATGTCGCCCTCACCAAGACGAAGCGGCCCCACCAAAGTTCATCACGACTCCATAACCATCGTCAACACACAAACCACCAAAACACCAAACAACAAGAGCAAAAAAAGAAATCTCAATGCGTAATCTGGGAATCGAACCCAGGGCTCCCCGACGCTGCTCGGATGGCAACGGAGAATTTTACCACTAAACCAATTACGCTTTGGAAAGAAAAGACCGAGAAATGAGGTTCTCGGGATGCGTGAACTGGGAATCGAACCCAGGGCTCCCCGACGTTGCGGATGGCAACGGAGAATTTTACCACTAAACCATTCACGCTGATTGGGTGATTGTTGGGAGAATGGGCGAGTAGAATCGGGTCTTGTTGGTTTGACGACGGGGAATGAGATTGGGGAGGAGGATTGGGAAGGGATGAATGAGATACCCTGGAGGTTGAAATGATAGGATAGGATGAAGAGATGGGCATGTGGAGGAAATTGTTTGAGGGGAGAGCCTCTGGGAATTCAGTGTTCTTGTTTGCGTTCCCATTACAAGGTCAAATGGTGCTCGGGCTTCGAAGATTGTGTTTCAGAGGAAACCCGTATCTCTGCAGTCAACTATCAGCAAACTTCAAATCCTAATTCTATCAACCCAGCTAGACAGAGAAATGCAGCAAACATTGTTCTTAGTGCTATTGCTTAATATCGTGTTAGTATCAACTATCAAATGATAAAATCTTACAAAAGATAAGTACGATGTGAACTGTCATGAGTTGTGCTTGTATATGTATATTCAAAGTGAGCCGTTCTCCTGATGTTGTTCATGAAATCAGAATAACAACAACGCGTGAATTTATAACACAAGGTTTCTATCTTCAGAGCATGTATACTTGCATCTTAACATTCACAGAAAAGAGGCACACGATAGATGAATTCAAGAGGTTTGTTACTAAAAGTCTATTCGGGCTTCTATGTACCCTCTTCCTCCTCTATAGCCCAAGGTGCGAGAGCTTGTGACAACATGGGGGTCCTCCATCCCCAGGTCGTGGTGTCCCACACTCATCCAGGCCATCAATCTATTGAGAAGGCCCTCTCTATCGGCAGCCCGAGCATACAATCATCGCAAAAACGCATCGCAACTTTTCCGTTACCAATCCGTATTTTTCATCAATTAAAAACAAAAGGAACATGGGAAAAAAATCCTCTAAGTCATCAAGGACTAGGCGTCATCGAGATGCCGTGATGTGGGGTATGTTGAATCGTTTACAGATCATCCTCGTCGCTGAACACCTCCTCACCACGCTTTCGGCGGGCCATACGGTCTGTAAAGCAAAGACGTTAGTAAATATGTTCGTTATTGGATCATGAGATGAATTCGCAATCGACTTACCCTTCTTCTTCTTTCGCAGCTCGGAAGAGGTCAGCTTGGCCTTCTTCTTGGTGCTAACAATCTTGTTGCCCATGGCATCGAACTTGTCCTCCTCATCGTCGTCGTCCTGCTTGAGACGAGGACCAGAACCCTGGCCCTGGACCCAGTTGTGGCCGGAAGGAGTCATCTTGCCGTCCATGACAGCCCAGACTTCCTCAGTCAAGTCCTTGGTGAACTCGGCAGAGTGAGTAATGATGATGACACCACCCTCGAACTTCTTCAGGGCCTTGGACAGAGCACCCAGAGAGTCACGATCCAGATAGTTGGTAGGCTCGTCAAGGACGATCAAGTGGGGTCGCTGCCAAGAGCAAGCAGCCAGGACAGTCTTGACACGCTGGCCACCAGACAGACCGCGCATGCGAGAGTGAGAAACCAGCTCGGCATCGAGACCGAAGTTGGCGCAGTGGGCCTCAATCTCCTTTCGGACCAGAGGTCGGAACTGACCAGAGGCAAGAGCCTCCTTCATATCGACATCAGCGACCATCTTCTGGTGAGAGGCCAACAGCTCGTTACGGGGCAGCCAGACGTTGTCAGCGGTCATCATGGGGACCCATCGCTCGCCCTTCATGCCGACGTTCTCACCCAGAGCGAATGAACACTCGTACTCGTAGGAGTTCTTGAACTTTCTACGGGCGTTGATGCCAATGACACGACGCAGGGTACCCTCGATCTTGAAGACCTTGTCCATGGCCTTCTCATCAGCCTCAGTGATGATCTTGTTGGCTCGGTCCATGGTCTCACGATCCTCACCAGTCTGGAAACGCCACTGAATGTACTCGGAAGGAGTCTTGTCAAGGTGGTTATCAATGTGGGCAAAGGCGTGCTGCTTGATGTAGGCGATACGGATGTTCTCGTGCTGGTAGATCTCACCACCGGTGGGGATGAGCTCACCGCAAAGAACGTTGATCAGAGTAGACTTGCCGGCACCGTTGGGACCGATAACGGCAATACGAGAGCCGAGAGAGCACTGGAAGCTGATCTCCTGGATCTGGGGCTTGGAGGTACCGGGGTACTGGAAGGACATCTTGGTGGCACGCAGGATGGCCTTGGCCTTGGTCTTGACACCCTCAAGGAAACCGGGCTCGGGGAAGGTGAACTCCATCTCGGAGGCACCGAGCTCGTAGTAGGACTTGGCGGAAGGAACACGCTTGACGAACTCCTTCAGGTTACCACGGTAACGCTTGAGCTTGAATCGCTCGTAGTGAACGATGTGCTGGCAGACGTTGTCAAGGAAGCCAGAGTCGTGAGAGACAATGATGGAAGTGCAGGGGGAGCTGGTGAGGTAGTCCTCGAGCCACTTGACGTTCTTCACGTCCAAGTGGTTAGTAGGCTCGTCGAGCAACAGAATATCAGGGGCCTCGAAGACAGCACGGCACAGAGCGAGCTTCATCTTCCAACCACCAGACAGGGCGGAAATCTCGCCCTTGACCATCTGCTCGGTGAAGCCGAACTCGTCCAGGCGCTTCTCGACATCAGCCTGAGTGACGTCGACCTTGGCCTCAGCAAGCTTCTTCATGGTCCAGTCGATGGTGGTCATCTCGGTATCAGCGGAGTCAAGGTCGTGCTCAACGAAGACAGTCTTGACTTCGCTCTGCTTGGGGAAACCCTCGACCTGCTCGTTGTTGATAGCACGCATGAGAGTAGACTTGCCGGAACCGTTGGGACCGCAAAGACCGTAACGCTGACCACGCTTGAGGCGGAGGTGGGTCTGGTTGAGCAGAATCTTGGCACCGTAGGCAAGAGAGAAAGTGCAGTTGCAAAGGTCCTCGCCCTCCTCATCATCAGCCTCACCCTCCTCCTCCTCGGCGGCACCGGGAGAAGCGCGCTTGCGGAGAGTGTCAATGGTGCTCTCGGCGTTGTCGATGCCGGTGATGACAGCGACGTAGGGCTTAAGGCTCTCGACCCAGACGAGGGACTCAGCCTCCTTCATGTCGATGAGCTGACCAGCAATGGCGGAGATGTACTCAGCGACAGGCTCCATCTTCTCAAGAAGGGAAGCATAGCGGGTAGACAGGATCTCCTTGAGCTTGCCAAGGACGACGGAGACGTCACCGTCGTTGCGGACCTCGGGGATCTTGCCGTCAACGACGTTACCGACACGGTACAGGGTGTCAAGGGCCTGCTTGGTCTTCTCACGAGCCTCGGGATCAGCAAGGTTGTCGTAGTTCTTCTGGAGACCTGGCATCATCTTGGGCAAGAAAGGAGCGACAATGTTGGGGTCGTCGACAAGCTTGCACATGTTGTCAACAATGACAGCAGACTTTCGCTTGATGGCAGTCTCACGCTCGGCAAGACCACGATCCAGAAGAGGGACCATGAGGGCGAGAGTAGGCTCCTGGACCTCAGTAACGAAGGTGGTGGCACCGAGAAGGTGGACAGTCTCGGGGACGTTCTCGGGCTTAGCGATACACTTGATAAGCTCGGGAATGAAGCGCTCAATATCCTTGTTGACGATGAGCTGGCAGATGGTCTCCATGACCTTGTAGGCGTGCTCCTTGACCTCCTTCTTGGTGTCCCACATGGCCTCAGAGACGACGGGGATCAAGTCGGGAACACGGTAGGAGAGCTGAGCAGGGGCAGTCTTGACAAGGGCAAGGATGAAGTCCAGAGCAGCCATCTTTTCAGGCCACTTCTGGGCAGTGCGGATAGACTCCATCAGGTAAGGGAGGGCGCTCTTGACAGCGTTGCCGTTGATGGCGCTGGCAATGGCCAGGACAGCAGCGGTAGCGGCATTCTTGACAGCAGTGATCTTGTCGCCAACAGCGGCAAGAAGAGTGGGCAGAAGAACGATGAGGTAGGGCTCGACGTTGGCGGCGACCTCAGAGTGAGAGGCAATGGCCTCAATGGCGATAGCAGCCTTCTCACGGGCAGTGGCGTCCTTCTTGTTGACGAGGCTCTTCTTGATGTCTCCGACGATCCTGGGAAAAAGGCGTGTTAATACCCTTGAACGCTAAAAATTGATGTCGCACAGCTAAAGGAAAAACTTTTCAGGGGATTTAGCAGCCAAAGTGGCCACTGATGGAGGGGTAGGCAGGGAAACCCCGCTGTGAGTGGCGGGGCATCTGTTGCCAGGCGAGATAGGAGGCAAAAAAAAAGTTTTCCCGCCTAACAAAAAAAGGGACAATTGATATCAAGGTATTGCAAAGATCAACTTACTTCTCGGGGACAGCCTGGTCGTCAATGCGACCGTTGAGGAAACCAGCGAGCTCTCCAGCAGACTGCTTAATGTCCGCCGCCTCCTTGGAGACGGTGAGCTTCTGGAAAAGCTCGTCCAGGATCTTGATGGACTCGGCACCTTCGCTAGGCATTTTGGCGGTGATGTTGAGTATGTGTATGAATTATAAAAGTCGGAGGACGAAGGAGAGAATCGAAATCGATGTGAATCGTTCGATTTCTATGAAGCCAACAGAGCCGATGGAGGAATCGACTCTCGTATCGAGGCTTTTTTTTTTTTTTTGTAGATTCGGGGTGGCGGGGCTGCTCGATGGGGAGGAACCAAAGAACAACTCGTCAAAGAAGCGAATGGACTATCTGAAAGACAAGTCCAAGGTCGGAATCAGTGACGACCAAAAGTAGATGAAAAAAATAATGAAAGGAGATGGAGGTAAGATCGAAGGAGAAGAAGAAAGTGGGTGGGAGGGAGACAAGATTTAAAAGGCTGCGGCCCAAGAGCCAGCAAGTCCACAACTTTTTTTTTTTTCCTCGCGGGGTGTGTGGCTAAAATCGGGCAGCCCAGAAAGATTTTTTTTGCTGCCCCTCCATTGGGCGTCTCGAGGCTTATCAGCTTTATCATGGCGCGCTAAGCCTTAAAGGGACAGCCCACCACAAAAGCAAAGGCGGTGAGGCGTCTGAGTGCTGAGAATTTTCAGTGGGAAAAAGAACATTGTGGCGGCCGAGGAGAAGAAATTCGATGCGCAGCGAATGTTTTGCCTCAACAGAAAATTCACTAGTGCCATGGCTTTGGAGAGTTGAGATATCGGGGTTTGCACAGCCATTTTGCATATCAAGCCTCCTTACGTTAGGTATCTACTTTTGGCAGCCGAGTTGAAGATATGCTTTGCCTGTGTGAATCTGCATCCAAAGCATCGGACAAGACGCTTTGATTGGCAGCCTGTTACTGCTGCACCCCCAACGTGGCAGCAAGCTGGTGGTTGGCTTCTGTCTATCGTGCTTTGGCGGAGGCTTCATCTTGGTGGGCGTCGAAGTTCGACGGTACTGGTCAACTCTCGCAGTCTTGCTCGCCAAAGCCTCTGGGTGCGTCGTCTAGTCATGTACGGCGCAGAGGCTGGTGTGGGACGTCTCGTCCAGACTCCTGTGATCTGCCGCCACGCATTAATATAAGATAGATTGCCTGGCTGATGGCCGTCTCACACACTTGCTCCAGCCGATGCCGCCCCTGCAGATGGAGTAGCAGCACTGCTACTCCAGTACTCCAGCTTATACCGGTACCTATTGGTCCCGTTGTCACTGCTAAGGTATTCACGAGCTGCTCCTGCATAAGAACCGAGGCGGTGTCAGAAGCTCTCACACCTCACCGGCTTAGCCGGGCTGTCTGGCATGATTTCCTGTGTCCAGTTCAGTTCAGTTACCCCCTCTGAGGAATAAGACAGTCAGGCTGCTGCGTCGTCAGCGCATCCTGCCTCATCTCACAACCTCATATCTAAATGCTCCCTACTTGTCCGCACATGCTCGGGGTTTCATACGCTTGTTGCACCCTCTCGGCAACGGTGGGCCCGGCAGAAAAAAAGACCGTTCCAATAAACTCGGCCTGCCATTCCTGTCCGGCTTTGGCGCCACGTTGTCACATCAAGTTCGTCTCAGTGGCTGGCTCTAGGACGGCGTGGAGCAGCGCCCGGGACTAGCAGCCGCTCGATGTTGGCTTGGTCTGTTGGATTCGACTCTCATCTTCGAGTTCGAGCAGGTGCTGTTGATGTCGAGATCCAGGCTTCACTTTCGGGTAGCCCAGACTTGCATTCGGCAGCCAGACAATCGTGTCGCCAATTCACTAGATCCAATGCCTTGATCCACCACCATCGCGGGGCCCCAGAGTCCAGCCTGCATTCTCTGCTCCATGCGCATTAGCTGGGGGACGGACTCACCGACAGTCAGATGCGGCTGGACGGAGCTTGTTCATCAGACCTGTATGTACTTGTACTTGGAGTCCGGCTTTCGTTGAGAGCCGTACTCTAATATGCTGTAGAGCTTCCGCTGGCACCTCTAGTGTTGAAGAAGAAAATCACCAGCGTTGACGGACATCTTAGAGGCAGATCACGACGTAGGAGGTACATGTAGGCAAGAGTAAAGAATGCAGGTGCTGAGGTGCTTCCTGTCGATAGAACCTCCGTGCTGACTCATCTGGATGTCGATATCCTCCTTGACCCTCTCCCAGTATCTTGATGGTCTGTGTCTCTCCTCAAAGCACTTCAACATTAAGATTTCAAGGTCTGCTGGTCGAGACAAACGCCTTTGTGCCTTAGATTTACTCACAGGAGGCATCCATTCAACGGCGTGCTCCTTTGTTGACTCCTGGAATAGTTCACCAGCTATCGCTTTATAGAGGCCTTGACAATGAAGTGAAGCGGCAATCCTTCTTTGTAACCATACACTGACATTCACTACCTAAGTGATTGACTGGGTACGGCTTCAAGTTTCTTTTATGAGCTCCAAGAAGCCCTTCCGCTCAAATCTTTATCTTTATCCAATCATGTACCTGCGTCTTTGTCGTCGCTGCCCATTAATGCATCCAGCCACTCGTCCAAAGAATTATCGTCTCCAATGATGGTGCACCGTTAGTTAACAACAGGTCTCGAGGTGTCAATAAAGCCATGGATTTTTCCTTCGTTCTGTTAACCGTCTTGTCAAATTTCATATTCTGAATTATAGGCCAGTATTTTTCACGGCACTTTCTACCATACGCCCAAAGAGAAACGCCAGTACACACAATTACAATGTCTCAGAGTGATCAGAACTGTTGCAATGGTTCTACCAACTCCAACGACTCCACCGATTCCAGCTATTTTTCCTTTAGAACGAACAAAGGTGAAAACATCTTGCCGTTGAGAGAAAATACACGTGCTTTGTACGTTCCTTCATGGACAGCTCCAGGCTGGAAGGACGACACAGACGCCCGCAATGGCACAGATTTTGCTGTTCGCGATCCTGTAAAGGACGTCGTAAGACCAATGATGCTAGATACAGATAGGGCAAAGAATCCCACCAAAAACGCCGTAAGATTTGGTATATTTCCAGGCCGTTCTGATGGACGATCGTGTACCTCACCAACCCGATCAGCAGAGCGATTCATGGCAACGCGAGATGCATCCGGCTGCGGCTTGACCGGAAGAGACCTTGCCAGCAAAATTGAAGAGCAGGCGCAAAGAAGAGGACTCCATATTGACGACTATCTTACTTCTCAGTGTTCCAATGCCACGCTGAACGATGGGCCCCAAGAACACGGGTATATAAAAGCGTTTGACGAACTTCTAATTGCAGAGTTTTGGCAAGGATGCCTCTTTGGAGACATGACTATGGATGAGGCGAGTAGATAGAAGCTCGTTTGTGACATATTATGAATGCTGACTATGAGTAGCTTTTGGGTGGAAACTATTTCGAGATTAGTGACTTTCAGAGCAATCTTAGTGGACCAATAGACAGGTAAAATGACGTGCTCATTATATAGTGAGTTGGAAGCAGTATTCTTACTTGTCATAGCTTGTTCTCTCGAGAGAAATGGGACCAATCTCCTTTTGGCGTTGTAGACGTCAGGGCCGTATCTTTCCGCCTTGATGGGAAATCCCTTGATATGGATGTCGAGGTGAGTCGTTACCGTATGTTGCAAAATAGCAGCTATTTGGCTAACTACAGGTACTGAACTCTTAACAGCGGAATGAGGAGGTCTGGAACAGCCTTCAGCCTGCCCTTCAAATGGCAACCAGACTGTTTTGTCAGGATGATCCTTTCTTCAAAACAATACTTGACGTAGGTAACTGGTATAAGATCCCGGCGACTTCGGACTCAAATCCTCAGAAGGCGAAAGCACCAAACTTCAAAATTGAGCTTCGAAGCGACAAAAGTGAGGCCATAGGCTATCAACACAGAGTCAGACCTTCTGCAAAATTTAACCCAGTGGAGCTCACCTTTAAAGTTTTGGAGAGCAGATTGAAATGGCGAATTGTCAGTGCTCATTACGATATCGAATCACCAACAGGAAAGTTTGACGCAGAGACGGCTTTTGCTGTGACACGGTTCAAACTCTCCAATCCCAGCAGTTCAATTTGTATCAACCTCGCAGCAGAATTTATTTGGCAGCTTTTGGCTACCCAACTAAGTTCCTCGGAGAAAATCATGGTTAGCTGGATGCTTGCGGCGACGATGGTGCACGAATTATGTGTCAGTAATTCCTTCTTACTATTTCGTTCTGAGTGCATGCTATGAGACACAGTTATCGATTTAGCAGAACACATTTACTGACATCAGTCTTCATTGTAGCATGCCATTATAGAAGCAACACTCTTATGGATCCGGCATCCTCGCGAGTTTGGAGTTTCTCACCCTGCGGATCTCACATTTTGCAAGTTACTTGAGAGAGATTTATATCCATCGGCACCCCATTATCCAGACATTGAGCCATATTATAAAAATGACTCGAGAAAAGAAATTGGGGAAGCTTTTGAAAGACATGTACGTGGACTTCACTCCCCCCATAAAATGTATAGAGTACTAACGGACTACGTGCGTAGGTTTTGGGGCATGGTCCATATCCAATGACGCATTTGTCCTTTTATAAACCAATGTTCCTAATGTATTACGGCGGTCTCACATCTTCGTTCGACCAGAGCGAATTTTATCCTCGGGATTCTGCTAAACACGAAGTACTTGCCCCGTACGTAGTGGGTGAGAAATCATTCACATTCAACTGTCACAGAACAGTTCAAAATTTCTTCACCCAAGAGTTTTGGAACACCACATTTAAAAAGTATGGCTCGGCAGCTCTGAGGAGCGTTCCAGACATCCCACAAAGAGTTGCCTGGTTTTCAGCCGTGGAGTCTACTACATTTCACTCTTCCCTTGGCGATCTTGCCTTTGGCACCCCTGAATCTCGGGAATGGGTCAGTTGTTTCATTCTGGAGCTGGAGGCAAGTGGCCAAAAAGTTATCGCGCAGTACATCAAAGCTCTGATCTATGACGCATGGAAATTCCCGATGCTTGCCAAGCGTTTTGTTGAGATTGCGGAAAACTGGTACCATAGAGGCGAAAGACTGACAGCGCAAGCTTGCAAAACGGGTATGGTTGCTTTTGAAGCAGGCATCTTCTTTCTATATAGAAACAGGAGACTCGGTTCCAGAAATAAGAGGCAAGAGGCAACAACTTTCTATAAGCAATGGCGGCGATTGCGAAGCCACAAAAGCATCGAGCCCGATGAAACCTCCACATCATTAGACGGAATGTCTATAGAACAATTCATATCGGGTATTACCCGTGAAAGAGCCAAATACGATGACCGTCTTGCCAAATCACTCATGGGATTTTCCAAATTTCTACACCAAGAGCTGTGTATTCAAGAAGCCATGGTAGCTCAGTTATACGAGCTGCCTATTGGATTCTGGGAGCATTATCTTGAAGGGATCCCTGGCCATCAACTCATCTGGAGAGTTCGAAACAACAAAATCATCACCCAGTTAACAAGACTGCTTAGAGACCTCAACGGGTTTCAAGCGCATTTGCCATCTTGGAGAAACGAATGGCAGGCGAAGGTACTATCCTGTTTAACCTCATTTCGAAACATTTCATACCTCATTTCCAAAGATGCGAGAGAAGTGCATGCCAACTGGCGAGAAATGCTTCATACGGTGCCTATACTTCGCAAGTCAAAGCGCAGGGTATGGGAGAGATGGTACCCATTGGCGAAGCGGGCGATGCTCAACCTGAAGGGCGATCAGCTTGCTAAGCTGGAGGAATTTGAACAGAGATATGCCCGAGATTTCGATTTGAACCCGTACAAGATTGTTCTGCCAAGCCGAAGTGCAGGAGTACAGGGAGTTGCTGAGAAATGGGCAGGCTTGCTCGACAATATTGTGGAGTTTGAGCAAGACGAGGGCAAATTGATGGAAGATCTTGAGCGCGAAGAGTTACATGCACTTGCTCCCACGCCAAATGCTACGGATTTCGCCTCAACAGTAGATCCCAACCTTCTAGGAGATGATCGAACACGAGACATCCATCAAGCAATGGAAATCGATAAACAAAATGAAGCGAGATTGCGATTACAGCGTGCGGATTCGTACCGCCAAGGGGTCTACAAACAACCAGCTTCCACAAGTATAAGTTGGACATACCAGCTAAAGGAGGCACAGCACTTGAACAGGACTCATACAGATCTCAAAGTTGGTGAACCACAGATTACACGAGCTCTAATGGAAGATCACCCCGTTCCATTCGTCAGCTCCGGGAACAAGAAAAAGCGCAACTGGGATCTCTACACTACTACCTTTGACGTTCTTGAAGGTCTGGTACCAAAGAAACGATCCGCTGATTCTGTTCAAAAGATTAATAGCCTTTCAAAGCTAATTGCAGAAGTCAACAAGGATACCAACGATAATGTCTACGTTCCAGCGGGGCGTACCCCGCAGCTGATACCTCGAACGATTCAAATTTATGGAAATATCCTCGATGAGCTTGCCGAATCTGTTCAACGAGATATCGATATGATGGATTTTGATGACGAAGTGTTCAAAATGCAGCAGACAAGAGAAATGTTTGCGTCCGAGATACAACAAACAATGAGAGGGCACAGGGAAACGCTGTCCAAGGCGAGGGAGTACCAGGTAGTGGCTAACAAGCTTGCTCGGCAGGAACGGGATAAGGCAGCCGAAAGGCAGCACGATAGGAGGGAATAGAGCTTGGTTAGCATCATTACGTGAATTTTAATGATACATCACATGGGTCATTGTCTCGGACTTGTTTTCAGCTGAGGCGTCATTGTGTCATATGGAAGGGATGCAGCGCTGTCCCCTGCTCACAGCTAGCCCAGCCTCATTGCAAACACGAGGGTTTGGGAGCAGAGCTGAACTGGAAGAAAAAGGAAATATGGATCACAGGCACTTAAATATCGCGGCCTAGCCTCTCCAGTAAGTTGAATTGTTATCGAAACACTTGACACCACATTCTATATCATACCCTCATCTGTACTAACCAACATTATGAGAAAAAATATTTGGATATTTCTACCAATTGGATCCATGAAAATGAACATGAAGCTTCTATTCCTAAGCATCCTCGCTGTCAGCGTTTTTGCTTTTGATCCTTGCCCAACCAATAACCGAAATAGACCAGCGTGTTGCTCAGTTGATGTTCTCAAAGTCGCCGATCTGGACTGCGAGACCCGTAAGTACCAATCTCTCTATGCTATGGCCAAGGCTCCTCGGACATATGATACCTTTACTAAATTGCAAGATTTATAGCCCCAGGGGTTGAACAATTCCAGAACGGCATGGAATTTAAGCAGGCGTGCCAAACGCTCGGACAGGCCCCTCGATGCTGCACGCTTCTACTGGTGCGCTTCTACCGAATCACAACTCTATGGTATAGATGCTAACCCGTCACTATGTAGACTGGCGAGGGAATTGGTTGCGACGACTTCGTGAAACTTGACAAATAGAGAAGCTGCGATGCATCTCATGAACCTATTAGTAGTCTGGGATTTCAGGGCAGGCATAGGTAAATGAGACGATATGGTTGTCAAAGACTTGCTGCTTGTCTGTGTATCCCACTGAAACGATGCAAATCACATATACCCAGATATGCCTAAATCGATTCGAATAATCTTGAACGGAAAGTTCGCTTTCTATCTTTGTAGAGTGTTTCTCTATAAATAAACGGATGCCCATGAATAGTGAGGTAACAAAGCAGAGAATGGCAGCTTTGTGTAATGTCCACTTATCCAAGGAGCATACAACACCAACAAGTGCGGCTATTTTTAGATAGTGTTATATGACTTTCCAATTGACAATTCTATGGCTTTGTCCAGATTCTTTAGTATTGAACCCTTCAGTGCGAAAATAAATAAAGAAATGCCATGGTGGCGAACTGAGAATGAGGCCAATAAGGCTCACTGCGGGGATGGCGCAGCAATTCCGCATCGATCGGCTTAATGAGGGGATCAAAGCAATTTACACTCATTTCATGCAGGTCTAAGCCATTGATTGATTGTCGACAAATTAACCATTGTCTGAACAAAAGGGAACATTAGAAGGAATATTAATAGGTACATGCGTTGAAGTCTATCAGGGTATCGATACGCCACACCCACAACACGTGCCTGCAAACTTTATGTTCGCATGAATATTCGTTCTCTCATTGTTCTTTACTTCATCTCACCCGCATCACATCCGAACGACTCAAACACTCCCCTCTCCCCTCTCTGTGAACTCGACAAAAAGAAGCAACAAAGCAAAGAGTGAACCCTATTTGGCAACATTAGTAGGGTTCAAGATTGCTGAGCCTAAAATATTCGAGTACTTAAAGTACGCATCATCCGCCATCCAAAACACCAAAACACTAACCATCAAGAACCCCAGCAAAATCTCACACCTCACATCAACCACTCTCTCACAAGAACAAAAACACCATCACCACCCATCGCCACCATGTCGTCCAAAGTCATCCGCAACGTCGCCGACATCCCCACCATCTCCCGCCTCTACGCAACCGGCCGCCTCTCACCACCACCAGCAACCTACGCTCTCCGCCCGCCCTCCGCCTCCCTCAACACCCGCATCTCCCTCCTCCGCGCAGACATCACCTCCCTCCCCCTCGACGCCATCGTCAACGCCGCGAAAAACTCCCTCCACGGCGGCGGCGGCGTCGACGGCGCCATCCACTCCGCCGCCGGCCGCGGCCTCGTATCAGAGTGCATCGCCCGCTACCCCAACGGCTGCAAGACGGGTAACGCCGTCATCACCGGGGGGCATAACTTGCCCGCCAAGCACGTCATCCACACCGTCGGTCCCATCTACCAGAACGAGGCCACCAGCGAGCCCCTGCTCTCCAGCTGCTACGAGAGGTGCCTCCATGTCGCTGTCGAGAACGGCTGTGCTACCGTTGCCTTCAGCGGCATCAGCACTGGTGTTTACGGCTACCCCAGCGAGGCGGCGGCTCATGTGGCCTGCAGAGCTGTCAGGGACTTTCTCGAGGGGGGGAACGACGAGGGCAAAATTGAGCGTGTCGTCTTTGTTACCTTTCTGGCTAAGGATGTGAACGCGTACGATGCCGTGTTACCGTAAGATATCTAAATTCCTTTTGTTCATCCTTGGAAGACCACTGCTAATGCTATTGTGTAGCCTTTACTTCCCTCCTGATGAAAGTGAGATGCCTCAGTCAAGTACCGACTAAGGATTCTTGAAAGGGAAGAAACGAAGAATTTGGATGCTTTTATTGGCTGGCGTTTACGGTTAAGGGAGACAAGCAACATGTGCTTTGGTTGCACACACACAAGGAATAGGTAGTTTCACATCGCGGACTCTTGCATAGACAAGCTCAACAAGGTGGTGGGCGATGCATGCAATCACCCAACACGCACACCAAGTTGGAGAACTTCTGCAGATGTCAAAATAAATGAAATAAATTATGTAACCCTCAATTTTCCATGCTATGTAAAACGTAAATGCAACCATTTCCCAAATCGTAACAAGCAAAGTCATTCATACATTGAGCATCACCTATTCGTCCAAAGTCCCCGTGTCTTAGCTCAGTCCACGACATACAAGAAAACGCCACCCTGCTTGAGCAGCATTTTATCAAATCAGAACCATTAGGGGTATATACGCCGTCCTTAGACCAAAGATAAAACACACAATCTTCACTCCTTTGCCGCGCTTACGTGCCCCAGTATTGGCGCCTCAAGTCTCGTTTGCTTAGCTACCGCCGCTCGGGCCGGCTTGGGACCCCTTGTTCTTGTTCTTTCTTCTTCGTCTCTTGGCCTTTGGCTTGGGATCTTGTTCGCCCTCTGCCCTGCCTTCGCCAGATGGACTCTCAGGGCTGGCATCCTCGCCTTCGGCTTCCTCAGATTCGACACGTTCAACACGTTCAGGCGCAGCCTCTTCAGGGGCCTTGGCCGCCGCCTCTGCATATGTCTCAAGTGGAGCGCCCTCAGATGTCTCGAGAGGAACGCCTTCAGCAGCCTCCGACGGCAGGTCTTCGGGGGCAATGAACGGAACGTACTCGGGGGCCTCGAGAGGGGCACCTTCAGGAGCCTTGAAAGGCACGTCTTCAGGGGCCTCGTGTGTCTTGGTCGGAGCATCTTCAGAGGAATCGAGAGCTGCTTCTTCCGATGGCTTGAACGGTGCGTCTTCGGGTGCCTTGGATACGGTGTCTTCAGGTGCCTTAGATGATGGGTCTTCAGTTGCCTTGTATGGTGTAACTTCGGGTGCCTTAGATGATGGATCTTCACTCTCTGGTTCTGGTACGGCTTCGGAAGGACGCGTAGATTCTTCCGCTGGCTCGGTCTCCTCTTCAGCTGGTTTGGCAGTCTCTTCAGAATCCTTGGACGGCTTAGCAGAATCATCAACCAGGTCAATTAGCTCTTCGAAGCTGCTCCCCGCCGGCGCTTTGCCCGATGAGCTTGCTGCGTCGTGTGCCACGTCTTTGCCGGTGCTCAGGGCATGATCCGTTTCCTCGTGGGTTGTTTCCGAAGATGGCTTGAATTCATAGGCGCTGCCGTCCCCAATCTTGGTATCTTGGCTCGTCGGAAAGTGGACATGGTCGCCAAGGTCAGCCAGCATAGACTTCAATCCAGCAAGCTCAGCGCGCAGCTTCTTAATCTCAACAACGGCCGGGTCATCATCCATATTTGGCTTGACAGCCTCACAGGTCTTGGCCCATCCTTCAGCACCAAAGTCAATGTCCTGTGCGAGCTGTTCCCATTCTTCAATGATATCGTCATCTGCCTCTCCACGAGCTCGGTTACGACGAATAGCATGCGCCGTGCGAGTCTCGAAGATTGCCGTGATCAAAAGAAGCGGTGAGTAGAAAAGGCCCATGACACAGTCATTGATGAACTCGTACGACTTCTTAGGCATCCACCACTCAAAGAGAGCTGAGATGGCAATCTCGATCAAATTGAGTGGAGCAATATAGACGTTCTCATCTGGTGCGCGAATGAACTGCATCGTCTTCTGGCTGAACAGCGCCAAATATTCATCGTCCGCGTTATCATAGATATCCTCGTAGGCAGAGTTGTACAGGGCAATGAGGATGTTGAGGAGGATAACCTGACACCATTCATTAGCTTCAATTTACTCTCACACAATTGACACTCAAGACATACCATGACAATAAATGTAAAGCAGTAATACAGGATCGCGCCCCAAGGTGGCCCAAATCCATCGAACCCATCAAACTCTGGGCTTCCGAGGATAGCCCTTGTCATAGACTCGATGATGAACCACACGTCGTCGGCAACGTTGTCATCAGTGAGGTCAAGACCGATGAAGGCTTGGAGGAAACCAATGATAATGAAAATGAGCAGGGCAAAGAATATCACGGATTCCTTCATCATGACTTTGAGAACGACAAGCATGGCGCCAAAGAACCTGAAGCTATCCAAGTAGAGCAAGAGACGACACCAAAACAACGGAGCGGTAAAGGCCAGGATGTTGTATCCTAGCGTGCTGTAATGGGTACGTCCATCTGTATGTTCCGCAAAAGTCAGGCCAACAATGCGGAATATAAACGATGCCGTCAAAAACGCGTACAAGATGGCGTTGAAAGCGTTCCAAAAGCCCAAGATCTGATATCCAGCCTTGTAGACCTTGAGCAGCTCATCGCAAATGTATCCGAGTGTAAAGAAATAGAGGGCTCCTTCGGCAATGTCGATGACGCCACTGGCGTTGACTGAGTTGATGGCAATGGTGAAGAGGGCAAGATAGATAAGGGAAAATAACAGCTGGGCAATGTTTTGGTTTCTAGGGGTTCGCATCCGATCTGGATCCATATGAACCAGGAAATTCGGATTGTCCTTGTCATTATAGTCGACAAAGAAAGATGGGTCGTTCTCGTCCTGCACGAGCCAGCCACGCCAGAGATAGCTGATGCATTTTTGGTATCCTGACGAGCCAATGACTCGAACCGCATGCAAATCGACAGCTTTTTCGATGACATTGACAGGAGGCGTCGGGATGCCGTTTGCAATATACGAGTATCGACGCAGGAGCACCGAGTGCAGTAGATACGCCGTGTCTTCCTCTTCCTCGATACTAGTAGTCCCATAGTCAGTATATATCAATGAGCCATTTGCAATTGGGCTACGTACAGGGCCTTGGCTATAACACCACAAGCTTCGGATCGCAGATTGTGCAGACCAGCATCCCAGAGCTCAACATTTGCTTCATGATTAAACCATTTCTGATTGACGAGTAAAGCGTAGACCTAGGTGCTGTTAGCGAACAGTCATCCCAATAGTAGCCGGCATATATTCAGCCGTCACGTACCACACAACCCTTGTACTCTTGACCGCCTGCTTCCTTGGCAGCTTGGATCACGTTGGGCGTAATAATGCGGCTATGGGGCGCCGTGATTCGGCTCTCTTCCATTTCACATGGTACGCACTCTTGGACTAGGTGTCGTAGTCGGAGGCATACTTTGGTAACGTCGGCGGGTGGAATGGCAGAGTCTATCTCCTCATTACGCAGCTGTGGGAGCACTGAAGCCGGGGTGCGAAGCCCTCTGTTAGCATGACGGCCTCCAGAGGCACGTGGCGAGGATTCGGGGACAATTGAATGTGTCACGACTTACAGGCACGCTCTTCTTCATGAACCCATTGGCGGCGAGAGTGATGGCCATGTCTATCGAAGCCAAGCAGGCGATCAATGTTGCGCCAGCGGTTAGATCGAGGCATGACGGCGGCGACTTTCGAGACGGTGAGAAAACAGCGGGTGCAACAAGCGTAGCAGGCCCAAAAGCCTCGCGTCCACGGTCAATGGACCTATAAGCAGGAAAAAATCCCAAAGAAGCCAGGGATGATGGCTAGTGATGGATAGTCTGCGACAAAATCGCGTGACGCCGAAAGGGAGAGCTGCCGGGCAGGGAAACTAGCCAGCTGCATGAAAGGTTGAAGTTGAAGTTCCAACGCAGTCAAATGCCCTACTAATACCATCGGGTCACTTTTTCCTGGCACAGCTGGTCATGGATGCCTTAGCCAAGGAACAGCGTCTACCCGTGCTTAAGCTTCCTGCCATGGACAGGTCGTGCATTAGCTGATAAGGTAGCTGTCACGGCCTGATCAGACGTTATCGGAGTTAGGGAGCTACAGCTTCCAGCACTAGCACCCCGCATGACGCAACATGACGGCCAGCTGCCTTTCCCGTAGCAGCTTAGCAGCGACTTTGCTCGAGCCGTTAGCGCTTCTTCGGTGCTTTTATTGAATCGGCGCGACCAGCTGAAGACGCAAAGATGCAGCTGACTCGGCCGCTGGAAGCTCGTAGCTCCCGTGTACCCAAGTCGATACGAGGACGGGTGCTTGAGGTCATCTCGGGCTATTGTTGGGCCGTAATGAAGTGATTGAAGAAATCTCGAGCCTCAATTGGCATTCTGGCCGCTGCCCGGTGATTAAAATGTCGCATCGCTGCATGGATTGATACCCGACCTTGGGCCGTAAAGCAGATGCTGGTGGAAGGCATCCAATGCCGTGCGGCTCTCTACATGTATCGGATATTTCCTCATGCAACATCGGATCCGGACAGAAAGCCTCTTCTTCAATACGCCCAGCTAAATAAAGCACATGCGTGGAATGCAAGCTCTCAATGTATGGATGGCGAGAGCCAAGACATGCATACACGTACATGAGTTGCAGAATTTTACGGAGTGTCCCAGCGAGGCACAGCCTATGAGACAGATCGGGCAGACCACATGGCCTTTGCGACTGGACAAAGCAAGGAAAGATAACGGCCAGATTGATTGGATGCGATGCAAAATTGCATGCATCCCGAAGCCGCCTTTTGTTGTACATACATGGAGTAACTGCATGTGCGGACGGGTCCAACGTGGAAATATCCATTGTATCATGTCGTGGAAATACAGAGAAATGAGAATGTTGATGCCGCCTCTCTTTGTGATTCGCTTGTGGGTGCTAGGGTCAAGATACCTAGTACATACATGTATCCATATCTACAGTCTCGTTTATCTTGACGGCATCGATCCTGCAGGTGCTTATCAGAAGCAGCTATCTGCAGCGTAGCCTAGATGCAGTAGATTCAGCGTATATTTCGCTTGCGTCCTAATAGGCATGAGGCACCCCTCGAAAAGTCTGGATCCTCTTGAAATACATTTCATACATACTCTACCTAGTACCTATGTTTGTGTATTAGTGGGAGCGAGGAATGTGGATATTTTGCCAGAACGAGGAGTACAATGCATGATGTTACAGGTATGTTGGTTGGTGGGAATTGTATGAGAGCTGTAATATATCTGCCTCCAACCAGCCCCATAAATAGAAGGAATCGTTTTGATATACCGTGATTCATGAGTCCTTTGGTGGATATGCCCATGTAGTATATCCATAGGTGCCAAATACCCATTAACTTTCCTCAATTGCTCTGCTATATACGAATCTATGAAGTCTGCCAACGGGTACTCTTCATCTCAATCACGGAAATAGACAGCAACCCTCTCAATATCATATAGCACGAGGGAAGCCTCGATACAGACAGAACTATAATAGATTGTTATGTGAAGTCCTTTGTAGAATTGGAATCTCCCTAAAGCCTTGTCTCCTTTCGTCATCAAAGAAGCGCAAATACTCGGGAATGACTAAAGCTGTAGGAGCAAAGTCAGTAGCAACGGAAAGGAGCAAACTACTCGAGTGCGGGGCGAAATATAGGCGTTAAAAAGGGAATTTCTACATCAAATGGAAGTCATTCACTGGCATGGCTGTCAAGAAATTAGTGGAGATGGCTGCAGTATAGATGCCGCGGCTTTTTGAAGGGCATTTGGCATTATGGTATGCCACTAGGAACAAGGAAAGCGCCAACACTAATGACGAAGAAGAAGAAGAAACTCTTATCAGTGGCATACAGCTTCAGAGCCTCGTAGGTATCCATGCTGCCAAACGAAATAATAGCACGAGATGCCCAAAGTAGTGAGCAGACTAGCAAAAATCGCCAGTCTGGGTATAATGAGAGCGAAAAACACCGTCCTCCCCTATTTTTCTAGTCCTTCAGCAGCAGAGATGAGATATGATCCTAACAAAAGCGGCATCGGCTGGTTTAGGTAATATTAAACGAGCAGAGGGGCAAAGAGTAACCAGAGGTAGGTAGTCCTGTCTGCGCCATCTGAACGGGAGCCCTGTTGGAAGATGCATTGGTACTCTTATTGCATTGGTACTCATATTCGATCAAGTCATGTTACGCGTTTCTCCAGACACTGGAAAACTATTTGATGCGGAGGCACTTGTCGATAGTCTCCGGCATCCTTCGATGGAGCTCCATTCACGAGTCTTGGGCTCCTCTCAGAAACTGCCGACGTTCCACTACACGACCAGACGATGCTTGACGTCTGCCCACGCTAGGGTGCCATCGTGCTCATTGGTGATACCAGTGAGCTTTTAAAGTTTTTTAAATAACGAGCGTCTTTCGACGTTTAATTGTGTTCTTCTATATCTGAAACACCCTGAGCGAGTTTTTTTTTTTTTATCACAAGGTAGCCTCGTTGGAATAAATGGGAGTTAGGCGCAGGCTTATTTACACAGGAGCTCCTACGAGGAGAGGTTGCTAACGTTAATTATTTGAGAAAATAGTATTCCATCATATTATTTACATCAGTATAGCTTATCTCCAGAGACTGGATATAATCGTTTTTCTAGACAGAGCTGAGAAGAATGTATGTGTGATGCTCGTCTTTGACGGCGCATACCCTAGATGCTCATATTGCGAGCTGTTTCAGATCTTGTCCAGAGAGGCCGGGGGCTTTCAGATCTAGTAGGGCATTAAGCAAAAAGAAGGTACGGAGTACAGCTCGATGACGATTACGCAACATGCCTATCGCGTGGAACTGAAACATTGGCTAGAGAGTGGTGAAGTGGTGACCACAGGAATTTTCTACGTGGCTAGAGAGGTTGGCATTCTGCATTCCTCGAAACGGACACCACATGGTTCCTCAGCCACAAAACAGGGGAGCAAGAATCGAACGATGCTGAGTTGTTCATGCATATGTAGGTACCTTAGTAGCACATACAGTGCGTGGATTTACTACGAGATGTGTGATTGTGTTCATACAGATATTATTCACGGCTACGGGCATAATATAAAACGTCCAAACCATTGCACACGTATGCAGTGGCAGTGCTCGTCGGATGTTGAGTTCTTTAGATTAGTATTCCAAGGATAGAAGGCTTCCATAGGGGGTTCGGAGCGTATGGGCCGTCGAATGTTGGGTCTTTTAGGAGAATGCCGAGAGAGGGGGTTGAGGTAAGGTGAGGAGCTGACGCGGATCCGAAGCTGCGGCTGGGGATGTGGAGAGCCGGAAAGGCGGGATATGCACTCGCACGGAGAATATGATGGATCCCAAGGGGCGGTGCCCGTGTTGACGAGGTTCATAGGAGAAAACAAAACAGGGAAGATGAGGAGACGGGGATAAGAATAGCACACGTAGTAGCGGTGGGTATTGCTGCAATGGTCCGTGTGGGAATGCGATACTTGTATGTATGTAGAACGGGTACATGCAGCAGATGGATCGATATTGGAGGTGTTGCTTTGTGGATAAAGTCAATGCTATTTGTAGTTATGCATGCAGTTGAGAGAGTATTGACACTGACGTGTCTGTGGCGCGCGCGAGAAGGGCGATTGGAATGGAATACTATTTTGGCGTAGTTGCTCTGATATTGGCGCATGCGATGCGGTGAACCAAGGGGGGCTGGAGTACGATATTGCTCCCATAGAAGCGCCCTGCATGGCACTTGGCATTGTTTGAGTTTGCAGCTACTGTAGCCATTGGAAGAGTGAAAACTGAGGAGACAAATCATTAATGCAGCTCAAGTTGCTTTGTTCTCCATAGCGCATGCTACAGTACGCAAGCACGGAGCCATTGGATGCTACAGGGCTCAAATACGACAGCCGAACGGGCGAAATTGGACGTGCAATTTGGCGACAAACTGGAAAGATTCCAAGACATGCCCTCGTATTCCGTGACAGCTTCTCGTCACAATGAGACGACTTCCATTAGGTAATCTTGCAGCGAGAGAACATTAACCTTGCACCTTGGAACAAGTGGACAACAAAACTGCCGGCCTTTACCGCCCGTGACCAGGTTGTTTTAGCCGTTGGGCTTGGCTTCACGAGCCGGTAACCCGATGCAGCAAAGCCCCGATTTCGCACGAAATTACCTCCCAGGGGCGTCTCATTTCCCCTTCCACTCGTCGGCTACAGGGCTGCGGTGGAAAAGAAAATCTATTCCTCATTCCAGAAGGCGTTGGCGACGGACTGCTTGTTCATTTGCGGCCAGCGAGATGGGCTGGCGGTGGGAGAAGGGGGAGACGAACGAAGGGGAAGAAAGGAGGGGGAAAGGGAAAGGGAAAGGTTGGGAGAACAAAGATGTCTGGTGTCTGTCTCGTGCTTGGAGCCTGAGTGGCTGCTGAACGGGCTTTGGCGAGGCGTCATTGGGGGAAACAAGGAGGTGAATTTACAGGTTCCCGTACGAGGATGGGTGAATGATTGATTGATTCGATTTCTGGAGGAGATTATGCATTGAATCAACAAGTACACGTGGATGTCCGGGTACTTGCGATGGCCCATGTCTGGCGCTGTTCTCCGCGGTATCTTTGTTGAAATTGGTACGAGAGCGTTTGACATGGTGGACGTCAACCCATGCGTGGATCACGCGTGGATCGCCCACAAAGAGGACTGAATGATTGATTGCGTGCGTGAACACGGCTGGGTATCTGTGTTCTGGCTGTTCAAGATTCTGTCATTGATGCATCATCAACTTGTCAAAGAAAACTCTGATTTGTGCAGCACATGGCTTATCGTGTCAGCAAGAAAGAACAAGCTTTGAACAAACCACAAAGTTTCCACGACTGAAATTCTCCATCTTCAGCTCCGGTTGCAGAACTGGCCCGAGGTTTGTGCATGTGGGCTGACGCGACAAATTGAACCAGACAGCTCCAAACATTGAACCCCAATTCGGGCTCCACGCCCACCTGGGCCAATGACAGGCAGCGGGTACCTGGTGGTTCCTGGACTGCTGTGGCTAGCTTCGTGACAGGGGTCTCCTAGCTCTCCTAGCCAGGTTTCATGGGGGGAGCATTGAGTCCACACATCTTTAGGGGCAGACGGGCAGCTTTTACGAGCCATGGAGCCCAGCACAGGGCGTTGCCACCCACTAAGGAGCCCCGAAGCACGGTTCGCTTGCAGAAGTCTGCATCGTGCTCTTCCCCCCTGCTCCAGGGCCCCAAGTCCACACAATGTTCGTCCCCTGTGCCTGGACTGGCATGCTGGGGCCTTAATAACTCCCGCTTCCCTCCCGCTCCCTTTCTTTCCTCTCTCCTCCTCCTCACCGTCTACACCAGGCCTTCAAAGTCATTCCTTAAAGACAAAGACATCGCGTGCGTTGCCAACCACCTTCTTTTCGCAACCCTACAAACAACGGCATCTCGCCCGCGCATCTAGTCGCCTCGCTCCTTCGGCCTCCTCCAGCAACAACCTCCTCGCGGTATTCTGGAAATACTAAGACGATCGCTCGCTCCTTTGGATATACAACCTAGACAGCATCTTTTATAAACATCGCCAACATGAAGTTCTCCACCGCTTCCATCTTCCTCGCCGCCATCGGCGCCTCTGCTCACCCCAGCGGCCACGCTCACAAGCGCGCCCACGACTCTCTCGAGGCCCGCGGCGACTTTGTCATTGCCAACAAGCCTGTTGAGCCCAGCCCTCCCGCCGCCACTCCCACTCCTTCGCCTGCTGCTGTTCCTACTCCTTCGCCTTCTGCTGCCGCTCCTCCTGCTCAGAAGGCTGCCAGCTCTGCTGCTGGTGTCGGCTCTGGCCCTTCCACCTACACTCCCTTCTGCCATGGTAACAGCAAGCGTGCTACCGCTGCTGAGATCGCTTACAAGGGCAATGTCGGCGCCGACGGCGCTTACGGATGCAACCTGATGCCTGTTAAGAGCAACCTCCTCGACCAGTACCAGTACACTGTGGTTTTCAACAACGCTGGCGCCGACTCTTCGTGCAAGTGCTGGAACAAGATCGGAGCCGATGGTCAGATTGACGGTTTCTTCAACGGCCACGAGGCTCTGACATTCGACCTCCCCGCCGGTGGCAAGCAGGTCCTCGCTGTCGACTCCAACTCTCAGTTCGGCTGTGCCTGCGGCCCTGGTGGCCCTGAGCTGACCAACATCGGCCAATTCGCCTCTACCTGGGTCGAGGGTGATGTTGGCAACCTCTCCAACGGTGGCTGGTCCGGTTTCGACGCCTCTTCCATCGTTGCCGCTGCTAACAAGCTGACCATTCCCGGCCTCAAGGTCTGCGGTACCGGCGACTACGCCGGCACTTGCTCTACCATCTGGCCCGGCGGCAGGGGTGACAACGCCTTCGTTGGCGGCACCGAGGCTCTCGATGGCCTGGGTCTCAACATCAAGCCCGGCAAGACCTCCGTTGAGGTTACCGTCAACTTCTCAGGATAAAGTACCGACTGATGACGCAGAGGGGCATAGAGAAAATATGTTGGGCTGGCTTTTGGGATTTGATACATGTGTTTCGGCTTTAAGAATTCTTACGTGGAGAATATCTACGGTGTTTGGCGTGTGGCTTTTACGGGTTCCCCCGATGTCCATCGAGGCTATGGACGTCCACGCAAGTTACTTTGAATCCGTTTTTATATATATATTACGGTTCTCTTATATATATAATTGAAATGTTTATTTGCTCTTATGATACGAATTTGCCTCTTGACGTCTGTGGTTGCCTGAGCTTAACTCTAACTTTCTTTGAAACATGGTAAAAGCTGTTGTATGGCGTTACACCATCCCACTTTCAAAACCCCATCCAAACCTCTTGTCCTCGTCTGTGAGTAGTTGGCACGAAATACGCCATGGCGTTATCCTTTCCGTAGCCCATTCTCGCCGAGCCGAGCCAAACGTATTCCCAATGGTTCGGTCTACTATTCAACACTTAGTCTGTGTTCTAAAGCTGTCTGGAACTTTTCTATTCTGACAATGGGAACTACATCAGTATGAGTTTTTTTTTTTTTCTCTCTTGTCTACCTCCAGTCATTCTCCATCATCATGGGTCCCTTTGTTACTGGCGGAATGGTCGCCGATTTGGCCCATTGGTGCATGTATCCGGTCGTTAACTAATGCAGGTTACAAGTTTTTTTCATCCAATGCTTCCGATTGCACCGGATATTGGAATTCCCTTCTTACGAGAAAGTGTATTTTCCCCTCTTTTTATTCCCTTCGGACCTTGTTTCGTTGTCATGCATGGATGTGTGTTGTGGATGATGATCCGAGTGGTCAAGGTACACTGCATCTTGCATGTCACACGTAATCAGGCACACGTACACACACATAAAACAAGAAAAGAGGCGGGTTGCAGCGGATTGATCGGACACCGGCTCGAGTCATTGATGAGTTGGCACAAGCAAGGCAACAGGGTGGATTTTGTCCTGTCCGCCACGTGGAAAATGGATTGTGGTTGGCTTGTCAGTTCATGCTAGTGGGCGATGGACTTGATTTTGTAGTCATGTTATTAGCTTAGAGGAGGATAGATGGACGTTCGGGTTACGGCCGATATGCAAGGAACGAACTTTTTTTTTCTCCTTGGTTCCTGTCTGTGATGGTGGGGAGTGTATGGAGACGAGGCATTATTTTCTGGGACTCTCATGGAGAACGATTGCCGAGCAGTGGCGAAAAGGATGGACGTGAAGCTAGCTTGATGGATGGGGTGAGGATTCATGTAAGTGGTTGGATATTGTTTGGAGGTGGATGGAAGATTGGGTACAATGCTGCAGAGGAAAAAGTCTGCTGGGTGATCGGGTTCCACATGTATTTCATAAATGTTTATGAATTCTACATCTATCTCATTAATATTTATGAAATTATGAAGCACTCTGTGAATCATTGTATTCATCCAAATGCTGGTATGTGTGTCAAAGCATGTGATATTCGGGAGAGTGAATGTAACCACCTAGACGATGAAGGATCCAATGCCTTAAAGGGCCGTGATGGCGTCTTTTGCTAGTGTGGTCTGGACCTAACCTAGACAAACCGAGCACTCACCGAGGCCGGACTTGTTCCTGAATTATACACCAACACAGCCAGTGTACATGAACCTGATCTTGGCTGAATTTGGCTATTTTACAATTCCATACATTCAGTATGGTTTCGCATCTACTGATAAAAATCAGTTAACTACTCCATAATAGAAACCTTTTTATCAAATAATTCATCTTTTGGCTTGTTTGTGACTTTGGACATGAAAAAGCTTCGGAGGCGGTAGAAGTATGATCCGCCACACAGTATGAATTAGGCATCCACAAGATTCTCACGAAAGCTTCATGCTGCAAGACTGTGCATTTTTTTAGGCTGTAAAATCAACGAAATGGCAAGAGATAGGTCATGAAATACTCAAGACTGGGCAATCACTATTGCCTCTTCTTTTCCTCAACACAACCATCATGGGCTCAGTAACTGCCGAGGAGCCAGAGCCTCACTTCCTTTCAGGCAGTCAAGATGATGTTGCCGCCACAAAGCAGTTGATGCTGCAAGAGACTCATAAGAATATCCTTGCGTGTGACTCATACATTCCCGAGATTGAAAGCTTTCTCAAGACCATCGAATCAAAGGTGAAAAACTCGCGTGTGACCGGTCTGCCTGCTTTTATCCGTAAGATAAGCAAAGAACATGATATCCTGAAACGAGTGGAATCCGAACTCGTCGACGGCGAGCAGGATGAGATCGGACTGGGTCTATTAAACAGAAAGCTGGTGGCTAGTGCTACAATTGTACAGCATGGGGCGGTCCACTGGGAGATTCTCAAGCGGTGTCATACCTTTCTCGTCATCGATCAGACGTTTCAGGGGTCAGCCAAAGAAGACCGGAAGAAACAAACCTCTCAAATCGTTGGTAATGGTAGGGAGAAGCAGCAGCTGAATCGAACTCTCAAAGAACAGGCTAAAGTGGAAGTGGACGTGGTCGAAGGAGGAAGCGAATGGCTCGACATTCGATGGCTTCAAGCGGACAGGTTGGCTCGACAGATGACCGACTGCGGCTGGGGATGGGGTGACCATGAACTGGGAGATATTGTCGACCCGGAAGAATGGGAGGACACGCCTCTTGCCAAACAAATAAGGCGGCTCGTTGCTGCGGCCAAAATGAATCGGCACGAGTATCGTATCCCCCGACTACGCATCGTTTTTCCTAACCTCATGAGAGGAGAAAACGAGGATATCGATATACTATTAGATCAGATATGCCGTCTCGATCCTCTAGTTGACATCGTTGTGGAGGACTCTAGCAGCGTGTTCATGCAAACACAACCTCCGCCCATCCAGGATGCCATAAGGAATCTCATAGGAGACGAATTTGATGGTCTAACGGATACCCTTAACATGGATCACACTATCCTCATCGATCTCATCTCCGACATCACCCACCTCCAACTCGAGCCTCAGCCATGGCAAGCCCAGACAACGCGGCTGCAAATCGAAGAAGAGCGAAAACACGGCGGCGTCATGGTGCGCGCCCTATATCCAATCCTACAAAGCCGCACCCTTGTCTGCACGCAAGAAGCCGCAGAGCACTTCCACGAAGTCCTCCGCACAGTCGGCACACCCACCGAAAGGGAGCGTGGAAAGCTCTTAGTCCCCTTTGATGATACCACGCGGGATATGCCGGTCGAGGACATTCGCAGACGTTTCCAAGAGCTATCTGTCCATCCTCTTCCCGACAATGTGCAAATTCCCATCAAAATACTCAATGAGACGTGGACCATATCTACTGTCAACCAGGCGGTAGCTGAAGGACGACTCCCCATGGTTGCTCTCGACGTTGCTAAGTGCGGTGCATTCAAGAGCTCCAAGCTGAGTATCTACATGTATGGCTGGGCGACGGGAAATGTCACAATCACGTCGAATAAAGAAGTACGCGGTCAGATTCGCACATGGGTTGAAACTAACAGACGCCATGATGAGGAGCGTGGCCCGATTATCTGGCGTATCGATGTTACGAGGAATTTACTGGCCAAGAGCGCCACACCACCGCCAGCATTACGGGCAGAGAATGGTCTGGATGAGAACAAACCAAAGAGACAGAGATGAAATGGATTAATTATATTCGACTATATTCAACTAACTACATACCAAACATAACTGTTACCATGATATCTTCCTGTAAAACAAGGAAGACATGATTCACTCTCAAAACCATCAAATCAGTAAATATCACGAACCAGATCATGCGCCAGCCAAACTCAACGCACCATCAAACTATTATCCCACAAAGAAATTCCCTTATCGACCCCCTTTCGGGGTTCTGCACGCCATGGCCGTGATCGTCGTCTTCCCCTTCTTAGTCTTCGTTGTCGGCAACGGTCCAACCTCGAAGGGATACGCAGCCGTGCCCCAGACCAGTGCACAAACACCACAATCCTTGTGCGCCGTCGTCGTCTTCGTCGCAGTATAAATCTTTCGAACGCTGCCCAGACGCGACGGGAAGAGGTTATAGTACATGGCACACTCCACCTCGTCACGGCCCCTGGGGAAATCCGTGTACGTAGTAACGAGCGGGGGCCAATGGTCAACCTTGGTGAGGTGTGTCCGCACAGGAACAGGGATGCCGCCAACTCTAACAATTTCTCTCTCGGCATATACACCGTCCTGCGTGGGTTGAGGTTCGCAGTTGAGCAGCGTCGTCGTGGTGGGCTGGATGGCCGTGACGGTCGTGGTATAGTTGGGGAATTGGGGTGGGTAACCCGGGGAGAAATAAGGGACTGTTGTGACCGCGGTGCACCGGCCGCAGTTGACGAGCTGGGAGACGGTCGAGGTGGTGGTGTAGACGGTGGTGGTGCGCTCAAAGTTGAGCACGGGGGGGCCCAGCATGCGTTGAGTTGTGCAGTCCATATTCATGCGGTCGAAATGTTCAGGTGCGAAGAATCCAGGTTCGGCATAATCACTGAGGTAGTCGTCATCTTCCTCATCCTCCATATCCTCATCTTCATCTTCATCCGTATCTTCATCCTCATCGTTTTCATCAAAATCCTCCTCATCGGCATCATAGTCAACGTCATCTTCCATTTCGTCAGGATCGCGTTCCCAAGGAGGAAACCCCTCACCACCACAATAATACCGAGTAGTTGTCATCGGCGAAGTACCATTCTCGAAATCGCAAGACGGTAACGCGAACGGTGTCGGACTCGGGCCGTGAGCGCAGTCAACGGGGGTATTCTTAATGACCAAGGTCAAATGCTTGGTCATCGTTATATATGTATCTGAAGGGTAGCCTGTAGAAGTCGTCTTTGATGAAAAGATTAGTTCATGTTTTTACGCAGTCTTTTTGGCGAAGAACGTACCGGTGCTGTGTCATTGAGCTTAGAGTCGGGCCTCACGAGAAGTTGTCGCGAGACGGGGTTTGCCGTGGCAATGCAGGCGACAGCGCCCCAGACGAGGGCACATTTGAGTGAAGGGCGCATTGTCATTTGGTTCTTTGTTTGTTTTATGCTTGTTGGTTTGTGGGAAGATTCTGATATTAGAATACGGCAAAAGGGAAAAGGGGGGAGAAAGGAGAGGGCGAAGAGGGCCATTATATACATCGACGTATAAACTATCGTGTGAAAAGTATCTTCCAAGCCGGGAATAGACAAATCCAAAACTATAGGAAAAAGAAAAGAGATGGAAAAGAAACAAAGTCAAGTTAGAGTTTCCAACATATCGCTGCCTACCTGGGTACCTACCTTCGAGGTATCCCCTGCAACTTCAAGTGGTGCCTTATCTTAGACAGTCGTACTTGAGACAAGATATAAAGGTAGTTTTTTGCAATAGGCTCAAGCTTTGTGAGAAGAGGAAACTAGACAAAGCAAAAAGATAGACGATGGCAAACGTTTAAGTTGGCGGCAGAATCTGATAAGCCAGTGGCGCTTTTGCAGTCGGTCCCATGGATACGGCCACTTGAAGTCTGAGGAGTGTCGTGAACTGTATAGGTACATACGATAGTAAGGCAATCACGACTTGTAATGAGGATTTATATTCCTCATAAAGCTGCTTAATAGAGTTCATACCATGTAGATGTAGACTGCATCAAGAGGTTGACGTATATAAACATACATGTAGTGGCTTTCATAACAAGGGCCCGTATATATTCCTGTAGGTTTGGGATCACCCATTTGATACAATTTGATAAAATAACATAATCCGGGTATGACTCGAGCAAAAGCTTCCGTACAAAAGGCCAATTAACAAAAGCCCATCCCGAAAAGCGATACCCACTACCATCTCTCCACCACGCCTCCCTACACTTTCCACCCTCCTCCTCAAAATTTAAACAGCCGCCATCTCCCCCCACCCCAACACCGATACTTTCCCATTATCAAACTCATCAAACTCAAGCCGTAGGAGTAGGAGTCACCGCGCAAACAGTGCGATAACTCGTCGAAGGCGTCGCCACATGCACCACCGTCGAAATAATCATAGCTGGACAATGCACCATAGGAACCGCCGTGACGCGAACATCCGTGCATCCATGGCAATCCACCGGATCATCAATCGTGACGGTGGACGGATATACGGTCATAGTTCCATCCCAGGAGCACTGCGCCCAGAAGGGGGGAGTTGAGAGGCGAGATTGTGTGAGTGTTATGGTAGACGTGCAGCCGGGCAAGGAGCTGGGGATGACGATGTCTTCGTTTGGCTGAGCGGTGGCTAGCTTTGTGAAGAGCGTGGCGAGGAGGAGGATGTTGGTCTTGAGAGCAGTCATGGTGTTGGCTGATGGGTGTAATTGCCTAGGTTCGTAGCGTCTTGAGGTTGGATTGTACTGGAAAAGTTAATATAGACAATAGGAGAGCAAAGAATCTTTTCGTTCACTGCCACCTTGACTCTTCTTATAAGCACCTTTTCTCTTCTGTGCGAGCATGAGAAAGACGAAAACTGAATATGGCGGTGTCACCTGCAGGGAGGATCTTTTTTCAACTCGGCAAAAACGGAACTCGGCGCAGGAGCAGAAGGGAGACACTTGACGTAGCTGATTGCCTCCTCATCCACCTATCAACCAACAGCATTTTTTACAGAGTAAACGGGCACTGCTATTTCAGGAAAGTGGGAGGAGTGCGTAAACGAAAGTGCCAGAGACAATGTCTTGCCCTCTCCCTCTAATCGGTAATATCACGAAAAAAGGAGACCCTCAGCAATCTATATATAGAGTAGAGCGGAACTTTTTCTTGAGTTGAGTGGCATCATCATACAACAGCCCAGATTCTACCTTACCTAAACCTAAAACTCGCCAATATCAA
This sequence comes from Trichoderma harzianum CBS 226.95, assembly GCF_003025095.1. Taxonomy (NCBI): domain Eukaryota; kingdom Fungi; phylum Ascomycota; class Sordariomycetes; order Hypocreales; family Hypocreaceae; genus Trichoderma; species Trichoderma harzianum. Next base: position 2,063,398 of record NW_020209252.1, on the reverse strand, counting down.
ACCCCAGCTCCTCCATGAAATTATCAGTGTCAAAATCAGGATCCCACTGCGGAAACGAGATGCCCTGCCCATCCTCCCACGTCCAATCCTGCATCCAATCCATAGGAATGTCCCCCAGCGAACCACCATCAAGGCTCGCTGTCTCAGCCTCCCACTTGGACCTGGGCAGTCCCTCCCGCTCAGCAACCTCCTTGAGAATCTCAAAGCACTGCTGCCCAACCTCCGTCGCCGCTTGAAACATCATGCGCGTCCTCTGCTTGACATCGACGCCCTGCTCCAGGGCCTTGACGTGCGCGAGGCAAGCCGCAGCGAAGATGATGCCCTTGATGTTCGTCTCTCCGGACCGAACCCTCTCGAGCTTCCACGCCCGCGTGGCTTCGAGACGGGCGTGCAGGTTGGCGCTGCCTACCGTTGGGAGGTAGCCTAGGCTCGTAGGCTGGCCGGCCTTTGCGTTGAGAAGCTCTATTTGGACAATGATCATGGCCTGCGATGCGACGTTATGGAACATGCCTGTTCCGTTGGTGACTAGCCTCTTGAGGTCTGCATCCATTGCTTCGGAGGCGGTGGATTGGTCTCCACACCAGGCATCCGGGAATCCCCAAATGTGCGTAATCTTCATGGCGCTGTCCAGACACATTTGCCGAGAAAAGTAGAATCTGGCATCATTTATATATTTGACAATAATCGGTTGGTGAAGCGCGTGGAAGCAGCGGTAGAGACAAATCTCCGTGACCAAGACGTGAAAGTGCGTAATTGGTGAGTTGGGCGCGGCCTGGAGAGATTGAAGGGCCTCTGAGATGGCTCGGCAGGCCTTTGTCAGATCTGAATTCAGTCGCAGCGTCTCTTCATAGTGGTCGCCCGGTCTCGTGTTGTTGACGTGGTTGATGAGGTTCATGCGTAGCGGAATTGTTGCCAATAGAGCCCTCAGTACGGACGTCTGAGTGGGCACCTTTGGGCCTTTAATGTTCAGCCTGCCATTGTCCTTTTCGTCCGTGAGCTCATCGTCGTTCAGATTCGCGGGAGGAAGAGTATCGTAGTGAGCTGTAGACAGCAGTGGCGAGCCTCCGCCTTCAAAGGATAATTGCAGGTTCAGCTCCAGGACCGTCGCCCACAAACGACGCCGCATCTCGGCTCGATATATCGTCAAGTCTCCGAGATATCTCGGATCTCGGTGAAGGCCTACGAACATGGCATTCCTCACCAGATTCCCAGCCATCATCCACACCATGTCTACACCGACGTTGCAAGTCGACTTGGCGAGGAGCAAAAGACACTGTATCTGGATGCCCTCAATGTTCATCCTTTTCTTCTCTGGCGGAATCATGAGCCACATTTGGGCTTCAAAAATGAACTGCGTTGCCATTGGCCTCAGGGAGAAGTGATCATCGTACAACGCCGCTCCGAGCGCCAAGACAAGCTGGAGCAGAATTGGGAAAGATTCGTTGGACGGGTGGCTGTCCTCCCAGAATCTCGCGTATTCAGCTCGAAACGTAGGAATGTGAACAACTCGGAAGACGCCTTCAAAAGTGCGGAGATAGTTTTCGACAAGCACATCCGCCAGCTCTCTGGTAGGCATATGGGCTCCAAGATTGGTAGAGGAGAGTGGCTTTAGGCGATTCTTCTTAATCTTGCGGCCAATTGTCTTGCATCTAAGAAGTGATGCATATAAATCACCCTGGTTGATTTTGTCTTGACCCATAAGATCATGCTCAACTTTGAGCTAGAAAGGAAATTCCGATTAGCCAAATATTGTTGCATATGAAAGAAAAGGAAAAACAACTCACAATATTGACACCATATATCCAGTGACTGTGACCGTAATACCGTGACTTGGCCACGAATCCATCCCCAGGCTCCGCCATCTCCGGTGTAGATGGACGCCTCTTCTGCCCATCTTGAGTATCATTGATGCGCAGAGCTTTGGCAAGCTTCTCCTCCAACTGGTGAACTCGAGCAACCAGCCAGTCGACATTGGGCGACGACGAGGTAGAAGAAGACCCAGCAAGCGAGCTGACTACTTTCGACGAAGATGCGCTGGTAGAGTCCATGTTGATAAACGGCAGAACCGGGTGGATCGAATCTATCGTGTCTGTTCCTGGACCTTCGGGCCTCGGTTCCGCTGCTTTGATGGCCCTCAAAGGATTCTTCGCCGCATTATCGATTGCTGAATCCCCGTTGCCGCCGGCCATCAGATCCAGCTTCTTCGCCCGCCAGGCTGGGATGTGAACTGGGGCATACGTGCAGCTGGGGGCGTTGGACTCGATGCATTTGTTGCACGGCTGCGTGCGATCGCACCGAATCTTGCGTCTCCGGCATTGCTCACAAGAAAGCGGCGGTCGACGGCGTTTCTTCTCAACAGGGTTTGTTGGGGGAGGAACTTTTGGGATATCGTCAAGAGACCCGGGATCCATGGTTTGGAGACCTTGGTGGAGCTGGTTTGCAACGACTCGGTGATTTCTCTTGTTTGACTTTGTTCTGTTTTCTTTAGAGGAATTTGTCTACAAAATCACGCGGCACCCGTGAAATGACGCACGCAATCAACGGTATTTTCTCCGAGAATAAATTGCAAACGTCAAGAAATGCGCGCAAAAGTCCAGATCCAAAGGAGTTCTGAACGATGACGGCAAAGGCGTAGCTCGCAGCTTGAAGCTCGGAAAGCGGCATATTCGAAGCTCCTACTCGGTGTTTTGGCGACTGCTCATTGGCCAGCCTCGGCCAATTCACCGAAGCGGTTTTCGACATCTACGAGCAAACTAATAAGCCACAGAACTACATAATACAGTATATTGCAGCCTCGAGATTGATTTTCCAATGATTCATGTCGACTCAGCTCAATAGCGGCATTGGTGGAACTGCTACACATATTGCTCTTGAAAGGGGAAAACTGCACTAGCAACTTCGTACACGGGCCGTGCCAGGCAGACGTATAACGATTACGGAGCCCTCGTACAGTATTCATGGAATTACATGGAACTCCGTAATCTTGGGCCGTTCAATCTTCAACCAGGATCACGTCTAACTCCCCGGCGGACCGCGCATCTCGCCAGCGTTGTAAGACGACTTGACACCATTCTCACTTCGGACGTTCGGGTGGGCATTCCGAATCCTCCATTCCATGTCCATGTCCATGTCCCGTCCGTCGTCTGGGTGAGTACCGCGGAAACTGAATAAGCGGGTTAATCAAACAACGTTCACGATGCCGAAACTTTCTGCCGTCAATGCGTTGTGTGTATTTTCATTTCTTGTTTCCTCATCCATGCTTTTCCGTCAAAGGATTTAGCCCGTTTGACACAGTAATCGTTTGCAGGGAAAGGAGTTATGAGTTATGCTGTGCGTGCGTTGGGCCTTACATCAGCCAGCACCTTGGACTATTAGCGTCTAAAATAGGCGCCATGATGATCTCAGTCGGGCCAACACAAGCAGCCTGTACGTGTATAAATTGAGCCGAGTGATATCGCACTCAACAACACCTTTCAATCTCAATGCTAGGATTTTTCTCTTCTCCATAAGTCTTCGGCCGACGCTTCCTGGCGATGTAACGTACTCGATTCAACCCATTACTGTACTGTAGCATCGAACACAACCAAAGAAAGCAAAAACTCCCTCGGAGAAATGCGACGGTCAGCAGGACCCGCCATCTTCGTGTAACCCTTCCATCTGTTGTTCGTACCTTGATTAGACCCTTTTGACGCCTGTATGCCGGGTCAAATACCACCGACAAAGGAATTTGCAGCATCCGCAAACCGATACTAGTCCTCACCGAGCTGTCACTAGCATTGCTAACAAAGGTTAGTTTAACTGACATGGTCCTGGTAGCTGCAGGGTCCAAATCATCCGGTCCCTGAGCCCTGTAGATTCACCAACTTCCAAAAACCCTGGGTCATATTCATCCCGTCTCGTTGCTCGCTCCATAGACTCCCCTCTTAATATCACCCCAAACAGAGAATGTCATCGCTGTTTTCCCTGCAATGCGCGTCTAAAAACCTGCGAGCACATAGAGGCCATCTCGACAAGTCGCACCTTGTCCAACCTCAGCGCTTCCACCGCTTGCTCGAGCAGGGAAGTCGTCGGCCAACTTTTTTTCCTTCTCGGGAAAGGTTATCACCGTTAAAGTTTCGACTCATGCCCGTGCGTTCAACTCCCGTCAAATCCTCTTGTCGTTTGGGGTAAAGCTCAGGAAGAAACTTGCATGCGTCCCCCCTTGCTCTCTGGAAGGGATATCAAACTGTGCTAGCCAGACGGTATAATGCGTTGCTGGTAGAATTACTCCGTGCTAGGGCTGATCGGTACAATGTCTTTCTTTCCCTTGTCTGGCCGAGTTCCCTTGTTCAGAGGCAAGGTGAGTGTGAAAATCGCCATTCAAGCAGCAGTGCTCATCACGCTTGGTTGGAGGGTAAGCGTATCAAAGGCAAATCGTTACCGGGATGTCGCCATCTGGATCTCATGCCGAGGCTCGTGAATAGCCTAGACAGGGCCACGATGTGCTGCCATTCGGTCGTACTTGGATATCCCCCAGTCGATACGGTGATCATCTCATCGCATCAGACGGACGTCTTATCATATTCAATCTGGTTAGTGCTCCGTGTTACCGACAGCGCTCCTAACCCAGATTGAGGTGGGAGAAGCGCGCATCCGTCTCAGAGCAGACGGTTAGCTCACCTATCATGATCATGACCGACGGCCAAGCCGTGACCGACGCGGTGGCGTTGCGAGCTGCCACAAACGAGAGCTTCCGAGCGTATTATTTTGTCAAGATGATGTTGAACTAACTACAGATTGGATCAGCACCCGTAATGTGCTAAAGAAAACGCTGCTTACCCGTCCGTTCCGCACCGTTTTTGGCGCTTAACAAGGTGAAACTAGCATCGCTACAGGGCTTACTTGAATCCTCCTTGGTGACAGGTTGCTTACGGCTTACCGGCAAAGAAGACGGAAACGCAGAGGAATGTGCTAGTGGTGCGTCACCTTGAGTTGCATCCCAACAGTGTTTGGGCTCCCTGGCATCCCTGATAGTAACTCTCGCAGTCTTGATCTTGGCTCCGTCTTACCGGCAAAGACGGCGGGAAGGCGGGAGAGCGGGAAAGCAAAAGAAAGAAAGAAGAAAGGAATCACGAAAGACTCAAGTGGTATATTGCATCGCATTGTGTTCACCGTTTGATAGGTTGCATCCTGATGTCATTTTGGCTCCTTGGCATCCAACCCACAGTAGAACCGCATCTTGATCACGACTGCGCTTCTAGTACAGGCACCCATATGCTCAATACCACGTTCCAAAACGGTTGCCAGATAAGGAACAGGTTGACAGCGAGATCGGTGATAAACGAACTTGAGACAAGGGACTGTCACCAGTCCACTTCAGGACTGCAGACAGGCCGGCCGCTTGGCAAAGTCCAAAGCCGTTCGGAAAGCTGCAATACGCGCGCGAGAAGGTCCATCAGTCACCGCATCTCCCCTTTCCTCTTTTGTCCTGTCTTTTCCTATTTGGAAGAAAGAGAAAAGAGTAGCAATGGTAACGTAGAATCTCATTAAGGTTCACGGGCCGAAAGGAGACTTCCAAAAGTTCCACAGATGCCGGGATACGATGCAGAAAGAAAAGAGAGACGAAACAACTGACAGAATCTTTCCAAAATCGCCGGCCGGCATTCACCTAGCAGTCCTCGTACTTTTTTCGTGTTCGCATGATCTGCAGAAGTTTCAAGATGCATTGCTATGATATCAGTCAACGCACATGCAGTGCAAGTATAAGGCCACCTCGAAGCTACGGGGCCTCTGCCTTGACGCAAGGATGGAGACGAGTTCCGTGGCAGCATCTGATTAGAGAGGGTCTTATCCTCCGCATTAGTGCGCCCAGGATCACGCCGGAAAGAAGAGCCTTCTTAGCATAGCTCTCGTTTCTAGAATGGCGTTCACTCCGAACTAATTCGACACATGTGGTCAGCCCTGCATACCACTTGGAAGAAGAGCATACCTCATAATAACTGTAGCTTCACTCTGGCCGTTTTCCTTTATGTGAAGCGGATTAATCGTTAAAATGATTCTCCAAAGACTCAAAGCTGCTCTGTTGATTTTTTTTTATACCAGGTAGTATCTTTAAATCTCCTCCATATCCTCCAGGTCGTCGAGAGCCGGGTAATCTCCAATCTCCACCCTCTCTGGCCTCACAAAGACTCCATGCTTTAGCTCTGAGGGTTGTCCCCAGTAACGCTTGCCTGAGATGCTGCCGTCATTCTTCCCCACAGGCTCATCCAGATGAACCCCCACCCACGGTCCAGCACCGTTGGGAATCTCTTCAACGTCACCAACGTACTTGACCTCACCTCGACGAGTGTCCTCTCCACCGACGCGGCATCTCTTGCCAACTTCAATGCCACGCTGGGCAATTTCTTCCTTGAGGGCAGCCACCCTAGCCTCCTCGCGGCTTGGCGCTGTAGGGTCAAATCGGCCAAGCTTCTCCGTCTTCTTCCAGGCTAGCACGGAATCTGTCTTCTTCTCGTACTCCTCATCGGGCATCACATACTTATCCACGCCTGAAGTATCGGTGAAGTTGGGCCTGGCTGTTGGTGGGCGGGTGTCAACAACCTACGAAATCATGGCGTGTTAGCTTCGTCTCCATCTAGGCCCCCCCTCTTCTCTGCCGTCTGCATCCCCAGCAAATGCAGAGAGACGCTCCATTATGTACAGCAGGGGGCACGCGCCCAGAAGAAAAGCGTTTGGCTGCCCAAACCTCGATGAAAGGCCCGCTTTGGGATTTCATCAGTTCTCTTTCAGGCGCTGGGCTGATTGCAAAGCAACCCTCCCCCCACGCTTACACATAGAGAGTAGAAAAAGCGAGAAGAAAAATGAAAAGAGGCAGGAAGAGAGACAAGCAAACCGAGACGTTTGCGCTGCATAGCAGGGCATGAGGTAAAACGCCACATCCCTGACCAGCAGCACAGTCGGCGGCTAATGAAATCGACAATGGCTGACTTACATGCAGCTCTGCATACGGAGCCAGGGGAAAGCTGGACAACCGGACCGCGTCCTCATCTGCTGCGACGAGGGGGATTTTTTCCGAGCCGGCTGACGTCTTGAGACTGAGAATCTGGCACGAGGGGGGAATGCCTGTGACAGGCTCGAGTTTGGTCTTGAGCGTGAAGATTGTCCACGAAGGGGTGATGCGCCGCTCGGAAGCAGCGTACTCCGAGATGACCAGTAGAGGGACGTCGGCCATGGTGTTTGACGGGGCGAGTTTTTAGCTCGGCAAAGGGACCCTTTGGGTTTGGAATTTGTGACGTTTGTCGCTAAGGAATCAACGTTGTGGTGGTTGGTATCAATTCGGTAGGTTTTTTGAGGACGAGAAGCGTCGGCTGCTCTCCCACCGTCACTTCGGACAAACTAGCGGGGTTTGCCCCTAGAATATCGACGCAGAATGGAGCACGGAGTAACTTGGTCAAGGACACTTGGCTAGTGGCCCAGGAACAGACAGACCTTGAAAGGCAGTAGATTTGATGTGCGGTGGAATTGTCGAAGCAAGGGATATGACAATGAAGCAGTCAAAAGGTCAGAAAGGAGAGCACAGTAAATTTCTCATGCCCAGTTATATATTGGCCAATTACTAACGCTACAGTCAGAGTGAAAGGCAGCAACGAAGCAGTTGTTTCCTCGCCAGGCCGTAACTGCCTACAGGTAGGAGGTACTAAGCAACTAAGGTATTCGGCGCCACAGGGGAAAAGAACGACGCTGTTTAGTTGTGGATGAGCGCTGTACCTCGAGTTCTGTAGGCGACCAAGATACATAGACATACACCGTATCAAGGCGCTGCGCGAAGTACTCAGCGTCCAACCAATTCGAGCAGGTACCTCTAAAGATCGCCAGCCACACTTGTCGCCCGCCACCTCTTACGACAATACGGGCCAAGAATACGGAGTACAGGCTGCTTATAATAGGCTGGAGGCGTCTCCTCCGTACATGGGCTCAAATCGGTACCTAACCATTTTCTCCCTGGACCCTCAACTGCGTAAAGATGGAGCATCACTTTTCATGGGACGGTGGCCAGCGATTGGCTTCAATGCGGCTGCCTTGAATTTGGGTATCCAACAAAATAGATACCCAGTTGATGATAACATACCTGGCAGATGCCTGGAGGCCTCGCCTGAAACCTTAATGCACATGGATACTATATCATGTCAATCGAAACCGCAAACAACAGAGCAAGCTCGAAGGAAGAGAATAGCCCACCTCAGCTGCTACCTTTGTGCGAGCGCACAGTCTCCAGCAGACCGTGGGAGTGAAGAGCCGTGCCAGCAAGCGTCTAAGTCGGCTCGGCACTTGGGCATCAGTTCGGGGCCCTGCAGAACCCTTACCCACATGGCATCTCAAAGCAAACAGAGACGACACCGAAACCCTTGCTCGACGGCTGTATCACCCGCCTCGGGGGTATCCGCCGACGGCTGCCTGTATCTACTACTTCTGGTAGTATGGCCATGTCATAAATGACTAGATTAGTTGGGTGACCCTGTGTGTTTGCATCGGAGCATTGCCGCAGAGCCCATCTTGAATGGGTGGGTGGATGCATCAAAGAGGCAGGATGTAAGTGCCCAAGTACTAGGCCCAATCAATACAGGCGATGCTACTCATGTATACTACCTTTGCTTGTCTTCTACACTTCCTTGCCTGAACGAATAGGATACGGGTATACCAACTTTGTGAATGATAGGAAGAAAGTGATTTGTTAATATGGAACATGAGTACCTTCAGAAGAGCACGAGGCGTTGTAAAGCTGCTCTGCAAGCGAGCAAAGAGAGGTTTGCAGGTAGTCATAGTTACAAAACTTGTATACCCTGGAAATGTCAGCATTGATAAAGAAAGTCATTCGTCTTTTGATCTTGACATAACAATTTGGTCATTTCTGACTTGAATCGCTCTTCTGGGCGGTGATAGATCGAGATAGCACGTTGAGTTCGCAGAGGTACCTGTATATTTGATTAGGGTTATTGGCTAAACGTGGCTCCATCTACTGCCCTCTATTGGTGTGCAGAATCTTTCACGTCACACAACATACGGCAGCCTTGTCCACATCTAGATCGGAATGAGCTCCGTTCGAGTAATCAAGACAATGATGCAACCATTCTCTTCAACCTCTACACCGATGTGGCAAAGGGAAGAACAAAGGGTAAGAGGGACGTCATGTCCATCAGGAATCGCCGTCAAACTCCCTCTCCTCTCATCATGATAAATGGGTGTCTTGGATTCCGTTGTGCAATGAATATGCCTAAGCATATGCACAAATCTTTCCGTCGAGCTGGGAGGCGATGTCTCAGTGTGCAAATATTTGTACTCGTATGTCATCGACGGTCTCGGCTCTCTCCCTCACACGCTTCATTGAGCGATTGATAAACGACGTCTTACCTCTGGCGGCTGCTAAATTACCCCGTAGGCTGCTAGGTTCGAAGCAGCACCCCAGACCCCTGGTGGGATGACCCTGGCCAGGCATGAAGAGGGAGGCAATGCTACCCTAACTACGTATCACTCAAGCTCCTCCTCCCAACCTTCGGTGATCCCCCCGTCCTTTTGGAGGGGCATCATGGCGCCTGGCGCCTGACCCGATACTCACCGCCGCCACGTCACGACCTTCTATTGCTTGGATCATGTATGGCCTGCGTGTTCTACGTCGTGGAGGGGAGAAGGAGGTAAAAGAGGAGAAAACTGAAGAGGCCCAGTAGCCGCAGCCGCATGTTATAGCTGCGGCAGCAGTTCTGTAAAGCGGAGCTTCTCAAGCGGCGTGGAGTCGATACCTCTCTTCAGGTTGCGCTACCATGTGTGTAAGAGGACGCTCTGCATGTGGAGGATGGCGTTGGATTGGCTGGTAGGGTGTTGGAAATGGACCTCCCGGACTCGCTGCCCACGCGATTGGTAACGGGCAAAACCTGCTGCACGTCCCGCGATGACAGACAGATGTGAGATATGATGTCCCGACCGGGGAACGGCTGCTGGAGCGACGTCGTCTGACAGGGATGTCTCTGGGGATGGCGTGTCGAGCCAACAAAGCCTCCTGTGGATTCGTACATTCGTACTTGGAGCATCTGATGTAAGGAGTTGGGCTGTCAACTATTAGATGTAGACGATGAGAGTTCATACGGCTGACCGATAACGTCCACCGTGCCTTGAGCTGGAGAAAGTAGCGAGTGACCTTGTCGTCATCGTTTTATTTTTGGCAGCACAGAGTTGGCACATTTGTGCCACGTTAATGTATGCGCCAGTAACACTAAGAACAAGTAGTACGAGTATATAGCTGTACGAGGTAGTACCTGGTATTTAGCATTGAAAATAGTTGGTGATGGCGCTTCCGGGAGGCACCGCGGCAGATGGAGGGGCGGGATGTGTGCTCCGTACGGAGTGCGAGGCACGGAGTATTCGCAATGCTCGCCAGGGAGGGCTAGTTCATGAGCAAATCGACTAGGGCAGCCGCGGGCTGAGAAAATGGCTCTGGTGATCTGTATCCTTGCCTGCACTCGCTACTCCGTACGGAGTGCTAGGCACCGTATTGATGCTCTTCGGTACGGAGTAGGTACTCTACTGACCCTAGCATTAACTTACAGTAACATGGAGGAGGAAAGGAAGTGCCAGTGGGAAGCGAAAGCGGATCAACTAGGGAGAATGCTGGCGGTTTTCGGTTCTCGCTGCTCAGGCATCAACACTCGAGCTCGGTACTTGTGGGCTCCTTACCGTAGCATGTACAATTACACATGCTCCTATATTAGTGGCAATAGTTCCAGGCCAGAGCCGCGCGGGTTGATCATACTCCAGGGCATGTGTAATTACTCTTTGGTCGTTGTTCAAAGGGTGACGCTCTGTCCGTGGGGGAGCCATCTGCTGTTCGCGTGCAGAGTGGACGTCGGAAGGGCCGCTGTGACATTGCCGATAAAAGCGGCTTGCTTTGTTCACCGCAGATCGTCGAGTGCTTCATCAAGCTCGTCTCGTGTCCTGGAGATGTTTGGCTGCGATCAAGCGTGCGCCTCTTGGTGTTCTGGTCCAGTAGCAGTTCGTATATAGCGACTAATAGAGGTGTGGTGGACCTGAGACACAGAGGACATGGGGCATAGCAAGCAAACGGCGGCGCACCATGATTCAATCTCTCAAGCGGCTCGGATGACAGTGCAGCTGAGGCGCAGACCGCCGGCGGAACAGACAGCCAGCAGAGGGCCACGAGGGGCGTACGAACAGGATCTCGACGAGGTGGCCAGTCTCATGCGGCTTGGGACTGGGCGATCATGGTTCGCAGTCAGTTCGAACGATGGTGCCCTGATCCTGGTCCGGCTCCTGAAGCCAACACACAGACACAGACACACACATACGCACGCGCACACACACACGTTTGGGCGAGGTGGTGCCCATACCCACGCCTCCACGCTTCTCCCACGCCTCTTGCATGCTTAGTTCTCGTAGGTGCATTCAAGTGAACACAAACTGGCTGCTCGAGTTTCACGCACCGCTATCGTCGTCGTCCTCTACCTTGGGCTGCCTGAGCAGAGTCTAGAGTGGTGGTAGCTTGGAGTTGACCGCCAATTCATCGGCAGCCCCGGACAGGTTCCCTGGGAGTGCTGATGGTGCTGAAAGTCAGCTTGCCTGGCCTGACGATTCCTTTCATCCGCCATGGCCTGTTTTAGTCCGGGGCGGCGGCGCAAGTCGAGGGATGGACATCGGATCATTAGGTATGAAGTTGTACAAAATCCAGAATTAGAGTGGTAGACGGTAAATTGATATGGGGGGGCCTGGAACATTAGGTGAATGAAGTGGCAGGGCTGGGGGGCAGGCATGACCGACGTCTAGTGTGCTGGAAGATGAGATATGGAGTACCTGTACCTGTACGAGTACCTAAAGGAGGACAGCAACAAGCCACTCGTGTACCTTGTGTTTTAACTTGTTGCAAGCCCAAGTATGACAACACTCTGCTAGCAGGTAATTAATTTGCCCTATCCAGCACTCACGCGATAGGCACCCTGAAACGGCTTAATATTACAGGTGACTTCACTTCGTATCCTATTGGTGGTAGCGCTGCTAGACTGAATGAGTCTGTACAACAGGTTGGTAACCAGGGCAGATATACAAGTCCAAGTACCTATCGTTGATGCTATTTTTAAAGGTGTAGCTCTCCATGAAGCCTCATCCAACCCCAATCTGGAAAATACAGTAAGCGAACGGAGTAGATGACAGCGATTGTCCGGCGAGTGCGCCGTACAGTAATCAGAATGATTCCCAAGATCTTCATAAACTCCTGCGGCGGGACAAATTTAGATGCAAGCCGGCGTTTCTTAGTTACCATCAGACGTATTTCCTAGTGTGTGGCTTGAGGTGCTGATGGCTGACCAAGGAAGGGGGCTGCAGCGGTTCTTCAGAGCCACCCGCAACGACAAGTTGGGTCCAGTGTGAAAATTACATAACGGTACGAGTAAACGGACATACACCATCTAAATCCTTCTCTATTTTTTCTCTTACAGGGCTCGGCGTTTAAATTTAGACTCGGGATTTTCCCCCTTCAACCTACTAGTAAATGGCCGCTATTGCTTCTACCAAAGCAACAGCACCATCTCTTCTCCCTGCATTGGCTTCTGCCTACCAGTTGAACCCTGCTCCTGGAGAGGCAGGGTTTGCGAGAAAAGTGCCGAACGACAAGCTCAGCCAGGGGTGCCGCTCATTCAGTTTGGACGCTTCCCCGAATCTGACTTGCAAAGTACTTTGTACATACATGTACGAAGAGGGCGGATCTAGTACCTAGTAGTATTACAGACTCATACAGTACGCCCGTCAAAAAGAGCCGGCAGCCTGGTTAGATGTCAGCCTGATCATCTAGGTAGTTTTAAGCTCGGCTCCCGCAATGTAACATCGCCCTTGAATTTGTTCTGTATTATTGGACCAGGTCCGGGCTATGCCTGCTCATACGCATGTGGCTAATCAGGTCATAGATGTGATAGATCTAGCAGGAAGCTCTAGCGTGTGGCCTCGAACAGGGAGTACGGCACATGTATACCAGGCACTCTGTACGAGTACTCGTACTCCGTCCCTTGGTGCTAGTAAGTGGTATAAGGAGCAACCGGTTAGTAGTGCTCCAGATTACCTCTAAATTAGTAGTAATAAGGAGTATACTCGTAGTAGGTAAGGAACAGGAAGCACTAAGATGAACCCGTCACGGAACGAGTGCCTCCATCTATGTGAGGGCGATTGATATCATTTTGTACCATGTACCGCTTCCCACTCCGTCTCCCCCGGACCAGCGACGGCTCGGGACGCCAAGACGTTAGACGGAACGAGCATCCGGGAAGCGATATATATTACATAGATGGAGACTGTGGCGTTTCTCCTTGCTTCTATGCCATCAATACTGTATGAGCTCGCAGGTGACGGCATGCAGCAGCCACAGACGTGGCAGTCCAGGAGGCACGGTCTTTACAAGGAATACACGTATGAAATGCAGTTCATATTCTCCGTACAACCCCGAGCGAACACGTTCTTATTCAAGGGACAGAAATGCTCACCGCGGTTTGGGCTTGGCGAACCAGGACGAAGCTCGCTTGGCCTGCTGACAACCATTATAGGTTTCACCTTGAACCCTGCGGTGGCGTCCCAAATACACGTTCTAGAGGGGGCCCGGGGAAAAGGCAAGAATAAAGGTAAGACATGATCAAGAGAAAAGAGGGCAAAAAACCGCCGAGGCGCATTAAATTAAAACCATAGCAGGGTTTAACCTGGCGGTAGAAAGAGCTGACCTGGCCTTTTAGGGCAGCTTTGCCAATTTGAAAAGAGGTTGAGCGCGAGTTTAGCTTGATTACAACTAGTAGTCTCCAGAGGGCCATCCTGATCCTTGGGACCGTTAGCAGGGCCAAGCAGACACTAGGCGCTATTACTGCTCGCAAGCTAGAGATAAGGAGATTGACGGGTGTCATGTCCCGTAAGATGATCGATACAGTATATCCACCCTGGTAATCGTTGATGCGAGACTACGACTTACAAGTAAGTGTTGGGGGGTTGTAGTCTGTCCTGTTCTCTCCAAGCAACTGGCCATAGCCTAAAAAGGCCCAGCGTCATTAGCCATTGTTTCACCATTTGAATAATTCCGGAAACTCCTGTTCGCTGCCATGTGATGACGGCCTCTTATCGGTTTGTTGTGTCCCAATTCTTCCGCCCCAGAAGTCTATTCCTGGCAAACGCCGTGCGTGAGGCGGCGCCATCCCGCCAAACACGGTGGTGATGGTGGCGCTAGGGAGGCTGCTCTACGGTAGGAAGCTCAACCACGGCCACAACGCAACCGCTCGGACACGAAGATGGCTGCGGCTGGTCGAGTCATGACATTTGGGGGCCGCGCTCGCCAACATTGAGCACGAGGCCCAGCCCAGCGAAGCCCGACGGAAAAGACACAAGCACCAGCAGTCCTAACAACAAGCGGGAAGTGGGATTGCAATTGGTTCTAACCCGGTGCGTACGAGTACTTCGTATGCCCAGCAACTTACAGCATGCCGGGCACCGTGCTAAAGCAAGTATCTAGAGATTAGTACCTGATGATGCATGAGTGCGTGGTCAGGTCATGTGCTACACTGCATATTGTGTATATGAAAATACTAGGACCAAGTTACTGGCGGTGGCTTCAGATGTGAAGCAGCTCGGAAAGAAAAGACAAGACAACAGATACCTTGGAAGTGGCCAGGCCGCAGCCTATTGGCGGGCTATTTGAAGCGACATTGATGTACAGAATACAAGGGGGGGAAATGGGGCTACCAGTTGGAAGGAGCTGGAGGGGGGCGTGCGCTGAAGATCTGGGCCAGTTGAAACGGTGGCCAGCGCTACCAGGGAGTACCTCGGGGCTAGTGGTGGCGGCCGTGGCGGAAGGGGTACTGCTGAGGCAAGTGTGCCGCATCCCGTCAATGCATTGGATTTGCTGTACAAAGTACGAAGTACAGACCGTTCTGCTCAAGCCACAACCACGCCCCCCCCCTTCTTCTTCCAAACCCTGGAACTTTCTACCTGGCAATATGGATCGAAAGACGGGTTCCCGACCAGCTGCATGGTAGCATCAATGCTGCCAGGATATGTAATACTACTAATCTATCTTTATACCCAAATGCAAGGCCGTAAGGCGCGATGCACCCGGACCCGCTGTGTGTGTACAGAGGTACTTGGTCTTTTCGCTGCGGTCCTCGTTACAGCACAGGTATGCAGACACGCACAAAACGAAGCCATCCATCCATCCAATGCCTGGTGCTGATGCGTGTCTTGGGCCAGCGCGAATTTCGGATGCCTCTGGACTGACTGATGGAGGCAAATTCTGATGCTGATGCTGATGCTGATACCAGTTCCAGCTCCAATGTTCGTGCTCATGCTCATATGAGAGATGAGCTCATGCTTACAAGGCAAGCAAGGGGCTTGGCTCGACGACACGACGACGACAAACCGTTGCTCGACTGCGGCAATGCATGGGCAGAATGGTATGGAAACTCGGTGATTCAATGACGCACCGCCCGGCATTTGAACCCACGCGGTCCCGCCACTGTCTCTCTTCAGCCACTGGACGAACGATGCAAACGAGAGGCCACGACGTTGCCAGATTTCCCAACCCGACCCGGCATCCTCCACTTTGCAACAGCCCAAGACCAGCGAGCCTCTGATTAGCTACCGATGGACGTCTCCATGCAATTCGCCTGACGGCTTCTGGACGGCTAGACAGCCACCGCCATGCTCTTGCTCACCGACTTGAGCTTCAACAGCTGGACTGGAGAGTGCCTCGAGCAAGCTGGGTTTCTGGTCTCGTTGCTTTTTTGGCTTGGAGACTATTTGCTGCTTTTGTCTTCAGCCGCACCCCCTCCCCTGCTCTGTGTGCTGGTTTGTGTTTCCTTTCCTTTCTTTTTTTTATTTATTAATTTTTTCCCCATCTTTTTCCTTTTTTTCTCTTATTCCACGCCTTCCATTTCTCCCAGTTTCCCAGTTTCACCCTTCTTCCTTTTGATGCTGCCCTAACTTGACCTGGCTTGGTCTGGGTCAGTCCGTCGTCAGTATTATTCCGGACACTGTCCTCAGCGAGCCGTCCTCCCTCCTCAATCTCCCGCCTCACTACCGGGCCATTCTTTTTACTCTAGCGCCAGTGTTAATTAATTGATTCATTATTTACCGGGAGCTAGCCCTATGTTGCTCGGGCCCGTCCTAGCTTCACGACCCCAGGCTCAATCATGTTGCTTGCTTCTCCATGCATGCAAACCAGTCCAGGGCCAGCTCCAACATGCCATCTTTTTTTGGCCCCCCCCCCCCTTGGATGCTCTGGTTCCCAATTCACACTCCCCCACCGTTCTCTGTTCCTCCAGTCCAGCTGGTGTCGAGAAGCCAATCAGCTTTTCCTTTGACTCTTCCTGTTTCCTTTGGACACCCCTGGGCTTGCTCAATTGCTTGCCCGCTTCCTTCGTCTGCACCAACAAAGTGGCTTCCCGACTGGCGTCCGCCCTGTCCCCAGCGCTGGGTCCTCGCCACCCCTGCCTAGCACATCTGACGTTTCCTCTCTCATGGGACTGTCGAGATGGAACTTGTGACTCTCCCAAGGCCTCTCTCCTTCGGCAACCCGATCTAGTGGCAGGGTCCTGGTCTGGTCTTGACGTAGTGGCCCGTTGCCGCCGGGCCATGCTCTGCTTCATCGACTCCTCTCATGGTCCCCCCCATTGGCTCCATGAACCCCCCCGGCACGCCAATCATGTTGGCATTTTGTCTTCATAAACTCACTCGTTGCCAGAAGCCCATTGTATTCATTTCTGAGACAGTACCATCCTTCTCTTCCCTCGTGCTCTTCCCCCCCTTTCGTGGTACCTAAAAGTTGGCACATCCGAGCCTCGACTCTTTTTGCTTATCTTCAACTCCCGTGTGCTTATTATTGTATCCTCTCAACACTAGGACACACAAGCTGTCCAGTCCTCCTCCTTGCAGTCCCTGCCTCTGGCGCCGTGGTTCCTCTCTCACACAACGCGAGTCCGCCTAGTCTCGTCTGCTGCCTTCTCTGGTTCTTCTCTAGCAGCAACCCAACCAGGCCCGGGGATACTCATCGACGATCGTTCGAACTGCGTGTGCCTGCACATTTGCTGACCCAGCTTTGCCACCTCACTGGGTCCTGCTACGCCGGGCCTCTTTCATCGCCTCATTTGCATAGCCCACGCCGGGGCTTAATCAGGCAGTCGCTGAGCTGGCTCAACTCCAGAGCCAGTCGCCGCTCTGCCTCCTGCAGGCAGGGCCACCAACGTCGTTCAACGTGGTCGCACACGGCAGTTTCGACCTGATCCGCGGTCCTGGCGCACCTGCTGACCGGCCCCGTATGGGCGGCAGAGGCTTGCCAGCCAGCCCCGTGGATATCACCTCCTTGCTTCGGTTTTCCTCAAACGCTTCAAACGAGTCCCCCGTGCCGTCCCCTAGAAGACAGCTTCGACCTGCCTCTGTACCGTCAACACCCACGACTACTCCTCATGATCTCCTACCTCCGCGTGTTGGGCCTTCGGCTGTAGCTCCAGCGCTCATCCCGAGCAACAGGCGCAGTATGACGCCTCACGTCCCGGATCAGCCAGTCAAGAAGCAAAGCAAGTGGTCTCCTGAGGAGGACGCCATCATCATTGAGCTGCGGGGCAGAGGAATGAAATGGGAAGATGTTTCAAAGCGACTTCCAGGACGCAGTGCCATTAGTTGCCGGCTTCACTATCAGAACTACCTCGAGAGACGGAGTGAGTGGGATGAGGAGCGCAAGAACAAGCTTGCCAGGCTGTATGAGAGGTATGTGTGATAGCGTCATGGCAGCAAGAAGCTCTTTATTTACATGGGCCTGTCGATCTTCTTCTTCTTCCTCCTCCATCTCCATCTTCATCTTTGTCATGACAAAGTTGACTAACATTCCCAACTCCTAGGTTCAAATCTGACATGTGGGCCAAGGTAGCTGAAGAGTTGGCTGTCCCCTGGCGAGCAGCCGAAGCTATGCACTGGCAGCTTGGGGAGGCAGACATGGCTCGTCGGGCTGGTGTAGTTCCTTTCTCTCTCGCTGCTGTCAATACTAGTGAGTCGTCGAGCAACAGGGCTTTGGCAAGCCGAGCCCAGGCTCCGATTCAGCCGCAGGATAACAGCGCTCTCCGTGAAATGAGGCCACCGTCTCCTCCCACGAGCTACAGCCGCAGCCAGCTTATGCCCCCCATGACCTCGGCGCGAACTCCTCGGCGAGGACCTATCAACTCACAACCACCTCCCCCACAGCAAACGCGACCAATGCTACCTCCGCAACACATGCATCAGACACCCCATCCTTCACCCCACACAGTAGTACCAGGACCACCGGCTCCGCAGCAGCCGCCGCCACCACCGGCGCCTGCTGCCGCTCTGGCACACCCTCTTGGTGACTACCGCCGTAGCCCGGGTCCTGGGCTGGCTCCGATCCAGCCTCACCCGTCGTCCCACAACACCGGTCCTCTGCCAGGTGTTGCACAGTTGACCACGGGCATGAGCCCATACGGTCCGCCAAGCGGGCCACCGACGCCTACCTCTCTGCCTGCGATTGCTACTCCCTCGATGCCTCGTTACGTACCCCTCGAGCAAGCAGGGACGAAACGACGAGCGAGCCCCGACATGACACGACCCGATGCTGCTCATAGGCGAAGACTCGCATAAGATTGTCTTGTCACCATATTATCTATCCCACGATTTACATGCATCATGAAAAGAAAAGACATACATACCCAAAAAGGGGAAGAAAAAAAGAACGCTTACGATAAGCGAAGTCGATGGATATTGACGATACATTCATTCATTACTTGGGTTAAAGGAACATGCACTCACATACTTACACACTTATACACTCACACCTGAATGGATTCAATGAGGTAATGCAAATTAGCTTGCATTGGATCAAACATTCACTCTGACATCAATAGACGGGGCATACGGAATGTGTTTCAAAGCAGGAAACGCTTACTGATACGGACGGATGGTATCAACAGCACAATACGCTCGGTCACGGACGCTAAGACAGCTGCTATTTGTTTTGTTTTGTTTTATTGATTTGTTTGATTTGGTTTTGTCTCGATTTTGATTTTTGTTTGATCTTGGATTTATTTGACCGATCTCGAATCTGTTTTATGTTGGCTTTGTTTTTTTACCTCGTTTCTTCTCGTTTTTGGCTCTCTTTTCGGGATATGGCTAGAGGCGCTTCTTGGATTAAAGAAAAGGCTTTGAACTTTTTAGGGGTCTGGTACATGATGGGCATTCTAATATGGCTTAGAGGTACATGAGACGAACCGATCAGGAGGTGATGACGGGACATCTTGGGCATCCATGTTGGGGCATCCGCTGGGTAGACGCCAAAGAACCGGCAACATGGGCGGATGGGCGTTTTATTTGGAATGAAGGAATGGCATTGGCATACACTGGGCACACAGCCACTCTTGTTTTGTCTATTTAGGTAGCTAGCACACCGCATGTCTGCAGCGTTTACTTTGTATCAATCAAGGAATATTGTTCTCGAGGTCTCGTGGTTTAGGCTGCTGCCCAGGTATCATTTGCAAGTAAGGTACTATCTAGAAGAAGTGTATTTTCAGCCTTGGTTGCTACATGTCACCCACCAATTGTCCCTCTCATAGCCGCTCTCTAAAACTTGCCCCCCTGCCGCTATCACATCCTCCTCCAGCTCCCCCTTGCGATACAGGTGATAGTACCGCTCGAAAGTCTCATCCGGCTTGCCCTTTGAGCGCATCACCCACGGCACCAGGGTATCCTGCTCCGATCCTTCGTCCCAACCCCTGCGACTCGAGCTCTGCTCCAAGGCCCAGGCGTACACGAGCACTCTTCCGCCCTTGTGGACACAATCCAACAGCGCCCGAATGAGCTCCTGGCGTCTCTCCCTCGTAGACAGATGGTGAATCACGGCAACGCAGATGACGAAGTCGACGGACCGCTGGCGATAGGGCAGGCTCAGGGCGTCTGCGACGACGACCTCGCCGTTGCGCTCTGTGCGGGCGAGATGCACGAGGGCGTCGCTGCGGTCGGAGCCGAAGATGTGCAGGGTCGGGTTGACGGGGAGATATTTCCCGTTGCCGCAGCCGACGTCGAGGCCAACGGAGCCGGCGGGGAGGGAGGTGAGGAAGGAGGAGATGAGGGGCCAGGGCTTGTGGCGGGTTGAGGAGAAGTGAGGCGCGATGGCGTTGTAGACGGAGTGGACGTGGGTGGCCTCGTAGGCCTCTGGTGAGGAGGATTGCATTTTTGTTGGGGAGGGAGGAGTGAGGGTGGGGATGAGTTGTGATGTGGTGGTTTTTGGTGTTTTGAGGAAGTGTGGTTGAGGTTGAGATTGTCTTTGAGATGAGAACGGAAATGAGAAGTGATGGTATTTGGCTTGGATGTATGTATGAATTGATGTCAATATGCGAGACGGAAAGAATGAATGAGATTATCCAATCTGTGTTGCCGGCCGTATGTATTATCTGATCTGTATAAAATGGCCCCTCCGTTTGACGTTCAAGATATCAAAAAGTAAGTCTGTCGTCAAAGTTTCAAACACGGAAAGTGGGGAACTATCCGTGCAATGGTTCACAAAAAGAACAGAAGAAAAAAAGAATTCATCCGTGGGTGGGCGTGCCCGTAACAAAAAATTTGGGTTGGCGGAACAATATTTTTTCGCTACGGGGTATCCGCGTGGGGGAAAGCAGCAAAGCTAATCTGTCGTTTTTTTTGGTTGTTGTGCGAGATGTAGGACCCTTGCTGGTTTTCTTTTTTAAAAAAAAGATAGTACTTGTGATGTATTCTTTTTTTGTTCTTTTTACACCCTGACAATTCTGCAGTGGTTGTTGGGACACCCTTGCGGTGCATGTACAAGTACAAAGTCGGGGAGGACGGAGGACATGGGCGGATGTGGTCATTTGCCCCGGAAAGGGTCATGGATAGTTGGGACTCCATTAGACTCCATCGTGGACGACATATTCTTATCGTGTACTCCGTATTTAGCTATGATGTTCAGATATTTGATGGACAAGAGGTGAGACGGGCTGGAAGATGAAATATGGGGTGGAAATCTGGTCTTTACGCAAAGCAGTTATTCGTGCATGGGATATACGGTAGCTCATAGTCCAAGGCCGGGTTCTATCTGACTTGTATACGAAGCACTTGACTACAAAAGACTACGCCCGATGCCGTGTGGGATTGAGCAATCCATCGTGTCAGGGGATGGGTGCCGGATCTAAAACTTCCTAGATGGGGTGGCCTGTCACTTGTCACATACGTCAAGGACGCATATTCTCGAAGCTGCTAGTCACGGCATCCAGCTTTCTGGCGTTTTCCAATTTACCATTTGATGTTATGTTTTACTCTTATTTACGTATGTCTCCACACTCTCCCTTTTCCCTTCACTGATTGCCCGTGTTGAGAGGGCTCTTGGGGTCATACACATCGGTGGTAATCAGCTCCGGATACGTGATGCCACCCTGCCTCAGCGCCTCCTCCATCGTCTCCATGATGACGATGCTCTCCTTCCAGGGCAACGTGGCGCTCTCCAACTTGCCGTCACGCAAGCACCGAGCGCACTCGTCCGCCTCCCAGAACATGCCGTGGCCCCAGCTGTTGCGCGCAGGGTCCGCGGGCTGGGGGACGTCGAACGTCTGGGCCTCGCCGTTCTTCTTGACCACCCTGTACTTGGTCGGCCGGTAGGCCGGGGCGAAGACTTGGATTTCTCCCTTGGATCCTTGGATGCGGACGGCCGGGACGACGTTCTCGGGGTCGGTGTCTGCTCGCATGGTCGTTG
Organism: Trichoderma harzianum CBS 226.95; assembly: GCF_003025095.1. Taxonomy (NCBI): domain Eukaryota; kingdom Fungi; phylum Ascomycota; class Sordariomycetes; order Hypocreales; family Hypocreaceae; genus Trichoderma; species Trichoderma harzianum. The sequence goes on along the minus strand of NW_020209252.1, from coordinate 2,041,632 downwards.
AGGCGATGCCGATGCTGCTGTGGCCGGGGAAGCTGCAGATGATGGCCGTGTTCTCGTCTGCGCCGGTGGTGTACTTGTTGCTGGAAGCAATCACGGTTGGGGCCTCCTTGTCTTGCTCTGGCTGTAAGTGATACAGAGTCTGGAACACCCAGGTTAGGGGATAAACTCCAAGATCGAGAGTTGCGCCGCCTGCGAGGTCAGGGTTGACCATCCGATGGGAGTCTGCGAAGCTCAATCCGCTACCCTCCTCTGCGTTTGAGTTGATTGACAAGTCACCTAGTTGCACGTTAGTATGTTTCCTTCTTCCTTGTGTTTCTGTGTTCTTGGCCTTAGGGTTTCGGGCTTACCAATTGTTCGGAAGACGGTGCCAATCTCGCCAGAGGTAATGAGTTCTCGAACCTTGATGCTCAACGGGAAATATCGTGTCCACACAGCCTCCATCAAGAACAGCTTCTTCGCCTTGGCCGTCTCAACTAGCTTCCTGGCCTGTGCAGCGGTCACGGTGAATGCCTTCTCACACAAGACGTGCTTGCCGGCCTCCAACGCCAGCATGGTGTTCTGGAAGTGGTGGCTGTGGGGAGTTGCTACGTAAATGATGTCGACGTTGGGGTCGACAACGAGTTCCGGGTACGATCCGTATGTCTTGGCGTCAAAAGCACCGTTGATCTTCTGGAGGAATTCCGCCGCTCTCTTGCTGCTGCTGGAGGAGGCTACGGCAACAATCTCGTGGCGCACATCGTCGGCGCCGCGAACTGCAGGACTGCACAGGAGATCCTTGCAAAAGGCTGATGAACCGTGTTAGTTTCAAGCGATTCGATCGACTCTATACAGACAGGTTCAAACAGTTAGATACTTACTCTCTGCGATGCCACCGGTGGCCATGATGCCCCATTTTAGAGTGTAAGGGTTTCCGGACGCCATTGTGGATGAGAGTGTGTGGTTGTGGTTGTGGTTGAGGTTGAGTTTGTCGAATGAAAGGTTTACGACGGCTTTCCTAAACTAACCCAGACATGAGGTAATGGACGCTTCTTTATATCCTCGGCCACTAGCACTCAGCCCTCTTTTACGAGACCCAAGATCCTTTTCGAGTTCGCCGTAAATCAACAGCCAAGGCTAAGCCCTCCACACTAGATGGAGTGGTTGATCCTCGCGCTCGCCAATCAACAGCCTCATAAGTCCGGTGGTCGTGCGGACAAAGTTGCCCCGCGGCAGCAATTTCTCTCTCTCGCATCCGTATTATGACGGATATAGCCAAATAGCTCACCCACAATCCTCCTCACCTCATGGCAACGTTCCTAGCGGGCGGGGAGACAAAATCGGCGCTTGGTGGGGTTGGCAGCTTGCGATCCAATTAGGCTCAAATGGACGGCGTCATTTTTCATGGAGCCAATTACCCCGAATATTGAAGAGCATAGTAGGTGGCTACATGGAGAAGATAAGACTATATATGACTGTATGTTGCTGTGGTCGGACAAGAATTGATCAAAAAAATCTTGGTTTACCAATTGCCGTGTAGCGGTTAAGTGTGAAATGTAAGTTGCAAGAAATATAATCTCCCCTGTACGGATTGTAGATTACACAGTAGATACATGTAGATACGCTGATAATGACAACCCTGACGTGACCTCGTCCTATCTTTGCCCCGCGTCTTGAGCTCCGCTGCTGTGTGCGTGAGAATAGAAATGTGCTTACAACAACCAGCTCCAAGTTTCACTTTACAATGCAAGCGTCCAGCTTCCATCATCTCCTACGCCATGATGAACATCGAATAAATAAGTAAATCACTGGTCTGATTGTCGTTCATTCCACATCAGCTTACTTTACTTCTCCATCATGGCTCGTCCAGCTATTGGGGCGCAAGCATCACGGCTTGCGCGAGATCTTCCTCTTGGACTATCGACAACCTCCCCTCGAATTCCGAAACTCATCTATGGCACTGCCTGGAAGAAGGAACAAACCGCGGATCTTGTCTACCTAGCTCTAAAAACCGGCTTCCGAGCCATCGATACCGCGGCCCAGCCCAAGCACTATGACGAGCGTGGTGTTAGTGTGGCTGTCAAACGGGCTGTGGGGGAAGGCCTCATTAAGCGGGAGGATTTATTCGTATGCACGACCCGATCCTAGTGGTCTCATCAAGGATCCTCCTTTTAGAGCACTCTGGTTGACACATATGACAGATCCAGACCAAATTTACATCCCCAGCTGGGCAGAATAACGTCGCTCCATATGATCTGAACGCTCCGCTGGCGGACAAAGTTCATCAGTCTGTGCAGTCCTCTCTAGCCAATTTTAGTATTGAAGGCCAAGAGCCATATCTGGATAGCCTAGTGCTCCATTCGCCCATGGACACTATGCAAGAGACGATAACTGTGTGGAAGACTCTCGAAACCTATACGCCGCACAAGATTCGGAACCTTGGGATATCCAACACTACACTCCCAATCTTACAAGCTTTGTTCAATGACATGACCGTTAAGCCCGCTGTCGTGCAGAATCGTTTCCACAACAGAACTGGCTATGAAACCGAGCTTAGGGCTTTTTGCCGTGAACAGAAAATCGTATTCCAATCTTTCTGGACCATCAGCGCCAACAGACATCTGCTTCAATGCAGCCCTGTGCGAGAGGTAGCGCAGAAGGCCGGGGTAGGAGCAGTTGCGGCGTTTTATTCAATGGTATTAGGACTGGAGGGAACTACCATCTTGGATGGCACAACAAGCCAGACTCACATGGAAGAAGACTTGGAAGGCATAGAGACTGTAGGAGTATGGGCAGAGGGAGACGGGGCTTCTGACTGGGCTTCCGCGCTTAGTAGCTTCGGACAGCTAATTGGGGAATCATAGGCGTCTTAAAAGTCTTGAAAGCAATGGAGCAACTGTGGTCATGGCTGTAATTTTAGACCTTTAGTGGCTCTAATCTATGTCTAAATATCTTTCGCAAAAGTATTCGCCACAATAAATGGAAAGCAAGCCGTCGCCTCGAGATAGACCTATTGCTTCACGTCAGCTCATATTCACGAGGGCCCTGGATAGGGGGGAGTACTAACCTTAACGTTATCTGCCCCTATTTTTATCTTTCCCCAAGATACTGCTTCGTCTGGACGCGCGCCGGCATCGCTACCGTCGAATTCTTGGGCTGTGTTAATGTAGACGGCTGATTCTGCACCGTTCCTCATGAGGCATGCGTTTGCAATGTGGTGCTTGACGACTCCGCCTCCTAGGATAATCATGCCTGCTCGTTTGGCTCGAACGGCAATTGTGTTGATGCGTCGAATATCTTCTACCAGATCAACCCGTAGCTGCTGTGGCGAACTCTTGAACGTGTGGAAGTAGAGCATGTCTCCAATACTGCCATCCGTCAAAGCAGGACAGAAAACGGGAATGTCGTTTTTGTAAGCCCAGTAGTACACTGAGCGCTCGTCGTTAATCTCCTTGCCCAGGCGGTGGATAACCTTTGAAGGCGTCCAGTGAATCTCGTTTTCGGTTCCTTTGCTGGCTTCCTGCTCTTCCAGCATCTTGTCAAAGATGGGCACCACCCAGTCCTCAAAAGCGCAATAGTTGGCGTTAGGGACGACGAGGTTTCCGATGCGGTTGAGGCCCTTTTTCCGCAGGTCGGCGCCGTTAGCACTGAAGGAGCTCATGTATGTTTCGCCGAGACACTTGATGAAATCTTCCTCTACTCCTCCGGCTGTTGTGACAATGCATGAGACATGCTTGTGCTCCACCAGCCACCGAAAGACACCCCTTAGACCGGATGAGATAAGGTTGGAAGTGTATCCCAAAAAAATTGTCGTCTTATCTCCAGTTTCGGGGTCTCTCCAAGCTCTCTTTTGGTCGTTAGCCGATTCCCCATGAGAAACTCTCTCTCATACTAACCATGTCATTGATAATCCTAATGGCTTCACTCATTGAAGTTGCCTGGAATCCCATATTTCTCATTCCAAGGAATAAATCTTCTGCTGTGATAGGCCCCTTTAGCTTATTGAAGTCGAGTTCTTCTACTTTCTGTGCGTCTTTTGGCATTTCCTCTGATTTGACGAGCACCGCATTGGTGACCTCCAACGGAGGCGCACCTGAGCTGCCGTTTTCTGCCATGTTAGGGAAAGGGAATGCTCAGTATAAAATATGAGCTTGTTGTGCTGTGTATAAACGAGAAAAGAAAGAGCCTCTTGTTACAGAGGATGAATACGATGAAGAACAAATACAGCTTCCTTATTTACAGGTTTGCTTAATTCAATATGAGTGAGTAACTGAGTAGGTACTTGATGTCTTCTCACAATTTGCACAGCTCGCGGGTAACTTGATCCGCTAGCAAAAGATTGGAATTTTTTCTGCTTTTTTTCTTTTGAGTTTCCATTAATCTCATAACGGGGCTAGTCCCGCCCGTGGCACTAACCGCCTCAGGTATCATATTAGTAATTTTCCACGTCGACAGCGCCAAGCCCCCGCTGACTGCCGGGGGGACAGGTAACAGTAAGGCTCAGAATAGACTAGCGCCTAGCGTCTCGCGGCAAAGAAGACTGCCTGTACTGTTCAAGCGCCACGCGATCTGGATGTATTTTGAAGTCTCTCTGTGGACCTCGAGATCTTCAGCTCCTTCATCATTCCAGCCTCTGACGGCCATTTGCATCGATACCTTGGGATAGTTCGCAGCACGTTAGTCCGACATCGTCGCTACAATTTTCTTTTGGTTTTTTGAGGTCTGCTGCCTGTTGATATCGACTTTCCCAGCCACCCCCTGCGCTGCAACGGGGCAGAGACGCCTGTTAGCCGAGGAAGTGAGCGATTGAGATTCTCGTGATCAACACCACGGAAGCCGACTTCGTTACGCATCTCCAGTGCCGGTTTCGCGACACCGCCGGCCTCTGGATGGGACCTGCGGGATTTATGCAGGATCTCATCCGGCACTGGCCCGCCATTCATCATGTACGTACCGCGCTCGAATCGCAGCAGAAGCCGTTGTTGAACCTTGGTCGGCGCCATCGACTGCACCATGAGACAAGTCGCGATTGTCTCCTACATTTGTCACTGGTCATCTTACTCACACTACTTCCTGTTACAGGGCGTTCAGGCACCGATACGACGGGGACCGGCGGTCCAGATCTCCTCCTCGAGGAGATCGCTCCCCGGACCGCTTTGATCGGGCATCACACTATAGCGATAGCGATAGGCGCCGTTCGTCTGCAGAAGCCAGAACAAATCCGGCGCCATTCTCCCAAGGTAGGGACGTATTCGCGGATCCGTTGCGCCGAGAACCTCCTCGTGGCCCCAAGGCGCTGATAGATCCTCCCGCCGGGCCGAGAGGAGGAGGGTTTGCCGGCGACTTTAGAGGCGGACGGGGGCGAGGGAGAGGAGGGAGAGGGTGGCCTGGCAGAGACGACAGCCGCGATAGGGGAAGGGACAGAGACATCGACTTTCGAGACCGAGACCGATATCGAGATGAGAGAAGCCGGGAGCGAGAACGGGACTGGCGAGAGCAGAGAGACTTCAGGCTGCGCAGATCACCAATTGGAAGAGCACGATCGCCGACGCGAGATTTTCGTGATCGGGATATCCCTCCGGGGCTAGACGCAGACAGGTCCCGTCGTGGTTCTCGTGATGGTGGCCCTCCATCAGCCGGCTCTTCATCGTCCGAGCCTGTTTTCAACGCACCACCATTTTCTCGAGGTGGAGGCTTCCGTGGACGAGGCCGTGGACGAGGCGACTGGCCTATTGAGAGAGGACGAGGACGAGTCCCGTATGACGACCGTAACGACCGCTACCAGCGCAGTCGCTCTCAGGAAGGCCGTTGGGCACGTGAGCGCGACGAGCGCGAGCGTCCTGACAGATACCCAGAAGCTCGCGACCCACGCGATGAGAGGGATCGAGGGGAAAATCGTGAGCTCTTCCGTGCCAAAGTGGAAGCGCGAGCGGCTCAGGAATCCGCCGCGCAAGTCAAAGACGTTTCACCCCCTCCTGTAGCACCATCCGCCCCGGCATTTGGATCTGTGCCCAACCGGGCTCCGAGTACTGGCGATGCGCAGGCTACCCCGGCCGCTGTCACGACTAAGCCACCACCGACTGCTCCCCGCGCCTTTGGAGAGCGTCCGGTGTCTGCAGGGCAGGCTTCTGGAGCTCCCGAGACTCCTCAGCCACCCACTGGACCCTCAAAAGTCTTACCGCACGACAGCCCTCCTATCCCTCTGGGCCCCAGACTGCAGCAACCCAAGCCCCCTCGCCCATCGAGCAAACAATGGATCAATCCGAGTCTGAAGAAACAGCCACCCGAGTCGCCCAAGGTAATGAGATCGCAAAGCTTCGTCCAACAACGACCAATCCCACCTCAACCTCCGCTGCAACGGGGCATCTCACAAGTTGATACCTCTGACCCAAGGCGACCGCGTAGTAGTGATGAAAAGTCAGATCCTTACTTGGGGGTAGAGAATAGAATGCGAGCTCATCATAGTGAGGAACCGGGCGAGATAACTATACGAAGTGAACTCGAAAAGCCACTGCCAAATGACGTGGCCGATTACGAACCGCCAGAATCGATGGATCACGATGCAAAACCTCCTGCATCTCCGGCGCACTCTGTTGGACAGCCTTCTACTTCCTTGAAGCTTGACTCACTTCCAAAGCCGCAGGAAAATGGAGCGACCGAAGAAACGAAAAGCCCTGCTGAGGCAGCGCCTGTGAAACGAAAGCACAAGCCGCTCAAGGTCCGCGCCGTTCGATTTTCTCTACCTCCGAAGAAAACTCAACCGCAAGAGCCTCCCGAATCCGACGACGAAGATATGGGCGATTATTTCGATATGGAAATCAACAAGACCGAAGCTGAATTGAGCAAACTGCAAAAGCCGGACTTGCCAGTGGAAATACTTAGGCGTTACATGGCTCTATCGCATGGGTCAATGGTACAAATACTGAACGAAGGAGAAGGATTGTCAGAGATGTTGGGCGAAATTCCAACCAGTCCCGAGCCCGTGGTCGAAAAGATGGAAATTGAACCTGCCGAGATACAAAACGAAGAGCCCCCTATTTCTCACGACGAGCCTCTTGTGTCAAAAGAAACTGAGGAAACCACTCAAGTGAAAGAGCCTGGCCCTGGTAACGATCAACTTATTCCAGCCCCAGTTGAAGAAGAGAAGGAGGAAAAGGTTGAACAAGTTATTCCGCAAGAGCCAGAGGATCGCCAGCCCAAGGCGGAAGAAATGGACATCGATGACGAACCGAGGCTTCCACCCCCTGAGCCTAATAACGAACCGGAGCCGATGATCGAAACTACGATAGACGGCTCTACCAAAGAAGATAAAGAAGCCGAAGTTGTTCCGACCGCCGAAGAGACCTTGGCACCTATTGACGAAGCCACCACCTTGTTGAAACCTGTCGAAATAGAGACCAAGCCTCCAAGCACTCCATCCCAAGTAGCAGACGAAGATGACGAGACAGAAACCGAAGATGAGGCGTACATGGAGGTCCAAGCTGCTGCTGCTGTTGCCACTGTCCGACGATATATGTCAACACCGCCTGTGGACAGTCTTCCCGACGAATATAGTGATCACCCGCTCTGGTACCAAGATAGGGAATTCTTGGCAACGTTGGAATCGGACCCTGTTGTTGATAATTTCGTTGCCATGTATCTTGAGAAGGTGCACCTCGATAGATCGACCGAACAACGGCGCGCACAGGAGGAGTATGCTGAAAACTACATGCAATATCTTGAGTATACCATGTCGGATGACCCTGTGGCAACAAAGAGCAGAGATAAGTTTTCGGTCTCGGCTCCCTCAGATACTGCAGGTACTCCAACGCCTGAGCAGAAACCGGAGGGCAGGGGAACAGGTAGAAGATTTGCTACAGAGCGTGACCTTGAACGTGTACTTCAAGCCTCCATGCGAGAAGATGAGGAGAGAAAAGAACGAGAGTTGCGAATCCAACAGGAAAAGTATCGCAGCGACAAGGAAGCTGTAATTCCGGACATGTACTGGGACGATTTGGAAAAGCAACAAGTTCAATACCTTGATCAGTCGGGATTCACCCCCCCAGAAAAGCTTGTTGCTGCATGGCATGTGTTTCAACCCGTCAACAACTTCACAGAAGAGGAAGCCCATCTTTTCGAGAAGCGCTATCTGGAGTGTCCCAAGCAATGGGGTAAGATTGCTGAGGCTCTTCCAAATCGTGACTTCCGCGCCTGCATTCAGTATTATTATCTGATGAAGGGAGAGCTGAATCTCAAAGAAAAGTTAAAGAAGCAGCCAAAGAGGCGGAAGAAGGGTGGCCGGGGCAAACAGAGATCCAGCGCCTTGGTCTCGGAGCTCGGCAACGGCGAGCCGGAAGGAGAAGAGACACCTCAGGAAAACGGCGAGAATGGAGAAAGGCGAAGGCCACGACGAGCTGCTGCTCCTACGTGGAACTTCGAACAACCTCAGACGGACGGCGAGAGCACCCCTGCTGCAACTCCTGGGCGTCGCGGGGCATCTGCTGCTTCTAGAGGTGACCAGCCCGAAAAGGTGGATGGAAGGAAGGGAAGACGAAAGGCCAAGGATAAGGACAAAGACAAGGAAAAGGAAAAGGACAAAGAGGCCAAGGCGTCCAAGCCAAACCAAACACTCGCCGCCGCGCCGGGACCCGCAGCCGGGAAAGGAAGAGGCCGAGCCGATTCCCGCCCAGTGGCTGCGGAATACCTGCCGGGCCCTCCTCCTTCCGACCCTCATCGTTTGCCGGTGCAGTACGAACAACCCTTGCAAGCAGGTATCCAGCCACCGTTTGCCGTGCCGCAGCCACAGCTCATTGAGAGGCCAAAGCCTGTAGCCGTCCCTGGATCCATCACAGAAGTCATGGCAGCACCTTCACTTCGACCAGAACCACCGCCACCTCCTCCGTCATCCATCACCACCTTTAACTTGACGCAGGCCATCCCTGAACGGAAGCAGCTATCTCAGGCATCGAGCTATTGGAGCGTGTCTGAAGCCAATGACTTCCCACACCTTCTAAGAGCATTCGGTACTGATTGGTCAGCAATTGCGAAATACATGGGTTCAAAGACAACAGTCATGGTATGTATCCTTCCTCGTGAGCTGAGAATATTCTACTAATGTGGAATCAAACCATTAGGTGAAGAATTACTACGTTCGACAGAAGGATTCTGGAAAACCAGAATGGGAGGCAATTGCTCAAGAGGCGGATGCGAAGCGAGCTAGAGGAGAGAAAAGGCCTGATCCTCCTGTGCCCACCACTGGTGGGCGTGGTAGGAGATTTGAAGGCACCGCATCTGGTACTTCGAGGCCTATTGCGGTGGCTCCAGGAGTTGCCGACCCTCATGGCGATCTTCCACAGCCCAAGGTTGAACCCGCGCCTCCTCAGCCATTGAGGCAAACGCAGCATATACCTAGTTACGGAGTGCCGATTGCCCAGGCTCCGGCCCAGGCTCCTCTAGCACAACCTAACCAGGCACCTCTTGCGGTACCGGTTCATTCAGTGCCCCAAGCCACGCAGCAATCCATATCCCCCAATGCCCGCACCTTGCACCAAGCGTTGCCGCCTTTCGGCTTCCCAGAACGCGAGCGCGAACCTGCTCAACCCCAGCGAGTCCCGCTACCGCAGAAGCCTTCTGCTAGCCAAGTTCCAGAACTCCGAGACTCTCGCCCCTTGTCTGTGGCACAGCCTCTGCAGCCAGCACATTCCGATGTGCTTGCGGAACGTGAACGTGCTGCTCAGCTAGACCGGATGAATATGGAGAAGCGGTACAGAGAGCAACAGCAAAGAGAACAGCAACACAGAGAGCAACAGCACAGGGAGCAGCAGCATAGGGAGCAACAACAGCAGCAACAGCAACAGCAGCTCATGCGTGAAAGGGAAATGGAAATGGAGCGTGAACGTGAGCGCGAGAGGGAGAGGGAGAGAGAACTCCGACAAGCAGAGCAGCAATCGATGAGAATGAAGCAGGAATCTGAAGCACCACTCCATCGTTATGAACCGTATGGCGGCCATCGACAGCAGCTTAGCCACGGCGGAGGCCCTCGCGAGCCATTTTCACTAACGAGACCATCATCCCAAGAACCTCGTTCTGTTGCTCCTCAACCGTATCCCACGTCGGTTCCGCCACAGCAGCCAATGCGGTCGCTGCTTTCTGACCCCGTAGCGGTACAGTCACCTCCACTGGCGCCTCCGTCCTCAAGGCCAACCCAGCCTCCTCCCCAAAGGATCTCATCAGGGCCTCCACACGAACCTTACGGTGCAGCTGCCCCGCCTCCTCAGCACCCTTCTTCAATGCCCTCTCTTACACCTGCTCGACCGCCTGAGCCTCGAAAGTCAAATATCATGTCGCTTTTGAACGATGATCCTCCGCCCCCTAAGCGGGTCGCTGAGGTTACGCAAAGTCACACACCTGGACCATCTTCAACGCCGCCATCCCAGGGTATCGGTCGGCCTCCACCACCTGCGGCCGCATCTACACAGGCTCCTCCGATTCGCCGGGAAACAGACTCTCACTACTCTCCCTATGGACGAACGCCATCCAGTGGACCATCGGCCATGCCTTCTCTAAAACCTCCTTATTCTTCCTCGCCAGCTTCCTCGCAACATATCAGTGGACACCGAAGCATGCCATCTGATTCCGCGGTAGAGGTTGATTATTATGGACGGCATGCATATCCACAAAGCCATCCAGCAAGCGGAACAAACTCTCCCCAGACGTCGCAGCGTTACCCTCCACCTCCGCAGTCCAGTCAATCTCAGTATCAGTCTCAGACAGGATATCCCACAGCCTACGGAGGAGGGCCTCAGCCGGCGCATATTACCTCGCCGCCGACGCAGCAGTACGCAACTCACTCATCGTCAAGGAGCCGTGAAATTCCACCAAGTAGCCGTGACAACGTATGGCCGTCGTCTGGCCATCAAGCTCAGCCTTCTGATATTCGATCACAAGGCAACAGCTGGCCGTCTCAACCTCCCAAGGCAACACAGGCGCCTCCTCCGCACTCCCAACCGGCTTGGGGATCCCAGCACCCTTCGACAAAACCAGGGACTCCCGCTCCGGCATGGCCAGCAGCCGCTCCACCGTCCCAACAGCACATGTCTCTGAGAGATGACCGGCCTCCTTCAATATACGGACAGGGCACCTCGGGCTTGTCGCAGCAACACTCGCTACAGTCTCGCTATCCGCAGACGACGCGAGCGCCGGAGCCCATGTCTTCTAGTGCTCAGCCATACCCGCGTTACACGTCAACTCCCGGGCCGGCGCCACCACGAGATCCTCGGGACCCTCGCGACCCTCGAGATCCAAGAGATCCAAGAGATGTTCCGCCTAGCCGAAGCTATACTCCAAGTGTTTACGATAGCCGCGGGCCGCCACCTCCTCAGCCTCAAGTACATGTTTATCCAGCACCAGACCCAAGAGAGATGCAGCCACGTGACTCGAGAGACCCGAGAGATCAAAGAGATCCGCGAGATCGAGACCCAAGAGACTTGCGAGACCCCAGAGATCCAAGAGACCCGAGAGACCCGCGTGACATAATGAACCGGGGCAGTCTTCGACCTCACGAGTACGACAGGCACCCTGATAGGTTCGGACGCTGAAGAGCGCCTGTTGACGACCATTGGATGAGCAAGGGAAAATAACATGAGGAGTCCTCATTATAATCCATGTGTTTTGCCTTGCCATTGCTCGTTGCTTTTCCAAGTTTTTGTATACGCGTCTTTACTGTCATCAATCTACACGAGTTGGGTGTAAATCTATAGAGGGCACTTTAGGGTACTGGGGTGATTATATAGGAAGTCTCCGGGTGGGTTTATGCAATGTTGATGGAGGCCAATTGTGAATCGGAGGGAGGGGATCTGGTGTGTTTACTCTTTGTTTAAAAACGTGTTGTTTATGGAATTGCGACTGTTATAGGATGTTTTTGAGTTTGGACAGGACTGCAGTGTGAGATTGCTGGTTGTGGAGGATCGCTTTGTGGCGATATTGTATGATATTTATCTCGAACAATGAAGTATATCTTCAGTATATGAATTTTGATTTCACATCTTCTTGTGTGAAACTTGATGTTAGAAATAGAATAGCCTCCTCCAATTGTGTTAACATCGAATTGGAGAATGATACGGGCGGGGCACTATTGGCAAAAGAGACAAACACGCCAACCCCACCATGAGCTACAGCAAAGTTGGAGAAGCTGCAGGATAACGTTCCAGCCACTCAACGCGTCGCGCAACCTCAAAAGCTTCCCTCCTACACTCCAACAAAATCACCCATACTCAATAATCAATCCACTTCACCCCGAACAAAAAACAAAGCAACACGACAGTATAAAGCATCTAAACAGCAGCAGCAGCAGCCGGTCCTCGCAATGGACTCTCGCACCAGCGGCGCCGGCACAGCAAGCAGCAGAGCGTATTTCGAACAGCAACGAGAAGCCCTCGTCGGCGACATTGCCGAAGTACGTTCCTTTCCTTTATAGCAAAGACACCTCGCCACGCGCTTTTATACTGACGTCGCGGGTGGTGGGGATTAGAGCTTCGAACAAGTCCTCGGCAACATCAACAAATTGAATCGATCCCTCGAGGCCATCATCGCTGTTCGTCCCCCTCAAAACAAATTACCCGAGATTTAAATGAATATGGGCTAATAATTGGAGTTAGGTCGGCAATGAATTCTCCTCTGTAGAAGCCCTCTGGTCACAATTCGAAAACGTAATGGGCAAAGACGAAGAATCCAATAAACAGACCGACCAACAAGACGCCGCAAAGCACAACGACGACGACGAGACAATGCAAGAGTAAAGATAAAGATAAAGATACCCAAAAGAGAGAGAGAAGCGGACAACAAACGAGAGATTATATTGCTACAGCACGCATGGGCAAAAGATACCCCCCTCCACCAAAGTACCCCAGCCCATCTACGCTTTGTATAATCTACACTATCACTATCACTACAACACGATCGCTGGATCGGAAATGAAATAGGGGGGTTGAAAGTAGGGAAGAGAAGAGACAGCCGGTATAGGGGTGTGAATATGATGATTTTTTAATCTCCCAATCCCAAACCTGATTGAACTCAACAGTATCATGCTACATAAGAGAAGACGCAAAAGCGGATAGAAAAAAAGAAACACGAAACAAAAGAGAATAGTAAAAAAAAAAAAAAGTACTAAAAGACCACACAAAGTTTCGCAAAAAACGTCACCACCGCCGTTTCCTAGTTGCGTTTAAAAAAGTTCGTGGCTCCCACAATCCGCCCTTCCCTTCCATGCGTCAAAAGGCTAGCATAGCAGGACCTGAAGCGCAAATCCAAAAAAAGAGGCCGGCTCGAATATGTTTAAATCAACCACGCGGACTCCCGCTTATATACCAGGCTGTAGCTTTCTTTCGAGGAGAGAGATGCACCAGCAGCTCGTCTCCCACCACCTCGCTTTCATCGTCTTGAGAATCGTGGACCATAGCCGTTGGACGTCGTTCGTAAAGGGGCGCAAATCGTCGTAAAGGAATCGTCTGATGGTCATTACAATTTCGGTATCCGCATCCACGTCCGCGTCCACATCCGCATCTGCATCCGCAACCCGCTCTCGACGCCCAAACCAAATCCACCCTCGACGGCGTGCTGCCTTCTGCTGCCGGTGCAGAAAATGATGAGCATTCGGAGATTTCGAGCGAGCCCTTTAGAGAAATTGACACTTTCTCTTCTTCCTCTTAAGGCCCCCTACCACGGGAGCTTGTGTCTTCCCATCGCCTGCGGACGCAGCTAACGCGGCAGGCGTCTCCATGTTCCTCCGGTCGTTGGCCACAACAGTCATGATGGCCTGCTCGAAGATTTCGTCGACACCTCGCATTTCCTTACTGCTGCACTCCATATAATGGGCTCCCATCTTCTTGGCAACAGCCATTCCCTGCTCTGCGGTGACAGGCGTGAGTCCCTGGGTCTTGAGCATGTCGATGCAGGATTTCTTGTGTCGGAGATCTGATTTCAGGCCGACCAGAATCAGGGGGGTGTAAGGGCAGAAATGCAGAACCTCGGGGTACCACTGTGGCCAGAGTTAGCAGATTTGAAGACGCCGACGAGTGACGTATGCCGGTTCAGATTAAAGGGGGGAAAGAGAAAGGGGGGGCCATGCCTTATCCATGACATTGTCCAAAGAGTTGGGGCAATCGATGGCGAAACAAACGAAGATGAGGTCGGTTTCCGGGTACGACAAGGGACGGAGGCGATCGTATTCTTCTTGGCCGGCGGTATCCCACAAGGCGAGCTCTACCGTCTTGCCGGTGGGCGGGTGCGTCGGGTAGGTGATGTAGTTTTCGAATACTGTAGGAACATATTTCTGCCCGCGAGGGAGGCGGCCGTCAGTATCCGTTTTCTCGTGCAAGATACGCGACAAAACAAAAAGGCGACAAGGCTGCGGCCGCGGCTGGAGCCTTGGGGGGTTGCTTACCTCTGGGAAATAGCCCTGGCTGTAGCTGATGAGCAGACATGTTTTGCCGCATCCACCGTCTCCTACAACGACAATCTTCTTCGAATATGTCGGGGCCTCCGTTACGTGAGTCGCTGCTGAATCGCGGCCTGACGATGAGCTCATGGTTGTACTGACAGTTCCCTCGCTGGAGCGGGTGCGCTGGCCGCGCTTCTCGTTGCTGCCCGTCGCATATTGCGAGTTGCGGTTCTGATACGCCGCCATGATGGGAGCGGGTGCTGGGAGAGAGAGCTTGTCTCAGGCAGCCAATGGTGGTCTCCTCTCTCGACTGGAATGCTGAAGCTGCTTCAACAAAGAATAGGAGTGGGCACCGCGGCAGAAACAGAGGATCCGGCCGGCATGCAAGTAAAGGAACAATGCGGTGTAAGGGCAAAAGAAAAAAAAATAACACGAAAAAGAAAAAAAGAGATTAGATGAATAAAGCAGCTGCGGCGGTGTGGGATACGATGCGGCGACTGTTCGACTGTAGCGCAGCCCCCGTAGCTGAAGGTTTGCAAGACGGACGGGATGCAGAGGCTGGGGGGGGAATGACGATGTTGTACTTGGCTCTGCTGTTGCTATTGCTGTTCGCTCCGGGCAACGAGACAGTTGGTGGGACAAGGACTTGTTGCTGCAGCTGGTGCAGACGGGGGACATGGAAACCGGAGCCCAAAGGGCTGAGTAAACAGTTGGCCGGGCAACGGATGGCGGTGCACTGACGTGACAGACATTGGCGAGTGGCTGGGGCGGGTTGTTCCGGCTCCGAGGTTGGTCCGTGCATTAGCCGCTCGCGAAAATTCTAACTTGTCTAGTTCAGTCTGTGTAGACGCGAGCACGGCGAGTCGAAATTTGCAGTATAAAGCTCTTTTTTCTTTTTCCACCACACGTGGATTCTCCTTTTTTAATTTCTTCTTCTTCCTTCTTGCTTTTGTGCAAAGTCACCATGGATCTCGCTCCGCCCAGCAAGTACGTGACGCTCGTTTCCGGAGACGGTTTCGAGTTTGTCGTGCTGCGTGAGGCTGCCATGGTGAGCCCGATCATCAAGGGCATGCTGGACCCGAGGAGTGCGTGAAGAACACCCCGGGAACCACCAATATCTCTTATTTGTTCCTCTGCCTGCTCACATGTTTGTGCAGGTCAATTCGTCGAGGCCAAGGACGCCAGATGCGTGTTCCAAGAGATGAGGTAAGATGTACAATGCACAGCGATGAAATGTCTGCGTGGGGTGACGACAATTCACGAGCATTACTTGACAGAACGCTGCCATCTCACCCAGACTCATTGTCTCGGGAGAGTGTGCTCGCTGGTCTGGCTGATATTGCAACTACACTTGAACCGACCAAGAGAAAAAACCACCTTGGAAATGCCTGCTGCCATGATTCCACATCGTGTCCGAACTGGCTGACTGACTCCTCCCGACAGCGGAATGGTGCTCGACAAAGTGGTCGAGTACTTCCACTACTGGTACCGTTACAGAAACAGCGAAGACGTGCCCGACATGGACATTCCTGTAGAGCTCTGCCTTGAGCTGTTGGCCGCGGCCGATTACCTGGGCTTGGATCAGTAAGCCATGTGGGAGTCGAGCTATAGGCGCTTCTAACATTATTTAACAGGGCCAACATGAGCACGAAATGAATGGTGCACTGCCATGGATGATCTATGAAGAAGAAGAAGAAGATTATGAGACGAAATATGATACCACACCGATTACGAACTAGAAGAGGAAAGCAATGCGCCTCGTCCCTAATACTAAGAATAACGAATCACAGCAGCAACTTGTGTTTACAGTGATACTCATGATGATGATCCTTTGGTGACATCCATCTCAGCATATGCGTTCCTCTCTCACTCCTCCGTGGGTTGAACGTCTATTAGATTTGGAAGATTGATTGCACTCCTCTCACTCTGCTTGACTCGCAATTCTTACATTGAGATCTCGCTTTTTTTGTAGGGGCACATGCTTAGCTGAATGCTTTACTCTTTGTAAACGTACCACTCTCCGTATTACTTGTACTGATGGAGTAACATGTCCTACGAATCCATAAATGTATATGATCAACGACTTGTTACTTTACAATTGCCAACGAAAACATCCCTTAAACATGGACAAGGAAAGATGACTCTTTCATTCCTGTATATGCATGCAGATGCAGCAACTGTGACTCTTACAAGCAAGCCACAGTGGCTGCATATCAAGCTCTGTGACTCAACTCAATCCTGGCTGGTGCAAAATATCCCAGTTCCGATGAACCATTCATAATCGTAGGCGTCGGCCCTTCTTTTTAGGGCGAACGGGTTGATAGCAGTGATTCTGGCTGGCCTGGAGGCTATTTTCATGCTGTCTAGCAAACATATCAGACACCTTTTACGCCCAGTCCCATTGGCGTGGACACGCGCTAAGCCCAACTCATTCACCTTTCTTTTTCGACAACCCTTTGGGCATTCGACCTCGAAAATGGCAGCATTCGAATCTCAGGGTGTTCGCATTGCTGTGGAGGGCTGCGTGAGTCTCTCTATACTGTGTCTCTGTCGGCTGTTGGTGATGAACTTCAATTGACTTGCTTTCTTTTCTCAGGGCCATGCCAAGCTCAACGCGATATACACCTCCGTCGAGCAGTCTGCCCAAGAGCGCGGCTGGGATGGCGTCGATGTGCTTATCATTGGAGGTGATTTTCAGGTACTTACCATATGAGCTATCTAAAGTTATGTGCATGCTGCTGATATTCGTAGGCTGTGCGCAATGCGGCCGACTTGACTGTCATGTCCTGTCCCGTCAAGTATCGCAAACTCGGCGACTTTCACGACTACTACGCCGGCAGAAAGAAAGCGCCCTACCTGACCATTTTCATCGGCGGGAATCACGAGGCTGCCTCCCATGCTTGGGAGCTCTACTACGGCGGCTGGGTTGCTCCCAATATCTACTATCTCGGGGCTGCCAACGTCATCCGGCTGGGGCCAATTCGCATTGCTGGCATGTCTGGAATTTGGAGAGGCATGAACTACCGCAAGCCGCACCATGAACGGATTCCTTTCACTGGCAGCGACGTCAAATCGTTCTACTCGGTTAGAGAGATTGATGTTCGAAAGTTGTTGCTGCTACAGACGCAGGTTGACGTCGGCCTAAGCCACGACTGGCCACGACAGGTCGAGACTCACGGAGATCTCGATGCATTATTCAGAATAAAGCCATTTCTGAGACGCGAATCTATGGATGGGTCTCTCGGCAGTGTGGCTGCGGAATATGTCATGGACCGGCTACGACCACAGTACTGGTTCTCTGCACATCTACATGTGAAATTCGCCGCCCTCAAGAAGTACGATGCATCAGGTGCAAAAGAGGTTGTTCAGGTGGATAACCCCCCTGAAGCGGCACCTCCTGTCCAAGATAATCCTGACGAGATTGACTTGGACATGGACGACGAAGATGTCGAAAAGCCTGGCGATACCACCAAAGATGTGACTGCAGAAGCTGGGATAACTACTGGCGATGTTCCTGAAGATCTGAGAGCACAGCTGCCAGCATCATTTGCTCGTCCCACAGCAAAGCCGAGGCGCACACCAGGCCAACCAGTCCCCCCAGGCATCAAAAACAAAGAAGTCCGCTTTCTATCATTAGACAAGTGTCTACCTGGACGACATTTCCTTCAGCTATGCGAGGTTCAGCCGTTCAAACAGGAGCAACTATCACTACATCCACCGCAAGCCTCGGGCCCTCGGTATCGACTTCAGTACGATGCTGAGTGGTTAGCCATCACACGTGCCTTTCACAAATTCAACATCTTTGGTGATCACACAGCCCAAGTGCCTGAAGATTTAGGCGAGGAGAACTATCTCCCCCTGATTGAAGCAGAGAGGGCATGGGTTGAAGAGAATATTGTGCAAAAGGGGAAGATAGATGTGCCGGAAAACTTTGAGATCACAGCGCCTCCATATGTTCTCGGCACGCCTGAGATTGTCAATAACCAGCCCGACGAGTACACAAACCCGCAGACTACAGCATTTTGCGAGCTTTTGGGCATTGACAACCTGTGGGATGCTAGTCCGGAAGAGAGGAAGCAGAGGAAAGCCAAGGGGCCGCGTCAAGAACATGACGTGGGTCACGGTCGCGGTGGTGGAGGCGGAAGAGGGAGAGGGGGCCATGCTTTTGGACGGGGAAGGGGAAGGGGTAGAGGAGGAGGCGGAAGAGGAGGAGGATTCAGTAGGGGCTAGATGGAGAGAAGTGGTGATGATCAAATGGGCAATATCGCTGCCTTCGAGCTGGAACGGGGCCATCTAATCCGGCATACTGTATGTACAGAGTATATTCGAGCATGGGGCAAATTAGCAGCCGTTCTGTTCCTGCAGAGCGCTGAGATGATACACGGGTTGCCCCTATAAGCCAATGTTTACCACCAGAAATGACTGTGGGTGCCGTGGGGATAAGGAGTCTTGGTGTTTGTTTACCCACTCCTTTCCTGTGTGCTAATGCACGTCTTACGCACGAACTTTCTCAGCAGTTCGGCATGCCGTAAACGGTGGATAACAATCAATGCGCATTTGGCATCACGAACGAATAGAATCGCCAGGCTTCCATGTTGTCTTTCCGGCCCACATGCATCACATAGATTAAATTCGATGGGAATTGTGTATCGTATGGAACGAGTACAGATTAGTAAAGTATCCGAATGTAAACATCGCAGAATATTACCTCTAGGCAGCTGTTGTTATTGTCACCGCCAGTTTTCTATGGAGCAAAAAGGGCCTGTGCTATTGACATGACAAAATGTTGATGCAATGTTAGTAAGGCGGCTAGTTCGGCGAGATGATTTTCCGTAAATGCATTCCAGTCGCGAACGTGAAACAGACGGGCATCGTCGCTCGTGCCTTTTGGCGGCCAATGTCCGTTTTGCTTATACGGGAGTTAGAGCAAGAAAAAGATGGCTGTTATCCGGGTAATCGGATATACCTCGAATATGCGCCCAAGTGGCGGTATATCGTGATGAAAGCTTAACAAACGCCATCTAAAAGGGGATCCCATTATCGTGACATGCTTTTGTCTTTCCTACTCAATGCCGGCAACACTCCCTCATTTTCTCCTACCAATATGTCGAGAATCATGATCAATTAGATTTCTTTTGTTGTCTTCCCAATTTGAACCGTTTCCTTTCCTTTCATCATGATCATGGGGCATCTGCAGAATCTCATAACATGGGCGAAAGTGTCCGGCGTAGTCATCAGAGGCATCGAGCCCAGCAGCATCCCTGGCAGAGGCACAGGGATTCTCGCTACGCGCAAAATCAAGGTAAACAGCGGACCTGTTGGGTGTCTCACTCGCACTTGGATGGGTCTAACGTTTTGCTCGCCCAAAAAAAAATAGGCTGAAGAGGAGATCCTGACGGTGCCTCTCCGGGTTCTTCGCCGCTTGGAGTCGGTGTCTATGAGCGTGCGGGAGAAGTTGCCCGCAGACACGACTATCCAGGGGTTGCTGGCTGCGGACCTGGCACTCGACAATAGTCCTTACTTTAAGCCGTGGAAAGCTGTGCTGCCAAAGATGAAGGATTTCGAAGCAGGCATTCCCATGTTGTGGCCGAGGGAGCTGAGTGATCTTTTGCCTCTGGAGTCAAGAGATAACCTCCGGAAACGTGAAAAGGAGTTTCAGAGCGGCTGGAGTGTCTTCAGGGATGCATTTCCGGAGGTTCCGTATGAGGAGTATACGTATGCCTGGATGATTGTCAATACACGGACGTTTTACAACGAGACGCCGGAGACGTTGAAGTACCCCTGGGAAGATAGGCTGGCGTTAATTCCAGTGGCCGACTTGTTTAACCATTCAGATGATGGGTGTAAAGTGTATTATTCGCCTGATGCGTATCATATAGTTGCGGATCGGGCGTACAGGAAGGGTGAAGAGCTGTTCATCTCATACAGTAGGCACTCTAACGACTACAACTTGCTGGAATATGGATTCATCCCTGATGAGAATCCGTCTGATGACGTCTACATTGACGATGTGGTGTTTCCCAAGTTGAGCAAGAGTCACAAGGAAGAACTCAAGAAGCGAGATTTACTGGGAGAGTATCCTCTGGGCTCTTCGACCGAGGAGTTTCGCCGCACGCAGGGAGTCTTGCGTTTGCTCTGCTGTACGACAAAGCAGTTTCATGAGTTTCTTGACGGTAAGGAAAAGGGGCGGCTTGTTCAGGATCGGGTTGATGAATACCTTGTTGGCTTACTTGAGGAATTGTTGAGTGATGTTGTTGTGAAGCGGTTGCAGCAGATTGAGGAACTGAAGGTTGGAAGGGAAGACCAGAGGGCACTTCTGGCGAAACGATGGATGCAGATTGAGGGATTGGTGAGAAAGAAGATTGAGACTTATCGACTTGGCTCGAATTAGAGGGGCTGTATTAAAGGTAATGGGATAGAGGGGATAATGGATGGGCATCTACATTATACACGACATAACACACCACAATTATAGAATGGGGAATTAGAGGGATGGAGTTGCTTCTGACAAGCCAGGTAAAATAGATTGTTCGTTTCTTGCGTTGATGCCTTTTTTGTCTATATCCAAATTTAAACTTGACTCGCAAACATCAAGGCTCCTAGGCAGAGATAGACTTTTGTATAACCATTTACTTCTGCCGAATAGCCGGCCTCGAAGCCAGGAGTTTGTCACACACCAGTGATTCTGCCTTTTTGCAACCGAACCATCTCCAATCAGTTACTGTTCCATCTTTGAGCAGCTAATCTTTCATAGTTGAATAAAACCGTTGGAATCCCAATCCAACTGCAAATTAAAGTCGCTCCCTCATCCAAACAGACTTTCATTTCGGTCGCAGCAGATAGCACCAGTGAAAGATGTCCGGATCAGTCGCTGCATTTTTCGGCGTCGGAATCTTTGCCAAAACCTCGACGTTAAAAGGAATCTCGCCAATGTCAAATCGTGACTCAGAGTAACTCATTGAAACCCAAACGGCGTCATCCGCAAGACATTCCCTAACGCAATGGGCCATGTTACGGACCTGCTCGTCTCCGCCGCATGAGATGGCATCCGCGGTGCTCTTGTCGACGACAAGGTCGAATTTGTCGTTGTTGTGTGTTTCTTGGTCATTGCTGTTGCTTGATGATAATAAAGATTTTGTAGCGTCTGCTACTGAATACTTCATCTTGACATCGCCAAAGGCTTGTTGCTCAAGTTGTCGTCCACGTTCCACTGCTAGAGGCTCATAATCGACATTTGTGACGTCTAGAAAGCCTAGTTGACGAAAGTGGTTGTGTAAGTCGCTAGTCCCGGAGCCGAGGTGTAGGATACGAGCTGATGAAGGCTCAAGGTTGATAAGAAGAGGTTTTAGGATTGAAATGAAGTCGGCGGAACTCAGCAGCCATTCGAAGGAGGTTTCGTTGGCGAAGCGGTGATGCCAATAGGTTTGTTTGTCAAAGTCGGTGGGCATGGTTCGTATTATTCAAGGCAAGTTTTATCAGGCAAAATTAACAAGAGTTATCAAAGATCAATGTCAAGTGGAAGACAAATTGGGAGCGATTGGTGCAGAGATCATGACGTGAGGCGCGGTGCTAAATCGAGACGGGCACGGACAGGTGGGGCCGTGGATAGATCTGTTCTGCTGAGTTTAAATAAGTAAGAAGAATGAGAGAGGTTTGAATTGAGATTAACCACAGGTTAAGAGGGCTGTGTGAGCATAATAGAGTAGAACAGCAGAATACACACAGTACAAGTTGAGAACCCCTTTTCGGTTCATATGCACCGAGCATGTACCTATCCATGAGTTCGATTCTCGGCTGGCAAAGTTCCACCCAGACTTATGATTTACACCAACCTCGAGCACAAGGGAATCGCACACACAACATCGAGATGTTTAATATAGCAAACATTTTATCATAGCAGGAGTAAGCTCTAAATATATCTAAAATAATAACCGTCAAATCCACCTTTCATACAAACTAACTTGCCACAAACCGAGTATGTGAGAGGGTTTTCACTCTGTAAACCCATGCTAACCTGAAAGCTTTCGCTACCTAGTCTAATAGAAGCATACAACAAATCTGAAGGCATTACATCTTGCGGAGTAACAATGCTCGTGTCAACAATGCCCGTGTATTGGTTCCTGGAGGTGTCATGAGCCAATGGGGTTGGGGTAATTGGAGAGGATAGGTATCCCCCAAGGGGCCTGGCTCCGCGGCTCAAAGATTCCATACGAGAGTGCCACGAATGCCACGACTGCCACGGCTGCAACGGCTGCAAATATATATAACGATTGGAAAAATATCTCGGTATTTGGTTCCTGGATTCTTGATTCCTCCATTTCTGGTTCCTGGGCTTTAGATTCCTGGCTTGGTCTATATTTGAAGAATTCACCTTCAAATGTACCGACTTCTTCTGGACTATCTTGCCACAACCCGATATTGTGGAGAATTTCCTTGTCGACTCCAAGCTCGTCGGTGAGATATGCTATTGTGTCCTGTCTGGATTGCCTCAGTTTTCTGAACCTGACGGCACGCGTGCGCTCAGGACGCCTGCTCTGGCGGAGACATTCGATTGCCGAGTCCTTCCCAATGACTTCCACCATCAAGGCCAGCATGTCTTTCAACCCGCGATATGCGGCGGCGGCAAGAGCACTGCCATGGTTCCCGTGATCGAGCACCATGGCGGGTTTAGCACCAGCTTTGAGCAGAAGTGCCAGCACATCCTTGGGATGTGCGAATTCAAATTCATCCCTTTTCTCGTCTGATCTTGGTTTGCAATAGTAGAAAATCGTCGATTCTAATGCACTGCCAGACTGACCACTGTATAATGGCAGATTAGGGTCTGCGCCGTTGTCGAGAAGGAGCTGTATGGTTTTCACGCGGTCCGGCTCAAAGTCCCCGCCTAGGCCAGCCGAAGTAACGGCAGCGGCAAGGGCGCTCCCAAATTTCTCTGCGTGATGAGGACGGTGATTCACATCCACTCCAGCCTCGAGCAGATCCTTGGCTGCTTGTAGATCGCCCAATCTTGCAGCTTCGAGCAGGGAGTTTCCAGAGACTGAATTGAAGAGGCTGTGGCTCGCAAGCCAATAGATCAGGCCGGGATGGCGGGCTGCCCCCAGAATGGCACCTGGTTTCTCCTCAAAGTAATTCGCGATGCGGAAATTCCCATGCCTCTCTAACAGCAAAAAGAAATCTTTGTGACCTTCGTGTATCGCGTTTCGAATTGCGGGCCCAAGTTGAACCGAATCCAGCTCATCCATCGTGCTCAACAAACATCTGCAAACTTCCATACACCCGCCCTGTGCCGCAAGTGCAAGCCCTCTATACCTGACCTTGGTCAGATCAACTGGCCTATTGCTAACGTAATTCTCCCACCAATCTTGTAAAACGTAATAAAGCCCGTAGCGGCACATGCTGAGCCAACAAATGTCAGAGGCGTTCAACCCATCCCAAGGAGGGAACCAAATGTCAGAGGCGTTCAACCCATTCCAAGGAGGGGACCTGCGTTTACACCATTTGATGTAGTAGGTGCTGCGCTGCTCTGGTGAGCCAAGAAATCGTCGCAGAGAGGCCACAAGTTGTGCATCCGGGGTTGCGCCCTCTGTTGCGCCCAACCATCGGTCATATCGTTCGACATACATGGGCCAAGCATTCATGAAATGATGTCTGAAAGGTATGTGATCAGAACAGAATTCCGGGTAGTCGGGGTCGTCTTTATGAGGTTCTAAAACAAGAACGTCCTCTTCAGGTTCTATAAGGATCTTGAGCTGTATGCTGGCGATGAACGCATGACAGTTCCCCAATATCTCGCTCCTGGATTCAAAGTATTCAGCCACTGAAGCATGTGGCAATGTCCACACTTGCTTCTCCGCATCAACCGTTAAGAAGTCTTGGCAAAGCAATAGTATCCGTCTGGGAGTTTGTCGCTCTTTCTCTACCAAATTATCTCCTTCAATTGTATATCGGATTGCTGTCACCAGCTGTTCGGTTTCTAACGGTACTAGAGCGCCCAACACCCACTTGATAGCGCGCTCAATCAAGGGCATGTCGTATGCGTGATCCTTTTTCAAAATGTTCCACATCTGGTCGTATGCCTCCATTAGATCGCCAGGAACTGTCTTGGCCCACAATTTGACCGCATCGTTCGATACGAGCTTATTCACTTGTTTGACCTGTAGATGGACCCATCGGAACCTATGATTAATAAATAGTATTAGTTTACCATAGTTAAACCTGGCGATATAGATAGTAACAGGGGGGTGAGGAATGAGGAATGAGTATGACTTACATCCCGCACTTTCGAGATGTAAAAGCTGCCCTGATCATTTCTTGGATTTCTGTCGGGTGACTCTGAAATGAGGGTGTAGAATAGAGCTTTGCATTAAGATATTTCCCAATATCAATCTGTTGATCGTCGCTATTAATCGTTATTATCCGCATTCCCTCAAATGCTCTTAAGTATTCCCGGTCTGGGCGACTGGATACAAAGAGTCTGACTGGGTCTTTCGCCTTTCTTATTAGTTCAACAAGAGTATTAGCTAGAATATACTTCTCAGTATCAGACTCATCCAAAGCATCAAGGACTATAGTAGTCCTTGGATAGAGGCTAAGCAAGTCCAAAATCAGTATTTCGCATTCTTTATAACTTAATCCTCTTTTTTCCTTTTTCGCCTTCTCATATGCCTGATTGAGGCTTTTTGGGACCTCGTCGAAGTATTCCCCGTCAGCCAGCTGGCGAACAAAGCTTCTAAGAACGACGAGGGGGTCTCGCGTCAAGGGTGTAGATCGGTTGCAGTAAAAGAACGCAAATCCTTCATCTCCAAGCGATGCATGTAAAGTTTCCTTTAGGTGATCAATGACTCGTGAGGTAAGGAATGTTTTGCCCGTGCCGACTAGATTGGGTTAGGAATAGGATATACGGGATACTAACAAACAGAGAAACTCACCATTTCCTTTGAGGTAAAGCACTGATTTATGTCGGCTTGCTTGCCATTGGCGAAAGCATTGGTGACTTATTAACCAGTCACCAGTACCTTCTACTCTTGACTCACTAAACTCGGAGTGGCTTTTGCCATATTCCTCTGAGCTAATATAGTCCATCAGTTCGTCCAGTTGGCCTTGATCAATCTGCCTGAACAACTTGATTAAGCCCTCATCAGCTCGTCTCAGTGGGGCCGACATTTCATCAAGCTTCTCCAGCATGTACTGTGTTCTTTGAAACAGTTTCGCATCTGTTTTGGCACTGCACCAAGCTTCACAGGCCTCCGCTTCCAGCACAACTTTTTGCTCTTTCTTTAATAGTTCGGAAACAAGGTTTGTAGCCTCATCAGGCCGAACAATGGCACTGAATGCTTGTTTCAAACTTCCACTTCTGAATACAATATCAGAACGGGCTAACAGCTCTATTGCTGCGACATATAAATCTCGGAGGGCATCGTGTAGGCTGGACACTATTTGCTCATCCGTATTTATCGCAGTGTAGCGCAACTGATATATCTGACCTCTGTGGACAATGCGTGTAAACCAACGAATTGTCCCGGTAAGGGCTAGCTTCTGGTCGACATGTTTGACTGGAATCTGTTATTGATTAATACTCCCGATGCTAGTAAATTGGGTGAATTTCGTAGACAGTTAGGGGCCTTACTTTCAGAAATGCCTTTCCGATAGCCCAAGGCGCACTGGCCTGCGGCGGCGCAAAATTCATTGCAATATCGCCGGCCATGGTGAGAAGGGAGACGACTTCGTTGACATGCTCGCGTAAAACGATTCTGCGGTCACCGATTACGATCTTGGAAGGCGTATCGTTGTCTTCGGCGAGAGTTTTGCTCTTGAGAAGAGTAATGAGTTCTGTTATTTGACCGTCTGGTTGCGACTGCTCCGTCGAGTTGAGTCCATGCTCTTGGATCCAGCGTTTTGTTCCATCGTTGACAATTTCGAATGCTTCTTTCCATAGATTCAAGGGTGGAGCTGGAGTCTCAGATACCTCTGCTTCAACAGCTATAGTAGCGAGTGCTGCCTCAATAATAGAAACCGGGGGTGATATTGTAATGGCCGGAGGAAAGGATGGAGCTGGAGTCTCGGGTGTTTCTTCAGTGGCTATAGTGGCGGGAGCTGCCTCGGTAATAGAGTCAGAAGGCAATATGATGATGGCCGGAGGAGAATTAGATGATGATGATTGGTCGGAACTAGGAGAGACAGATGGCTGAACGGCTAATGGAGGAGACAAAGATGGAGAAGTGGACAGTTTCTCGGAGCTTTGGGAAATTGTATCATCGTTTACTGATACGGTCGTACTCAAAGAGTGGGATGACATTTTAGTCTGAAGATGCGGCACGCCAGAGTGTGAGTTTCCATGTAACAATGCGGAAGCCGGATCTGCAGCTAGTGAAGAGCTTTTTTCAGGAGACTTAAATTTTCTCATAAGGGATTTCATCTTTACTCCTTTAGATGGTGAAGCATTCATCTTTGGCAGTACTGATGTAGGAGTTGAGACGATACAGATAAATGACATATATTTAGAGAGCAAGGAATAAGAATACAAGAGCTTATATAGATATTTACCTACTAGATTGACAAAATACTCGCATACAATATCCAATTTCTAAACTCGCGTTGTAAATCGCGGGGGTTGACAGGGGTGCTCTCCAATAGCAAGGCAACAGCAATCCTTTGCCTCATTTATATTAGCTGAACAGCCAATAACCATCGTCAGATAGGCGCTGGGCGCAGCTAACACGACCAACAACAAGGCGGAATCTGCTTCACCGAAATTTCTCCCATCGGGTGGCAAGGCTGCGTCCGCTTGATCATGGCAACATGCAGCTGCTTGGTGTGGTATGGCAAGCGCCTATTCAGATCACCGCGCTTAAAATTGTAGATCTAAGATGATGCTGCGATCCATTGAAAAGGCTGAAATAATACATGGATACTACATCTGCTTGTTAACATTTGGTAAACGCATCAAAGTATCACCGCTTCAAGTGGTTCTATAACAGCATATCTTGATGATCACGTATCCTATTTCAGCTGGGCTAGCGTAACAATGGACGATAATACATGCATGTATCCATCTTGTACGACTTCCGAGTCTCTATACTAGGCTCAACCCGTCTCAGGATCCATTACTCCATGTACCTACCCATAGTATTCCGTACAACCAACACCCACTGGCTACTAATTCTTTGCACAAACGATGTTCAAGCCATACGTTCCTGGAGGCGCAACATAGCACTCATCGGTCAAGTCCGCCGTCGTCCCTAAAACGACATCCGTGCAGTGCCTCGAAGGCGTATCGCCAGCCTGCTGGACAAAGTAGACTGTGCAAGTCTGAGTCTCGTTGGTCTGCAAAGAAGCAGGGATGGTCTGTCCAGGTGACAACTTGACGGCATCTCCGAACTGGAATGCCCATGCTTGACATCCGCCATCAGTCACAGTCTCAGTGAGAGTCTGGACTCCGTTTGCTGTGCAGTGTTGGGTGGTAGGAACGCTGCCGGGAGTGAAGAAGATGTCGAAGGTGAGTCCGTCGGCGGCAGCCGCGGGGGCAATTGCCATTGCGAAGAGTGCCTATATATAATTCATTTAATACTCAAGATGTTCAATGATTGAATATTATGTTCAACTTACACCAATGATGGAAAATTGCATCGTGAAAAGATGTCGGGGTGGCTGGCTGGTCCGGTTGAGGATGTTGAAAGAACTGCTCTCCTAAGCTGCAACAGCAGGTAGTTATAGGCTTCACGTTTCTGTGCCGAGTCACAGATTATGACATACATATAATATAATGTCCGGACGAGAAAACGGATCTCCGCGCCCTCTTTGTAAGGCTTAGGCAATCATTACATTGGTGCCGTGTCAACATGACCCGTCAGCTTAAAATGCTACTACCGCCGCCTACAATTTTTAAGGGGCTATTTACGGAAAATACACCATACCTATGAACCAGCTGTATCATTGTCAATTCATATCCTCGTTGAGACTGCCTTCTTCTCAGTCTCGACGATAAGAAATCACAATGATAGTTATTCAGTTCTCTTCGTCTCTGCCAGTTACATCTCTTCCCAATTGACATTTATCTACTTCAAGCAAATACATTGGCAGTTTAAATTCCTCTTACTAACAGAATAGATCAAAAATTCACGGATCCAAGCTTGTTTCGAGCATGAGAGCCGTAAATTAGCGTTTATAAGGTTACATTTTCATCCAAGATTCATGCAATGCTCACGTTATCAAGGTCTCATCAGCTATTCGTTTCCATCCTAGTGGCTATAATGAAACGATATAGGATTAGCATCACGGGTAGACTGGAAGATGTTTCACCGACGCTATTGCCGACTCCCGATCATATTCGTCATACGGAATACAATTTTCCGCCAAATGCCGTTCGAGATCTGCATCTTCTTTAAAGATTCCAAAGCTACTAATTCAGTGGCTAAATAGAAACAGCATATCAGTAAACTGCCTAGGTAGCTGCCAAATTTGTCAAGCGTTTTGCCTATTGCCTCTCTTGGTATGTTGATTGGAACGGCTAAATCGTCTATGACAGCGAACGACATAAGCAGTGCACCTAAACGGTTTATAAATGAAACAAAGATACCTGTATATACTAGTAACCTGACAGACAGTTCTGCCAAGTATTTTGCCTAGCTAAATCGCCTACGACAGCGAGTGACTTAAATTGATCGATTTAGAAATGGAGCAAAGCTACTACGTAATAAACCGACATGTTCTCCCAAGGATTCTGCCTATTGCCTTTCTTAGTATGTTGATTAGATTGGTTAAATCGCCTACGACAGCGAGCAATTTGAGCCGATCGGTTTACAAATAGAACGAAGATACTACGGGCATATATATCACGCTACAATGCATTTGGCGGGCTGGCATCACGACGCTACGCAGTGCGAAAGGGAATCTCAAGTGACGAACCTGGGTAGGAACACACAGACGCACACCATGTCGATACCGCTCTAACAGTGTCAGCAAGGGACGAAACACAGAGAGCAAAGAGAGAAATCATAACAAGAAAAGGAGTATGCACCTTTGGTTTTATAAATATCCCTAACAAAAAGTCCAACAAAGCGGTATGATTAGTACTGGATGCAAGTATTCCGGCAAAGGGAAACAAATAAAAGGAAATTCCCACACAATCCGTCAGCCGAGCCGTACTCCAGCTTCCCTGCGCTTTTTCAACTGCTGCGCCGTCGCCAGATTCATACCGGCGTTCTGGCTTGCGTCGAACATGCTCTGGGCCTCACGCCGCTTCTCATCATCAATCTTCTTCAGGCGCTTCTCCGTCTTGCCCTTGCCGCTGCCCTTTCCGTGGAACTGGTGACTGAGGTGCTTGAACGCCTCCTTTTGATCCAGTCTCCGGCCATGGTCGTCGACATATTTCAACTCAACATTTGGCTTGTAGCCTGCGTTGAACAGCTCGGCCATCCGCTTCGATTGCTGGTGGTCTCTGTGGGTATTTTGCTGACGAGCCCATTCCTCCCTTTCCCTGACGGACATCCGGTCTAGTCTGCCACTCATCCTATCACGTTCTCTCTGCTGTCGTGTTTGCTCATCCAGTTCTCCTTCCAATACTCGTTTCTTTGCAAGGAAATCTTCGCGAGCTTTGAAATCTTCATAATTTCCTCTATCAGAAGATTCGAGAAGACCTCGCTCTCGGAGCAAAGCGAGGGCTGCACCCATACCCGCGCCAACAACTTTTTCATCTTCAATACCCGCATCATCATCTTCTTCATTTTGTTCCCTTTTGATTCTCTCTTCCTCTTCTTTCTGGGCGGTGAGGAGGGCTTCTTGATGTTCCGCTGCGTAGTCGTCCATTTCGGCATCTTCGTCTTCATCGCCCATATGACGATCCTCCTCCAGCTCGGGACTTTTTGTGGCCTGCTTTTGCCTCCTCGACTGGCGGTCCTCGTCGTCTGGCTTGCTCAAGCCGGCGACAAATTCGGAAATCTCACCAATGACAAGACCGCCGCTTTGAGTTTCCTCAGGCTCCTCCCCATCCTCCTTGAGTTGTCTTGCGATATCTTCGGGACGTGTCCTTTTGCGCTTTTTTAGAGCATTCTTCCGTTGGATTGCTAGTGATGCTTGTAGATCGTCGTCATCAGCAAAGGCATCTGAAGTAGTAGCTTTCCGCTTTTTCGCCGTTAAAGACTCTTTAGAATCGACATCCATGGAGCCGGTATCCGCCGCCACTGTTTCTATAGGGAAGATGTCATCTTCATCATGCTGTTTTTGCCTGGTCCCCTTGCTTCCCTTCTTCTTCTTTGGCTTCTTCACCTTGATCTCTGATGGAGCAAGATAGTCGGATGAGGGTGCTGCGCCATCTATAGTAAGTTGTTAGCGGCGGTCACATTGGAACATTGTGGAAATAAAGGGAGATATGTACGCACCTATAATATCGTCAAGGCTTATTGACTGAATTTTCTTTCCTTTTCGCTCCGGTTGGCCGAGGATGTCTGAAAGCTCGGCAATAGCGCCATCGTCATCAAGGGTGAACTTCTTCGCCTTTTTGCCGTTGATCTCCTCGTCATACTGTGCCAGAATAGTGCCTTCGCCATCGTCATAATCATTAGGGTTGTAGCCTTTTAGCTTCTTTTTTAGATCCAGTCTCTCGGTGAGCTTCTCTTGTTCTTTAATGTTTAGGTTCTCAAGCTCATCTCCTTCTTCCTCATTCTCATCAATTGTCGTATCTTTCAGAGTAAGGACCTGTTCGTCTCCGTCTAGAAAGGCTGTTGAGTCGTGTGCAACCTTGATGCCAGCAAGGTCTTTGGAGGTGTACTGTATGGCAGCGGCAGCGGCAGCTTCTGCTGCAGCAAGTTCCTCCTCGAGCTTCCTTGCCTTATCAATCTTCTTCTGCCTCTTCTTTTGGCCTGTCAACCACGCCTTCGCATCCATGTCGCCACCTTCATCTTCTTCGCCCAGTCCCTTCCCTTCGAGAAGTGCAAACCGCTGGGCCTTTTCACGGGCCTTTCGTACGGCGGCAGCCTTTTCTTCGCGTCGTTTCTTGGCAGCCTCGTCATCCTGAACTTTCTTGTAATTGTCGTAAGCTTGCGCCTGGCGACTCTCAACTGTACTCGCTGGTTCTTCGCCATCTGAAGCCTCGGCTTGGGGCGATGCGGCAGCTCCAGGTACCGGCAAGGGCTTCATGCCCAGCGATATCCGGATGCGGTTCGTCTCTTCGATCGTTGCCGCGTCCATGATGCTTTGATATTGCGGCAGAGGAGACGGATCTGGTTGAATTGTCGCGAATATGAAGGAAAGTCGGCCTAAAGCAATGACTGTTGATAGCAGTAGCTTGCTAAGGCTTATCGCCAGCTAAATCAGTTTTGCCGATATATCTCCGTTCACGTGATAATCCCCACTAACCCAATCTTATCGCAACGCCATATAATGCCGTATCGTGAAATTTTCTTCTAGGCTTTCTCTCCTTCTCAACAAACTACGGATCTGTGCTCAGCGGTCCTCTGCGTTCACGCGTTAGGGTCGACTGCTGTGCAGCTCGATAACTCTATGGAGCCATCAACTTGCTATGGTGTCAATCATCCTATCGACAGGTCCAAGAACAACTCGGCCTCTGGCTGCCTCATTCGCCGTCGAAAGATGGCTTGAGTGTTGTGGCTGGAGGATTCGGGGGCCCCATATTCCAACCCTTTTTTCCAAGGCCGTCGGCCGATGAGGTTGAGGAAAACCATGGGTTGCCTACATCACGATGCTAGTACTCCGTATTAGCAGTTCTACAGCGGCCGTTGAGCCTCATGTTAGCCTTCTGACCCGATGATGCCATCTGACTAGCTGTACGGAGTAAATATGATTTAATTGTGCAACGGGGACGATGAAAAAACATGCACGAAGTAACCCCGATGAACCGGGCGTGGAAGAAAGGATCCCTTGTTGGTGGGGCGAATGGGAAACTGCTTACATGCCTCGTGACAAGTTTTGTCGGGCCACGGCAAGCCTCTTGGGATTCTGTCAGTGGTGATAATTGCTGTATGATGACAGTATGTTGGCTGTGTGTTGTAGCAAACGCACCAAACACCTCATCAAGCCTAGCTTGGCGTGTGCTTGGATGAGTTTGATTACTTACTCCATCGCGCCTCAATGCATGTGAAGATCTACATACCTCAAAGGAGCAGCTTGGCTACGACGCATTACCTCATGCAGCCCGGCCCTTTTTCCTGTCCCTTTTCCTCCGCTTCACACCATGTTTTTGTTTTCTCCCATCTCCAGCACGTGTGAGGCAGCGAGGAAGCTCGGCCTTGGCACAGAGATCCAGACGCATATGCGAAGATCTTGGTCCACTGCAGGCTGTCATCACGAGCCCTCGGTTGCTTGTGAAACACAACTCAGCTCTCCAGAGTTCGTAGTAACGCCGACTCGGCGTCTTCTGCGCCACATCCAGCGCAACTTGCATGATGCTAGAAGCTGAAAATTTCTCTAATTGATGCCGTCTCGCCCATCTTGTCGCTTCTGGTAGGCACCAGACACGTGCTATCAATGCAGAACACACAAAAGTTCCGGCTATGTAAATGGGATTCGCAAATTCGAGGCCGTTGAGTCTAGGGTAGGGCGACTAGTACCGGAGGCTAGAGGCGGTAGTGGGCGGGAACCTGGCAACTGCAAACTCAGAAGAGACATGAGCCGGGATGCTGCCCCACGGGGGAGTTGGAGATGCGGAGCAGCCCCTTGGAGCTGTTGAAGCTTGCTCGGAGCTTTTGCTGACTATCGCTGGTTCGTTTTCGCTTCTTCTCACCGTGCTTTGGATGCTAGCCGATGGCCTGCCTGCTCCCTGCTCCCTTGCTCCCTGCCTCGCCTCCCCTCCCTCCCCTTAGCTGCGCATGTTCTCCTGACAGCGTGACTAATGACGCGTTGCCAGCCTATTCGCCTGACGCATCCTGGCATCTGAGTCTAGCTCGTCACGCTGACCAGGCAGAGCAGCAAGCCGCGGGCATGATTGGGCCGTGCCCTGGCTGGCATCAGCTGGCCATCCGCTGCCACCCGAGACCGCATCACCGACTCGTCGGATCTCTCCGAGAAAGAGCTGATCCTGGGCGGCGAGACGATTGAAAAAGGCCGTCAGATCCCGTATTCAGAGGGAAAGAGAGAGAGAGGCTCGTCTGTCTTACATTCAGCCAGCCCGCGTGAAGAGGAGACGACAGAAGGATAGAAGAGCCGAGCAGGCAAGAGCTGAATATCCCTGCAACTGTCCAACTTCTGTTTATTGCCATCGCCGCTGCTTGCTCCTTTGTTTCTATCCCGCAGCCACTGAGTGCAACCCGCCATATTCAGCCGGCTTTTCTTTTCACAGGTTTGCACCGCCCGTCGCGGCACTTGGGCCCCGGAGAATCGGCCCTTTCACAGCGTTGCGGCCCTCAGTTCCCCATGGGGATGATCCGCACATCCACTCTTGGCCCTGTAGACCTTTTGTCGGTCCGAGTCGGACTAAACTGAGTGTTGAGAGTTGTACCTACGCACGACGTTGCGGGCAACAGCTGATCTCATTGGACCAAGTCGGCAAAACGAAAGCCGTTGTTGTTATTGCGAGAAGTACTCTGACTCGGGGCGCCGTATCATAAAGATGCCTGCCTTCGCCATGGACCTGGCCACGAGCCACTCGGCATCGGCTCTGTCTCTCAACGTTTCCTCTCATACGTCCTCCTTCATTCCGCCCATCATGCACGTGCTGTCGACTGCTGTGCTACTCGGCTCAGTTGCCGTCCAAAAGGTTCTGGGAAGACCAGGATCAAACGGCCTATCCGGCGTCACAAAACGATCTGTGGATGACTTTATCAACACGCAGACTCCCATTGCACTAAACAACCTTCTTTGCAATGTTGGCCCTGATGGATGCCGTGCCTTTGGTACATCGGCCGGTGCTGTGATTGCATCTCCGAGCACAACTGACCCAGACTGTAAGTTTGACTTATACCGGCATATTCCTGATATGTCAAGTTTCTTATACTAACACGAGGGTAATTAATCAGACTACTACATGTGGACGCGAGATAGTGCTCTTGTCTTCAAGAACATTGTCGACCGCTTCACTCAGCAGTATGATGCCGGCCTGCAGCGCCGCATCGAGCAGTACATTTCTGCCCAGGTCACTCTTCAGGGCATCTCAAACCCCTCTGGCTCTCTCTCGGACGGGTCCGGTCTTGGTGAACCCAAGTTTGAGTTGACTTTGAGCCAGTTCACTGGCAACTGGGGTCGCCCGCAGCGCGATGGCCCAGCTCTCCGAGCCATTGCCTTGATTGGTTATTCGAAGTGGCTCATCAACAACAACTACCAGTCAACGGTGTCAAATATCATCTGGCCCATTGTGCGGAATGACCTCAACTATGTTGCCCAATACTGGTTAGTACAAGCTCGACGTCTTTTCGTCTTGTTTATGACTAATTCCAACACCTTCACTTTAGGAACCAAACCGGTTTCGACCTGTGGGAGGAAGTCAATGGTAGCTCGTTCTTTACCGTTGCCAACCAGCACCGAGGTATGTATCAACATCTCATGTGCGATACTTAGTCGGAATTAAACAATGCTGACGAGTTCTCCAGCTCTTGTTGAGGGCGCCACACTTGCTGTCACCCTCGGCCAGTCGGGAAGCACCTATTCCTCAGTTGCGCCTCAGATCCTGTGCTTCCTCCAAAGATTCTGGGTGTCGGGTGGATACATTGACTCCAACAGTAAGTCCACCAGCACCATATGCTTTGATGAAGCGCGATACTAAACAGCTTGCTATAGTCAACACCAACGAGGGCAGGACTGGAAAAGATGCCAACTCTCTTCTCGCATCTATCCACACGTTCGACCCTAGCCTTGGCTGTGACGCCTCTACCTTTCAGCCTTGCAGCGACAAAGCTCTCTCCAACCTCAAGGTTGTTGTAGACTCCTTCCGCTCCATCTACGGTGTCAACAAGGGCATTCCCGCTGGCTCTGCTGTCGCCATCGGCAGATACCCCGAAGATGTGTACTTTAACGGAAACCCCTGGTATCTCGCCACGTTTGCTGCTGCCGAGCAACTTTACGACTCCGTCTATGTCTGGAAGAAGACAGGCTCCATCACGGTGACTTCAACTTCTTTGGCCTTCTTCCAGGAGCTCGTTCCCGGTGTCGCGGCTGGAACTTACTCCAGTAGCCAGTCTACCTTCACGAGCATCATCAACGCCGTCTCAACATATGCTGATGGATTCCTCAGCGAGGCTGCCAAATACGTTCCCGCTGATGGTTCGCTCGCCGAGCAGTTCGATCGCAACACCGGCACACCTCTGTCAGCTGTTCACCTGACCTGGTCGTACGCCTCGTTTCTCACCGCCGCGGCCCGTCGGGCTGGCGTTGTCCCCCCCTCGTGGGCCAGCAGCGGCGCTAACTCAGTTCCTTCAAGCTGCTCGGGAGCTTCTGTGGTTGGATCCTACTCGCGTCCTACAGCCACGTCATTCCCACCATCGCAGACCCCCAAGCCTGGCGTTCCTTCTGGTACTCCCTTCACTCCCATTCCCTGTGCTACCCCGACTTCCGTTGCCGTCACTTTCCACGAGCTTGCCACAACGCAGTTTGGTCAGACTATCAAGGTCGCTGGTAGCGCTCCCGAGCTGGGCAACTGGAGCACGAGCGCGGCCATTGCTCTGGATGCCGTCAACTATGCCACTAACCACCCTCTGTGGATTGGATCGGTCAATCTGGAGGCCGGAGACGTTATCGAGTACAAGTACATCAACGTGGGCCAGGATGGTTCCGTCACCTGGGAGAGCGATCCCAACCACACCTACACTGTTCCTGCGGTGGCCTGTGTCACTGAGGTGGTTAAGGAGGACACCTGGCAGTCATAATAAGTGAAAGCATTGAGGTAACAGAGTACAGATTGCAGATGGCTCATGGAAGATTGCCAATAGAACAAGTGGGATATATCGGGCAACTAGTAGGGAAGAATGCTCTCCACGATGATGCTTTATAGCATGTATATTAATTTCGCGGTTATGAATCAGACATGAATATACGATATGATATGGAATAGCTTCTTGTATGAACGAGTCTCACTGCTTGGCCAATGTTTGTACTAGCATGTGACTTGAACGAAGTCCCTTTGCATTTCGAAGCTAAACTAATAAAGAAATGAGCAATAATCAATAACTAGAGCATGTGCAACACTCCATTTGCATAATAGCAGACAGAAAAGCAATGTCGTTTCCATCCTGATGAACTAGATAGTGCCTAAAGAAAGTAGCAAACCCCTCTGCATCCTGGTTTGCTCAGTAGTATATCATCCTCTTTGCGTTTGCATTTGTTCTAATTGACCTATTTCTCTACGCAAACTCAAACTCAACCTCCCACTTGTTTTGGATATCGGTGAAAACGTTCCTCTGCCATATATCCACCGAGTTGACCTGCAGTAACTCATCAATCGCCGCTCGACTCTCATTACTGATGGCTTCGTTCAGGTTTAAGAGCAGCGTATACTTCTTCGATTCGATTTCTATCTTTTGTTCTTGATCTCTCAGACTCATTTGGGGTTGCCGATACGTGTCCATTTCGATTGCCTGATATTTCGGGATGTCGCGTCTTGTGGCTTCCGCGTCGCATTGGGCTAGACGGCAGACGCACCACTTGAGGCAATAAGGAGGGATATTAAATCTGTGCTTTGGGTCGCCTTGCAGGACCTTGAGAATAGTCGCGTAGGCGTTGAGGGCGTCTTCGTAGTAGTTGAACTTGGCATTGCCCTTTTCGGTGGAATGGGGAAGGAGAGTGGCGATGAAGACGCTGATGTCAGCATACTTGTTTAGTAGAGCGTTGGCATTCCTAAGGCTCGCACGCATTAGCTATCAATCAACAATGGAGGTTTGACACAATGCTCAAGCGAGGGGGAAAACGCACAGCGGCGCGTCCAAGCGTAAAAAGTTAGCAGCTTCTTTGTACGCGATGCGCGCTTCATCCAGGGCTGGCAGAATTTGACTCTCCAGCCACTTCAGATGCGCCTTCTCCTCGTCACTAAACGTTGTCTTCGACTGCAGCCACTGCAGCTCGTCGGCCTCATTGGGAGTCGGCTGTAATTCCTTCGCCAGATGTTTCATGCGTTCCTCATCCGCGGCAGTCAGCGTCTTCGAATTCAATAGATTCTGCCTCGCCTCTACAAGCGGGCCCGCAATGTCCGTCTCAGTTATCTGACCAATTGCATCGTACATTCTCGACAATCTTCTTAATTTACTTGAACTGGAGGACGACTCGGTCAATTTAATGGCCTTTTTTCGGCAGTTTATCGCCTTCGCTTTCACCTCGGCCTTTTCGTTGTCGTTGATCGGCCGCTTGACCTCCTCCATGAGGGCTCTTCGGTAAGCATCGGAGGCATGGACGTAGTTGTCGGGGGCCTCGAAACCATCACTGAGATTCTTCTCCTGTATTTCGGCTGCTTTTATATATGTAGCGGCTGCATCGAGAACTATTGAAAAGTCAACCACAACGATACGCCAGACAGGAGCTGTAAAGTCCCCATATGCTTTCATTGGGGGAGCTCTTAGTGGAGCGGAGAAACAAAAGGACGGAGAAGATACGTACAGCTACCATTCATCTCGTATGCCTGGGCCGCATTCCTGTAGCATTCGGCAGCTTGCTCATATTTCTCTTCCGAGCCGCCAAAGAAACTCCATCCGCTCTTGCCCTTAGCCACGAGCTTCTCGGCCTACCGTCTCAATCTGTTAGCTAAGCGCGTCCTCATTTCCTCAGCTTCAACCAAGAGACAAACGAGAGGCGAACCTGTTGGATGAGAGCCTCAGGATTATTCATGATGCCGGCAATCCTCGAGTCGAACGGTATCAAATGGCGGAGCGGTGTGTTTTTAACAAGTGCGTCATACAAAGTCGCTCGAATAGATGGAAAGTAATAAATGTCAGGCCGGACATGGGGTTGAGGCGACATGGTGTCTGGCTGTTTCGGAGTTAGAGCTATATGTACCCGGTTATCAGCAACTGGTTGAAACTGGCCGTAGAAGAGCCGGAAGTATGTTAAGCGCGACTTTGGCTGGACTATGACGATGTGAGGAAGCTGGCAGTGGGGGGTTGGGGCGCATCTGACTATCCTCCAAGAGGCTGGAGTTTGGATGGATACTGCCAGATGCGGACTAACCCTGCTCCGCCCGTCTCACTCGTACACAGTATTAATAACATTTTGTACTCATTTGTGGCAGGAAACAAAATCAGATCAATGAGTGGACAATATCAGTTACACCAGCTGATATTCTTGTTTCAAAGCATCCAAGATATCGTCATTCACTTCTCACAAAAATCTCTATTTTCAATCTAATCGCCACAAATGTCTCTCTGCGCCAGATGCCGTCTATCATGCCTCAGGCAAAACCTTCGTCCCAGGCAAACAACAGCCACGGCCTCTCTATCAACCAAGTCCTCACCATCCTCAACAGCTCACGATATCCTCTCCAAGCCAACCTGGTCCGTCAGCTCTCTACTTCCATCTGAATCACACTCCGCACCAGAAGTCATCACTCCATCTCAATTGCACCATCTGCTGCGTCTATCTGCGCTCCCCTTGCCCAAATCCCCAGCCGAAGAGCAGTCCATGATTGCGACGCTCCAGAGCCAGCTACAGTTTGCGCGGGCGGTACAGAGAGTCGACACCAAGGGAGTGGAGCCGCTTCGAGCTATTAGGGATGAGACAGAAGCTGCAGTCAAAGAGATGACCATTGGGTTGAAAGATCTAGAGGAGGTGTTGGCGAAAGAGACTCTTGTAGGCCATTATCAAAGACCTAGGAGGGCCAAGGAACGCATTGAATCTAACGCTGAGAACTGGGATGCACTGGCAACGGCATCAAGAAAAGCTGGAAAATACTTTGTCGTTGAGAGTGGGAAGAAAGCTGAAGCTGGGGAACCGTGAATGCCATTTCTGTCTTGTTCGACATAGTCTGCTGTAACCCTATGGTATATGAATCGGTATATGCCCAGCTGAAGGCTGCCGCCTTTGTCCATCTCTGTTTTTTTCTTTTTCTTGTACGATACCCTTGATAACAAGCAATAAAGCCATATTCCCTCCAAAGAAAGAAAAAAAAAAAGTTAAGAAATTATGCCGTGTTCCTCGTTTCTTCCTCGTTTCGATGTTCAAATAATGCCGCCGTATGTTCCTCATTTCCGTGCCAGCATCCAAAAACCATGACAATAACCCTGAAACCCTTTAAGCAAACCTAAACCATTTGTTTAACTCCAATCATGCGCTGCCTTCCTTGAAAGATATATTGTGCTACTTGGGAACCTCTTTACCCGTATCCTTTGGCTTGGGCTTTGGTATCTTTTCGTAAGCATTTGGACTTGGTGCCCTCTTCTTGCTGTTCCTTTTGCCCCGTCCGTGGTGATGTCTGTGTCCATGATCATGAGCGTGACCACAGTCGTCTTTGTCGCCGCCAGCCTTCTTTTTGCGTCTAGATTCACCCTCTGAATCCGAATCCGAATCAGATGAGGAATCGGACGATGATTCGTCGCTGGATTCGTCAACTCCCTTGGGCCGATGGTATATGCAGCACACTATCCACAACTCTGTCAGCTTCATTTTCCAGCTTTCCTCTTCGTTCCGTCGCGTAGCAGCCACAATAACAAAGGGAAAATACAACATAGTCATTGGCACTGCTCTGCGAAGCTTCCGCATACACATACCTTTTGAACTTTTGCGACCCAAACCCTCGTTATCAACCACGTCCTCAGCCCACTGCACCGACCTCCCATTCGAAGTATGCCCTCCCCTCAAGCGCAATATCACCCTGGGCGAACTCTCCGCCGCCTCCGGCCGAATAGTATCTGTCGTCGTCTGTGACGCCGGAGGCGCCTGCGCGCTGCGCTCCTGCTGCTGCGACATGGTGGTGGCAATGGGCGCTTTGATCTGCACGGAATCTAGATCGACGGGGAGATTCTCAGGTTCTTGCTTTTGTCTGGATTCTCGGATTCTTGCTTTTGTCTGTGGCGTGCCTGTTGATCACGCAACGCTAAATGAAAAGAAGGACTTGAAAAGCCTCTTCTGTGTCGGTATGCGGAACGGCGCAGGTTTTGTGTGTGGGTTTCGGAGGGGGGAGATGGATAAGGAATGATTTGACAAGGCGGGATGTTTTGTTTTTCGTAGATGTCATCGATAGGCAAAAAAACGGCTAGGAACAGGTATTGGCCCCGCGGGTCCCCCAAAATGGGCATTTACCAGCCCTGTCAGGTGGCGTCACTCAGTAAAAATCACCCGTAGTTTAAGGTTCTAGACTCGTCGTCTGCCCATCATTAATAAGACGATACTTTTCTGCAATACCTTGCTTTTGTTTATTTCTTGATTTTCAGTCTTCGGTTAATATGTGCTACCTGAGTGAATTTATCCATCTATCTATACAAAAATCAATGACATTGGGGTGTGGTCATAATATACATTGCATACAGTCGTCATTAGAGTAAGGTGGTATTGTACACGGCATCTGGCATGTGATACCAAATCATGCATCGTGGTGCTCGCCCCTTCGCTGCTTTTCAAGCTTCTTCGCCCCCTTCATGCTTCTTCTTGGGCGGCTTTTCTTGTGTTCCGCCAGCTCGCGTGGCTTGTTGTTCAGCCATCCGTTAATCGGCTTTCTCGAGCCAATAAACTTGCCCTCCGGAGAATATATGTCAACAGCCGGCCAGTCTGACGACTCTTGAGGCTGCAGCTGCACCTTGGGCTCTGTGGCTTTGTCGTAGCCGGCTGTATCCCTCCTCATGCTGTACATGTCTGAAAATGGGTCGCTGGTATTGCGCGGCGTTTCTTTTGGTCTTGTCTCTTGTTCAATTTCTCTAGGTGCGTTCTGAGACGCAAGTATGCGCTCCAAAGCTCGTCTGCGAACTTGAGCGACGATCTCAACGTACCCAACGCCTTCAATGAGGATATCAACAGACAGCACACGGAATGGTAGCTGCTCAACGCTCAACCCAATTGCGCTCTTCCTGGTTAATGGTCCAGCTCTCTTTTTAGTTACATCGTGGTCGAGTTTGAATGTGCCAGCGTGTTTCATCTTGTCTCCAGCTCCTGGCAAAGTGATATTTTCAAGGCCAATGGATTGGTGACTTTGGCCTTGGAATGCGATGGCCTTTTCCGTTGAGGTCAGATGCTCGTGAAGTGGCGTAAAATTGTACATGAGAAAGATCATGTCTGGAGTTCGAGGAGTGATTCGAATCAATCCTCCACCTAGAATAAGCGAGGACCCCGGCTTGACAGTAACCTGCTCGGGAATGATGCGCTTTTTCATAATGAGCGACTGCCTATGCTCCTCCTTTACATACAGCTCAAGATCACTGCGCGCCAACCCCGGCAGATCGATAAGCTCTCCCTTGCCATTGCCAAAAGGGATGCGGATGGGAGACGCAGTTGTTCCTGGTAGTGACGAAACGATGGGCATGTCTGGATAATTCTGGGCCGGCCGGGGGGGAGGAAGGAGAGATCCAAAATTGACAGTCGCTAAACTCTCGTCGTCCTCATTCGTCGTTGGTTTACCGGTAGATACGGCTCTTGGATGCGTCGAACCGCTGGCTCGCTCGGGCTTTTCGATCATTCTGCCCTTTGGATAGATGGCTTCAAAAAGCTGACTCTTCCCCACGTTGACTTTACCAACCATCCATCCAGCGCCGCCACGATTCCAGACGTCCTCCTTGACTGTCTTGGTCCACCATCCTCGTCTCGCGCTGACACACCTGACATTGCCCAGGCGGATTCTCTGGCCAAGTCTCCCAAGTGCGTCGCGCAAAACCTCTTTTAGATAGGGCATCATGGCATCCACCATCTCCTTGGTCGGGCCCAAGAGATCACCCCTTGTAATAATGAAGCTCATCTCGGTCTTGCGATCGTTCTGGTACTTGTCCGCTCGGGAGCGTCGATTGCGCGTGCGCAGTGGAACGTCACCCAGCAGCACATTGAGCCGCGGAATGAGAGACATGGGGAAATCGGCGGCATCGATGACGTGGTAGATATGGTTATACTTGTGAGGCGACTCCTCAATTGTCTCTCGCAGAGACTCGACGCTTGGATGGTACATGGCGACCTTGGCAGTGTCGCCTTTTGTGCTATGATGTAGCAAGTCATGACAACGATCGCAAACAGGTGCCTTTTGGTGTGATGATACTGTGCGCAAGTTAGCACGAGGCCATATTCAAGTTTCAGAGTCAAGATGTATCATACAGCTCATGGTCTCGTTTTCTGTCCCATCGCCTTCGACAAGCGTCGCGGGATCCAAACCAAGCTCTTTCAATCTCCCCTGGTCCAAAGATTCTAGCGTAGCATTGACAATCTTATCTTCGTCGTCTTCCAGAGGACTCGAACGCCGCGCGATGGGGTGTAGCCATTCTCTCACCCTCCTCTTGCTCACATCATAGTATCCAAGCTGCTCAGGGTCCTCAGTCTGCGTGAATGCGCCACACCCAGAACACGTCAATGGCAATCTTCGAACAGGTTTCTCTAATGGCTCGGACAATGGTGATGCCGTAGCAGATTCGGTATTGCTGGATAGAGCCTCGGTGTGGTTTGCTCGTCGCTGAGAAATGCTCGTTGAAGCTCTTAGACTTATACTCGAAAGCTTGCTTGAGAGTCCAACAACTGCAGGACACAGATATAAAGGCAGTCCCGTTGAAGGCGTAGCTTCGCCTACCCTTAGGGCCTGCCTAAGCAGCCGTGCCGTCAGCGCCCTATGCATTGTCGCTGAAAGAATTGCGTTGAATCACAGTTCATAGAACATGATAAAAAAAAAGGTGTCTTATAAAAAAAGTAGATCGACCCTTCCCAAGAAAATCGGCGGCAGTTGACATCCCCCACTGTCGCGTGGTTCACCCCACCATAAAAAAAAAGTCCCGGATGATTAGCCGGCCCGCCAAACTTCCAGCAGTTTGCAGTGCGATTTTCTGAATTGGACCAACTTTGGATGTGAGATTGAAACAGCCCGTTTGCGATAATTGCTGCCCGTCAAACCCTTTTAGCAATTGGACCCTCGCAATAGACGAGGTGCAAAGACACAGGCCAAGATGAGGTCATTAGGAGAGCGGTTAAACCTGCTTCGAAAGGTAACGTCTTGAATCTCTCGTCATGGTGTGACAATCGCTAACCAAGAACTTACTACAGAAAGTAAGAAGATCCAATGCCTATACACTCTCGTTACGAACCGAACTCGAACTTACGCAGCCCTCACGCAGCTCATTAACATCAGATGCGGCCCCGGCGCAGCGATCCTCCCCGCGGAGGTCACCCGGATACACATGGACTTCGCCCTCCGTCTAAAAGGCGGCCACATGGGAGCTAGGTTCGTTTCGTTCCCAAAAACAGCTTCTCACGATACCTTCAAAAGACCGCACATCTCTAACGGGCAAACCAATCAAACAGGAAATTCTGG
Organism: Trichoderma harzianum CBS 226.95; assembly: GCF_003025095.1. NCBI lineage: Eukaryota > Fungi > Ascomycota > Sordariomycetes > Hypocreales > Hypocreaceae > Trichoderma > Trichoderma harzianum. The sequence goes on along the minus strand of NW_020209252.1, from coordinate 1,997,890 downwards.
AGAGAATACCTCCCCCGCCTGAAATACCACAACCCCTCCATCCCCATGATCGTCAACCGCCACGACCAGAACCAGCTCCCCCCAACCATGACAATCTACCTCCGCAAGGCTGAAGCAGCCCCAGCATCGTCCTCTTCTTCTTCCGAACCCATCGCCCAGCCCTCATCCTCCCGGACGAACCTCTCCAAGGCGCAACCCCCCACCGCGGACGAGCGCGTCGTCCACATCGACATGGCCAACAAGCACTCATCACATATCCTCGAGTTCTTCATGGCCGAGACCCGCGCCGTTCCGCTGCAGCCTACAAACGAGGAGATTGCCGAGATGCAGGCCCTTGAGACACTACGCAAGAACGCAGAGGTCGACCGCGAGAGGGTGCGACTGCTGAGACTAGAAAAGAAGAAGGAAGAGGATATGCTGAAGCGAGCTAGAGCCGCGGGTGGTATGGCAGAGCAAGAGGAGGTTTAAAAAAAAAAAAAGAAGAAGATAGATATTTGTACGATAAGCGGTTGTTTGAGTATATGGCAATGTATCGTCCAAAAAAAGAAAAATACTATGGGCTGAATGATAAATATGACACATGTTCAATCCCCCCAAGTACCGCAGATGCTCAACGACGGTTGGCCTACATATAAACTAATCTAGGGGTATTGTGTAATGCTTGACCGCTCTAATCCATGATAAATATGTCCAAATATGCCGAAAAGCCAAGTAATCGAATGGCGACTGCGATATGAATGATGTTGAGTTGACAACGGTTGCCGACTATTTATTTGAGACCGAACCCTTCACTCTCATGAACTGCTCTCCACAACATTGATTCTAGCCTTTCCTTTGAAGCATAACGCCAGAGAGATAACATATTGAAGCAAGTTCTGGCAATGGGATACCTCCCGCAGTCATCACCCAGACAAGACAACTTGATCGTTAGCGAGGCGGCCCCCATCGCCGGTATGCGGTCACTTCCAGTGACAAATGTAAGTAGCTTGCGTTGGTCACTAGGAGTAGCCTGTTGAAAAGTCTCCCAGAACCAGCCAATGACCGGCTCTGTTTCTTCAGGTTGTTTGCTCTCCCAATTATCATACTCCGCCACAGCTCTCAACGACGCGATATCCAACGGCTCATCAGACCCCCTGATAAGGAGTTCAATCTCCTCAGGCCGGAAAAGGGAAAACGCATTGCCGCCGCAGACCGTGTAAAAGCCCCTCTTGAAAGGCTCAAACTGTCTCTTCACTGCAATGTCGAGAACGTGCCGTACGTAAAGATCGACGTATTCTCGCCGATTCTCATTTGTCACGGGCTTGCTTTCGCCACCGGGACAGAGAGGTACCTGTACCTTGGAGCCATATCTATCAGTTTCAATGACAAAATCCAAGCAAAACGTTTCTTCGACATCTCCATCAAAAGCTAAAAGTTGTCTTAACCCATTTGCAAGTCGTGGGCGGTACTCAGCCAAATCGTCTAGCGTATATCTCATCGGTGGTCGATGCTGTATGATTGATCCAGGGGGAGAAGGGGCTGAAGCAATGAGTTTTCTGAAAGCAAAAGGAGGCAGGGCAACATCCAAAATGGTAGAATTGTAGATAGCCAAGCCCATGACAACGCCAACCAAAAAGAACTGATCAGCGGGCTCGAACGAGTTTGAGTTAAAGTAGCAATACTGCGAGTCGTCGTCATAGATGAACATTCCTATATTTGAATTAGATTGAAGAGCTCAGCAATTCGTATGCATGAGAATCAACGTACCATAGTCGGGATTGAAAACCTCCCGGATGAGGAGCAAGAACCATTCTTTACGGAGACCACCCGCATCTATTCCCTCCTCTCCCTGAAACGAAATGCGGAGACCTTTCTTCAAATCTTCACCACCACTGCCAATGACGCTACTCACAGCTGTTAAACTGTCGTCAACAAGGCAGTCGCGACGCACATCAAGGACCAGGTATTGGTTGATGTTCCTTCGAGTCATGATGCTATCGAAAAAGGCGTCCCGAGCTTTGCTTTGCATCTGTCGACGGGCATCGTGCTCTAGGATGTGCGTTTTTGCCCATACACTCAAGAGAAACGGGTATTGGCAGAAGGAGAATTTACTCCTTTTAGACTCCCATGATTCAAAATCGTCAATGAGATCGGCGTAATCTATCATGGAATTGTAGAAATCAGTGGGTGGTAGAAAGTATCCGCCAATACGAGTTGCTCCGTTCCAGGTAACTTGGCTGTTTGGATGAGCATCCTCACCGCGGCGATTCTGCGACAGGTTGTTTGCAGAAAACAAAAGGGATAGCACACGGGAAGCAGCTTTGATCTGCCAGTCATCTGAGTAGGAAATCACCTTGGGTGGCTCCTTGGACTTCTTCGTAGGTCTAGGCCCGCCAATCGCATCATGAAGAGACGCACCGCCGTGTCGACCAGCCCGCATCTGTGGTATCAACCCAGCTGTCGGATCCACTGTTTGCTCAGTCTGCTTCTTTTCGCTTTGTCGAATCATCCTATATGTCAAAAACCCCGATGCCAGCTCCTTCACTTTAATGAAGCGCGCGGCATGGTATCTAGCCAGCCAAGTTATCATTTGGTTTTGGCACTCTGGCGATGCATTCGATATTAATCCCAGTATTCGTTTAACGATTCCAGAATGCTGCCCTGATAGGAGACCTGTATTTCCAGCAGGGCGATTTACATCCGTTGGCCTCGAACGTATAGGCTGGTTCATCTCGGGCTGGAGTAGCCCTTTAAAGCTTTCATTATCCGAATGAAGAGACGGATTCTCCATGATGATCAGAAGGAATCGAAGATCCATCGGGTCCTTGATTGGGCGGCCGGGTCTTTTCAGCAAGTTTTCTGTGACTTTCAACAGCAACCGCTGAGTGTGATCCTGACCCTTGAGCACATCCTGCTCGATGGCACGAAGTTCTTGCTCAGCAAGATTGCCCAGAGAAAGATCCGCCGAGACCTCTTCGTAGATTTGGAACCAGCCTTCCGCTGCATTGTTCACGACTGAGTACCATTCATCAATATCGGCCCAATTCAACTGCGGTGACCTTGTTTGTGGAGATGGCCGGTGAACATGGACAGGCTCCTCCTTGTTGGGAGTCTTCTTCGGTGCCATTGTGTCCTGGCCGGTCCACCATAGCCCATTTTCCGCAACGTCGCCCAATAGTAGTAATTTTGGGTCCAAATCAACTATGGGGGAGTCAACCTCCAACTGAGATGGCCTACGAGGCGCACTTTTTATCTGTGCGGGCTGCCGCACGTCCCTTGAGGGGACCGAGGGACGTCGAGGGGTATCACTTGCGGATCTCGAGGCATATCGGGGATGCTGCGTGGAAAAGGAAGAGTTGATACATTCAAAGTTATTGAAACAATTTGTAATGTAGTCTTCTAATTGCTTGAATATCTTTCTAGGGTCATCAGGCGGGCCAGCAGACCGATCTCGTGGGCGCGGGCTGACATGATTATGGTTGCTGTTGGGTGGCGGGCCTCTCAACCTGGGTTGCTCATTGGAAGATGAAGGATATGACCTGGACATGGCGACTGGAGGACTGGCGCCTGCGGTATTGAGATGCAGTGTTGGCTCCTCGTCAAAGGTATACTTGGTGACGGAACCCTTTCTTCCTGGAGTGATATCCAGTGGTCCATGAGTCCGTATGGCAAGATCTGGATGTAGTCGATCTTGCCGTAGCGGCCAATCGTCGCCAGTCTGCTCAACCTGAGCCTCAGCTGACAAGTCGCGAAGCCTCCTGAGAACATATGATCGCAGATTTTGCCGGACCAGATGTTTTGTTTGATCGAGAGAGATGGGCATATTGAGTTGGCCAAAAGGACTCGTCCTGGGACCTTGCCCCGGCGCCATACCAGGAGAATGCGGCGGTTGCTTTGATGACGAAGGCCCTGGGCTTGTGTCATGGCGCTGTTTGGAGCCTTGGCTATCAACACTAATTGGAACCAAGTCATTGATGGTCATGCAAATGGTACACTTGAAGACCTTTAACTCCTTGGGCCACTTTACGAGCGAGGCACATGTCATACAATTGCCGGTAGCAAAGTCCTTGCTCATGGAGGGGTTCCCTCGTTTGTGCGTCTGTACCGGCCTGTTGCTCGGAGCAGGGCCACCGATTGCTCTATCCACGTCGACGGAGGGCTTTGAAGCCGAGCCCTGCCTCCTACGGCCGTTGAAGAGCGACGGAAACGGATTGCTCATGGAGCGGGAGTGGTTCGGCTGGCGGCCGCGATTTTGCTGCGAAGACGGTTCGGCGTTGGCGTCGCCCTCAGAGTCGGAAGAGCTGAGGTTGGGATTCACTCGCGCGTGGGTCGTCCTGGATTTAGCAAGTCGTCGTGTGAGCGAGACTGGTGTATCTAGAGCGTCTGAATGCAGCCGGCTGATGAGGTCGGTCTCGTCTCGCGGCGTAAACTCAGATCCGCGTCGGGCAGTGGGAGTGGGATATGGAGGGGCCATCTCTGCGGTTGCCGAGGCGGCTATGATACGATGCTCCTACTTGTGGCGGTTGCGAGCGACGATGGCAGCAGCATCTGTGTCTGGAGAAGGCAGAAGGCGTCGACGGCTGAAAGAACGGACATATGATCTACTACCAGCAGCAGCCAGGCATGTACAAGTAGCGCTCCAGGCATACGAGCACAAAGCATACGAGGCACAGCACAAAGGCGCAGGCACAGGCAGGCCGCCGGCGCACAGGGATGGCCGATGAAGAGGACCAGGGGCCCCAGGGAGGCTCTGCCCCCTTTGGTTTGATGAAGCGAGGTATGGAGACGTCACTGGCTGTAATAGATGTTGGATAATTGGTGGGCTCTGTCGAGAGGGAATCGCGAGAACGAGGAATCGTACGGACGGGTGGAAGTGGGCAGTTGGTCGATCGGCAGGGGCTTGAAAGTCTATATTTTCAGTTGGACGAGGTTGTATCGAATCGCTGGGCTTGGATGACTTCAGCGCACGTGCAGGGGAGGATCGGTAATTGGCAATGCACTCAATATTGTGTTCGTCACCAGTGGGAATCCCAGTCGCAGATACAGGGAAATTGGACAAGGAAAGGAAAAAGACAAGACAATGACAAAGGCCGGCGGAGGAATTGCTTTGCATCATGGGGCTGCGCCCACGAGTTTGTTCCCCTCCAGCGTGCATCAAATGCCGGTCGTACCCCTGACGCCACAGCCCGGACGCTTGGGAGGCGTTGGCTCTAGCGCCTGCAGTCTTACCTAAATCATTATGCACACTCATCCATGGATATCCATTTATAGAAGAATATTCTTTGGAATCAGTCAGTGACAATGCAATACAATCATCGTGATACAAGATCAAGCTGTGCGTATTTTTTTTTTTTAAGTTTAATATTTTTAATTTTCTATATAAGACTAGCAAGCACCATTAATTATTCTTTTCTAGCTATAAACTGCGCAACCACAATAGCCAGGCCTTTTTTTTTTTTGGTTTCGTTAGATGCAAATTACTCTACAAGGGACACTTGCTCAGCCATCCCTAATTGTAACCCATCCCAGACGCCATCTTTCGCTCATACATGTAGAAAGTTCCCTTTTTCGGATCTCTTCCGTTTACAGAAGGAGTTCCAGGGGGTTCTCGAGAACCTTCTTGAGCTCACGCATCCAATCGGCACCGGTGGCACCGTCAACGACCTTGTGGTCGAAGCTGCCAGTAACGGTAATCTGGTCATCCCACTCAACAACGGTCTCACCATCCTCGTCCTTGGCGGGCACGGCGACCTTTCGGGTGGTGCCAACAGCCAGGATAGCGGCCTGGGGAGGGTTGATGACGGCAGTGAAGTGCTCGACAGCATCGTTCATGCCCATGTTGGAGATGGAGATGGTGCCGCCCTGGTACTCCTCGGGCTTGAGCTTGCCATCGCGCGCCTTCTTGGCGAGCTCCTTGACCTTGGAGGAGATGGACTCCAGGCCACGGGCCTCGACACCGGTAACAATGGGGGTGATGAGGCCAGTGGGGGTGGAGACGGCGACAGAGACGTCGACAGTGGAGAATTGACGGATAACATCACCGCGCCAGCTGGCATTGGCGGCGGGGACCTTCTTGGAAGCGATACCAATGGCCTTGATGAGGAAGTCGTTGACGGACAGCTTGTACTTGCCCTCGCCGGAGGCGTTCAGGGCCTGTCGCAGCTTCAGCAGCTTGGACACGGAGATGGAGCTGCTGACGTAGAAGTGAGGGTTGGTCTGGGTAGACTCCAGCAGTCGGTTGGCAATGGTCTTTCGCATTCCGCTGATGGGAGTGTCCTCAAAGGTGGCGCCGGGAGCGGCAACGGCGGGGCTGGCGACCAGCTTCTTGACGTCCTCCTCGGTGATCTTGCCTCCCTTGCCAGAGCCCTTGACGCCATCCAGGCTGATACCCGAAGAACGGGCAAGTCGGACGGCAGCGGGGACAGCATTGGGTTCACGGTCGAGAGCGGTCTGGAGTCTGCCCTCGGAAGCGTACTGCTCAGGAGCAGAGGTGGACTGAGGGGTAGAGGCGGGGGTTGATTCAGGAGCAGGTTCAGAGTCCTTCTTGGCCTCGGGGGCAGGGGCGCTGCCGCCGGCATCTTCCAGAGAGAACTTTTCGAAAGCGGCGATGTCGGTGCCCTCCTCGACCAGGACAGCGATAGGCTATGGAGCGAATATGCTTAGCATCGGAAAGAGACGGAACGAAACAGAAGAGGCAGAAAACGACTTACGGTGCCGACAGCGACGTCCTTCTCGCCAGCCTCCTTGAGGATCTTGGCAATAACACCCTCCTCCTGGAATTCAAAGTCCATCTGGGCCTTGTCCGTCTCAAGCTCAACCAAAACCTCACCGGGGGCGATGGCATCGCCGGGCTTCTTCTGCCAGGCACCAATGTTGCCAGCCTGCATTGTGGGCGACAATGCGGGCATCTTGATCACCTGGTGGCTGGGGAATGAGGCATAGTAGCGGACTACGTGCGCAGTGAAGCCAGTTCGCAGGGCCTGGTGAGTAGGCGCGAGGATACGCCTCCGAAGAGCGGCGCTGAGCATCTTGGAAAAATGTCTCTCACCTGTGAGAGAGATGCCGGGGCAGGCGGGCAAGTGGACGGGCGGCGGAAAAAGGGCGGGCGACGTGAGGCACGAGGAGATGCTCACGGGATGATCGCAATTGACGCTGTATCCAAGGGTGAAGGAGGGACAAGCGAGGGCCCGAGGGTTGTTGATAACACAATGGTCGAGGTGACGGACAAGTCGTTCAAAATCCCTTGGGGCTAGATTTTTGCGTTGAGCTCTTGCGCCTGGAAGCTTTGGGACCTAGCCCTTATTGGGGCTAGCGCCATTGGCCATTTCAACGCTTCTGCGCCATAAAAAAGGCCCTGTTTTGCGTCCATATCAGATAATGGATCAACTCTGCTGTGGTATTTATTAGTGCTCCATACTAACGGTAATGAAGAGTAAGCGGGAGGATTCCCATGCATGTTCCACCAAGGGCGCCATTTTCTGGGCTCGGCGAGATGAGTTTGCGGACAGTATCCAATGGGTCAAGAGGTGAACCTGGCCAAGAGATGATTGTTTTTTCCCTCTGTTTTAATTGTATCAATTGGGCCCTACGATTGAGCAAATTGACATCAATTGAAACCTTTTCAGCCAGTGGGCTACTTGGGTGCAACACACATGTACTCTGTAGGTACATTTACTCCATAACGAAACACGTAAAAATACGCCGGAACTTAATCACCGATCGTACCTTAATATCCAGGTGCAGTGATAGGAGGAGAGTGGCCTTTGACATCAAGACAGTAATCGCGATGATTGCTAAGTTCTTGTCTATCATCATCACTCAAGCTCGAGGTTATCTTGCCAATATCATCATCTCTCCGCCCTTTCAACAGATCCTTCCGCAACAAGAGACCCAAGTTTCGCCAGGCCGTTGATATGATCGCCGTTGCCGTAGCCATGACTCCTAAGCAGGAGGAAACGTCGTATTCAACGTACTTACATGTACCAGCAGATATCTGTCAATTAGCCCTCTGCCGGATGGACTCAGCAGTCTTTTTGATCTCTGTGGTGAGCTTTGGACGGCTCTTGGGTCAGAATGGCTAGAAATCGCATCCTAGACCAAAGTCGTAAAGCACCATGATGAAATCCAACCAGAGAAGTACCAGATAAACAAAAAGTATTGCAATAGAAGATCAAAAGAGTGCAGATTCGAATCAGAAGTTAAAGTTTGATGTTCTGGTGCCTACGCACCTACCTCTTGATAGTGTTGATGCCATCTGCCTCTCAACTTTAAACTCTTCCTTCTCTATCTTCACCTTTGTTTTCCTCCCTTTTCCTTTCTTTTCTATACGCACATTTTCTAAACCATCCAGGTCATCGTCTTCCTTCTGAACTACTTCCGATTATCGATCTCGCTCTCCAGCCACCGAGTTTCGCTCATTCTCTCCTCCCGTTGTAACAAAATGTGGGAAACAGTCAAACATAAGAAGCAGGGGAATCAGGGGATAGACAAACAAGAGAGGGAGAAGGGAGGGAGAAGCAAGCAATACTGGCAGAAGCAACGCCGGGAGAAGCAAGAGAAAAAGAGGCAGGAAAAAGAGAAGCAAGAGAAAGAGGAGCAGGACAGGGAGAATAAGGACAAGGAGAATAAGGACAAGGAGGAGCAAGAGAAAAACACGCACGAGAAGCACGAGAAAGACACGCACGAGAAGCACGAAAAGCACAAGAATGAGGAGCAAGAGAAGCACAAGAAGCAAAATGAGACTGCCCTTGATTGGCTCCAGCAACAGGTTCAGGCCCTCAAACAAAAGTACCAAGCATTGGAACAAGGCATCCAAACGGTCAAGGGAAATAATCAGAAATTCGGTGAAGAGATCGACCAACTACGAGAGGAGGCGCGGAAAGCCTTTGAAGAGCTTCAGATATTTTACACAGAGGCAGTAACTGGAGAGGCTCATGAGATGACGCAGGAAATGCGCGATCAGGTACGAGAAGATGAGGACTTCTTTGAGGAGCTCATTCAAGAGGAGATGCGATCAATTGCGAGAAGATGAGATGCTCCCCGAGGAGTAGACGCAGGCAGCCAGTGAGGGAGAAAAGTCGATGCAGTTTTTATTGATATGGGGAGACCGCCTCACACGACAAATACTCATTGTCGTGCGTCCCCCGGTCATTTCGCAGATTACATATTGGAGAAGCTGACAAGATTCAGGATGGAATATCTTCTCCACAGAGTTTTCCTTGCCGCCATGTTCCATCTTAACCCAACGACCCGCAACATCTATATTCCAAGGTTCCTCACGTCCATGTCGTTTATGCAGACCATGAACGGTAAGCGCAATCTCTCCTTCATCCGTCATTGAGGTTACTGACTATCGATGCCAGTGTTGAAGCTGTGCGAAGTCTTGTACATTCTTTTACATTCTACTTAATGAGGTCTGGATAGTTATACAATACTGATAACAGCCCCCTTTGACAGCTCTCCTTTGTGATATTCGGATCCCTCGTGTACTTGATGTCTCTCAGCGCCTTAGGCTCTTCAAGTTACTTCAGATATCCCAAATTTGTATTGACATCTACCGAAATTCCTCTTGACTCTCTGCTACCGTAGCAATCCTGGCAAGATATCAAGCGAGAAGTCCTGCACACTCATTCGCAGCGACATTGATGATATGGACAAGAATATCAACCAATGATATGGACGATAAATCCACTTCGTAAAATTATAAAAAGCCGAAGAGTTCTGATTCATGTACTATGCGTTTAGCCGCCATTGACATATGCACTCAGTCAGCACCCTTTTTATCCATTTCCGTGTTGGGCTTTTTTTCGGCACCTTGCCGTGCAAATGAATGTCGATGCCCGGCAATAACAAATGACAGCCCAGAGCTTGACTCGACCTTGATTCACACGACCAACAAACATTTGCCAAGTCAAAGCGACCTTGTCACTTTAAGCCGGACATGCATAACGTAATCCGAATCCCGCATCGCTTGCTTGCACGACCCAAGCGAGCTTGACAAACAAAGAAAAAATAAAATAAAAAATCTAAGCAAAACAATAAGAGGTCGGGTATAAACTCGAGTCAGGTGCCATGGCCGAGAATGCATATGGCAGCCAGGAATCGGCATCGGAGCTGCCTCCGCTGGAAGAGCTGCTTCGCGAATATTCCGGCAGCAAAGGCGAGCAGACAATCAGAAATCAGGGGGATCGTGGTGACGATATTTACAATGATAAAAACACCAGAGATGAGGAAAACACCAGAGAGAGCAGCACCGACAAGGAAAACGCCAGGAAGAACAGCATCAGCACCAGCACCAGAAGCGATAGCATCAGCACCAGCAGAGACAGCGTCAGCATCGACGACGACGACACCAGCACTGAAATGGCCAGCGCAACCAGCCATGGCAAAGACGACAGCTCCGACGATCTCGACTTCATCCCCCCTCTAACAAACACCTCCGCCGCCATCTTCGTCCCCATCACAGAGTCCACCAATCTTCTCTCCCCTCCCCAGTTCGTCCCCGGATCATACGAATATCATCGCGCCGCACTCACCATCGTCACCAATCATGAGGCCTCAGTCCGGAACAACATCCAAGCCTACTACCAGCGCGAAATGCGCCGCATCAACCGCGAGGCAGAAGCCCGCGACCCATCCTTTGACTACTTCACCGCCGTCGCAGAAGTGAGGAAACAGCATGAACCCGCGCTAAAGGACGACTTGGACAGCATCATTGCAAAGATGCGCGAGCGCGACAATCCCGCCACGGACTACAGCGTCAAAAGCGTTCCCTTGCCGGACATGGACAGAGTGCCCATAACGTACGTGCCGCTCAACTCGCCACGGGAAATCGCCGCCAGGGGCGTAATGAAGGTCATTGCTGCTGCCACGCAAGAGATTTCTTCGTTCGACTACCATGTTCGTGGCATGAGCGACGCCATCAAGGTGCAGATGCAGGCCGCGGCCTTGAGACAGAAGCAGCAGCAGGGTCGGATGGACGTCGACTAGAAGCCGGTGCGCCGATCCAGCCTTCGGTCTCCTTCGGCAAACAGGCCCAAGAAGAAAGTTCGCTTCGGGGATCCCATTGTACAGCCTGAGCCGGGCGAGAGCGGCTTCAGTGAAAGACGATATTGAATTTCCAGGAGGAAAGGAGAAAAGGGGGAGGCCGGCAACGTTACGTTCGCATACCTACTTGGAGAGAGGGACAAATTGTCCCACCCATGTGGATGCTTTTGGGGTTACACGACATAACCTACGCAAACGTATATACTCGTACTTTAATATTCACCCCTCATACTCGACACAAACATACAAGGACGAGGCAAAAGGGGGGGAATAAGAGACAAAAGCCAACTTTTTGGTCAACTATTTACCACACACTTCTAGCCCCCAACGTCCTATATATGTACATATCGACATACCGCTCCGGAACTGCAAGGGAAAATTCTTCTATTTTAATACATTCACCTATCTTAAGCACCGTACGCAACCTGGCCCATGGGCCTGTCCTCCTCCATACCAGGAGCCATGAAATTCGTCCTGGGGTCGCCAGTGGTCTTGGCCGCTGAGCAACGTGCCATTGTCGGTGAGCTGGGATGGAGTTAGCATGAGTTTGTTGTCATGTAGGACATAGTCTAGAGCATATGATGTAGAGCAATGTATACTAAGGGGCGGAGTAAACGTACCTTCTGGAGATGACATCTGTGAAGTAGAAGTTCTCGATAACCTTCTTGAGAGGCTGATTGCTGGCCTTGGCGCCCTTGTTCTGCTCAACGAGCTGAACCTTGCTCAGCTCCTTCAGGGCAACGGGCTCAACAACGTCGTAGGCAGCCAGAGCGGGGCTGATCTCGATCATGCGGTCCCGCACAGCGGCGACATCGTCGTAGGGGAGAGGCGCGCCAAGGAACTCAGAGGCGGCTCGGAGAATCTTCCAGTCAGTGCGGGCAGCACCGGGGAGTGAAGTGGCCGCACGGGTCATCTGCACACGTCCCTCGGTGTTGATGTAAGTTCCGGCCTTCTCGGTGTAGGCGGCGCCAGGAAGGACAATGTCGGCAATCTGAGCGCCACGGTCACCGTGGTGGCCCTGGTAGACGACGAAGGCGTCCTTGGGGATGTCGGCCTCGTTGACTTCGTCGGCGCCGAGGAGCCAGACAAACTTGGGCTTGGTCTGGGCAACCTCCGCGGACGGGGTGACGAAGCCAACCTCAAAGGCACCAGCCCTTGAGGCTTCCCTCTGGAGCACGTTGTAGCCGTCCCACTCAGCGGTTCTGAAGTTGGCAGCGTTCTGGTTAACAAAGGTGCCGACGGTCTCGTAGAAAGCCTTGGCGTCGACGTGGTCGGTGACACCAGATCCAACGATGATCATGGGCTTCTTGGCGGCCTGGAGCTTCTTGCCAAAGGGACCGGCCAAGGCCTTCTTCAAGGCAGCGTGGTCAGCTCCCAGATGCTCAAACTCAAAAGTGGACTCCCAGGTCTCGCCAACAACACCAATCTCGAGGTCAGAGCGCAGCCACTGCTTACGGATGCGAGCGTTCAGAACGGCGGCCTCGTGTCGGGGGTTGCTTCCGACGATGAGAATGCAGTCAGATTCCTCAATACCCCAGATCTTGGAGTTGAAAAGGTAGTTTGATCGCACGTCAACACCGTGAGCAAGAGGCTGGCTGCCGGTAGGGGTGTCGAGAGCAAGGTTCTCAGATCCCAGCTTGTTGGCCATGTCCTTGGCAACGACGAGAGACTCTACTTCAGTCAGTGCACCAGCAATGACCTTGAACTCGTTGCCCTGGGGCTTTGTCTGCTGGTAAGCCTTGGCAATCACAGTCAAAGCCTCTTCCCAGTCAGCGGTCTCGAACTTTCCTTCTCTTTTGATCAACGGAACGGTGAGTCGCTGGGTCTTGAGGCCGTCACAGGCGAAACGAGTCTTGTCGTTGATCCACTCTTCGTTGACGTCGTCGTTGAGTCGGGGAAGGACACGCATAACTTCCAGGCCACGAGAGTCGACACGGATGTTGGAACCCAGGCCGTCGAGAACGTCAATTGACTCGGTGTGCTTCAGCTCCCAAGGGCGAGCTCGGAAAGCATAGGGCTTTGAGGTCAGGGCACCAACGGGGCAGAGGTCGATGATGTTTCCAGACATTTCCGAGTCCAGGTTCTTCTCCAGGTAGGTGCCGATTTGCAGGTCGTTTCCACGGCCAGTCGAGCCCATCTCGGGGGCACCAGCGATGTCGTTGGCAAACCGGACACATCGGGTGCAGTGAATGCATCGGTTCATGGATGTCTTGATCAGGGGTCCAATGTTCTTGTCCTCGACAGCTCGCTTGCCTCCAATCTCGTGGAATCGTCCTCGGTCGGCACCATATCGCATAGACTGATCCTGGAGATCACACTCGCCTCCCTGGTCGCAGATGGGGCAGTCGAGGGGGTGGTTGGCCAGCAGGAATTCCATAACACCCTCGCGGGCCTTGTGTGTAAGAGGCGAATTGGTCTTGACGACCATTCCGGGCTGCACGGGCCAGGCGCACGAGGCTACAGGCTTGGGAGCCTTTTCAACCTCAACCAAGCACATACGGCAGTTACCGGCAATCATGAGTTTTCTATCAATGTTGTGGTTAGGATTCGGAATCGTTGGGAGAGGGGCGAGGAGGGGTTAAAGCTTTCGTACTCGTGGTAGCAATATCTGAGACATGTTAGCATAAGCATTTCTTGCAAGTTTTACATGTTTTTTTTCTTATATTGTTCAACAACTGACCTGGGAACAGTAGCTCCGGCCTTTTCGCAAGCCTGGATCAGAGCAGACCCGGCTAACAATCCATGTCAGCATCTATGCTCTCTTTCTTATCCCGCAACACAGCAACCCCTCCATTTCAGAGCCATACCTTCGATCGAGACCTTCTTTCCATCTGCACCGCCGTTAGCAACTCGCTCCAGCTCCAATTGCCCGCCGCGAAAAAGAATCAGAATGCTTACCAATGGTGAGCTCCACCTCGGCTGCTCGTCTGGGCGTTGTCGCGAAAGCCCGCGAGGCGGCGGCGGCCCGCCTGCCGGTCCGCCAAGCCGAACGTGCCAGAGACTGTCGGAGCATCGTGTCGCCTTGACGGATTGAACGTGATGGACGTTGCGGCGAGTGAAAAAGGGCTCAAGTTCGAGTGGGATGGGCGTCGTCGAAACGGATCTGCTGTCTGGATGGTTGGAAAGCCCATTTCCAGCGCTAGTGGGTTTCCCTTACGGATCCATTTAGCAGCACGCTCATTGGCTGCAGCTGCCCATTGCCGCTGCCTGAGGCACTGATGTCCCGCATTGCCGGGGACCTTTTAATTTGCTTGGCCTTGGCTGAACTTTTTTTCTTTCTTTTTCTTCTTTTGCTTCATTAATTGTACACGGGCACATTTTATTGTAGGTGAGCTTGGGCATCGCATTCTGCTTTGCTTCTGTCGAGTCCTCCTCTATCTTGTGCTCAAGAGAAAATCTACGCCGATTATGGAAGCATGGGAGAGAATTTTCATCTCGATGAACGCTGCCTCTTACCGCCGGTCGTAACATTTCATCCAGTAAAAGATGCCGTAGAATAGACAGCTGTGGCTGCTTCGTAATGTTGATGTGAAAAATGAAGTCATGGGAGCGCAATTGGGCTGTATTTAGCTTGCTATCTATGAACTGCAGCTACATTGCATCGCTCGCTCAAACCTGGGCACATCGCCAACCCATCTCTGTTCCTCCTCTGGGTCGCCCTTGTACTCAACACCGTCAATTGCAATCCCGTCCCACGAGTCTTCAAACGGGTGTAGAGCCATGTGCGTGATGTGATCCAAGACTTGTCTCTCGCCCTCTTTCTCGACACGCCGTATCACCTCGTCCAAGATCCAGCCTCTAGGGACGAAGTTTGGGTTCACCTGCTTCATGGCCTGTCTTCTTTCCGCATCCTGATCTTCAGAAAGGGAATCAGAAGATTCACTTCCCCAGTCTTCCAAGACACGCGCCCGCCACTTGTCAAGCCATTTGGCAATTCTGTCTTTTGCATCGTCTGCGCTCACTGCCTGGGGCGGCCCTTCTTTGTGAAAGAAGATGGCAGCCTTTTCTTTTCTACCCGCCGGGTCTGCGATATCCGCCAATTTAATGGTGCCCAAGCGACGGAAGAAGTGGTTGAAATCCAACTCCAAAGCTTCCATAGTATCAAGCCCTTCGCTGAAGAGCTCGTCGAAATCCGTCTCTTTGAAGTTGCGCAGGCCAATCCTCGCTGTCATTAGTCTCTTGTACTCGTTCAGGAAGACAGTCTTGTATTCCTCTCCGGCTTGGGTGATGAGATTCTCTGCCCTCTCAACTAATTCTTTCTCTTGTTCTTCTCTGATGCCTTTGTTGACAAAGGTCTCGTCATCGACTTGAGCTCCAATGCCCACAAGCTCACCAAGAGCTTCGCCGAGCCTCACGAGGTTCCACCATATAATAGTGGGTTGATTCTTGTAGTTATACCGCAGCATGTGGTCATCATGGTTTGGAGTATATGACGGATCGAAGTTGTCCATAAAAGCAAATGGGCCATAGTCCATCGACAGGCCGTATACTGATGTGTTATCAGTGTTCTACCGTACAGGTTAGTAGCTGCCTTTCTCAAAAGACATTTCGCAAAGCGGTACATACCAAAACACCGTTCATGAATCCATATGCTTGCCAGTGGGCAACAGTCACGGCATTGCGCCTCACAATTTCTCGATACAGCCGTTGGAATCTATTTTCGGCTGCATTGCTGGGTCCTTGAACTTCAGATGCCGGTATCCCGCGCTTAGGAGGTGGTGACTTCTTAGGGTCCTCGGGTGACTCTAGTCGTCCAGGGAGCGTTTCCCATCCGCCAAAGACATCTTCTGCAATATATGTTGCAAGCTTCCTTATGAGGTCGCGATCTCCTCTTGCCCGCATTATGTCAAAAGTGCCCAGCCGCAGCCATGATTGGGCGAATCGGAGCACTATAGCTCCAGGCTCGGTCGTCTCTCGCATGACTTTGGAATGAGGAAGCAAGGTAAGAGACAGTGCTCTTGTTGTGGGTATCTTGAGTGCGTTGAGTGCTTCGGAAACAACAAATTCTCGGAGACTGGATCGAAGCACGGCTTTTCCGTCTGCAAATCGAGAGTATGGAGTTAGGCCGGCCCCCTTGAGCTGCAGCTCATAACGCACATTAGACGCCGGATTCGTTGCCTCAAACAGCGAAATGGCCCTTCCATCTCCGAGCTGACCTGCCCACTGGCCAAACTGAAAGCCGCCGTAGCATTGCGCCCAAGGGTATCCGCCTTCCAGCTTTGTCTCGTCCCAGCCATACAGCTTGTTGCCAGCTACTAGCTGTCGAAAGTCTTCGGTTTTCTCCTCGCCCTCTTTGATTCCAATGTCCCGCAGTGCAGCTGGGCTTACAGCTAACAGTTCGGGGTCTTCCTGTTGGACTGGTCGTACCCAAGTAAAGAGAGCATCGCGCACTTGTCGGGGTAAGATTTTGTCTCTAGGAGTCTTATGCGAGTCTGCCGGATTTGGAAAGGCTTGATCCGGAGGCAGTGAGGCCGTAAAGTTCCATGATTTGGGCAAATCGTCCAGCGAAACGCCCTCAAACGGCTTTCCTGAAGAGGCCATGGTTCGCGTGCTTCCGCTGTGCCGGATGAAATATCGAGATGATGAAGCGCCGAGGATCCTCAGCGACAGGTTCCCTCTTATGAAACGGCTCGCATGGAGTTGTCTTTGCAGCATGGGCGATGATTGAGTGTTCCGTGAACCTCGGCCGGCTTAAGGCGATTACAATCGGATAATGCGCGGAAACAGTTGCGAGCTGCTCCGTGACATCACCGAACTGGCTGCATTTCGCCCCACCATCCAATGACATGGACGGAATAATGATGCCGCGGATCGGACCTCCGACTTAACCGCTGTGGGAGGCAAACTGCCCCGTATAAGATGATGCAAGTGCCAATAATAATTACTTCATAAATAATAAAATATTCCCAGTTGATTCTTTTATAACACATGTATACCTATAATGAGTAAGAAAAACGGCTAGGTGACTAAGTCAAGAACTTGGTGGGCAACCCTGCCGCGGTGATAAAACAGCACCTAGATTCAGCTTCATCCTCGTCCCGGCTAATACCCCAATAGCATCAAGCTAATGATATGGCGTGACGCACTTCAGCTTCCACCTCATCGTATCTATCTATGATGTCTATCTTATTAATGCGTAGAATAGTAGACCATGGTTTGACCTATGTACTGTAATCTTGACGTGACCCCCAACAAAACACCATCTCGTGCCTCACAAGATGAGATGCAGCCCACTAAAGCAATAGTTCACATCACATAACCTGTAGCTGCATCATAAGCGAAATAGGCGACAAGCAAATCACGCCGCGCCCGACTTTTCTCGTAACAGCCTCAGCTAGCACCATCATCCAAACCACCACTCAGTAGTAGTCCAATTCATTCCTTATTCCCATCAAGTAGCCGCAAACTGCATTTATCATCATCAGTGGGGTAATTGCACGCCATGCGCCAAAGCGTCTTGAGCCTTGCACCTCCACTTATAAGTAGGCCCAGCTACTCATGGTCTCGCATCAACGCCCGTTCAACCCCCTCTCTTTGTTCATTCAAACCTCGACAACAAACTGTGTGTCTCGGTCATAGACTCTTCAACTCTACAGCCGCCAAGATGTCGTTCCCACCAACTCTCAAGCTCAACGACGGTAATGAGATTCCACAGGTATGACCCATGACCCCTCCCTCAATAATATGTAATGGTTCCTGAGCTTCGCTCGGTGTTAAGTTGAGCCGACACTGACCGGGTTTCCAGCTCGGATATGGCCTTGGAACTGCCCGATTCAAGCGCAATGGAGGGCCTCTAGACGCCGAACTCATTGAGCTCACCAGGAAAGCCATCGACATCGGCTACCTCCACCTTGATGGT
This sequence comes from Trichoderma harzianum CBS 226.95, assembly GCF_003025095.1. Taxonomy (NCBI): domain Eukaryota; kingdom Fungi; phylum Ascomycota; class Sordariomycetes; order Hypocreales; family Hypocreaceae; genus Trichoderma; species Trichoderma harzianum. The sequence goes on along the minus strand of NW_020209252.1, from coordinate 1,980,006 downwards.
GCCGAAGGTATGCCGAGGATGTGAATGTAATGAGAGGCAGCACAACGTTTCTAACCCCAGCCTTTCTTTACCTTTAGTATACGGAAATGAAGAAGAGCTCGGCGCTGCCATCAAGGCCTCAGGCGTTCCCCGAGAGAAACTCTTCGTCACAACCAAAATCAGTGCCCTCGAGAAGAAGGACACCGAAAAGGCTTTCGCCCTCTCACTGAAGAAGCTTGGCCTTGACTATGTCGATCTGTATCTGATCCACGGTCCTTTCTTCGCCGACACCGACGAGGACTTGCAGGAGAAATGGGCTGACCTGGAAGCCATCAAGGCTTCCGGCCGGGCAAAGTCCATTGGCGTCTCCAACTTCCTCCAGGAGCATCTAGAAGCTCTCCTCAAGACGGCCAAGGTGGTGCCCGCAATCAATCAAATCGAGTACCACCCTTACCTCCAGCACGGCGATCTCATTGCGTTCCACAAGAAGCACAACATCGCCATCGCCTCATTTGGCCCCTTGGTGCCAATCACCACCGTCAAGGGCGGCCCAGTGGTCCCCGTCTACAACAAGCTAGCGGAGAAGTACGGCGTTACGGATTCTGACGTCGGCCTCCGATGGGTTCTTGATCAGGGAATTGTCACACTCACAACCAGCTCTAAGGAGTCGCGGTTGACCGGATATCTCGAGCGGTTGCCCAAGTTTAAGCTGACGGACGAGGAGGTGGCGGAGATTTCGACGGAGGGAAACAAGAACCACTTCCGGTCATTTTGGAGAAACAAGTTTGCCGAGGATGACAGAAGGTAGACGATGGTGGCCATCTCAAATTATTACTATTCCTTTTAGACATAATAATAAGGTTATAGATTGGTGGGCGTAAAACACTAGCCATCTCTTGTAAGCTGACGGAATATGTTGGCGGGACTACCATGTCATGCATATAGTAAGAAAAGTAATAGATTGCTCGAATATCAAACCTGTATGCTAAAGGAAATGCGTATCATTCTTTGAACCAAAATTTCCCAAACGCTGCTCCCAAATCAAAATACCATAAATGAAAGTAAAAGAATCAAAAATGTAAAGTCTATATCCTGACCCTAGCTCCAATACCTCGCCCTTCGTAATGAACGGTCTCTATCCAATTCCCTATCCTTAGTGTTGCCTCTGCCTTGGCATCTAGCTTCAATGAGCCGTCCATTGCGTCAATCAGTTTGTCATAGCCGATGCTATCGGCCGACCAGGTGACGGGGAGTCGCGGAGTCTCCGTCACCCCTGGAGGCGCGTCGAACGGCTCATCGTAGAGGATGTGACCGACAGGTTCTGTATGATTGTAATATGCTGTAGCGTTTATCTTCTCAATGTGTATAACGTTTTGCTTTAACGGGGATGCGAGACTAAAAGAGGCGGTGGAGGAGAAAATGTGGAAGATGGCATCTCTCACAAAGTTTTTGCCTTGATGTTTGCCACTCTTGTCGCCAGGAAGCTTGATCCGGGGCGTTGGCAGTGAGATGTTGAACTTGGAGAGAGCATCACCAATGATAGGCATCCCAGGGATGCTACCTTTATGAGTTTTGAATGTAAGTGTTGTATTCTTGCCCGAAAGATAGTCGGAAAGGAGTTTCGCAGCAGCCTTGTGGCTCTTCTCTCCACCCAGAGATACTGGATCCCAGGTGGCCAAGACGGCCAAGTTTGAGTTATTGCCCAGCTGTACCTCTAAATGATTGACAGTGACTTCTCCGATTATCAGCCCCCCGTGGTACACGTGGACGTTTGCAGAAGGAATGGAGGCTGTATAAGGCGTGGGGTTCGTTATGTTGACCGACGCTTGCATGTGAACAGCATGCTTTGTTGTATTCAGAATGACCAAATTGGAGACGCGTGGTTCAATTTCCGTAAGCGATTTACCAGGAAGCTCTGTTCCAGTTTGTTAGCAGAGCCGTCCTTGGGTGCCTTGTGAGGTAACCATAATCGTACTTTCATCAACTCAAAAAGCCACGTTATGCTACCAACACAAGCTAGCCGCGCATGAAAATCACCAAGGCGAAGACAGACGTTTTACTGGAATCTTGCCCTTTGCGGGTACATCTCTGAGAATAAGGTCTCCAAGAACAGTTGAGACCTTGATGTCGACACGAGCCTCGACATCAAGGATGACGTCCTTGCCGCCGAGCAGGAGCTCGCCCATGACGTCGCTGAAGACGTCGCCATCGGTAATGTCGAGGGGCACATTGGCGATATTAGAGGTGATTCGGAGCAGCGATTTCTCATCCTCAGGGTCGATAGTCTTGCTCGAGTTGGCCTTTTGCCATTGTTCCACGTTCAGTTCGCCAAATTTCTCGCCCTTGTAAAAAAGGTCGCCACTGGCTCGGAGACTGTTGACACCAATATCCACGTTCAACTCAGAAGGAAGCTCGGCAAGAATATCAACCGTTCCAGACACGCGAGCTTTCGAATCCGGATCGTTGGGATCAGCAAATGGGCTGGGAAGCTTGAAGTCGACATCTGTGAGCGAGAGGTTTCGAATGGCATCATTAAATGATTGTCCCGGAAAGCTAATTGGGACAGTGACACTGCTGAGGAAGGATCGAATCCACTCTGGAATATCAGACTTGTCTGAATCCTGTCCTCGGACGAAAATCTGAGCGTCTTCACCGTGCATGTACCGCTTAAAGAAGTTATCCAGCGGCGACATGTTGGTCAGAGGACAGGCTCGAGTAAGAGTATCGGGAATGTCATTGATGAGACCAACGACATCAACAGTAACATTAGCATGCGGCTCCACATCAATTGGCTCAGTAATAGCGGTAGCCACCATAATATGGGGCTCAGACGAGTCACAGTTGGGGACGAGGAGATCAAATGCAAGTTGCGGAACAGTGAGGCCAACTGGGTAGTCGTTGTATGCGACGATTGAAGCATTCGCACCAACGGCCATCCGCCCACCATCACCGGTAGGAACATCATGGATGTTGAGGCGGTCAATCTTGTACTCGGGAATAGAAGGAATTTGCTTAGCTATAATGGAATTAGCAAACAGTGCACCAAATAACATATACGCCAATGACTTTTTATGATATTGTTTTTTCTCCAAAGTACAGTAAAGCAAAGGAGCGATAGAGAGATTGACCTTCAAAGACCATCGACTCGACTATATCGTGAGTTCCAAGAGGCAGAATGCCAGTTTTGAGGCTCAGTGCTGCTGATCCCGTCACCTTGACTTGCTCGAGCTTGCCATCTAACCAGTCATTGGCAATCTGGCGCAAGCTTTCGGCGTCTCCAGGGCTGAGATCAGCAACAAAGTCCAGCACGGTAGGCTGCCCATCAACCAGATTGATGCTCAATGGGGGTACAACGGCAGATCCCAAGAGGGCGTTGTCGTAGGTTGGCAGATGCACGCGAACTTTTGTCTCTTCGGTATCGAGCGTCCTGACAATGCTGGTAGCCAGCCTGCCGAGGCGCCTTGCGGTATCGTCTTTGACTCGTGAGCCATCTAACTTGAAACTGGCTTGGATTCGGGCGCGAACTCCATCTGGAGTGAGGGATTCGAGAGACAAGCCCGTTGGCTCGAGGACGGCAGCATTCTCAGCGTACGACTTGACGGCTGGAGGGACAAGGAAGCCAAGGACCATGACCACCACGGTAAGGGCGGCCAGGATTAGTATGGCAATAATGGAGGGCCATCGCCAACGGCTTTCTGACTTTGACGCAGACCTGTTTAGGCTATCGCTTTCATCCTCTTCGCTCTCTTGATGATCACCGTCGGAAAGCAACGGCGAAGACTCAGTAGCAGTCGCAGGCCTGTGTTCGGCTTCCGATGAGAGTAGGGGAGACGTCTCGGATGCCTCCGGCGCCTCGTTGTCTAGTGTCGTGCCATCGGCGGCGGTGCGGGACGACAACGGCTTCTTGAAGCTTATTGCTACCCGGAAATCGGGCATGAAGTTAGGCATGGTGAGCCAGGTGCTGGGTCCGACCGAGCAGACCACTGGATGATGCGTCCCCTGGCGAGGCGTCACCTCTCACTGGAGGCTGTCTGCAGAGCTCTGCAGTGTCAAGGGTGGGCGGCCCCAGGCGGATAATTGCTGTAAGTGGAGGTTTGGAAAAGAGTGCAGGGATAGCCACTGCTAAGACGAGCTTGATGCGTTAAGACGAGACGATGACCAAGAGTTGGTAGAGATATTGGGCAGCTGGTGTTGTCGTCACGATTGAGCGATAGGAGTGGGAACAGGTACGGATCAGAACGGAGACGACGCACGTGGATGGCTGATCTCATTGGGTGGCGACCGCCGGAGCTGCTTAGTCACGCTTCTTCAACCATCCTTGGCGGTGTCTCACCCAACAAAAGCTGCTCCAACTGCGTCCTAGAGGTGCGCTGTACTAAGCCTAGTGCAGGGGCTAGCGCTCTGTAAAGGTACGGCACAGCGCCATCAGGTACCTGTCAATCGCTTTGTGGAGTGTGGTCACGCTCCTAATGCTTCCGCTGCTGGTGCTAGACCTAGCAAGGGCTAGCTAGAGAGAGCCGTGCAACTTCTTATTCCTTCTGCTTTGTTCATTGATACACGAGTGTCTAAGAGGGCATAGTAGAATGGCGAGACAGGGGAGGTAATTCAGTACAATTACTAAGACGTTGATAGAGGTATATTACTACTTGTTACTACTCTAGTGTTGGCGTAATTTGGGAGTATTACTGGCGTATTATGGGAAAGTTGTCTGCCTCTTAGTAGAACAACAGTGGGGCTAATGTCAAGGTGTCATCGACTTTTAGCACAACAGACGAATCAACAACTCAGACTCAAGAACCTCAAAGACGTGCTTTCATATAATTTGACTTTTTTTTGGCTTTACTCTTCCAGTTCTCACATCTCCAGAAACCGTCGACGCTATCCGTGCTTTCTCCTGAATGTGAGCCGAACGTCCAGGACTATTCACATATTAAAACACTAGTTCATGATGAATGGGCTACGCCAAAGCCACTCTCCTCATTTCAAGCTCCAACATGATGCGATTGGAGGAATCATTCTTTGCGAATAAATGCAGGACCTTGCCAACGGGGCATAAAGAGCCTTGGCATTGGCAAGCTCGTCCCCTCTCTCATTGACTTCAGGAACATTTCCGACACCCGACTCCGTGCCAAGATCATCGTGAGCTTCCTCTTTCGGTAATCTTCACTAGCGCCAACCCCTGGAACTGAGTCCATAACGACATCTCATGTTTGCATTCGAGTCGCAGCTGCATAATTGCCTACTTTTGGGTGACACTATTGCGTGCAAGCATGTAGGCATCCATCATATCTTTGTTCTTTGTCTGTCTTGACTGCCCAGAACACCGAGTCCCCGGTCGGAGGGCTTACATGACAATACACTGCCCTTGATCCCGACTTGAGAACTAGCCAATAGGTTGGATTAAGGGAAAAAAAACTCATTGTGATCATAATTGACCCTCTCTCAAGATGACATTGTTGTCGTCTCTCGCTGTTCGAAAGATGGTGTTTGAGTCTTCGATAACACACCCCTACAGGTACCATCGTGAAATGTCCAGCTTCCACGATGGTTCTACTGCTCTGGCCTCGTGGTTAACTAAACTTAAAAATTACTCTACTTTCATGGTTACTCTAGTGGGTCCAATCACTTTAGCAATGCTACGGTGTCTTGGTACGTGGTAGTCTTGCCTAGGGTGATAGAGAAAGCAACACGTTTCCCGGGAACAGATGAGGAGCCCGTCAGCCTATACCCGAGGCCTCCTGACGAGCACAAGCTAGTACCAGGGCGGAACTTGCAGAATACCCTGGGAAATAGAACTTCCATATGACCTTCCAGATACTGCTCGGGCAGTATATCATGGAGTGGATAGAGTCAGGACACCAAAATACACTAAACCCACTGCTATGGAGTCGAAGAAGCACTAAATTTCAAGGTGAGGCTGATCGAATGGCATCTAGCTTGCAAAACTACTATTCCTAATACTCTCATCCCGGATTACTATTGCTAGCATTAAACTTTAAAGTAAAAATCGTGTAAAGTTGGATAAACTATGTTTCATGGGTGGATTTTCACCTAGGAGTAGCCGGCCACTCCGAGCCCATTTCGACAAGACAAGATGGCCGATAGTTTACGTGTGAGCTCCGTACGATGGATTGCTCAGCCTTGTGATATACACCGAACATGGCGTTGCATTGAGATCTGATTTCCAGGATTACTCTATAATTTAATCCACCAGTCACAGCTTGACCCAACCCCGATCTATCCCACATTGTTCATCAATCTCCTACCTAATCAGGCTTTCGCGATGCATCAGCTGTCTTGGCTCGCGGATCCGCCGAGATCCAACCGACCAACATCATGTTAATTCTCTCGTTTTGACACTCCACGTCCAGGGGCATGGCATAAGCATATTGGATAGTTTATTAACGAAACATCGTTTGGAACGGCGGATTTTTCTCCGAAAACATGACAGGTCTCTCAAACTAGCCATTACTGTCATCCCGAATCATACACTATTTCCATGATTGTTGCTATCAAATTAACTATCTGGGTAGGCAGATGTGATCATGGCTAGGGCATCCTAGCTTCTATACCCGTGGATGTACGTAAATGATGCCATACCCCTTGTCCCCTTCAACGAGCCGTATAGTCGAGCAAAAGTATAAGTAACCTCAGGTCCGTCGATCGTTTCCTCGAGAACCATCTCCTCCCAACGCGGTCTTCACATCAAACCCCCATCAAAAGAGACAATCACCCCCAAAATGGTTGCTATCCAGTCCATCTTCGCCGCCGTCCTGGCTATCCTGCCTGCGGCCAGCGCCACCCGCAGCTTCTACAACGATGGCCACCTCAACGGCTGGGACTTTGTCCGCCACGAGAACCAGGGAACCGTCTCCGAGGTCTCCAACGTCGTCTTCAAGGGCAACTCTGCTCTCAAGATGACCCAGACCTACACCCCCGGCTACAAGGACCGCTACCACTCCGAGGTCGACCACAACCGCGGCTACGTCCGCGGCGAGGAGCAATTCTACGGCTTTGCCTTCCGTCTCTCTGAGGACTGGCAGTTCCAGCCTCAGTCTTACAACATTGCCCAGTTCATTGCCAACCGCCCCGGCGCCGGCTGCGGTGGCGACGACTGGATGCCCTCCAGCATGTTCTGGATCCAGAACAACCAGCTCTACGGCCGCTACGTCAACGGCCACTACCGCCAGCCCAACTGCGGCCGCAACATCGTCACCCGCCCCAACCTTGCCACAGTCAGTGCTGGAGTGTGGCACCGAATCGTCCTCCAGATCAACTGGAAGTCCGACAACACCGGTTACTTCAAGGTCTGGTTCGACGGTGTCAAGGTCCACGAGGAGTACAACGTTGCCACCACCGTCGATGATGACAGCGTCTTCCAGTTCCGTGTCGGTCTGTATGCTAACAGCTGGCACGACGATGGCCACATGACCGGCAGCCAGAGCTTCCGCCAGGTCTGGTACGATGAGATCTCCGTTGGCACCACCTTTGACGATGTCAACCCTGACCTGCACTAAATCATTCATTGAGATGGAATTCTCGTAAGGCGTCGAACGAATATGAGCATCACGAGATTTACATCGCAATGTCTTGCAGAGTGCCTATTATACCCAAGTACATAGCTTTACGTCTCTGCAAATACATGTATATAGTTCATAAAGCAACAATTAGTTGCTGATACATATATTGACAATAAAACTTTTAGTCTTACTTACATTACTTTCTTACCTGTGCCGTATGTTTAAACCAATTGACGTGAATTCAAGTCTCCCGAGTACATATCTAGGATTTGCCTGGTAGCTCTCTAATGAGGTCTACCTGCAGATAGGCATCAACTGTAATGACACTCAGATTTATTTCATGAAATTCTCTACACTACCTACATAAGTAACAAGGAGTGCTGGCTAATAAATCTCACTATTGATTCATATTTTTTAGTATGATAGTGGCTTGTGAAACCCCCCAAGTGCTTGCATGTTAATTGCTATCAAAAAATCGCTAGGGCGTGGAGCTTGATAGTTGCAACCGGCGACCCCACATTTCCGTCTTTCGCCAGCTTCATCGGCTCGATGACTCTTTCAACAGCTCTTCATGACTCTGCATGTACTTTTCATAACATCCGCCCTCCAGGAGCAACTGTAAATCCAACAACGGTGTTGGCCTCAATTAATTGCTTCCACCTCACCTTATAATTCCAATTGGTAATTTTCCCATCCCGCAATCGCAACTCGGAACACGAAAGCTAAAGCAAACTTTGTTCAAAGCTGCTACACAACCACAATAAAAAAGAATCATGAAGACAGTAGCGGCGCGAGCATTCCGGGGCGCGGTCAATGGCTTCCAGAGACGTGCCTACTCACAGGCTGCCAAGCCCAGGCATCTCATGTCCATCAGTGACCTCACGCCCTCAGAATTCTCTTCTCTGGTGCGCAATGCCGCTGCTCGGAAACAGGATGTCAAGTCCGGTCGCGTGTCCCGGTTGAGCGGCGGCTTGGCCGGTGAGACAGTCGCCATGATGTTTAGCAAACGAAGCACGAGGACGCGAGTGTCGACCGAGGCGGCGGTGACGATGCTCGGCGGGCATCCCATGTTTCTGGGCAAGGACGACATTCAACTTGGCGTTTGTTCTTCCCGATAGCCCTTGTCATGATAACTCATTGCTAAATGCCGTGTACAGGTCAATGAGTCGCTGTATGATACTTCTGTTGTCATCTCATCAATGACGTCCTGCATGGTAGCCCGAGTTGGTCCTCACTCAGACGTTACCGGTTTGGCGGAGCACTCGACTGTGCCTGTTATCAATGCGCTCTCAGACGATTTCCACCCGCTGCAGACCATTGCCGATTTTCTCACCATCTACGAGGCCTTCCCATCTTCTCTGTCAAGTAACAACACCCTCGACCTCAACGGCCTCAAAGTTGCTTGGGTGGGTGACTCCAACAACGTGCTCTTCGACCTTGCCATTGGCTGTGTCAAGACAGGAGTCGACATCGCCGTCGCCTCGCCCCAGGGCTATGGCATCCCCGATCACATGAGGCAGCTCATCAACTCGGCCGCCAACGGCGTGCAGTCGCCCGGCAAGCTCTCAGAGACAACCATTCCAGAGGAGGCCATTAAGAATGCCGACATTCTGGTGACTGACACGTGGATCTCCATGGGACAAGAGGCCGAGAAGCAGAAGAGGCTCAAGGCTTTCGCCGGCTACCAGATCACAAACGAACTGGCGAAGCGAGGCGGCGCCAAAGATGGCTGGAAGTTCATGCACTGCTTGCCTCGACACCCAGAGGAAGTTGCGGACGAGGTGTTTTACAGTCCCAGGTCTCTTGTCTTCCCCGAAGCAGAGAACCGACTTTGGGCCGCTGTTGGTAAGTTTCAGTCTACGGCTACTACTACTCATACATGGACGATATAGAGCTAACTTGTTGTCTCTTCTCACAGCGGCGTTGGAAGGATTTGTTGTAAATAAGGGCGTCCTTGAGTAACAGGCTCAACTTGTGTGATTTAGGAGGAGTTATCAAAATGGTGAATTTGGATGTATGCACGCAACACACAGGCAGTAAAATTGAATTCATAACATTGCTAAACCAACGATCCTTTCCCCACCAGACGCCAAGTGTCCAAAGACCCTAGCTACATACAAGCTCGCAAGAATAATAAGAAAAAAAAGTGCTTTTAACCGGGAGGAAGCTGGCTGGCATCAACAACCTCTTCAGCATCCTTGTGAAGAGGCTCTTCGGTATGCTCATACAGGGGTGATCTGGGCAGGGCCATCAGACCGGTACGGGCAGACTCGAGGATTCCAAAGGGAGCAACAAGCTTCAAAAATGAATCGATTCTCGACTGCTTGGCAGAACTGTTATAATGTAGTCAGTACAAGAGCACAATACCAACAGGTGTTCCGGGGATACGCAGGACTTACACCTCAACGATGCAGCTCGTAGTACTAATATCCAACACCTTGCCTCCAAACTGGTGCGTAAAGTAGGTGATGGTCTTCAAGTGCTCGTGCTTGTGTCGGAGGGCCTCACTGGCAGCCAGCTTGCTAGGGTGGAAGTCCTTGGCCGATTCCTCAAGTGTTCGCTCAAACTCGCTGCCCTCTACCTCGCCGTTGCTCATCTCGCGGTGGTGGGCCAGCAGTTCCTCAAAGAACTCGGGTCCAAGAATGTTGACCTTGGCGAGGAGCAGCTCACGCTGGACCAGAGCAGCATTGCTGTAGTCCAAGACGGCCCAGACAGGCACCAGATCTTCCAATTGACGTCTGGCCTGCTCGACAACGCCGTCCTGACCAGTCAGGACAATGGTCATACGGGACAGGTTTTCCACTTCGGTGTTGCACACGACCAGCGAGTCAATGTTGAAGCCTCGAGCGGCGAGAATACCCGAAAGACGAGACAGCACACCAGGCTCGTTCTGGACCAGACAGTTGAGGATGTGACGCTTCGGGGGCGCCATGGACGGCGTGGGCATCTCATACAGAATGTTGGAGACGGCGGCCTGGGCTGACCATGCCGGAGGAGAGTCAGTGGTGGGCAGGGGAGCCGAGCGGCGTCGCAGAGCCTTGTAGGCGATGGCAGAGGTCGAGCTGCTGGACGAGCTGTGTCGCACCGTCGTCCTGCTCGCAGCGGCGGCGAGGCGCAAAGAGGCGCCCAACGGCCGAAGCGAAGCCATGCTGCAGCGATTTCTAGACGGTCACTGCAGGACAGCAAGTTCGGGCGATGGAGTTGATGGTGGATTGGACCGTGATGTTGAGTCAATGAAGAGGAAAATGAAGAGGAAAAGGAAGAGGAAGGGAAAGTCAAGTCGAAAAGTTAGTGAGTTGGAGGCGGGCTCCGATGAACCGGAGGTTGACTGACGCAGCGGCTTAGCACGGATCAGGGTCGCTGCTACATTAATACAGGCACTTATACTTTGCACGTGTAATTGGCCCATGGACGCTACGACAATTCCCGTTGATGACTACAGGCAGTAAACTTGCATATGCAGTAGTGGTTTCGGCCACCGAAATTCTGCGACGGTTGGGATTACTATCCATGGATGGCAATTCGCGGCAATGTTACCAATTGCTGAAGGCAGAGGCTGCCCCGCGTATTCTCTTCGTTCCCCGCGATCTGGCAGTAAGATCCCATCGCAATGTTCATGGAAGCACCAGACACTTTTTTAACAATTGTCTGGTGTTCGTAATAGATAATATCCTCGACTATTCAATTGGGCTTTTTATGAACCCATTGGCTTTCTAGGGATTCTTGATTTCGCAGTTATTAGTCGAGGTTGGGACGGCCCCCAGTGAACAGCCGAGACCCTGCAGCAGCCTCACGTAAGAGCGCCTGCTGGGTGACTACATGTACATTTGCCGCTCAAATCCGTGGCTCGATTTCACTTTATGCCATGCTGTAACATGCTGCGACTCTTGGGGCTGTAGTGACACGTGAATGGCTGCTGGATGCATTCACCAATGACTCTTACCACAGATCCCAGTACAAACAGCAGAGTCTTTGTTCTGTGGTGGAGCACCGCTGTCAAGACCCTTGAGCCTGTGAAGCTCCGACACCGCAGACTTTACAACCAATTCACAGATCGCTTTTCCCCAGTTCAACTTTAACTCAAGCTGCATTACATAAGGCGCCCTCCAAGGTCGCGAGTACATTTTTCCGATGCGGTTTTACGAGTCGCATCGCCCACGAGGCTAACCACGCCTGGTCGCTCTGCATCCAGCCTAAAGTAACCAAGTACGGCATACGGAGTGCCTTACCTAAAGTTAAAATTGCTGCTGATCCACGCACGTCGCGAGCTCTCGCGCCTTGCAGCCTTGCATCGCTCATCTGATTTTTTTCTTAACCGCATACGACACAACCCCGGCCGTTCTGCAGCTTCCCGCAGCCTCTCAACCTAGCGGCCGAATCATAACCGCCATTGATTTGCAAACGACTTTCTTTGTGCGCGACACGATGGAGGACTCCGAGCGGCGACCCAAACGTTCTCGTTTCGACCAGACGGAGCCTGAGCCCAGGCGAGCCTCGAGATTTGACAGGCGCTCTCGATCCCCACCCACGCGCCGCCATGAAGGGAGAGATCGCAGTCCCCTTTCCAAGGAGGATGATTCCGAGACAAAGAAGCCCCCGGTAGACGCCGCCGCGGCTGCTGGTACGTCCTGAGACCCTAATCTGTCGAGGCGCAAATTCTCGTGACTTTGCGACAGCGTCCAGCTAATTTTGTAAATAGCCGCTGCTGCTGCCAAGATCAACGCCCAGTTGCAAGCACGAAAAGCTCCTCAGCATGTCGACGTCCCGCCGATCAAGTCTGCTAGCGGAGAGTCTGCAGCATCAGGCGAACATGAGATGAAGCCTGAGATGTATGTTGCCGATGGCGACTACATCCAAGACATCGAGGTCAACGACTTGCGAAACCGATACCTGCTCACCAAGGGCTCTACCCAAGAAATGGTAACCAATCCTCAAATCACTACTGCACTTCCTTCGCCGCTGCTTTTGCCAGCTTGATGTCCACGGCACCACGATCGTGAGCACTAAAGCCACAAAGTTGACGGCTCGCAAATGCCCTCTCCCCTTTTCGCTCTCGCTAACAAGATGCCGTACTAGATCCGAAATGATACTGGCGCCGGTATGCATTCATCCTTGGCTAAACTAAAATGTAGAATGACGGTGTTGACTTGTATTTGCTAGACGTTACGACTCGTGGCAGCTACTACCCCAACAAGAGCATGGCAACCGCAGCGGTAAGATGACATGCCCACTTTGCTGCTTCACTCAATGCTCGTTACTAACTGCAGACTTGCCTTGATGTCGAAAATAGAACCCCCCTCTATATCTTCATATTACGAGTACATCTAAGGAAGGGCTTGAAGCTGCCGTGGCGAAAATTAATGATCTCATCAAGCAAGAGCTTCCTCAACTGGTTGATGAGCGGCGATTTCGGCGTCGAGACCAGGAGCAGCAGCCCCAAGTTGAACGAGACGAATATGGACGAGTATGAGATTCCCCAAAATCATTGATTAATCCCTTTGCATCTAACACTGTCTTATAGAGGAAATGGCCCGAGGAGAAGATTCCCATTGACCTTGAGCCTGTTCATGGCTTCAACCTCCGTGCTCAAGTAGTCGGTCACGGCGGTGCCTATGTGAAGCATATCCAGCAAGAAACCGGATGCCGTGTTCAAATCAAAGGCCGAGGCTCGGGCTACCTTGAAGCGTCTACTAACCATGAAAGCGATGAAGCCATGTTCCTCCATGTCACGTATGTATCCAGAATGGAAACCGCCTCTCTTCTTTGATCTGCCTTATTGACTTGAAATCCACAGCGGACCGGACCCAAATATGGTTACCAAGGCCAAAGAGCTTTGCGAAGACTTGATTGCCAATGTCAAGGAACAGTATGAGGAATTCAGGGCCCGGCCACCTCGCTACAATAATGACCGTGGCGGATATGGTGATCATCACCACCGGGGATCCCACGACAGGTCGCATGGTGGCTCCCACAACAACTCATACTCTTCGTACAACAGATATAACTCAGATAGCGGCGCAACCAACAGCCCTGCTCCGGCAGCCAACGCCACTCCAAATGCCGCCGACTATGCCGCACAGTATGCTCAATATTACAACGGCGCTGATCCCTACGCTGCCTGGGGAGGATATGCTAAGTAATTCAGCCCTCTATGAAGCGAGTCCTCGCAAAATGGCTAACATTTGACAGCTATGTCGCCTTGTATCAACAGTATTATGGAGGTCAGACTCAAGCACCCGGTCAGAGCTCACATGCTGCAGGAGCCCCAGGTCAATCCGCTTCTCCGCCGCCGCCTCCTCCCCCTGCCGAAGCGGCTCCTCCTCCTCCCCCTCCCCCAAGCTCTGCACCACCTCCTCCACCACCATCCGGGCCTCCTCCTCCTGGTGGAAGCTTCAGCGCTGTAAGTAAATTCATATCCTGTCTCACCCTAACCCCCCCATACCCGTCACTAGTTACTTACCAACCCAATTTAGGTCCCACCCCCTCCCGGGCTTTAAGGGAATACGTCTCCATGACTGACATAAGAGCTCGCTACTCGTTTTGTTATGCTGACTTTGTACTATGCATGGTTGACAACAGGGGGCTACAGATCTCGTACACGAATGGCTTGGGGGAAGCGCAGAACTGCTGGTTCAAACGCACCGAACAAATTTCTTAGGTTTGGTAACAAGGATTTAACTGACAAGTCCAGAATTTGAATTTAGACATAATCCAGTGGTAGGGAGATGGTCTGAACGAGACCATTATCTTTCGTTGTTGATAACTGTTGTGCAAACAGGAAAAGTGTTTGGTCTTGTGTGAGAAGTCTTGACTGCTGACAAGCACAGGCTGTAGACATTAACCAGGACCAGAGTAAATGGCAGTGGTTTTTAGAAAGTATGTTTAACGTGATGGTCGAAGTAGTGATTTGCATTGTATGAAGCTAAGCTCAAAACCATAGCTTATAGCAGATTATACGCACTTAATCTTTGTAGTCGATATTATCTTAAGAGTGGCGTGTACAGTGAGGGATATCCGTAGTATGATTTATCTCTGGGACCTTCTATTTTGCTTCCCACTCCCTCCCCGTGAGCCAAGAGGCTAGCCCTCGTATCGATCGGACCCTGACAACGGCATGTTGCTTGAAAAGATCTTGGAGAGCCTGCGGTGGACAATCCTCCAAGCTGGTTACTTGAGTAGAAGTCCCAGCAACATCGAGTAACACAGGATTCCATCCTGCATCAGTTGACCCGACGACATCCTTGGCGTACTCATCGCCGACGTACACTTTCTGCCAACTCTGCAAGTCGGCTTCAGCAGGAGCCTTGCCGTGTCGAGCAGCGATGATACGGGACAGCATGAGCTCGGCAGCGTTGAAGATCCGCGTGTCCGGCTTCTCCACGCCGACATCATAAGACATACAATGAAAGTCGATGTCATATCGGTCCTCGTGGTTCACGTCCATTTGGTCTTCTGAGCCGTACCGCGCCGGACTAACGTTAAGTCCAAAAGAAGAAAGAATGCTTGGAACTCGGTCATCGGAATTGGTGACTACGCCAATGACAACCTTGTCAAAGCCCTGCAGTGATTTCTCATGTCGTAATGCCTTTAACGCAGGGACGAGATCGTGCTGGGCATCGTAGCCTTCACTTGAAGAGAACCTATGCATCAGTTTCGGAACCAGAGTAGGGGGAAGCGCCTGATCGCTGCGAATAAGAGGCGTAAATGTCTTGTGAATGACCTAGACAAATGTTAGAATGACTGTTTTTCACAAATAATGGCATGGGGTCCGCTTGCATTTGTCCACCACTTTGTGGCTCCCAGTCCAGTTGCTTTGCCGTAATTTGGGTTCTGCTCCCTTTCCTCTTTGATGGCTGCCAGTAACCGAGATTGAAGCTCGTTGTCGCTAAACTCGGTGATGCCGCATTGTCGTGCAACTTCGGCGTATTGTTGGGCGACTGCGCCTTTGGGGCTGAATAATGTGCCAAAGGCATCGAAGCAGAGAAGTAAATTTGGCTTTGCCATGTTGATAAAAGGTCTTGATGATGCTGAGGGTATCATAAGGGCGATTCGGCCCAATACGTGAACTACACAAGGATGCCAAGTGAGGAACGAATGCCTCCCTCTTTTGCTGAGCGAGGTACCAAGTCTTTGTAATGAGTAGCTTTCACACAAACAATTTCATATAATGAGAACGCATAAACAATTGAGTAGGGAGGTAGGATTAAAGAGGAAATCTCGCATGACCGGCTATCGGAGGTTGGAGACGGGCGATCATCAATCGAGGGACGTACGGAGTACAAGGCACTAATAACAATTTCAGGTACATACCTACTTCTGCTTCCTCGACTTCTCTAGGACAATATTTTACGCAACATATTAGACTTTACATGAGTTGCATATACACAAAATGGTTATATCTATTCATTTGTGAACGTTCACAAGATACAATGGCGAATTTCAGACATAAGACTCTCTGAATACACTCCTTGGTTTGGTCAAGGGTCCAAAAGAGACGCCTAGAGTCTATTACGGGGGACCCCGCTATAAGTTACAGACGCTAGAGTGCTAAGAATAGTGTGTTAGCGTTTTATCGATAAGGAGCTCAGCGGCAGCTGCGTAAGGTGTCCCGCCTCCGTGGTCGCCTGTCCTGATTCTGACCTCCCAAACATTCATAAACCGACAAGTATAAAGCAACCAGGCGAGAAATGAGCCATCAAGCGTATCCTTCTCACGATCCTATAAAGGAGCCGCACTCGGTCTCTGTCAAAGTGCTCAGGTACGCATCCAACGCTTGTCAATTGAGTGGATCGCTCCTCACCTAGACAATTGCCAGGCTCTCTCAGCCATCGCTCGTAACGCAGTATCCGATAGATCCTCCATTCTCTCCTCCCAACACCAAATCGCAGCCGGCACCCGCCTCACTCGCATACTCTGGCTCAAATACGAACCCAGAGCCTTTCCTGCTCAGCCCGATCCTCAACCTGCCGGTATCGTTCGGCTCGGCCTACGTGGGCGAAACGTTTAGCTGCACCCTTTGCGCCAACAATGATCTCCCCCCTGATGCGGCGAAGCGCATACGTGATGTTCGCATCGAGGCTGAGATGAAGACCCCTGGCCTGGGAGGCACCCAGAAGCTTGAACTCGGTCCTGCGAACATACACGGTGCGGCGCCCGCAGGAGGGGTGGATCTTGAGCCGGGAGGAACGCTACAGAAGATTGTTGGCTTTGATTTAAAGGAAGAAGGCAATCATGTGTTGGCCGTGACGGTGAGCTACTCTGAGGCTACGGAGACGAGTGGGCGGACGCGGACCTTTAGGAAGCTATATCAGTTTATATGCAAGGCGTCCTTGATCGTGAGGACCAAGGTCAGCAGCCTCAACTCGGATACGAGCAACATCAAGAAATGGATCCTCGAGGCGCAGCTCGAAAACTGCAGCGAGGACGTGATACAGCTTGAAAAAGTGGTGCTGGACACGGAGGAGGGCCTGGGCTATCACGACTGCAACTGGAGCTCGGACGGGGACAAGAAGCCGGTGTTGCACCCGGGCGAGATTGAGCAGGTTTGCTTCCTGGTGCAGGAGAAGGGTGCAGACAATGGCCCACGGCTGACGGCGGACGGAAGAATGATCTTTGGTGTATTGGGCATTGGGTGGAGGGGCGAGATGGGATGCCGCGGGTTTTTGTCAACAGGCAAGCTTGGTGCTCGGGTTGCCGTTCGATGAGAGGCAAAGGGAGCTGGAAAAGCTGTTCGTTGACACAGAGGAGATTCAGGCCAAGGGCTATTACAAAGCGTTTGTCTAGACGTTTCGATTTACGGACCAGACCAGCGTCAACTCGGCTACCGAACATGAGTTGATAGCGTGGCTGGGCGCAGTGCATGGTGTTCCATAGACATGTACTTGAGCAAGGGGGTGGAGAGGCATCACGATACACGATTTACGATTCACGAAGGAGGGGGCCAAGCCACGACCAAGCACGGAGTACAGGGGGGCAATGAGAGCCCGATGGCCCGGTCTGACGGCCGTCTGCCGTGCTAGGATACGAGGACACTGGATCACAGAAAGTCAAGAGCCGATGGTTACGAAGCACAGCATACGGGTGTGCGTTTCCGCTCTGTTTTTCGCACAAGTACGACTGTAATTGATAGGGACTTTATGAGTGTTACTTGGCAGGATTCTGTGCTACAAAGACTGGACGTCTTATCTTATGAAAATAGAGGAGAGATGGTTAGTTACTAATCTATCTGGGTTGTATACGCTTGGCGGTATAGGACATGGGGGAAGATATTCACAGCGGTATATCCAGAGCATCGTGAAATAAATTTTACTGTTATAGAGTAGTCAATTGGCCGCGATTACATGTATGCAGCTTGATATCCGTCAAGCAGAGTCTGTTATTACTGGCGTTTCCCAATTCGCTCCAAACCCAACGCTAGCTGCTAACCTAAAACACCTCCAGGGCTATTCATGATTTCAGGGATACGCCCGCCAGTGTTACAGTAAGTACTCACTACCAAGTAGTATTACGAGCCCATCTATTAATAGGCAAAGACGTCGTGTATGCAAGGCCATGTGGCCCGATGCTGACGACGCATATCATACGAGTTCTTACAAGTTGAGAAATGGCCACTCAAAATGCAAACCGATTTTCCTTGCCTGAGACTCCGTATGTACGAAGTGGCAGTATCACATCTCAGTCCCTTCTCTCCCCCTTGCAACATTTAAGGGGTGAAATAGTGCCTTACAAGGAGGGACTAGTAGCACGATAGGTAGGTAGTAATGAATATGGAGTTCGGAGTATTTTCTTGAATTTATTCTTACAGCTGAATGGAAGACGATGGATGAGCATGGGGTAGCTGATCAAATAGTTATGTGAAGGGTTTGTTGAAGCCCAATGAGGATTATACGGCGATCTGGAGACATTCAAGATGATAAATAGTAGCAACAAGATAACCAGGAGTGATGGCATTCAGTATTAGGGAGACTCGAAAGGTTGAATTGAGGCCATCAATTCAGATCGGAGTGGTATGAAGCCGCCAATCGGGTACAAATGCGCCGAGTTGAAGAAGACGATCGACAGAAAAATGATTAAATGTGATCGGCGTTCGGCCTTCCATAACGAATTGGGCCGGTTGAAGACTTGACGTAGGAGCTGCTGAGAAGCGTGGCGTTACATGATTGCTTGGTCCCTTGGCGGCGTTGGTTGGATGAATTGGAGGGGTCTTTTGTAGGATTTGCAAGTTGCAAGTACGAACATGTAGATTTTTTCTGGAGTAGCTTATGATCAGTGATACTCGTAGCTGATAACTTGATTCACCTGCTGGTCATTAAAGGGGCCTGTCGTGATGATATGAGTTCTGGTGATATCCGCAATGATCCGTGATTGCAGTCACCGTCGATAACATTCCGTGATCCAGGTTGATCACGAAGCAAGGGTTCAATTTGGATTGAGCAGTCCAAGTGGGTGGCTGGCTAAGATCGTGACACATCATATGTGGGGTGTCCTGAAACGGCCTGCAGCTGCTTTCTTCCAGTTGTACCAATTTGTCCAAGTAGGCTGCTGAATCTGCAAAAGGGTGGCCATCCCCTGTATGTTCGAAGAATGTACTCGTACTTGCACCACAAAAAAGGTTCCTAGATGGGCTGTAACATATCACCAGCGTCGCTGCTCGGTCTGGAGTTGGTCAAGCCTCAGAGGGAGTCGGTGATGAAGGATTCCCAAGGGGGGAAACAAGATTCGAGCGGCGAAGACGGAAAGACGGTTCAAGAGCAAAAGCTAGCTGTATCCAGCCATTTAGCCAGCTCGAGGAGAAAGGGGTCCTCCCCTCATATGTCAACGTGCTCCGTATCCCAATTCCATGGAGACGAATCTTGTCCCGTATACGAAGTCCTCCGCCCATATCCCATATTAGTTCTCCTTAGTGCGAACTCGCGCAGCACTTGCTTCCCAAGGCCCGTGCTTCTGCTTCCCAGCCGGAGCCAAACAACCTTGTCCAGGGGCTAGTTGGAGACCGCTAAAGTTGGGCTTTGGGTTGCTTGCTTCCATGTGCGTCGTCCGAGTGCTTGGTGCTGTCGCTCGCGTGCGTGGCTGTACCTGCATCTCAGTGGCGACAGGAGGTCTCTGCTGCATAGATACGGACTTGTAACTGGTAGCATTCTGTCAATCGGAGTACCTTTTATCAGTTTCCCCCCCCTTGCGCTTCGCGACTGTGCGCAGATATCGCCTGCAGGGAGGAGTACTGCTCAAAGCCACTCACGATGGCTGCAGAGCAGAGCGATTGCGGTGAGAAGAGAAGCCCATCTTATTATCGATCAATCATAATCCTGTACCGCACAAGTACGAAATATTACAAGCACCCCCAGGAGTCATCAGCCGCCGCTAGAGGAAGAAGGCCGACGACGAGCCAGTTGACGCGAGGCGCGCCTACCGCCCTAGCTGTGCCAGGGGTATCCCTGACGCCTTGGGTTGCTGGATTTGGTGCCTGGTTCCTAGAGTTTGGGAGAGGGATGCCGTCTCTGGTTCTGGAAGCTTGTCTGCATCTCTCAAGAGGCACGAGTGAGGGAGCGTATCGTACGGCGCGGGAAGAGGCGATTGTGCTGTCCCAAGAACTCACACGTGTAGATGATGCATGTTCCATAACCTGTTGATCGTCTCTGCCGTCTGATTGAGCGTGGTTGCCATGCCTCTTGTTCTGAGAGGAGGCGGAGTTGTGCTAGTCCACGGAGTGTCCACAGCAGCTTACTCCGTACTTGTACATGCGCATACATGAGGCATGCAAGTCATGGAGCATCGATTATGGAGCTCGAGATTGGCTCTCGGATCACCCTTTCAATTCTGGGGGGACTGTAAGAGGATTGCTGCTTACCAGTCGACCAGCGCACAACTGCACTGGTAGACACACCTCCCGATAGCCGTCTCTTAGTTGACCGGGGACTGCCCAACGACTGGCCGTCCGATTCTGTATTCAAGTCTGCAGTACACTGTGGCGATTGCGCTTGGGAATTATTAGCATGCTGTCGATTTTTTGCATATCAACATGACCTTGTGCTACGCCAGCTACTAACCTAGCAGCATCTCGAATCAGCTTAGCACAGGCTGCCTGGACATCGATAGTATGAGCTTAGGGCCGGCAATGTTTCCGCTGCCTGTCCGGGTGAAGAGAGATCAATGCCGGCCGTTTGTTTCGGGGACGGCTGGAGATGATGGAAGAGGTAAAAATGGCACCTCTGAACCTAACCTCAACTGCACTGCAATTTGTAGGGCGCCTTAGCAGCCTGAAGGTATTTGTACCAAGCACTGGATACAGTACTTGTTGTAGGAGCGGAAACCTCGAGGTCTTCTCCTTTGTGACTTGTATCTTTCCATGCCCATCCTCTTCTCTAACCCGCATGCATTAGCACGCCTTCTCAGTGCCTTACTTGTACCCAAGGAAGATGTCTTGTAACGTAATTGTAACTGTACCTCTAGGTACCTGTTCACCAAAGGTACACGTAGTCGTTCAACATCTTGATAATCTGCTCCGAACTGGCGGTCTTGGTTGTCTTCAGCTTCGTATAACGCCCTGCAACAGGTATAAGACACCAGGTGGGCATAGATCCTGCAGTCGGTTAGTTTCTCGACTCTCCTGCTGACGTCGAATATGACATTGAACGCTGTTTAACACCCCGATCCTAGACGTATTGATTGTGAGTACGAGAAAACGTCATCGCCTGCCGCCGTCCTGCACCCGATACAAATGCAAAGACGGCCATGCCGGAGCACTGATGCGACTGACCAACAGGTCCGGAAGACGATGCACGGTGACTGATTTGGATCCCTGGGTCTGTAATCCGTGGACGTTTCCCATCAGCACCAGTACGAATAACGGAGTTGGGTGTACAAGAACCAACATGCAGGTACCTACCCCTACCAGCGAGAGAATCAGCCTCCTCTCGACCAAGTACAGTACCTCCTACTGCCAAACCCGGCAGCACCCAATTATAATGCTTACAAGTGCTAATGTTTGCTTAATCCCTGTGGCTGCTCCATCAATGCTATTTCTGCCGCTGCTTCTGCGAGATGCGTGACCCGTGCGTGGAAGCCCAAACTAGTAGGTGAGCGAGGGCAGCGGAACGCGACCTGCAAGCATTCCTTCCATCTGTACTGGTACTTGAATACTTGGGATGCAAGTTTTCGTCTCTCAAGCCGGGCTGGAGTTTAGTGCCATGAATGCAGCCATCATTCTTTGCAGTCCCATATCTTGTACTTTTCGCCGATGTAGAGACTACCCAGCGCCTTGGAGAGCCGTTGATTCCCTTGAAGTGTTGGCTGCTATACGGCTCGACGGGGTGGCTTGCTTCCGCAACTCGCAACGCTACGGCTAGTACCTGGTACCTTACAGGTTTTGCCATTTTAGTACCGTTTGGATCCAGCACTCCGTAACTGTACCTGTACCTTAAGCCAGACCCCTGCAAGCCTCGCACCTTTACAGATTACAGGTGCTTGAAGAATCGTTTGTTGCTTGGGATCGTAAAAAGGATGGCAGCCATTTGATGCGGCTAAAGCCAGCGATGTCCAGTGATAGCCCTCCATTGGCTCTGGCATGAAACGGGTGGGATGCGATATTATTTACTGAGCAAAGCACAGCCATAAACGAAGGGAGCTTGAAAGTCCTGTTGTTTCTGGCTTGCACGGGGCAGCTGCTGCACTGGACGCAAGGTAGCGGTACCTGCGATTCCCTGGCTGCACCTTTTTTCGCTTGTCGATGGCTGCAACAAGCGCCGGCGCAGATCGGTGCCAAACCGGCTGGCGCCCCCAAACTCCCCCAGGCCAGTCCCTACAAGCCCACTGTAGTGCCTGTATGGACACCCGTACCTGTACCTCTGCCCCATAGCCATGCCGGGGGCTTTGCGCGACCCTTTTCCTCCCCTTTCGAGACCACCTTAATCCCCTCGAGTCTTTCGCAGTTCGCATTCCGCAGTCCGCTCTCTGCACTGCGCACCGCTCCAGCAGAATCCTTCTGTTGCACTGCGAATGCATTCGTTCGCCGGGTCGACCAGAGCTGGCAATCCAGTGCTGACCTGTGGCGTTTGAATCGCTTGCGGGACCAGGAGCATCCTGGAAAACAATCGACGTCGAGGCATCGAAGCTCTGCAGCACCAAAGACCAAAGGGGCTCACGAAACCCCCCCTCCCACGGCGCCTTTTCCCCCCCAGTCCAATTTCACGACAATTCTTCTCCAGGTCGACCTCGCCCTTTTGTCGCTTTTCTTCTCCCTGAATTAAGCCGTACGGCATAATCAATAGAAATAGGAGGCAGCGTCCTTGCCTGTGTCTCGGTGCGTAGCTGTTTCACAGCTTTGGTGGCGGCAGCGATGCCACCTACCGTCAAACAGGCTCCATGCCCCTGTCCTGCGTGCCCCTACTGACTTTCTTGCAGCATTCAACGTGCCACGCGCCGTTCACCGACTGCACGTTCCTGGGCCGAGACGAAAAGGAAAAATCAAAAAATATTGGGCGTTGGCACTGGAGACAGAGACAAGCCAAACCAAAAGTGCAAGGCCACTGAGGGGCTGCAACTGCACATTTGTCGAAGCATCAATCGCCGTATCTGACGGTAAGGGGGTGAACTACTTGACATGACATGGAGGGCTCATCGACTCCCCTGGCGGAATACTTCTGGATCGCCGGCATAGAGGCGGTGATTTACGATGAGTCCTTGCCGCCAGTGACCCATTCCACCGAGACGACTACCATCGTCGAGGATGGAGAGCCCGAGGATGAGGAGGACGCTGCTAGCAACCACACCAAGCCAAGCGCCGCCCGCCACTCTCGCCAGAATTCTGCCAACCGCTTCTCCAAGCTCTCTTTGGACGGCCGAAATTCTGTTCAGACCATCGAGGAGGATGATGGCAACACAAGGAGCAACAGGAGCAGTGCCACTATAAAGGCCAGGCCAGGCATTGGCAATGGCAGCGGCATCCCTAACGGGGATGGCATCAACAATGGCGGTTCGATGGGCGAATTCTTGGGCCTTATGGGGGACTTTGATTTCGACAAGGCACTTCTGAAGTTCGCTGCAGAGAGGGAGAATTTCCTCGAGGATCTTTCCTTCAGTGCTGGTGCGAAAACACAGGCACGAGCGCCCATGGTCAACCCTCGGGCTGAGCGCATTCGTGCCGACGAGGCTGAACCCAGCGGAAGGGTCAGTCCTCTGAGGAGCATTAAGGGTAGCATCCGCCGCAAGATCAGCTTTAGGGATATGAACAGCCTGCGGAAGCAGCCCAGCGTTGCCAGACCCATGTCACAAAGAGCTCGTGAGTGCCTTTCCCCTTCCCTTTCTCACCTGCCGTGTATAACTTGAAGATCATGTCTAACTAAGACTCTGTCATAGCTTCAATAAGGACCACGAGACGACTTAGTAACTACAACTCGGTGATCCCCCCTCCCGAGCCTTTGAATACCGATCCCGATATGCATCCCCTCAAGAGACGCTTCGAGCCTATGCTCCTGGACCGGTACCCACCCAAGACTGCTACCGACGAGGTCGCTCGACGAGGAAAGTTCCCCGATTATGTGCCCATGTTCGCCTTCCCCAACGATGTTCAGATTGTCTCGTCCGATGATCGGCCGAGGTCTACCTGGCATGGCTTCACAATGACATCCGACGACAATTCCAAGTTGTACGGCATTACACTCATTGTGTGGACAGCACTGCCTGCCGATGTGGCCGAGGTGGTGGAGAACAAATGCGAGGACTGGCGACAGAGCCACATGTCCAACGAGGAGCGGGAGCTGGCCGCCAGCCTGGGTGTGCGCCTCGCCAGCGAGCGATCGCACTTGTCGCAGCTCTTGGCTAAGCTTGGGACAATTCCCTCAGGCACCCCGGCCCGCGATAGGCTCGAGGATGAGATCGGCGGTGTCGAGGAAAAGATTACCCTCATGACAGACATGCTTAGGCCCCTGAGACACGGTGCCGCCTCTAGAATTGAGGGCCTTACAACTGGCGAGACAGGTCTCTGGGCCCCACGCGCGTATGGTATTCTGGGCAGAGATCCTGCAAACATGGCATTCTGGAAAGAATGGCTCAAGGCGATTGTTGTTCCCATGACCGACGGCGCCGTCCTCAGGATCCCTCCAAGCTCCCCCAAAGTCGGCCGATGGCAGCCTTTGGAACAATATGTTGTCAATCTTTGTACTGAGGCTTTTAGCCCACTGGGCTCCAAAACTCAAGTCGAGATTGGCGTACGGGAACTGCGCCTCTTCTCCCGCAAAGAAGCGGCCAACGAGATTCCCGGTTCTAGGACCATTGACATATACGCTCTGTTCAGATGCCTCTCCCTCGAGAACATTGTGGCTCTGTTTGAATACGCCATGTCTGAATCTCGCATCATCTTCCTCTCCTCTCACACCAGCATGCTGCACTTGGCCTGCCATGCTCTCGCAAACCTTCTGTACCCTCTGAAATGGGCAAGCATCTTTATCCCTATACTGCCCGCCAGGTTGATCTCTGCTCTTGATGCTCCTTGCCCATATATTGTTGGCGTGGAGCGCCGTTATGAGCGAATTGATCTCCCTGATGATGATTATGTCCTGGTTGATCTCGACAAGGACACTATCGATGCTACGTCGCAGCCTAACCGTTTACCTCGACAGCATCGTAGGAAGCTGATGTCTTTGCTGCAGGTTGCGGCTCCGCATAAGCTTCGATACGGTGTTACCACAGGGCCTCCCCCTTACGCAATGGAGGCTTTCCCGTATGATTCCTTTTCATCGGAAAACGCATCTCTGTTCACAAGCGTTGCTCCGCCGTCGACTCTCGGCAAATGGGTGTCTCAGAATTCGTCTAGCTTCGCGGATCCCGACCCCCCAACTGAGCTATTACCCCCAGTCTTTAACGGATTTTCTGTGTCTATGGTGGACACAGGTAAATCTGATCGACCCGGGACGAGCAAGTCGAATCACACCAGCCCTCAATCCTCCGTATCTCCAGTTTCCATGAAATTCCCTCCCATGCCGTCCACTCCGGTCTCACGCAGTGATTCAGGGTTCGCCTTGACCGCAACGCTTCGGGAGAAGCGATCTGGGCATTTTGGAGAAGACAAGGGCCGACGAAGCTCCTCTTTTGGCGTCGACAAGTACCAGCCCGTCCACCGGCCTAGCCTGCCCTTCCTCAACGGCCATCAGACAAATCTATCCATCTCAACTTTGGATTCTCAGTCTTCTTTTGGAGGAGGTTATGCTCCATCGACGTACGCGGCCTCGACTTTGGCGGCCTCAACTATTATGCCCAACATGCAGATTCAGCCAGTCAGTAACACTGATACGACGGTCTGGGTAGAGGGACACTGCTTCAACTGGAACCCCAAGGACACCGCATCCGTCTGCACAATCTGCGAAGAGAGATCTGAAGGCGATGGATTCTACAAGTGCGGTGCCTGTAAGACCGTGGCTCACGGTAGATGCCTGGGCTTCGTATCTCTGGTGTGTACCGAAGCTTTCCACGCCGACCGTGTCCGAGCGGCGTTTGTGCGTTGCCTTGCCAGCTTGTTGTATACATACCGCAAATACCTGGGCAAACCCTCAAAGCAGCAGAAGAATGGTGGCCAGCTGTATGCCTTTGACATGGATGGGTTCATCAAGAGTCTCCCTTACGATCAGCAAGAGTATGTTACGATGATGCGGGAGACGCAAGGTATGTTTTTTGTTCCATTCTTTTACATTGTCACGGCAGCTGCTAATCAAGTTCCGTAGCATTCAACGAATTTATCCATGACAGAGAAATCAAGCTTGCCTCTGAGCCTGAAATCCGGCTCTTCGACGAGATCATTATGGCTAAGAAGGCACGTGGACGCACTGGTCTGCCTTCGAGCTTGTCCAGGCTGTCAACGCTTCGCGGTAACAGCGGTACCAATTCATGGGGGCTCTCACCATCAGGCCGTAGTGGCAGCAGCGCTTCCAGCAGCGGCAGCAACGGCAAGATTCCCCCCTATCTTAGCGATACTTCAGAGCACATATGGCGCACAGCCTCTGTGCCTCTGCCCAAGGGTAACTTCCCGGGCGAATATCACAGCATCGTGACGCGGATGCCGGCTCGCCTTGACAGATCGCTCATGCGTGAGCCTCGCACCATCCAGGGCGTTCCCCGTGTCGAGCCGCGTGGTCCCAAGGGAGTTGCTCGAAAGCAAGTTCCCAACATGCTGGGTGGCACGCCCCTATAAGATCCCCATTTTCTTTCTTGGCTTTGAGAGGAAAAGTGGACAAACTTTGCATTGAAATGGAAAGTGAGAGTGAGAGAAAAACGGCGATGTGGATGAGAAGCAAGATAAAATCCTTCAAATGTATAATAAAATCAATACGCATCGATGTAATCTATTGTCGAAAGTCACAACATACTCGCGAATGGGGAGAGGAAGGAAGGAGGAAGAAGGGGTCAAGAAACTATTTTTCTTTTTCAACTGTAAAAAAAAAGAAGCAACGGGCATGCATGCATGGAATTTTTTCTTATTGAGGTGAAGGAGAGAGGCATACGATGGCATATAAAAAACCAAGTTTGTGTTGGTTTTTTTTTCTTTTTTTCTTTTTCCTTTTGAACTGGTTTGACCTAAACGGGATGGGAAGCTCGTTTTCTCTTTTTTTAGAACAAGCAATTTTTTTTTTCTGGCAAGGGAGCTCTTTGTTAATTTGGACTATTTTTGATTCGATTTGCTTGACCGTCTTTCACGGATTTGTGTTGTGTTTGCCTGTGCACTCAACTTGCTAACCTCCTGATATTGACCTATACACAGCTCATACGCACAAACAGTGAACAGAATTGAGTCCGTTACCTAAAAAAGATGAATCGTATAGACACTGGCAAAGTTGGCTGAACCATAATAGCTAAATAAATACAAAACAATCGACCAGAAAGCTATTCACACCGCATCTGACTAGATAAAAAAGCTCGGGGCTCAAACACGAACGATACAGAGTCCTTCTCTCCAAGTCTGAAAACACACAACTCTCCGTTCGAGTCTGGTGACAATCTAGTAAACGTACGCGGCTGAACAAGCAACAAACTACAGCCTGGCATATTTTGATACACTTCATTTTCCCACTTTGACAACATCTGCCCTGATATCCTCCCAGCCGACGTTCTTCAAAATTTGACTCACCTGGCTTTGGTAACTAAGATGGCCTCGAGGAAGGTTACGCACTCTGTAGTTCTCGACACCATCTGCCCCTTGGATTTCCTGCAAGCCAGCGACGCCGAATTGAATATTGGAGGTTCGATATAGAAACCCCAGGATATAGTCGTGCTCTGAGTAGACGTTGATCAAGCGACCGCACACAACGCTCTTGAGCGTCAGCCACACTCGACTTTCCGATGGCGCCGGGGTGCCCATCAGTATGACTGAGTCGACGATTCCAAATTGTCGGCGCTCTGCCAACACCATGAGGCATGCGTATATGGCTCGGGCCCCAAGACTGTATCCTACCAATGAAACTGGCCTGTCTCCCTGGAACTTTTGTCGCATAATGGCGTCAGCAAGGACAGCACCCGCCTTCTCCGCTCTTACCATTCCAACACTCCAAGAATTGTCCATAATCTTGCTTGATCTGAGCAGCTTAACTGGCCAGGAGGAATCGATGAGGCTTGAGAAGACTGCACATTAACGTCAATATTGAGAATTAATACACTGTTGAATCAGCCCAATTTCACTTACCTGTGCGAGCTTTAATCTCTTTTTGCCCATCGATCCAAGCACTACTCTTTACCACCTCCTCGAGAGAGTTGCCAAGGTTGGTAAGAGCTGCAACTTCCCATCGTGTGACAAAAGACTCCGTAAAGCGGCCAAGACAACGCCAGTTTTTTGTGGCATCTTCATCTTCGAGAAGGAATCCGCTCAGAGCAATTGTAAGGCAGAGTCTACGATGCTCTGCAGGGATCTCTCGAGCATCGCGATACTCAGAGCCTTCCACACCATGAAGAGGGATGAATGCAAAGTCTTGAATCTCGCGGGCAAAAATCTCCATCATCTTGGCTGTCGGTTTCGAAGCATTTATACCGAAAAGAGCACCCATTGCAGTTGCATTTTCTGCCATTGTACCCAAAAGGCTTGCAGCGGCAGAGGAGGTGAGGCCAAGGCCCTCATGTGCGGTACCAATACCGACGTCAATAAGGGGAGCAGCAAGCTTCGGAGCAGCAAGCTTTCCCGGATGGCCTCCTAATCCAACTTTCCAACGTCGTGCGCTCTTCGATTCTTCAGACTTTTGGTTGATAGCATCCTCCGGAGAAAGATCAAGAGCCGCTTTGGCTTGATCCGCCTTGGCTTGATCAAGAGCTGCCTTGGCTAATCCTTGAGCAAGGCGTAGTTCTTCCTCTTGATACACCTTGAATGGGAGGTTCAAGGAAGTTGTGAGGCCTAGAAGGAGCTGTCTCGAGTTTGCCGTGTACTCTTGCATGGATAACATAATAAAGAAGACGATCTGCAGCAGCGATTTGCGCTTGTTCAAATCCAGAGTCCATAGTGCATTTGGAATAGGGGGGTGACGAGCAGCCAAATCACGATCCGCGTAGTTCGAGGGTGCACGAGGCGGTCCTACAAGATCGTTAGTTTGCAAAATTTCTCCTCACGCATAGTTGGAGAAGTATGGGAAGCTGGGAGAGATTCATCAAACCTGTTGCTAGAGTCTGGGGGCGTATTATTCCCCCACCACGGCCGCCTACACCTCCGCCTCGCCCGCGAGGTGCTCCTCTCAGTCCACGACCACGAGAACTTCCCTGGAAGCATTGCTGATCATTCACAGCAACATTTTTAACCCTTAGCAAAACAATTGATTGCCATTTGTCGAAGAAGACCAAGGCTTCCTTTTTCAACTCGCGTAGTTGTGGAGTCATAGCCTGCTTTTCTTCCTTTTCGATGATTTCTCGAGCCTTGTCATAAGTATTCGATGAATTGGCGTGTATCAAGCCCATTAGGGAATGGGAATGGGATGCCGACCTATTCTGTTTGTGATGCAGCAAGGGGAGCAAAAGCCACTTGTGATGACCGTGGTCGCCTTGAATTGGGGCAACGGGGGGAGAGTCAAAGATGTTGCTAATATCTCTGGCCATTCTTTCCGTAATAGCCTTGACCAAAGTCTCCAAGTCATTTCTCTCAGCTATTGAGATAATACCGGTCAAGTCGACTGCGCGACGTTGGATATGATTGCCGCCTCCGCGTCCCCGAGCCATGATCAACGTTTTGATTCGCCTGAGCAGGACTTTTCTTGAGGAGAATGAAGTATCGTGCCGTGTCGAAATTCAGTGTCTAATTCTTGATAGCCTGCTTCTGAGAGAATTATGGGTTGATTCGATAGCCCGTCGACGTTAAGAGACTGGGCTACTGAGTTCTAAAAGGCGGGATGCAGATCTCTGGCAAACAAGCTCCTGAGCAATTGAGTAGTGGATGTTGAAGTTCGGGGTGACTGCCAGTGAGGATGGCCAGACGAAATATCGATTCGTGATGACGGTGGAGATAGCAATCAAAGAGGCCGGATTCTGCGAGAGGCGATGAAGCTGTGATGTGTCTGAAGAAGTAACAGGCATATCAACCTCGTGATAGAGAAGGGGGAATCAAGATTGGTGGATGTGCGAGTTGAGAGGAGAAGAGAGGAGAGAAGAAGAACCAGAAAATGGAAGAAACGAGAAGAAGGAATGGAGATGAAACAAACAGAATCTGAACAGAAGGTGAACCGAAAAGGCTGTGGGAAGGAACGCTGGTGAATTTGGGACTGGCCGGCTGCTAGGCGGCTGCCAGGCGTTGCTTCCGAGACGGATGGCAGGAGCAGATTCATGCATGCAAGTCATCGAGGGAAGGAGCAGAACGGAGATGAGAGTGAGTGAAAGAGAGAGAAGGAGAGAAGGAAGAAAGAAAGAAGGAAAGAAGGAGGGAAAGAAGGGAAGAAGGAAGAAGGAAAGAAATAAAGATGGAAAAGAGGAATAATTGATAAAAGGATTGTCTTCTCAATGCACCGTAATACAGGAGATAAAGGTCGGTCTACAGTCAAAAGAGCTAAGGGCAGCAAATAAACACAGCCGCAGGGAAATATGGGAGGGTAAAATAAAGGGCAAACAAAGGCAAAGTCACTGCATCACGAACGGTAGCGGGATGTAAAAGACCAGAAACGGCTTCACTTCCCTTTGTACTCTAGGCCAACAAACTACTATACTTAGTACCTTAGGGATAGTAAAAGCAGCAACGCAGCTACCAACAGCAATATTATATTATAAAGAAGGATAACAAAAGACAAAACTCACCAAGCTAACAGCATTACAATCGCGGGCGGAGGACAAAGGCAAAAAGACCACAAGACCGCACGATGGTGGCAAGGCGAAGCTGCCAGAGCACCGGCTACCCAAGAATCCGCATAGCGTCTGCATCGGCTCCGCGTCCCGTGCTGGCCACTGCATGTTAGGAGCCGTTGCCTTGTTCTGCGTGGCTGAGCGATAATTTACTCTCGTGTTTTGATGAAGTGCCGAATCTATGAGTGGGAAGATAAGGGTGGAAGATTGGATGGAAGAGAAGAGGACAAAGAAGTGAAAGATAAGAAAGGAGAGGATAACGAGGGCCCAGGGTGAGGTTTATAGGGACATCTTAATCGGTATTTCGAGGCGGAACCGAAGGAGCTGCTGGATTTCTAGACTCCGAACAAACAAAACAATCCATGTCTATTGTTTGTTGAATATGTGTATATCCGCTGCGCAAGAGTGCCGCTGCCCCAACAATACCATGCCGCCAGCCAGAGCATCAAGTTAAGCTTACTCGCGACCACCCGCTTCCAAGAGATGCGAGATGCGTCGCTGGCATATCGTAGCATCGAAATATTTCTCTCTCTCTCACTGAAAGACATCGACCTGTCAACGCACTAGACGGGCAAGGCAATCAAGCTTTGGTCTGACAACGGGACACCTCAAAGGTGGCACAGACACGACAGCTATCCGTCCACAAACATGACGGAAACGAATCTGTCTCATCATCATTCTGTTTGCCAACCCGAGGTCTTGGATAGGTACGAACTAATATATATACTTGATCTACAAAGGTTTGCTCAAAAGGTTAATTCTTGCAAGCTCACACAGGACTTGATTCAACAATGCCTTTTGAGCAGCAGCCCCCCCTCCCTTTCATCGTCCCTCATTCATATTGCCTAATGTGGTTGTAAATTCATTTGTGTTACACGGCCTAGGCCACCTCATTTATGAAACCCTTATTAGTGTATGTGTTGCCAAGAAACCTCTATCGAATTGCGCCTGGGTCGGTGATACTAGTGACAAAGGAGGCGGCTTCATTAATACCGCCTAGCCGGTACGCTTCGAGTTTCCTCTCAAGCTTTGGCTGAATAAGGCGGCCAGACAAGGGTATGCGCCCTCGTGGAATATTCTCTGCGCATAGGCATCGAAAGCACCATGTTCCACCGCAGCTCACAGCGCAGTCAAAGGACATGGCGTCTATGGTCCGCAAGTAGTCAACTAGAATGTGCAATATCATCGCACAAAGGTAGCGACTGCTGGTGTAAGTGTTTGCCTCAACACGGCTAGATCTCTTTCTCAATGAAACTGTGATTGTAATTGGCGTGGCTCATTCGCCTAGCTCATGATACCTTGAGTGGGCGGAGAGCGCAAACGAAGGTATAGAATAACCGCAGGTAGCGCATATTGAATTGTCTGTAGCCTCCCAGGAAATGTCCGTGTCAGAATCAGAATCTTCAGGCACAATGCTCTCCGTCTCGTTTTCCATGATTTGATCATTCTCGTCAATAGCGTCAGATGTAATTCTCCAGGGAGCAAGCACTTCATCTTGCCTCTTAAACATGGTTGCAATGTCCCGTCCCGCCCCCATCTTGTCGCCAGTAGCTCCGGCAACCATGTTTGCGGCACAGATGTTAATCAGCTGCAGGTTCCACGTTTGGCCCTTTTCATTCTGTAGGCGGCGAAGCAATGGCAGTAGCGCTTCTGCGACTAGCTGCTGGGCGATCTCATCAATATCAGCCTTCAAGTCAAACACAAAGCTTGGCAACGGTCCCGACCGAGACACGCGACTAAAGTCCCGAGGCTGGGAGGCATCTGACTTTGGCCACGATCGAATCGAGAGGCGAAGCGTCCTTGGTCGAGCAATCCACTTGCGACTACCAGGGATATCCGAACCGTCATCCAGGACAGAGAGATCTACCCTCATTCTGCGGATGAGAGAACAGGACAACTTGTGAAGCTCTTCCGTTATTCGGGGCACCGTTTCAAGGCCCTTGTAGGTGTCTTCAATGCTAATCTGTGACGGTACATCGGTAGCTTCCTTGACTTCAGTAGGATCCACGCCATGGAGAAACCCCCAAACTCGAGGTCCGACGCCTCTTTCGGCCCCTGGGCCGCCCAAAAGGGTCTCTAGAAAGGATGGCGTGACGGTTGGATGGAGACGGGCTTCCCGTGCAGTAACCAGAGAATCAAAGGGACCAAGGTCCTGATCGAGTTCCTTGGACAAGATATGGGCTTCCAAAAGGTGCGTGATCTTGGAGCCCATTCCTGGGATGGTGCGAAGCTTGTGTCCGTCTACAAAGTTGATGATATCATCATCAGTCAATGCAAGTAGCGTTGTCTGATTCTGCGGCTTGTTCTTGCTACCAACGAGCTTGCTCAGAAGCTTGTTTGTAGAGATGCCACAGGTTGATGTGTAGCCAAAGCCTTGCTCTAATTTGAGTCGCAAGTATTGGGCAAGGTGGGATCCCAAGAGGTGTCTCAAGTAGATGGGGCTCTCCAAATCCACACTCTCAGGGGCGGCACCAACAACGCAGCCTGCAATCGAGGTTAAATCGCATGCGAAGCCCAGCTCGGGATCCTTTTTAGATAGGTAGAAGAAAGATTCAGCCATTGAAGCCCGGTTGAGACAGAACATG
Organism: Trichoderma harzianum CBS 226.95; assembly: GCF_003025095.1. Classification (NCBI taxonomy): domain Eukaryota; kingdom Fungi; phylum Ascomycota; class Sordariomycetes; order Hypocreales; family Hypocreaceae; genus Trichoderma; species Trichoderma harzianum. The sequence goes on along the minus strand of NW_020209252.1, from coordinate 1,946,636 downwards.
TTGTATTCGATAATGTCCGTCACGTCTGGTAGACCTGTTAGTATATGTAGATATTTATCGTGCACTCTTAGACGCACCCAAGAAGACCTCATCAAAACCAAGGCGTTCGGCTTTGCCGTTCCAAGAGTGAGATCTTAGGAAGTTGAAGAGTATTTTGCTCATATCCCGAAACGGCGTCAGGTCCTCGCCGTCGACAAGGACAAGATCAGGGCATATCTTCTTTGCCTCTGAAATGAGCATGAGCTTCTTGACATTGCGGCGGCGCGCATTGTAGTTGCACGTGGCCAAGATGTTCTTCTGCTTGACGCCAACCGGCTTTGATTTCAGAGCCGGGTTCTTTTGCTCAAACACTTGAGCGTAGAAGCAGTCATAGTCCTAATGGATCCGAATTTAGCAAGACATACATACATACTAGACATCTACCTTCTATTCACGGCAGAGTTGGGAGTAAGACGGACAAACTGCAGAATGATGCGGCCTTCCTGGCGTTTGGGCGGCTTCTTGACCCCCGAGCCGTCCATGGCATCATCTCGAGGGCAAAAAAAGACGTTGGCCCTCTCGAGGCAAAGGGAAATACTAGCTGGAGAGCTAGAAGGCCTCTAAACAGGAGCTGTTGGGTGATATAGATGGACCAGTGGACATTGTACGGAAATGCATCGACAAGTGAATGCCGCTGACCAAGTGCCGCCAATTCTCGGCCCACCCTGACTGAGCAAGCATGGTAGGGGTTCAATTGCACCAATCAAAGCCCAGCGCGACAACTGGAAGATTGATGACAGTGGAGGTTTCAACCCATGGATCAACTCATGGATGGCTTCAGCGCCCTTCCGCTGCTAGTGGCTCTCACTAACCTGGAATGCCAACACGCCGGTGCCGGCCCAAAAGTTGCCCCTCCATCCGCTAGCACTTCAGAACCCTTCGATTGGTGTGGGGTTCGTTCGAGTCACAGCCAAGATTCTGCTGATCTGACTTACATCTTACTGTCCTTATCACCATCAACTCTGCGGATACATGCGCCCATCTTCAACATTGCTTTGAGGTTCTCAACTCGAGGTCCAGCGCTCTTCCCGTAGACGCTCCTCTTCTTTTCTATCCCATTCTTCATCTTCTCAGTTTTCGCATCGATACCATACATACCCCCTCGCTATGGCACATGTGGTAAGCTAGTCATCTTTTTTTTCTTACATGCTGATCAATTTTCTTCACGTCACCCAGCAAGCCGCCAGATCGGCTCGCCACCCTGTTTTTCATGGCCTCAATGCGCTAATCTGCTCTCCTTGACTATAGAGAAGCTTCATCCCGTCTCTCGACGCCGTCAGAGAGCTCCTCAACAAGCCCCTCAAGAGCGGCGCAAAGAAGCCCACGCTCGTGCCCGTCTATCGCCAAATCAGCTCCGACCTCATCACCCCCTCCGCCGCCTACCTCAAGGTCTCGGCGCACGCAAAGTCCACCTCCTCCGCCTCCTCCACATATTCATTCCTCTTCGAATCGGCCGCCACCGAGCAGGTCGGCCGGTACAGCTTCGTCGGCGCCAACCCGCGCAAGATCCTCACCACCGGCCCGCTACACGGCGACGAGAAGGATCCGCTGCCGGCCCTTGAGGAGGAGCTAGCCGACCATGTTGTCGCACACGTTCCGGGCTTGAGGCTGCCTCCCATGGCGGGAGGAGCCGTTGGCTATGTTGGATATGACTGCGTGCGATACTTTGAGCCCAAGACCGCACGGCCGATGGAGGACGTCTTGAAGATTCCCGAGTCTCTCTTCATGCTGTACGACACAATTGTGGCCTTTGACAAGTTTTACGGCATCATCAAGGTCATTAGCTACGTCAAGGTTCCGGCGGACGGACAGACAGGCCTGGAAGCGGCGTACGACGATGCAAAGAAGACAATCGACGAACTGATAAACGTCCTCAACAGCCCCGAGATCCCCCTGCCCGAGCAAGGCCCCATCACGCTGGGCCAGGAGTACAAGTCCAACATTGGCCGCGAGGGCTACGAAGGCCATGTCACCAAGCTAAAAGAGCACATCGTCATCGGCGACATCATCCAGGCCGTCCCCTCGCAGCGCTTCGCCCGCCCTACCAACCTCCACCCCTTCAACATCTACCGACACCTGCGGACCGTCAACCCGTCGCCGTACATGTTCTACATCGACTGCCAGGACTTCCAGATCGTCGGCGCCTCTCCCGAGCTGCTGGTCAAGTCTGAGGCAGGCAGGATAATCACCCACCCCATTGCCGGAACGGTCAAGCGAGGCCCAACACCAGAGGAGGACGAGCGGCTGGCCAACGAGCTGCGCAACTCCCTCAAGGACCGCGCCGAGCACGTCATGCTCGTCGACCTCGCCCGCAACGACGTCAACCGCGTAGGCGACCCATTCACCGTCCGCGTCGACCGCCTCATGGTCGTCGAGAAATTCAGCCACGTCCAGCACCTCGTCTCCCAGGTCTCCGGCGTCCTGCGCCCAGGCCAGACCCGGTTCGACGCCTTCCGGTCCATCTTCCCCGCCGGCACCGTCTCCGGCGCGCCAAAAGTCAAGGCGATGGAGCTCATCGCCGAGCTGGAGAAGGAGAAGCGCGGCGTGTATGCCGGTGCGGTGGGATACTTTGGCTACGGCGGCGTGGATGAGAACGGCGAAGACGTTGAGGGTGCCATGGACACTTGTATCGCTCTGCGGACCATGATGGTCAAGGAGGGCGTGGCGTATCTCCAAGCAGGTTCGTTTTGACTTTCCCCATTCAATGTTTTAAAAATAGATCAAGCAATAACTAACTTTTCGATCTTGATAGGTGGCGGTATCGTATTCGACTCAGACGAATACGAAGAGTGGCAAGAAACCATTAACAAGCTGGGTGCCAACATGCAGTGCATCGTCCAGGCCGAGGAGATATATTACGATCAGCAACAAGGCGCAAAGACGGCATGAAAAGTTATTTTAGCAGAAAAGACAAATAAAAAGGAACATACAGGTATATTATGCAGCAAGTAGTTTGTATGCCGTGTGTATGCGATCTAGTTAATACAGTAGCAACATGGAAGTATCCTTGCTTATACCCATTAATACGTGTCCTTACATCAAATGCTCCTATCGATCAATATGAGTAGACACAGTCACATAGGTTTAATCACAAATATGCCAAAGAAGATGTTGTTTCGGTTAATCAAAGCACGGTGATAGTATTCAAAGTATAGTAATATAACATGGTATAATAGCATCGAAATAAACCCACCCCTACTCACAGAGCAGTAAAAAACGCCAGGCCTGTATGTGTATTCAGGCAATTCGCTATCATAAAAGTTCAGTTCATTTCTCATCAGAATAAAAATGTACCCTTTTTGTTGTTGCTCGCCATGAATAAGAGAAAAATGCAGCGGCCAGGATGCCCTGGTCCGTACCACCCCCTCATCCTCATGCTAATACCAAATATCGTACAAGTACAGAAAGATTTTTTTTTCTTTTTCGTTTCTTTTTTTCATTTTATGTTCTAGAGTGTCCCCTTGGTCGATTTCATTTCGCCAGGGGTCAACTCAGCTGTGCCCGCTTACGGGCGTGTCCTGCGCCTCAGCTAGCTCTGGGATAGGCGTATCCCGCTTCCGCTTATTGTACTGCGCCCTGGGCTCCGTAGGCGTCTTCATGTCCAGCTCAGCTGAAGCCAAATGTGCAACAAGAAAATGCTGAGAATCTTCCGAGACGACACTGCTGGCATCTGACATGTCAATGTCAATGGCCGAGTCTGCACTGCTCTCGATGCTTGCTGTCGGTGTGTCAGGCACCATCTGGATATCTGGAACGACTGTCGTAGACACTGCCTCATCACCACGAGGCGTCTTGGCAGTTGCCCTGGCCCTTGCAGAGGCGGCTTCAGCCCTCGAGGCCGCGATTGCGCCGCCAATGCGTTCGTCATCCTCTTCTTCCTCGTCTGCCACGCCGATTGTCCAGACCCACTGGCGTTTCTTCTCCTTACGCTTGCGCTTGCGAATGCCACCCGTCTCTGATGGAGACAAAGTTGCTGCACTGCCACTCAAAGCCGCAAGCTTGCGTCGCATGTCCTCGAACGGGCCTGGCGTTTGGCCCCCATTCTCGATTTCGTTGGGTGAAAAGGCTTGCTTGATGTTGATTGCCCTGTCGCCCCCAATAGGGGAAAATGATGGCGAGGCGGGCGAAGCCTCCTCCACAAGAAGGTCGATGTGTGACTTGGTGTACTTGTTGGTGATGATGGTCTGTGTGAGAGGGTTGTTGTAGCCCACTCGCTTGGCAGCCTTTTCCTGCAGCCGCAAGGACTGCCGCCTCGGAGAGGCTGGAATTGCCGTCCGGGGGGGAAGAGGTGAGTTGCGCAGAATGCTGTGGAGGGAGTGAGGGTGCGTATAGGGAGCCGGGGCGGCAGTGGTATACAGGGAAGTAAACCGTCTGGATAGAAGAGGCTCGACAGGTGAGCATGGAGAGGTGACAGCATATGCCCTTGTCTTGGAGGAGATATCCATAGGAGAGAAAGAAAAGGCCTTTGGTCCGTTGGGGTCGACGGCGCCAGCAGACATGGGAGGCGTCGGTGTCATTGTGCTCGGAAAGGCAATTTCCATCTGCTGTGGTGGCGAGCCCGAGGTCTCTGTGGTTGGTGTCTCTGGAAAGGCGGCGACATATGGCGTCTTGATTCTTAGCTTGGGGCCTCGAGGCTCGATTGGTGTCTTTAGAGAGAAGCTTTGTAGGGTGTTGATTGCTGTGAGGGGTTCTGCTTGGACTGGCGTAGATCTCTCGATGGCCGTGGCATATACGTTGGATAGTGTGTTGCATGCGGTACGATCGGTAGGGTCGACTTGGAAGCCTCTTGTAGGTCTGCTGGGGACTGAAGGGCTGGAGGTGCTGATCTTGAGAGATAGCCGTGGCCTCTTGGAAGAGGTCTGTTGGAAGGGTTGAGAAGCCATCACGATTCACTTAAGAGGATGTATGTTTAAACGGAGACAGATGAGAGCTGTTAAAGTTGAAGAGTAGGAGTAGAAGAGAGAAATAAAGATGGGGAGTGAGTGGGGTGAGTCAACGAGATCCCTGACCCAACCAAGTCAAAGTCAAACTGTATTATCGTCCCAGGTACGAGTACGAAACAAAACGCAAACCTTGGGGTTGTATTATAAGCGTCGTGAGACGAGAATAGAAATGCCGCAGAACAAAGCCAACAGACCAGATGGCGGGATCGTCGGCGGCTATATACGACGAAACAACCGCGCATGTTGTGCATCGTCCTCGGCGTCTTTTCGTCTCGTCTCCTCCTCCTCCTCCTCTTCTCCTCTCTTGCTGTTCCTCCTCTTTTCTCTCTTCCTCCCCAGTCCCTTTTCTTGCGCCACCAGCGACAAAGTGGAACCGCTCCGTCCTTGTTCAGCCGACGCAGCTGCATGATGCTAACGGCAGCAAGCCAAATCACATCCGCTGCAGTCGTCGGGATAGACGCGAGTAGAGCGAGGCAGCGGAGGTGGAGGGTCGACCATGGCCGTGAGTGGCCCTGTTGCTATTTCTAGCCTGCGGGTAAGCGCTGAGCCCCGGCCCCTGCTGCAGCGCCCTGAGGCATCCCGCCAATCGCCCGCTGGCCCCAGGAGCCAATGGCGTCTAATCGGGCACAAAACTTGTGAAGCAGATGCACGACCTCGGCCGCTGTCACACGGCCGTGCCAATGGCGAGTCGTGCTTGGGGATGTTTCTTGCTGCTTGTCTCGGACCAACGAGCAGATTTCCGGCCATCGCAACATGGCGTTATCACAATTGGTGGCGTTTGTGCGCGCATCTTTTGTTCTTGTTTGCATAAACGTCGGTCCGCACTACTCCGGACGAACAGTGCAGATGCGGCACGAGGACGATTTTGTTTTTGCCATGATCGAGTCTTTTTTGCCTTTGCCACTGGGAACACCGTGACCGTCCGCAAAGACTCATGTCCGTTTCGCCATCGTAAAGAGCAAGTTTCAGTGGGAGTTGCAGGGAGTCAAATCTAAATATAGAAATAGAATTCGCACAGACAATTTCAAGCTCCACGTTCATGTTCTGGGGGAAACTCTACAGTAGTGCCAGTGGCCCTGGGCGGTGGGTCGAGGGTCTGTGCGCACTGTATGTACTGTGCTGCGGAATAACCTGCGGACCGATGCTCAAGTTGCAGATGACGACAGTCTGCATGTCTCTTTGTTCGCTGCTGTCGGTCAGGAGCTTCCAGAAATCTCGAGAGAATTGAGATCAATTTGGCTTTACTTTACTTAATATCGACGTATTAGATATCTTTGCGCTAATGTGGCAGAATCGAATTATGTCGTATATCTCAACTTCATCCGTCATGGCTCCAGGACTTGAACAATCTTAACGATGCCTTTGTCTGTCTCTCCACCGCCGCGAGATGATTAGCAACACCCTCATTCCTCCCACCGTGCCAGGCTCAAACAACAGTCCTTGCTCCACGATAGCTTCGCCGTCAAGCCCACATCCCAAGACTAGCCAGGGCAGCTTTTCAAAGATTCCATTTTAAAGTGTTTGTCTACTGCTGAATAGTGGAGGATTACTACAGAGGTAGTCAGCAGAATGGATTCCAGGGATGGTGAGAGATGCCCAGTTTGGGAACATGCAATTTCGTAATTAGCCTAGAACTGTACTAGCATATGCGATAGAAGTAAGTTATGTTTCAGATTAAGAATAGTGACATGATGGCTATAGAACAATTGTCAAGATCCTGGTCCGCAGAGCCAGCGGAGTGGAGATCCATACGAGCTTGGTTGTTGGCTCAGTGCTCTATCAAGGTAAGGCACATTAATGCTGTGGAGCAGAGGTATTGCAGGATCTTAGATGATCTTTCCATTGCTTTATACTGGGGGAGGGTAATGAGAGTAGCAGATTATCGCAGATGCTATCAGAACGTGTAAGACAATTTCCAAGAGGAGTAATAGTAGGAGAACGAGACAACCATAGGAACACACCACACATTACAACAGCTAGGTAGGTGAGAAAGTTTCATGATACTCGATATTATAATCTTTTTTGAGTACTAGGTAGTTTAGTAGAAAACAGAGATTATCCTATGCTGTTCAAAACCTTTCTCTTCATAGGCACTCAAGCATACCTATTTCCAGATCAAGCAATGTTAAAACACCAACCACTTGATTCCATCCACCTGCATCCAGTAAAATCTCACACGTCTAGGTATATTCATTTTGGCAACTAATATCCACCAATTACCGTGTCCTCCTCCGCTTACCCATAGAGCTTCCACGCTCTCAAAAACAAGTAAAAATCCACCCCATCACAAACACATAAAACATCTATACTAAGAAAGAACAAATATAGCATGAAACATCCCCCAGACCATACATCTAAATATCTCTACACCTCGGCATATATTCATCGTCATAAACGGCATCAATCTGAATCAGCACTCAGTCTTCAAGCATTTCCACCAGGCACTATATTTAGCATCCCCCAATATAAATAGACACCCTCCCCTGCCTTGCTTATAGCACCCAAGCATACCAATATACTACCTACACAGCCAACACTGCCCAACATATCGCTGTCTTCTTCCCCAGCCCCATCTCGAAATCACCCTTACTCGTTGTCCACAATCCAGCTCCCTCAAACAGTCGTAGCGCAGGGCATCATCATCATCAATACCTATTTATGGGGACACAATCAAAACCCCGATCTAACGTCGCAACCCGGATCTACAGTGCGCCAAAACGTAAGCATGGAACAAAATATGTACATTATTAGAAAAAAGAAAAAAACTACTAGGTAATATGTAGCTGGAGAGATGCATTTGCGCACGCAACCTCACGCCCGGCAGATCATCCATAGCCCTCCTCTCCGCCCTTTCCACGCTATTTTCTTACTGCGCTCCCACAATTTACCTGGTAGGCTAACCCCTTTATTATTGCTTGCTACCAAAATGATTATACATACATACTGCCTACATACACACATAACATGGGCAGCAAAAAAAGCTTCATCAAAAATATGATCAATGTTCTTTCTCCCCCGCAATCGCGTGCGATTTCCGTGCCAGGGGCCCTCGAGCATCTCCATCCATGACACCCAGGATTCTAAGAAGCCACGCAACAATGGGCCTTTCTCAATGACCTCGTTCTCGTTCGACTGCATCAAGATGAAATAGATGTTCTTTACTGGTGGATCTCACCATTCGGGTAATCCTTCACAGAATCAGTCCGTCCCTGGACATCAAATATGGCATCTCTACCAAAGATGCCACCATATTTCGTATTCATGCTAGTTCTTGCTACTAGGCCACTAAGGGCCTTCCTTCAACTCCATCCATGTATCTCATTTCGCATGGCGGGCATTAATCCTCGTTCATTCCTCATTGCCACATTTGATTATTTACCTCCAAAATCCTCCCTGTGCCCACGATGACGCGACGACTGTTGACTCGTGGCCGCTGAGGCTGGTTGATTCGTCATCTGGCTTCAACCGGGGTGGTAGATGATTATAGACAGAAATAGAACACTCCAGCGTACCAGATTTCGGTGAGCCAGACGCTGGACGCATCTTAGTAATTCCCTCGTAGTATTCTTCACAAACAAGTGCTTTCGTACCGGCGTTCTCCGTTTCGGTTTTGACCAGCCGTTTCGTGTATATCCATGCTGAACGCATAAGTCAAGTAGTATAGAATTCAACTTTGCCTTTCAGCCGCTGTTGAGAATTCCATGAGACTCGAGCAGGTTACCCAAAGCCCCAAGCTTTACCGGCTTAGTGAGAAACACATCCATCCCACTTCCAAATGCCTCTTGCTGAGCATCTTCCGTTGCTAATCCCGAAAGCGCAATAATGGGGACGGGTGTCAGTCCCATCTGTGCTTCATGTGCTCGAATTTGCCTCGTGGCCTCAAATCCATCCATGACCGGCATGGATATGTCCATTAGGATGCAGGCATACGCGCCGGGGTGTGCAAGGAAGTAATCGACCGCTTCCTTGCCGTTCTTCGCCTCTTGGAATCCAATGTTGCGCTTCTTCATATAAGTGGAGAGCACTCTCAAGTTGATGTAATTGTCATCAACGAGCAAAAAGCTGATTTGAGGCGCGGCGGGCTTATCCCGCCGGACTAGAGACTCTTCCGGGGACTTTGGAGGCGTTTCAGTCTGAGAATTAGTCGATATAAAAGAACCGTCGCTCGTCCATATTGAACCGCTGCTTCGAGATACAGCAGTCGTCGGTCTGGTCAATGGTGGCCTACCGGTACGAGCAGAAGAGAATGTACTTGGCGTTCTTTTGGGCCCTTTTGGCCTCGTGGCCACCATTGGAGTCGAAAGAGGTGCTCCTGGCGAATTGAAGCTGCTCATCCAGCGCATGTATGCCGAATGCAGTGTTCTGGCAAGTTTACGAGGGCCGGTTCTAAAGATTGCAGCGCATGAGTCAACGAGGAACAAGAAAATAGCACCAAAGATGGAGAGACTCACGGTTGAGAAATAAACTCAAAAATGGCAGGAGATGCAGCCTTCTTGAACATGTGTGATTGGCGATAGGCTTGTAGAGCGTTTGAGCACACGACAACATTAGGGGTTTTATCAAATGATTCAAAATCTTCGCTCAGTCTCGCCATGTCCATATGAGACCACAACACAAGGTCCGGCGTGACGCTTGTATCCCGGGTATTGGGGATGATTTCCATATGTAGCCATTCGCGGCAGGTGTTGACTATAGCCGTTTGCCAGTCAGAATTCGCCATTATAACCCGCACACGCAGGCCTTTGAGGTCAGCGACTTGTTCTTTGAACGCCTTGTCTTCTTCATCGGATATTGTAGGGGCCACTTCCACAGGACGCGGTAGCTGCTCCAATGGGAGTGTGACACAGGCTGTCGTCCCAACGCCAAGCTCGCTCCGGATCGAGACATCACCTTGCAGATGAGATGTTATCTGCTGCACGAGACTGAGACCTAGCCCAGCACCAGGTGATAATGGATCCTCCTGGGAGAAGGGACGGAAGAGCCCGTGCTTGAGGAAATCAGGGCCGATGCCTTTGCCGGTATCCTGCACCGTAAATCTAACAACACGCTCTTTCTTGCGGCCCCTAAGACGAACCATTTCCTGCGTAAGTGAAACTGTAATTGTGCCCCGCTTGGTATGCTTCAAAGCATTGCCGAAAATATTCATGACTATACGACGGATGGCCCCCACGTCAACGCAATACGCCCAATTGCACCTGGCATCCATTGAGAGGATTATCAAGACATCATCGAAGCTCCACCTGAGCTCCCCGTTCTTGGTCATCCAGGGTTCAAGCTGATCTATTGCTTGCAGCGAATCCGAGTGATGATTCGCATTTACATCACTGTTGATAGACCCGCTGTGTTCGTCAGAGAGTTGTTTGACGGACAAGTGTAAGAAGTTGAAGCCAGCAAAGACACTCTCGATGACTTCCTCGACAATGTGGTCGATTTGTGAGTCGCGCAGTAGGGATTTTTTGCCAAACTGCCCCAGCTCGAGACCATTTGACGTTAAACTAAGCGCCCTATCATCTCGTCCGGATAGATGGTTTATTCTGGAATATTCAAGGAGGTGGTCCACTGTGTCAAGAAGTGTGCGGGAACAAGTTTCAATAGTGTGGGCAACGTTGCCCTGAAAGATGTCGAGCTTGGTATCAATTAGCAGTTCGGCGTTGAGCAGAATTCCATGCAGCGGGGATCGAAGCTCATGTGAGAGCGATCCAAGAGCATCCGTCTTTGCTTTATCAGCCCGCAAATCCTTGAACCGCAGAATTTCAGACATGGCAAGCATCCCTAGAGCTCTCAGATAACTTAATTCCTGTTCAAGTGAAAAACTTCGAGCTACGTCCTTGGTGCAGATGAATCCGCCGGCATGCCATCGATCTTTCCTGGGGTCCCAGATAGGAACAAATCCTATGCTCCGAGAACCAGGGAAAGCCTTGAGGAGAGCCTTTCCCTCAAGCTGCCTCGCCGAGCTTTTCACTCGTGGCGTTGCTAGATTTATTTCGGAATAACTAAAGGGTAACGGAGAGACGTTCGGGTATGCCTCCGATGACTGCCATGGCTGCTCGTCTTCTGACGAGTCCGATTGTAACTCTCCGTCAGCGCCAAAGTTAAAAATCTGGCCCCTGGGATAACGCCGAAGAAGCTTGGACAGAAAGTTCTCTCTTAGCGAAATGCAGGGCCGACTTGGAATAGCCCCATTAATGCTCGATGCCGTAGACGTAGAAAAGCCAAGGAGCCTACACTGCGACGCAGTCTTACTTGGACGCCTCGCTTCTAGGTCCTCATCGCTACTGCTCGTGGCGGACGACTGGCTTCCATCGTCAGTTGCAGTGCTGTTCTGCGCCGCCGGGGATAGATATGACAGGATCGGGGCTTCGAAGAAAAGGCAGCCCTCCACCTCGATGGACTCTCTGACAATGTTGGCAGCTTTTGACAGAATGACCATTGAGCTTTCGTCTTCTGTCAGATTAGCCATGGATTTGAATTCGGGCCTCGTGGATCCTGAGCTGCCAGCAGAGAATGTACGACGTTCATGGCCAGAGATGGCGTCGTTTGGGCTTAGATTTGCTTCGTTTCCCGGCCTTGAGGCGTCGATTGGATCTGTCAATGTCGTTTTCGGTGACAAGTCGGTCACGAGATCATCCTCTGGTATGTCCTGCTGTTGCTGTTGGAAAAATCGTTGCCTGTGGCTAGGGCTGTTGGGCACTGTCTCCAAGACAACATCATGTGAAGACTTCTGCCCTCCATATATGGTAGCTTTGCCCTCGATAAACGACCCCAAGCCTCTGTTCATTCGCAGATCCCGCTTATGCACAACTTTGAGTCTCTGTGCCTCGAGATGGTCCATGATGGCCCAGGATATGTCTCGTAGATGCTGCGAGTGGGCATCAGTCCAGGTCTTGTTTGGTGTCTCGTTGATGACGCAGTAGACGCCGATGTTGATTCCACGTCGAGTTCGAATCGGTACAGCCGCATAGAACCGAGCCAAAGTGCCTGGCTGGCAGTACGGCTTTTCCGAGAACCGGGGGTCGGTGACAAGGTCATGAGCAATGGTCAGAGGGAGCTGGTTGGGGTTCTCGCCATCGGCCGCATCGAGAGCCTTGTCGCCAAGGAGACTCAGCTCGCAGATTCCATGGCTACGAGGGATGGCGGTGCCACATAGCCAGAGGGGGCGGTCACAGTCGTCACTCTTGAGTGATGGATATAGGCGCTGGGTGGGTGTTGCTTCGGCGACGATGCACTGGCGGTGGGCGTCGAACAGCGAGATGAGGGACCTGTCGGTGCCCGTCTGCAAAGCTCCCAGCTGGGCGAGGCCGGTGAGAATAACGTCGTCGGCGGTAGCGAGCTCAGACGAAGGTGTCGGCTTGCCGGTTTCGTTGAGCCTGACGGCGCTGAGGAGAGACGAAGAATATCTACATGATGATGATGCCACGGGTTAGCACAAAGAAGAAGAGCCTGACCTGATCTGACGATGGCAAGAAGAAGAGAGAGAGAGAAGGGCAGACGAAGAAAAAGAAAAAAAAAAGAAAAAAAGAAAAGAATCTCCAACTCACTCAAACGTCTCTCGCTCTCTGGCCGACTCGGACACCAGCTTGGCAGCCTTCACCTGAGCCCGGTCCGGAATTGCTGCCATCACCGTTCCACAGCCGCCACAAGGTGCACGGATCGCTGTCGCTCGGGATTGGAAAAAACCATGGGGGCGCCGATCACCAACGACTCTCAGAGGCACTATGCAAGGTATATATTGGAGGGTACCCCAGGCGTGTTTTCAGCACCTTGCCACTTGGAGCAGAATCTGCAGTTGCCGCAGCGCTGCAGCCCCTCGAAAAGCTACATATCCCGAGTACCAAAAAAAAAAAAAGAGCCCGTACTCCGTACTAACCTCCGATTATGCAGTTGCCACTCACTGCCTGCTCGTACTACCTTGAGTACCTTACCTTGTAGGTAACTGACAGCTTAACCTTATCGTACAGTCCGTACAGTAGTATAAGCAAAACTTGAAACACAAACAGCATCAGTTTGATTTCATGATTGATCCATATTGGAACTAACAATGTGCCAGCAAAACTCAAAACTACCCCAAACCGCTCCCCCTCCGAAAAAAAGCTGCCAAAGCTGCCCAACTAACTGGACGGGACGGCTAGCCTCCAACGCCAGACACAAAAGAGTGGTGAACCTTGATTGCTGCTATTCCTACTTAGCAGCATAGCCCTTGGAGCTTCTAGACCATGTGCCCACTTCCCATCGCGGAGTCTTTGCTCCCATTTTCATGGACGATTAGCTGATTCTTTGTGCGGCCCCAAATTAGCTACCGCCCTGCTAATCTATCTGAGGTTACAACGCCCATTCTGCCGGCCTTTAGCACCTGTTAGTGCCCTCGTCCGCGTACTAAAACCCAGAGGGTGCGCTTGTGACATTTCTTCAGGTAGGTAGGCCAAGGTCGCGAAAATGCATGAAAAATCGAGATGGTAGATAAAAGATGATACCTACTAGTGCTCACCTTAGGTAGTAAAAGTGATGATGGACGAAGCAGCATGCCTGTGATAGTGGAACAAGGTCTATACGATTACGTAGAAAGGTCACCTGTATCTAGGTAGGTACTACAATGTGGTGACAAAGTCTACCGATACCCACATTAGGAAGTCGTTTATCTTCCATTGCAAATGGCCGCTCCTCTGCTCACTCTGTCAAGGATATGATATCAATCCTTTCATCTTTGTCAGCTGCGCGATTTCCTTCAATCTGGCAGAGAACTCCTCTGCCTCTGATATTTTGTATCTATGGTCGAATCATTCTGACCCCCGCCTGGTATATCCGTGTACGTACCCAACTCCAGCATTGAAATAGCAACAAAACACACCCAAAAAAAAAAAAAGAGAGAGAGAGAGAGACCAAGAGAACATTGAAATAAAAGACACAGCAAGGTGCTCAGGGTTCACAAACACATTTCACCAATAATAGCATCCAGCTGCCGCCTCGCATCCCCTCGTAACCGACTCCCCAGTTGATTCAAGTCAATCATAATCTGATTCATCCTATCTTTATCTACCTGGGAGGCATCGGCTAGAGCTTCGTTGTCAAGATTATCAGACCCCATTGGCTCGACTGGCGGCGCGGCGAGAGATTTGGAAATCGTTGTGCATAGCCTTTTCCGCTGCTCCCCCCTCTGCTCCGCATTCCAATTCTGCAACGAGCGGTTGTATTTCGATTCTTGGACTTCATTATACTGGAGGAGCTGTGAAGTTAATGTTTTGAGGTCGCATGTCGGGTAGAAATCGGTATCAGATTCGGGAGGAGTAAAAGAGTCTGGGTGGCCTGGTTGCTCAGTCGGTGACGATGACGCTGAGGTCGGTGTAAAAGTGAGGTCGTCAAAGCAATTGTCGTCAATGTACATCGAAATGTCATAATCTGCTGTAGCCGCGACCTCGGAATCGTAAGCCAGCCCCCCGCTGGGACTGGCTACCTTGGAGTCCGCAGCGATTGTAACATCTGCTGGGGCAGTCGTCCTGTTTTCTTGTCGTCCTGTATTCGGTGAGAGAAAACATGGTATCCAGGAGTGCTGCCCAAGACTCCAAGCTATTTGCGGGAACTCTTGTGCAAATTGACGACTGACTTCTTCATACCGAGAGAGATTGTCTAGAGCCTCTTGGCTCTTGACAAATCGTTTTAGCGACACAGGCCGCGTTTCATACGGCCGGCGATCAGAGTACGTTCTCTTTGTCATTTGAAGATCGGTGGATGGACTGTGCCCGACTGTGTCTTTCAAGATTGAAACGATAAAGTCGAGTGAAGAGGGATAAGACGAAAAAATAAAAATAAAAAAGTAATGGGTGTGTTTGGTTGAAAAATGAAGACCAAGGAGCAAGAGACGACGGGGAGCTTTACAAGGCGGCGCACAAAATTCGAAGCGTGGGGCATCGATTTTTTCTCCAAAACCGCATCGAAATTCTGATTCCGCGCGGCACCTGCCAGACGTCATTTCTCCAGACAGCAGCTGTACGTGTAAGTAAGCGTCTTCTCCATGTCCGCGTAGTCTGTCTGTGTCAACGTGGGAGCTAAAGCTCCTTCTGTGTGTCTTGAATGGCCGGCGTCCATCCGTGGCTTTTCGATATTCAAGGCAGTCCGAGGGGAAGCTTCCCGACTAGGCAAGAGATCGTCGCCAAACGACCAATGAGTGAGGCTTGAGATGAATCGCCACCTGCATGCCCACCTTGTTCGATGGAACACAAATAGGTACCTAGCACTAGGATGACTAGGTAGCCGGGTAGGTAGATAGCCGGTTGATTGTGGTTTTTTTTTTTTTTTCTCTCCCTCAAAGTGCCCTAGCCGCTGAGGGAGCTGATGCTCCGTCTATGATTATAAACATGTATGTACGTGAGGTGAGCCAATTACCGTTTACTCGAAAGATTAAAGGACAGGGATAGAAGGATAGGCAGTGAGCTATTAAAATCCGTCAACTTGGTACTGGTACCATAGCGCTGTTGAGACGCCATCTGCATCCCCCCAGCGCTGATGAGCTAAACCATCTTGGATTCGGAGGGCTGCGGGACAGTCTGACGAATAAATGCCATATTCAGGACCTCAATAGATAGCAAATGTAAAGACACAAGGACTCATAGATACGGATACAGAGCCTTTCGCAACAGAAGAACTCAATCCCAGCCGCTCACGACTCAATTCCCAGCGCCTTCACTCCCACAATCCTCCCACCCTCGTCATCGCGCGAAATAACAAAGTATTCCGCCCTCGTCAGATCCCTCGCAACTCTATAAACTCTCACATCGTTTCCTTTCGTCGCCTCTCTCACAGCATCAATCACATTGCCGTATTCCCCCTGTGAGTCCCAGTCGACCGGATCCATGATGTCGATTTGCGCATTCTCGGCGTCCCAGTGGTTGATCAGCTTTGCGAATTCGACTATATAGACATAGTTCCAATTAGCTCTTCTGCACAAGTTTCCCCTCCGAATTTTCTCCTTCCACAGACTTGAGGGAACAGTAAACCCCCAATCTTGAAATGGAGTGTCAAGGGCATAGACAAAAAACAACTGACCTTCATCCGGCAACCCTCCCTCACCCTTCCACTTCAACGACACCCCCTTAAACGGCTCATCCGCCTCACTCACGTAAAACGCATCGCGTATAACCTCCGCAATGCTCTTCGGCAGCTCGCTCCCCTCATCCGCAATCTTAAACGCCCTCTGCTGCCCCGCTCCCCGCGAGCTTTGCGCTGCTGCCCTCCCCTCGTCCGCATCCTGGTTCGCCTTGTTGAGGAAGGCCATGTAATCCTCGTCACTCGCCATTTTTCGGGACACAGTATTCGATAGGGTTCGACGTTGGGTGAAGCTCGGCGCAGAGATGCTGTTGTATTGATCTTGGCGCTGAAGATGGATAATAGCTTGCGAGATAGGGTGCGCTATGCGGTTGTTGATATGCAGGGCTCTTCTAGATGGGCAAGAAAACGCAGCAAAGAGGCTTTGTTGGTTGGATGGCATGAGGGAGAGTGGTTGAAGAAGGTTCAAGCAGGTAATGAAAGATGTTTCGTGCTATTAAAGCTGGGGGTCTGGTCAGCTTTTGAGGTGGGGTGACGTCAACGACGAATCCGTTGGAGTTTGAGGCGCTATAGATCAGGTCCGTGAGCACTAGAAACGTTAAAAACGCTGCAAAATTCATCACTCATAATGGTAATATCAGGACTACTTAGAATGAAAGAATTTCCCATAACAGCTGTTATCTTTTTTTTTTACTTCCATAGTTTACAATTACAATCGTGCAAAAATAGATCCAGGTTTCTACAGTAGATTCACATAAGACTTGCGTATAAATGGTCAGTTCTTCTCTATTGGCGTCGCTACTTGGCATGCACATGCGCGGGATTTCCATGATCATAACAGGAAATCTCATTTCGAATTTTTCAGATCTCTAGCTGAAATTCATCTTTTTTCGTGCTCCTCCCATTATGAAGCCCCAAAACCCAGCCCAAAAAGCAAGGCAAACCAAATTCCGACACCAATGCAATGACCCGACGCGCAAAAAGGAAATAAGCTTTTTATGCGGAAGCCAGATCCTTCTTGAGGGTACCCTGGTACTGCTTCTTCTCCGCAGGGGTCTGGAAAGCACCGTGACCGAACTCGGATGAGGTGTCGATCCACTTGAGGCTGATCTTCTCCAGAGCCTTTCTTGAGGTGTGAGTCCACATGGACTTGCGGAGGGTCACAACACGCTTCTTGGTACCAGGGATAGAGCCCTTGACCATGACGAAGTCGTTGTTGATCTCACCATAGCGGACGAAGCCACCGAGACTGCAAGACAATGTTAGCAATTATATACGCTGATGAGCGGTGCAGAAAAGGGTAGTAAACATACGGAGTGATCTTCTTCTTGGTGACATCAATGTCAGTGGAGGCGTTGTCGTCAGCATCACCCTTGCCGATTCTGTAAACCTTGTGGTTGACAGAGGTACGGTGGTGGTAACCCTCCTGACCGGCACGGGCAACAGTCCACTGGACGTGGGAAGGATGCCAAGCACCGATACAAGCAACCTTTCGGAGACCCTTGTGAGTCTTACGGGGGAGCTTCTTGGTGCCCCAGCGGGCGGTGACACCGCTGAATCCATGACCCTTAGTGACGGCGATAACGTCAATGACCTCATCCTGCTCGAAGATGGTGTCGACGGAGACGGGCTTCTCGAAGAGGTCCTTGCCGAAGTCGACCTTCTCGGCGACGGAGCCACCGTTGACCTGGATCTCCATAAGGTGGGCCTTCTTCTGCTTGAGGGGGGTCTTGCGGATCTGGGTGTGAGCCAGGATACGGACGACGGTGCAGTACTTCTTGATGCGCTCGAGCTCGCGGTTGATGGAGGCACCGCTGTTGTCGGAGTGCTTCTTGGCGTACTTGGTGAAAGCCTTCTTCTTGCTCTTGTACCAGTTCTTGTAGAATCGGCGCTTGACTTCGTCGCTCAAGTGCTCAGCCCACACGGTGGTGAGGGATCGCAGACCACGGGGAGTCTCGATGTATCCCACAAGACCAACAACGATCATCTAAAATAAGATGTTAGCCATAGGCACATAGCCAAGCGGGCTGCATTGTTCGTACAGGGGGGGTATCAATGATCGAAACAGCCTCCACAACTTCCTTCTTGTTCGCCTTCGCGCCGGGTCGGTCGAGGTCACGAACGATCGTGGTCATACCGGCCTTGTAGCCCATGGCGGCGGTCAGGTGGACGGGCTTCTTGGGGTCATCCTTGGGGAAGCTGCCAGTTTCAATTGATTAGCGTTGTTCCTTGCGATATCCTCGGATTGGATGCATATGAAGTTTTTTTTCGTCTTCTTCCAACACTTACGACTTGACCTTTCCGCGGTGGCGGGCAGCGCGCTTCCGAGGCAGATAAGCCAAGGAGCCGTGACGGGGAGCCTCGTACTTGCGGTGCTATTCTGATGTTAGCATCATCGTGGGATATCTGGAGGTTCTTTTCGGTATCTTCACATACACTCATTTTGGGCTGTTGTGTGGTGATGAGTTTAGTATGAAAAATTGACGAAGCCTGCGCGGAGCAGAAAAGTGAAAAGGGCTTTCAGGAAATAATTTGTGGGCGAAATTTAAGCGAGACCTGATGTGAGGTCCAAATTTCAGCGCTAGCCGTATATGGCGCAAGGGCCACTTCAACCAATCAACCACTACTAAAATTTTGGTACGGACAAAAGGGCGATGGCTCACGTGACTCAAGGTCTCCAGCACAAGCATTCTGCGGGACAAAGCATCACAGAGGAACCAAGCTGAGTATAAGACACAGTACGGATACATCCCCAAGGGCCACAGAGAATTGGTCAAAAAAGTCATTGAGATTTAAAAAGGACTACACCTATGGTACGGAAAACGCTCCCTGGCGACAGTTTGTTTTAGCCAAAACCAATGATCCGTCCCCCATTGCCATCCGTCAAAATCGTCCCGTAACATATGAAAAACTAAGTAGTAATACTGGGGTTGAAAGTCTGATATATAATAAAGAAAAGAAAAGGGGGGAAGGGACACTGAAACAAATCGCCACGTAAAAGACCTGACTCATAAATCCCATCCTCTCTTGGTCTGCATGTCAAAATGTCTTACTCGGTTTTGGGCACAGGGCCAGAAGCAACATTGACGTTGCTTGCAGAAGACGCTGGGGCCTTCAAGTCAGTTGATGCTGCCGGAGGCCCAGAGCCATTAGTCAGGACCACCGTCTTCTTCTCGTCTTCCCCGCTGTCATCATAGTCCTCGTCGACGTCCATTTTCCTAGCAGCACGCTCGGGTTCAGAGGCTGGTGGAGGAGCTGGGCGAGCTGGGGGCGCCTGTTCGGCACGGGGTTCTTCCTTAGGAACAACCGGTGGCTGGGGTTTTTCGTGGACAACACCAGTCATGGGACCTGATCCTGGCTGCATCGGCGGCAGGTGGTTTGAGCTCACACTGTGACTTTGCGTGTGATGAGCGGCCTCGGACGGGTGATAGGTCTCCGTCTTGTGGCGCGGTTCATCGGACCTCCTGGGCTCTTCAGGACGACGTTGCTCCTCCGTCCGGCGAGCCTCCGACGAATTGCGGCGGTATGGGTCGCGGGGAGGGGTTGGAGAGGGCCTGCGGTGTGCCAGATCGCCCAGTCGTGCACGAGTCTCCTCATTAGCCGGCTTCTTGGCCACAGACTCCTCTTCCCACTCGCGATGCCTCTTGGGTCCTACAGACGAAGGCCGGTCCTCCATGCGTTGAGCAGGAGGCTCAGAGATCGCCGCAGGCGGGGGAGGCGGCGGCTGTGTGTTGTTTTCGGGAGCACTCTGGGGTGGCATTTCTGGATGGTGGGGGGCATAGTGAGGTGGCGGGGGAGCTTGGTGCTGGGGATAAGCCGACTTGGGGGATGGCATGCGGTTGTCGTGAACTGGAGGGCGGCCGTCGGTAGTGCGAGGGCTGTTGGCCGTCCGGAACGGAGCCATTGCATTCGGAGGCGGGTTGGCATTGTTAGGGTTATTGGCAGCAGGAGCCGACGAAGGCGTCGAGCCATCCCAGTTAGGATTGACAACACGTCGGGAAGGAGCCGGTGCGGGAGCCGGGGGTTGAGACTGAGGTGGTGGCGGAGGAAGAGGCTGGGCATATTGATGGGCTTGGGGAGGCGGTGACGGGCCACGACGCGATGGGCCAGGTCTGTTAAGCTCAGGGTATGGCTGGCGTGAAGGCGGCTCTTGCGGAGGAGGGCTAGGCTGCCGGAGAGGCGGCGCTGGACCACGGAAAGGCTCGCCGGCTCTGCTCTCATAAGGGTTGGGCGGTTGGGGTGGCGGGTTGACGTTGGACAGCCTACCAGCCCAGCTCTCACCAGCTGCCTGAGTGGCAGCAGGGGGACCAGCGGATTGTTGCTGCGCGGATCCTCCCCATTGAGGAGGGCCTGTAGGACCTGTCTGATACGTTGAAGGATGCATGTCGGCAGGCTGAGGAGCAGCAGGTGGCGGACCGCCATTTGTACCGCCGGAGCGAAGAAGCTGAAGGCGAGCTTTAATGTGTGGGTTACCCGGATCCAACTCTGCTGCCCGTTGATAAGCGTCCAGTGCATCGGCAATCTGGTTGTTGCACGACTCATACTGCTCCGAGTCAGTGATCCGCTGTGTAAGAAGTAGATAGTGAAGACAGCAGGGTGACTTACGAGAGTGCCGAGGTCATACCAGACCTCAGAAATGTACGGGTTGAGACGAATAGCCCGTGAGTACGCGTCCAGCGCATCTCGATATTGGTTGATCTGATAATACAAGACACCAATAGAACACCAGAACGTGGGGTTCTTACCATCCCGGTATACGGCTTGTTGGTATGCTTCATATGCCTTGGGATACTTTTGCTGCGACATATAGCAACGGCCTAGGAGATACCAGCTTTGCGCATCTTGGTTGTCTGCCGCGACAGACTTCTCCAAGTACTGGATGCCACGTTCTTGAGAGTCATATGCCGGGCTCTGTTGGTGGTAGAGCCAACCCAATTGCTGTAGAACCTTGGCGTGGTTGGGCGACTGGTCCAGTACGCGCTGGTAGGCGGACTTGGCGCCATCAAACTGTGAAGCAAGGTTAGCATACCATGCAGTCGTGGTGAAAATGAGAAGCTCACGTCTTTCTGTTGCTCATGAACGTGGCCAATCTGGAACCAGATGTCTTCCTGGGTAAGAGGCCCAGGAGGAGAATTGACAATGTATTTGAAGCACTGAAAAGACTGTTAGTCAAGATGGCTAGAGGGTTGCTTAGTTTAGGGCATTGCCTTACATCCAGGCTCTGGTTGAACTTCGACTGTTGCTTGTAGATTATGCCCAGTCGGAAGTATATTTCGTTGGCCTTCTCAAAGTCGGGTTGGATGGTCATGACCTGAGAAAATGCTTCCTCGGCATAGTCGTAGCTGCCATAACGATCGTACAATATACCAATACCGTACCACAACATTGGGTCCTACCATGGTCACAGTTATTACCCAGATCGCCAAGCAAAAGCCAAGCTGTCTAGCGCGTCATCCACATACCTTGGGATCCCGAAGGTTGACGAGCGCCTGCTGGTAAGCGTCGTATGCCTTTTGTAAGTTTTCAGTCATCAAGTAGCAGTGGCCTGTAGAGCATTCGATGAGCTAAATCCAAAGAATCAGTGTAGCGGTGACGCGGCATACCGAGATTTCCCCATGCTTCGCCATTGTTCTGATCGAGCTGGACAATGGCTCGGAAGAATTCGAGAGCTTTGTCAAAGGCCTCGCGACCCTTGAGGAGCATGCCAATCGCGTTCATTGCGGCGGTAGAGTTTGGATTGGCCTGCAGAGCTCGTTCATAGGCGTGCATGGCCTCGTCAGGAACGCGCAACAGCTCAGAGAAGCTTCCTGTTCAGGGTGTCAGTCTCCAAGCTTGGCCTGGGTGAGCTGGTAGGTAGGGAAGGGTTCATACCGATCTGCAACCAGACAGCCTCATTCATAGCCGCAATCTGGTGCGAAGGGTTGAAGTGGTTTGGCTGGACATTCTGAGGCGGTGCCACGGGAGGGGGTGCCTGATGCTGCATCTGCATCATCGTGGGTGATGGGTGATGGTTCGCCATCGCGACGCACTCGGCAGCGGATTATCGCGACAAGGCTGGCGGTGTAGGTTGAATAGCGCGGGCCTGGACAGATGAGTCTCGACGCGACGGCGCGAAAATCTCCGAGCTGGTGATTGCCGTGTCGATTGAAGAGCGATCGCTGTGGCAGCGGTCCAATGGCTTGGATACAGGCACCGCTGAAAAAGCACCCGCGCAGAGCAGACACTTAATTTATGGCGCCAGTGACAGCTCGGCCCGACAAAAGAAAGAATGAAGAGTAAAAGAATACGCAAAGTAGAAATGCAAGCGAAACGGAAGGCCGGTGAGGCTAAAATTCTATGCGGAAGGATAGTTGAATAGTTGGTACCGTGGAGGCACGTCAAGATCCACGAACCCCCGACGCTGCTTGCTATGGCTGCGAGTTGTGATGGAGGGGAGAAAAAGAGAACGGGTAATGGGGAGAGAAAAGGCTGGTCTTGTGGAGGACGGACCTGCGCTGCTGAACCGACAAACTTACCTTACCCATGAAAATGATGAAAATGGGAGGGAAAGGATGGCCTACAGCCACGGAGGGCGTGGCTTGTTGTGGAGCGGGGCCACTCTGGTCAAGTGGGGCCTTTGGCTGCTTGGCGGCTTTGGCTCTTCCTTGCCGAGTAGGTAAAGTGGGGGTGTGGGCAGGGTTCTGCGAGAGATGGTGTGCCAGTACGAAGGTACCCGGGTACACACGCTCAGGTACGTACCGCTGTAGTGCCCGAGGCTACCACCAGCAGCCCACACACACTCTGGGCTGCGAAGGGTTAAAAAGCTGGGGGGAGACGGAGACTTGAGAGCCTGGGCACCCGAGTTGACGCAGCTGCCGTGGCTCTCTATTTGCAGGCCATCCACGAGTATATGCATAAAGCACAGTAATACGGCCATGTACATAGGCGAGGGGCTAGGCTAAGGCGGCTGAGAGGAACCATGGCGAGAGCGCTCACTTCCCTGCACGGAGACACTGATCACCCGAGAGGATCCATAGCAGAAGAAGCAAAAAAGAGACCAGTCTTATCTGACGGCGAGGCTGTCGATTTGCTGGCACGCAAGCCGGTGCAAGCAGTCATACTCGTACTTGGCGGCGCAGACTCTATTCACAGGCTGAGTATGCGCAATTTCCCTCATGCAACCTATGCAGAGATAGCGAGTGTCCAGCCAAAGTTTACTTCTGTCATCGCTGGCTGCGAACATGGCGAACATCGCATCGCTCAGATGAGGCAAATCGTCAGAGTTTGAGGCGGCCACAGATTGACACTACCAGATGGCGGTGGCTGTACCAGTAATTATAATTGACAAAGTGCTCAACTCAAGGAGGAAATGCGTTCCATGCTTGTCCTCGTACCTGTATGTATTTCAGTAGATTCAATGTATCGGTGCATCGCAACGCAGGGCCTGCGAAAAGATCCGTACGTATCCCGGTTCCTGAGGATCCATGGGCGCATCGAGGCAGAAACAAGCATGGCACGATGATCCAGCGGGTAAGACAACCGGCAGCAAGAGCTCTCCTACTAGCTAGCTCTCGGGGATCTTCAACCATTATTGGCGACGCCAGTCCTCGATACGAATACAGGCACGGAGCGAGGCGTAGTTTAACCCCCGGTATTTGCCGGGGGGAGAACAATGTGTTGGTTGGCTCGTGGGCATGCAGTGTCAGCAGCTCTTTTGGCCTGAGTTTTGGTGGGCGAAATGACCATGGCGCTAGTTTGGGCAGATGGCGGTAATACCAGAGGTGGCACCAGAGGTTACACATGGAGATGATGGCAGTGACACGCTTCAGGTACAAAGGCGCTCCCTCGTCCGGCATACAGTGGCAGGTGTACTCGACAACTTGGTGGCACCCGAGTCGACCAGAACGAGTCAACTAGAACGACGCCAACAAATGGTGGTGTGTAGCCAAGGTGACAAGAAGCCAGCCGGGATGCCTGGCAAGCCACTCAGGTCTTGAAGAGGAACAGCTCCAGCCAAGGTTTGCGCAAATGACCGCGTTGTTGGCCGGAGAGTAGCTATTTGTACGAATTGCAAGGCTTTCCAGCAGCCAGGCAGAGAAAACTCGAGTGGAAAAGGAATCGAGGTACCCGGCTCGGTGTTGGGCTCCAGCACAGTAGCTAAGCTCGTAAGAACGGAGCCGCGCTCACTAGATGGACGTAGGTGGCACCTCATTTCCCATTGCCGGCCCAGACAGCAGACTCCGTGATAAAAACGCTCGCAACAAGAGATGACGGCTCCCACGGAGTGCCGCTCAAGTTAGAGTGGCTGCTAGCAGAGAGCATCGGACGGGGCTAGTACCTTAGAGGAAGTACTGAAGTACCAGAAGGGGGCGCTAAAGAGAGACCCCACAAAAGAGACGTGAACGGAAGAGCACAGAAAGAAAGAGCGGCACCGGGGCCAGAGTCTTGGCTTTGAGCTCCATAGTCGGGGATAAGGCCAGGGGGCGCTACGAAAAAGGAACGAAGGTCATGTGACCGGGGCTGCAGCGCCTAAAATATAAGGTCAGGGTAGCGCGGGAGGGCTGGGCGGCCTGTTTTTGGGAGCCTCAGGATCAAGATACTCCAAGCCGTATCTTGCATTCGGCCTTTTTTCTGCAGGCAACCTTTGTTACATAAGCGTGTGCCACGCATGTTTTTCTTGTGCCCAGCCCCCCGTTTGGAGCAATGCAAAGCCGCGAGCCACCCTGAACAATTGTTTCGGGAGCGACTGCTTGCATCCATGTGAGCTCTGCTTAGCTGCGGCTGCTTAGGTGTCCAGACCATCCATACCCTACTACAGCGCCATAATCCCAACAGCCAGCAATGGAAAGCCTCGCCACTGCCGCACAAGGCTCGAGGCCCCAAGAACCACAACACACCTGGTGGCTTACAGTCTACTGCTACTGTACTGCTGTTGAGGCTGCGTGCTACGCTACACTGCCCGGCTACGGCGGTCGTGGTACCGATAGGATCTCTGCGCTGGCCGGGCTCGTTTGGTGGAGCAGGCCAGACAGACAGCGATGCTACACGGAAGCATTGGGGTGCATGGCATGGCTCGCGGGAAAAAGGGACTGGACAGCAAGACAGCCTGGACACATGTACAGGTACCTCAGCATCTACTGGTACACGACGTCAATTGTTGCATTTCATGTCGAGTGCCGTGGCCTGCAGCTGCGCTCCACGCGGCGTGCGTGCCAGCAGGTACAAGTACATGCACCTGCACCTGCACCTGCACGAGCAGAGGTCCATCATGGGCCTTACTGGACGAGTAGATACGCCGTTATGTAGGGAGGGAGCATGCTCGCTGACGATGAATTGCGTCGGTGGTCTGGTGAGAAAATGCTCGGACACTAGCCGCGTGTTCGCGATGCGGTCTGAGTCCCCATCCATCGCAGGCACGAGTACTGTACAGGTACGAGCACACCCACGAGTACCCGTCCTCTAGAACGCACTGCGCACACGCTGGGGCCGCTGTACGCTGACTCCCTTGTCGCTCAGAGCCCGCTCAGAGCCCGCTCAGCTCCAGCGCACCCCTACCGTGAGCGCGTCCAGTCCACAAGTGGCTCCACCTCCTCATGTCATCCATTTGGAACAGAGAGAGAAAAAGAAGTTCTGCTACCGAGTGGCTACCGAGTGGATCAACTGGATCAACCCACACACTCCTGAGCTGCTCAACACACTGACGTGCCACGGCCAGCCGCCGGCGGATCTGGCCATCTGGGGCTCTTCCCAGCTCTTGCTAGCTCTGCCTAGCATCCTTGCTCGGCCCCTTGCTTTGCTCAGCGACGGAACGCGATGCGTGTGGGCTCCAACCCCAGAGGCCCAGAAGCCCCGAGGCCCGGCAGGAGGGCGGCAAGCAGAAACGAAGCCAGCGCCATGGCCGCCTAGCATTGCTAGCCAGAATCCCGCACGAGATTGGCTCCAAGTAGGTTGGCCCAAGGTGACCCCGATGGCTAGTGCTCTCGTCTCGCTCTGGCCTGGCCTGGCCTGGACTGGAGTGGCATCCGATGAAATCTCGCGGGCTAATGCGAAGCAACTGGCCGCGGCGCATTCCCATTTCTGCCCTCCCCCATCCCCTCCTCTACCCTCTACGGCTTAACGCGACCGCAGCATTAGAACACTCTCGTTCGCTCGCTCGCTCGCTACGGCATCATCCATCAACGTGCTTTTTCCGCGTACTTGGTTTTAGGGGGGACGGTTACCACCACGACTTGCATCCGTGCAGAATGCTCCTAGCACAGATCAATTCCAATAGTGGCCGCACGTCCCCCTGCAACGACTCGATCGATGCTCCTTGTGCTCAGCGCCCATCATCCAGAGACACAGGCCTGCCTAGCACCCTTTCCGGCCTAGCTGTGGGCAAAGCTGTGGCCTGTCCAGTTTCATCGCCCATCGAACAAAGGCGAGCCGCCCAGCCCAGATTCCCGCACGTCCGACTTGCCAGGTTTCGCCTGACTGCGATGTTTCGTGCCAATCTATCTACGAGTATGTACTGTAACTGCATGTGTACCCGGCATCTGTGGGTGTCTTGTGCTGTGCAACCTGCCTGTAGCCTCTCTCGCTCTGCACTACGTGAGCCCGTCCGTCCTTTGCTGTACAGTGAATGCACGCAGCAGCAACGTTGTCCTGCTTTTGCAGCTCTTCTTCTTTGACTCCGGCAGCGGCCCAGTGCTTCGGGTTTCGCCATTGGACGATGGTTGGCAACTTCTCGTGTCACGGCGATTCCAGCCTGCACGCCCCTCCCTCCCTTGCGCAAGGCGAGGCGACGAACGGCGGGCGGGCCAAGGACTATCACCAACAGTCCGCGAGCTGCCCGTCTCGTTGTCGCTACCCTGGATGGGCCGCGAACTGTGTAGTAAGCTAGGCAGTCTGCGTTGCCTGCTTGATCATCAGCCTGTCTGATTGTCAGGCTATCTGAGACTGTAGATGGACTAGTTTTTAGATCGTTCGATTTCTTCAAGTAGCTGGTGAGAGCGCCATCTGAGCTGGATGAAGCTGAAAAGAAGCAATTCTAGCTCTACACGTTGTGCCTAGCAATCCATGATCATCCCCAGACAAGCAACTCACAGCCTCTGCCGCAAGCTCCACTCCCCCCAGAATGAGCGTCAGGGGTGCAACAAATTTGGGCAACCTAAGCAACCTTGACAAGAGACGAAATGAAAAAAGAGGATGGATGGTGATGCAAGTACTTCCGGCCTGTCATGAGCCGCTGCAATATAATAGCCTGCACCCAACGAGCAGTCGACGCATCAACTTTGCCGGTCACACAAGAGCTGCAATTGTTTCGGC
The DNA here is from genome assembly GCF_003025095.1 of Trichoderma harzianum CBS 226.95. Classification (NCBI taxonomy): domain Eukaryota; kingdom Fungi; phylum Ascomycota; class Sordariomycetes; order Hypocreales; family Hypocreaceae; genus Trichoderma; species Trichoderma harzianum. Next base: position 1,919,331 of record NW_020209252.1, on the reverse strand, counting down.
AACATTGTTTCCCCCCTCCTCCCCTTTGCATCGTTAAACAAGAAAGCTGGACACACTCACACACACCCTCTTGAATCAGAATGCCACCATCACTAGCTTCCCCCCCTTCGATGTTGCTGGAATACTACAGGTAAGGTCAGGTAAGGTAGAGCGAAGCAAGCAAGCCACAATTTCACCCCTACTCCATCCGGGGTGCTACTGTCCTCATGCATGCCCCGGCTTTAGGACATTGCTGTAGGTGTCCTTGTATGGATGTATGTATATACGGCTGTTTGGTGTATTGTATTTAGGCCCGGGTAGCTGAGGTTTTGGACGCGGGGGATTTTTTTGGGGGTTTGGTTTCAGGACGCCATGCCTCTTTTTGCGTTTGGCTGCCTCTGGTTGGACTCGTTTACGATGGTCTTAAGAGGACATGACACGTACGATGGGTAGGTTTCTATCAATAATCATTTTTTGCTAGTCGTAGGATTTTATGGCTATTAGTTACTACTGTCCTAGATATGTGGTTAGCACCCTTGCGACTCTTGGGAGTGTATCTCTTATGGACGCCTTTTTCTAATACCACTCCTTTAATGTCTTCATAATGTAGTCTCTGGAAATGTATGTGATGTGCATCTTAGGTAGCCTGAGATGCTGAAGACATGCCGCCCTCGAGAGAAGAAAAAAAAAAAAGGAAAGCCTGCTTCTAGTCTTCTACTGTTAATCACCAGCATGTTTGGATCTCGTGGCCCTACCACGCTATATGGTGGTACGATATGGTATAATGGGGTATCAGCTTTCATTTCTGTAATCTTGTCTTCATCTACATGTTTATGATATCTGATTTCAGATTCCGCGTGCAAGCGTCAGCGTCTAGAGGTGTCATGAGAAACTCTTAATTTCCCACATACATTAAGATGCCAGCAGCTCCTGAGGTCCCGTTGCATATTGTACCATGCACCATGTCATCGTGAGACAAACAAAGCTACTTCCTTGCTCCGATCCAATCAGCTCAACTGATCGTCCCTCAGCTTTCATTTGATTATCAGGTATTTGCCGCCTGCTTCCCTCAAGGCTTTTGTCCGCTTCTATCCGAACAAAGCACCTTGCAAATACAAAACACTCATGTCTCGTATCCATTCCAAGACAAGCAGAGGGTGGTGCTCTTCAAAAATACACTTCTAAAACGGACATGTTCTGGCGTTGACACGGCAAACAAAGACATGATTCATTCTTGACGTGCTGGCTAGACAATTAACCCCATGATCCAGGACAACCAACACCAAGACGCCAACTTACTGTCCATCGATCCAATCCGCTTGTATCATTATTATCATTTGATTCGTGACGCCATCGCCCCTGGTTCCCTCGCCCCCGACATCGAGATATCACTTATATCATTACATCTTACGAATGTGCGGCTCGCCCCTGAGACTCTCCTATGAATCACCTTCCTCTGGCTCAAATTTGGTCTCGCCAAGCATTGGTCCTGGCTCAGACTTCATAGCTGTCTGAGCGCTTGTTTGGGGCTGAACCTGTACAGGCGGGCCGGTTGGCTGCGCAGAAGCTGGTGGGGGAGCCGGAGCCGACTGTCGAGCAGCGGCGGTGGCTGCATTCAGTCTCTGATCCAGCGCCTTGAGCGCGATGGCTCTCCTTCTCTCGGCTTCGGCACGAGCACTTCCCGGGGCCCCTCTCTGCGAGATGCTGTCATGGCGTGTGGCTATGCCCCGCTGTCCCGATGGCTTGCAGAGCCGAATCACTACAAGGATGCCGTATATCTGATCTGCAACGGCAGCCACAAAGGGCTTGACCGGTCCTGGGAAGAACTCGGCAAAGGCAAACGTTTCGCTGGCGTCACCCCGCAGCGACGCTGGCTGAGCGGAATCAAGGTCGGGAAAGACGAGCTTGAAAAATCGCAGGTATGTCCAGCTGGTGAGGAAGCTGTAGTTGGCCAACCAGAGAGCAGCGCGCGACAGTATCGGTGTAAACGAGAGCAAGGTGACGATGCCGATGTAGATGAGGGGGGTTTTCGGGACTCGGAGAGAGACGACTCCTCGGAAGAGCGTTACCGTATGCGCAGGGATGAGTTGGCTGAAGGCAACGAGGAAGGCGATCTGGAAGGGAATGGTGCCGCCAATGACCGTAAGGCTGTTAGGAAAAACCGGGTGTTAGCAGTCATCTCGCATAGAGTAACATGCAACAGGGATATATATATATGTGTGTGTGTGAACTCACGTCCAGTCAGGATTCCTTGTCAGGGTAAAGAAGAAGACCATGGTAAAAAAGGTTAGGACATTTGGGATCAGCGAAACAATGGCAATAAACTTGGCCAAGTCTGCCGACGACCAAGCTCTCTCCAGATATCTGCCGCCATGATACAGGGTCACAGCGCCCAGTCCAAACGTAAAGACGTTGCCCTCAACTAGGGAAGCCGTCAGAAAAGTCCAGGGATAGGTAATAGACAGCTGTGGGATGAGCGTCAAGTACGGGATGACGATGTCCGTGTCTTCGGACCACTGGCGATACCTAATCGCGGCGCTCAAGACCGACTGGAAGAGCAGAGTGCCGAGCAGGGCTCGTGTGACTGGCGGGATGTTTATTCGCGGGGGCATGGCGACGGGATGCGATGCGGGATGCGGGATGGGGGCGGTTTCTCGCGGGGATTTCTCAGATGTCATTTGAACCGGGGGGGAGTTTTGGCAAGGCGAAGCTGCACGGCAAGGCGGGAACAAGGCTTTGCTGTCCTCTTTGCGTGCGCTCGGATATTCGTTCTCGCAGCTTTGTGGTCAAGGCGACAGCTTCCATGCTAGGGATGCTAGCATTGTGATTATGTGTGCAAAGGGATCCAGATCGGGAGCTGCCGACTGGCTGCTAGAGTGTGAGCCTCAGGCATCAACCAACGAATAGTACTGGCATCTTTCCCAGCTGCAAGTGTGATCTGAGATGGAGTCATTACTAGGAAAATGGGATATTTATTGTCTTCTTCTTTGGCATTATGATATCTGCGATTTATCTGATAGCTGCTCTACGCATACTTGACGGTTGTTCATGGTATTGCATCATACCAAGGCTGGAGGTGCATTTCCTAGTTGAGTTCTTGTGGCTGGCGCGGGAACGGCCTTGAACCTCCGCGCGACGGTATGCCAAAATGATGAACTAGGATCAGTGCATTTTGGCTTGAGAACTGACAAACCTTGTAACCCGCATCGATCCTCTCTAATCATTGCAAAGCGCTGATATCCTGCCACTTGTGGATGCGGTCGTCTCAGTTTGCCTGTCCCATATCTACTCACGCCATTCTTGTTCACCATCTGAGTGTGTTCTATCGAGACCACAATTCCTCGTGCGGCCGTGCCAAAGGTCATGACTCAGCGGTGGACAATTCGAAAGGCAGAACCTCGGCTAGAACACCGGGCTTTCCTCCTATCGGATCCATCAGCTTGATTCGGCAGCCTGCAATTGAATTGGCCATCATGTGGGGTTCCGATGTGCAAAAACCCGCAATTGGGGGACCTTGTGCGAAGCTCCCGCTCTGTACAGGCACGGGTACAGGGACAGGTACACGTTACATGTGTCACGGAACACGGGGGCACAAGAGACAGGCGGAGAAGCCGTCCCGAACGAGAACCTGGCGGCGAACAGATGGGCAGAGACAAGTGTCGGAATAGCCGACCTTGCATCAGTCCTCACAGCAACGTCTGCACAAGCTCTTGGCATTGCTCGGGAATAAAACATCGAAAGAGGTCGTCATCACTTGTTGGCTCAGGCAAGGTACGAGTACCAAGAGGTTAAGCATAAGGCACTCGCAGTGCTGCTACCGGTTTGTACGTACAGCCCGCAGGCATGGAGGTCAAGGTTGGTGGGTTCGCGGGCTGTGTGTGTACATGTACTCGTACCTTGCAAGTACCTCGACGTTGTACCCGTGGCAGGCCAATGCAAGCTCATGTGCAAAGTACGAGGTGCATGTGCTCCATCTGTACGGAGAGCTTGGTGCATTTGACGTACATGCACGTCCGAAACCGCGACTTGATTAGCCTGCCTCACGATTCTTGTTCCTCGAAGAGTTCTGGGTCGCGTAATCGGTACGTACCTCGTCCTTGTCCCTCGTCTGCGAATCCATGGCCGGTTCTCTGGGCGGGTTGTTGGTGGGGCGAGCTTAAGGGACCCATCAATCACCAAAGATGCTGACTTTTGGAATCCCTTGGATGGAGTTTTTTCGGGGGGGCTGTGGATGTGGATGCAGCGTTTTGTTTTACCGCGACACGTCTCTCGGGGGGCAGACGAAGCGAAATTCAGCGCAGCCGAGGCCTTTTTCTTCGTTCAGAGTTTTCTTTGCTCCAAGCGATCCATATCGACGTACCTGTGATCGTACTGTACTTTGTACTCGTGCTGAAGAATGCATCGCGAAATATATGCGCTGGCCGGGCTTGGCTCCGTCATCCCCCCTCGTCTCATCCACCGTCTCCGGGCTATAATAAGCCATGGCAGCCATCTCATCGCACCCCTGTCCCCGGCACGCACATCGCAGCCGTCACCTTCGACCCCTGTGCAGATGCATTTCACAGGCATGAAGGGGAACAGGCAAGCTCGCGGCGCCACCTCCCAGGCGGACCACCACACAACGTCGCCGCCCGCCCCTTTTGTCGCCTGTGACCAGTGCCACGTAGTCTGACGATAAAGTCACCTCACCCTCCAAGACGCTGATGTCGTCCACAAGGCTGCTGCGGGAAGAGGAGACCGGCCAAGAGTCGGAGTTGGGAGAGCACGTTGTCCATCCTTGGCCGCTATGGAAGCTTTTTGTGAGGGCTGCCAATTCCAGACTCGAAACGCTGCCAGGGGGAACCGTCAGTGCGCGCGCGTGAGACTGAATCTTAAAATTCAGGACCACTTTTTGGAGGTTAGGTAATCGACGAGGCCATAAGAACAGGACATGGAAGGTTCTTTCTTGCGCCGGAGATGGTGTACAAAGGATTCTGGTCAGCAAAGCGCTGGCCAAAGAAGCTACAGTATGTGCTCTCTCCTCGCATAGCGCACAACGCACAGGCAATGCCGTTGCCTTTCCTCTGGCCTCTCACGAGCCCCAGATGCATTCAAGGGGATCCCGTGGCAGCAGTACGGACAATTGGGCGACAGGACAGGCTGCGGGGCGCGGGATGTCCAGGTACTACTGGAGAGAGTTACGAGACCTTGTCTCCATTTCCGGAGAAGTGCCCAGCCGATCTGCAATCAGTCTCAGATTCCTGAGCTTGCAGCAGCACAGCTTGTTTGTGCAGCCCTGGTGCGCTCTGGGGTCTGCTTTCGACCTTCATGATGGCAGAATGGCCCGGAGGAAACACGCGGACGAGTACGAGCGAAAGGAAGCGAGACTCGAGAACGACCAGATGGGGAACCAAACAACGAGCTGCTTCTTTTGGCCCTGGATCGGAATCTCGATTGGTGATGGGGATAGTCCGGAGCTGCTGCACAAAAGACCGCCCGACTTTCGCACTTTGCCACCGCATGAATTGAGGCTTTTGGCTTCCTATCCTCTCTTGGCAGCCGCCTTAGTAATCCTGGGGGGGGGGGGGGGGGGGGGGGGACCCTCAGCAATCTGTCCCCGTACACTCTACAGTACAAAAGCAATTTGGTTCCCCCCTTTGCAGGGACTCGTTCGAATGGTTTGGGCTATCGTTTTTTTAACCGAGTCCGTGACGACATGACCAAACGGGTTTTACCGAATCTTACTGGAGCGGATTTTACGGGATAGAAACGTTTCCGCGCGGCTCCCTTGCTGAGACTTGTCTATGTTCTGGATACGGAGAAGCTTTTTGGTCCGCAGAGACAAGGGAGAGACACGGTGATCGAGGGCATCACGGCGAAAGCATGGAACAGATTGATGCGATTGACGAAGGAGCAGCGGTTGGCGCCACCGACGCTAACAACTGGGTGCAATTTTTCTTTTCTCCCTCTCGATCGTCGTGCCCTTATTCGCCTCTTGGAGATGGCACGCGGCGCTGCCACGCATGTCGGACCCGAGTTACGTGACAGCACAGTAGCACTGTACCAGAAGCTTGTACCTTTCGTTGCCGATAGAAATGCACGCACTCGTCAGTCAAGGACGATTCTAACTGGTCCCCACAAAGACTGGTTCCTCTCGATGGCGAAAAACGTCCTTTGAATGTACATGCAGATTGCGAGCACAGCATGGCTGCCGTTTGGGCCGTCTCTGATTGTTCCCTCGTACTTGAACCCCCGAGACGGGTACCTTGATTCATTGTCTAGATGGTCCGTCAAAGGTCTCGGCAGCTTGGCCAAGGCCTAGGGTTCTCCCCAATCCCCGTTTCTCCCGTTGCCCTACCGCCATGCTATCTCGTTCCACAACGATTTGAATGCTCAATCTAGCGCCAGACCAGTCCACTTTGGTGGCCGACTAGATGCAGTAGTGCCAAGTACGGAGCAGTACATGGACGTCGCACACATGCCGCGGCGCCAGCTCGGTACCTCTCCGTATTCACAGGCTGAGAGGGCAGCATGGCAAGTGTGTTAGGTAATCCGTTGCCATGGGCGGATGGGACAGTTTTTGGCTTCAAGGGCTGCCTACTAAGTAAGGTCTGGTCCTAAATACGCCGGAGCGCCACTGCGATGTCGACGGTAAAAGCCACCAGACAGACATTTACCTGCGAGCTCACGTTAGCAACAGACAGAGAGCATGTATCAAGATGGACGCGCTCAGGCTGTGCAACATCTGCCCTCTGGCCTCATGCTCATGTTCATGGGGTGGACGCGAGAAGAGTGTCATGCTGCAGACGGTCGTTTGTGTGCATTTGAGCCCCCATCCATGGCAAGGCTAGCGCGTGTAGAGCACCCAGCACCAGTACCAGTAGGGAGGCAGATTGGGGGGAGATCTCTCCAGCATTAGGTTTGGGAATGCCTTGGGCGCGACCTTGGCTTGGGTACCTTGTACATACATAATTGGCAGAGGGCTGTCTGGTCTTTAATTGATGTCTGGCGCCGGCTATAGCGCAGTCCACCGGCTAGGTTTCTCCTTCGGCGCCTCGCCTTTCTGGGCTCTCCAAACAAGGCCCGTTAGTCTGGCGCGGGCTGAAGGGCCGGTCGGTGCAAAGTATGCGGTACTTGGATGGTTACCTGGGCGGTGGTGCTGGCTGTGGCGGGCTTGCAGGTACTCGCAGCGCCGCCCGCAAGTACTGCGTACTCCATGCGCGGCATGGCAGGGCCAATGTACCGACAGAGGCACGCAGAGGTACCTTGTCTCTGCCGACCGTGGGCGAGTTGTGGATTCGATTCATCTTCTCTTGAATCTTCACTCACTCACTTCCTTCTCACCACCAGCCTGCCATTCGGATTCCCCTCTGGCGGCTACCCATCAGGGCCTCTGCGCTGCTCGATAGCTGCAACAATCACACTCACCTGCGACGACGAGCCGTGACACTGCCGCCACCTCGCTGGCGCGCTTCCCCCTCGGAATCTGGACCCCCCGGAAACCATGGTCCTCAAGGAATTTCTCGACTCAGACCGAGTCAACTTTCTCATCTGGAGGTTCGTCCCAACGCCCTCGAATTCCCGCGGCCTCTATCAGCCTTGTGCTCGTTTTTTGCCCCAGCCCAGTGACCCCCCAAGGAACTCCCGCCGCAGCCCAATCCTTACCTCCAGTTTCCCGTTTGCCCTGGCTTTTTTCGGTCCAAAGAGGCCTCGTTGCCACTCACGCTTTTTGCTGACCCTTTTTGCGCAGGTATTTGCTTGAAGGCAGTACGTGGAATCGCATAGCATTCTCCCTCTCTACTCCTCGTAGGACTGGACCAAGGATAGAATCTAACCTGTGAATTACTTTTTTTTTTTCTAGACTACAGAGAAACAGCGGCCAAATTCCAGAAGGAATGGCACGTCAAGGAGCCCCAACGGGACTTTGATTTTGCGCGCCATGTCAAGGGCCGTGCTCTAGTGTCCGTCGTCAACAGCGGCCTCATCTACTATGCTCTCGAGCGAGAGCACTCACGCCGTCAGGTACGCCATGATTTTTACGTTTTGCTACGATTTCTCATGTCTGCCGGCTCTTCTTGATTGATTTCCCTGCCTGTTCGCGATTGGGCTTGGGGGCCGCCTGTGCGCCAATCGCGGGTCGCTTCTCCCACTTCCTTTTTTTCCCCCTTGGCTAACCATCCAATTCGGCTGCAGATGCCTGAAGATGCGGCCGCACAAGCCGAGGCGTTGCGCAACGGCATCTTTGGGCCGTTAGAAGTCCAGCCGCCGGCAAAGATGGAGGAGGAGGACGAAGATGCACCCGGAGAGGAGGACGACGAGGCAGAGCTGTCGCGAAAACGGAATCACAACTCTCTGCCCAATGGGTCGCCCTCCAAGCGCCCACGGCTCAGCAACGGCTTCGAGAGCAAATCCGATGCAGCCACCGTCAGCACCCCCATGGATGTGGACCAGCAAGACAGCCACCACGCCGATGACGACCAGAGCCTGCACGATAACCACGCCTATCCATCTCCGCTGGAAGGAGAGCAGGTTCCTCTGCCGATTGTGCGGACGGAGGGACTCGAGCAAGGCACGCAGGTCGACAAGGTTGAGCAGCTGTTTGCCGGCACCACCTTCATCCGCCTCATGGACGACTGCGCCACTGAAACAGCGCCTTCGCCCTCCCCAGCTGGCTCTGCCTCTGAAAACACTCCCATTCTGCTGCAGTGCGAGTGGAACCCGAAAGACCCATCAATCCTCGCGGCTGCTGGGACCGATGCGCTAGCCCGTGTTTGGACCGTTTCGCGTGCCACAGCAACTGACCACGGCCAGCATCATCACGTGTCACCCCACGCCCACGCCTTGCTAGATCCCGATTCTCCAAAGTCGACGACGGTGACGGCGCTGGCCTGGACATCGGACGGCGCCTCCATTGCCGTCGCCAGCGATTGCGGAGGAGCTCGTGCCGCCATCCACCTGTGGTCTGCCGGCGGTGAGCTTGTCCAGTCCCTGGACGTGTCGGAGCCGCCCATTGTCAAGCTGCTATGGAACCCTGGCAACACGGCGCTGCTCGCCATCTCCCCAGAGAACAAGGTCGACACACTGGTGACGGTGCACTCAATAGGCTCTAACAAGTCCTTTCGGTATCTCCTCCCGGGCCACAGTCTCGATACGGGCTTAGACGCAACATGGACGGGCGACTCGGAGTTTTTGATTTGCGGCGCCGGCACTTTCGAATGCCTGAGCGTGGGCGAGACGGCCATTCAGAGAACCCGAAAGTTTGAGACGAAGGAGGATGATCACTTTGCCCAGGTTTTGTTTGACCCGCGATCACAGCTCGTTGCCACCTCGAGTGACAAGGGTGTTTTGGATGTAAGTTTGCAACAACCAGAGGGATGAAAAAGATGAGCGCTGGTATCAGAGATACTAATCATGTACGTGCAGCTGTGGGATGAATCAGGACAACGTCGGTCAATATCAGCCCACCAAGGGTCAATTACAACAATGGCTTGGCAACCACTGCCGCCAGACCAAACCGGACCGGATGACGAGCGGTTAATCGCCACTGGAGGAGAGGACGGCGCCATTCTGATTTGGAACGCTAGAAAACCCGAGAGCAAACCGAAATGCTTCTTCACAATGGACCTGCCAGTCGTACGGCTCGCCTTTACGCCAGACGGAGCCTTTATTGCAGGGGCCACGCCACGAAGTGTCTTGATATGGAAGGTCGACAGCCATACCGTGCCTCGGGCCATCTGGAGACCGTCCAAGGACGAGCTAGAGAACCTCAAGAGCAATCAAGATTCCGAAGAAGAGGATGAGCACTGTTTGTGCTGGGACAGGGACGGCCAGAAGCTTGCTTACGGCGCAAACAGTCGTGTAAGTGTTACATGTACCAAACAGAGGAGAGGGTAGGGGATGTTTGGTGGACAAGCCATGCTAACCATTTTTGAATAGCTTGCGATTATCAGCTTCAGTGGTAATAACAGTGGATAGAAACCACTGCCGCTGAGGATACGAGAACGCAGACGCATTACGGCGAACGCATATAATATTTTTAGTGATGTTGAATGGATTGAGCGACTCTAGGTGAAGCCGTGATAGACGATACGGCAACCTCTAGAAAACAAAACGGTATCGGCGGATGGCGCGACATGACAACGGGGCTGCGACATGATCTGGTTCATCTCGACAGCGGACCCTCTTCTCTTTTCTTTTTTTGCTCTCTCTCTCTCTCTCTATTCTTCTTCTTTTTGGAACAAAAGATGGTCAAAAGGATGTGGGGGAGGTGAGGTGCCGCGAACTCAAACGCTGGGGCTCGAATAGCTCTGCGCTTCAATCCCTTTTGTTTACCAGCATTCCCCGTTACACTTTCTTTTTTTGGTCACGAACCACGATATATCTGGACAGCCGGGGGGAAGCTGGACTATGCTAATCATCTTGACTACGCGGATACACTCGAATGAAGGGACAGGGATAAAACGGACGTACGGAGTAACGAGTGGTGTTATTTCATTTTATCTATTTCATCTTTGCTTTTATCTGCTTTATTTTGCTTTTTTACTCTCTCTTTCGGGTCCAAGGCAAACGGGAGGAGGCGAGGGACGGAGAAAGGGGGAGGCAGCCGGGGCACTTTTCTACTTTGTGTCTACACTTGTTTGAACAGGTCGGCGAATAGTGCGACTGCTTCTTGTACAATAAAATCTGCAGAGTACTATCAATCTAACGGGGGACAGCGTCCCCAGTTATTAATCAATCCGCTTTGCGTGGTGAAGGCCTTTTGATGGGATCGATGCAAGATGCAGGCAATATATGTAATTGTTATGTGCAATATATCGGGATGTGTCTTAATAAGTGAATTCTTATTGGAAGGCGGGGTCTGTGTGTTGAGGCTCAGCGGATAATAAAAGACCATGGAGCAAATCGCCACTAGGCGCGGCAAACCTGACACTGCTAACCTCATTCATCCTCCGCCAAACCATCTCTGTTCCAACGACAGCTTGATTAACAGCCAGCGCAACTTGTTGATTTCCAAACCAAACATTAAAAAGAATAATAGAAAATCACACAAATTGAAGCCGGGCGCATATTATTGAACAGACGTCAACTACCGGATCAAGGCCATCCTCCCAGTCAAAATGTCTGCTGCCCAACAGGCAAACATCAACCAGCAATACCAGCAGCAGCTCCAAGAGTCGCACCTCATGCACCAGCTGCACCAGCACTACCACCAACAACAACAAGCTCAAGACCCGCAGCCCCGGAGACGCGTCGCCGTGAAGAAGACGTTTCCGACGCTCGTGTCGGCGAGCATGCGGGACCGGCAGGCGCGCGGGAAGAACGCGTACAAGAAGCATGAGGACGACTTGACGGATGAGGAGGCCGATGACGATGAGGATTTGGAGGAGATGGAGGAGTTGGAAGAGGAGGAGGAGGAAGAGGATGAGTACGTTTTCTTTCTTCTTGTTTTGATGGATTGTTGTGGGTTTGGGGTTTTTGTTACTGACTTGTGTGTGGTTTAGGTATGATGATGATGACTTTGACGATGCTAGCAAAACGACTACTTCGTCCATTTTCAGCTGTAAATCGGAAGCTTTCGAGACGCGTGAGCGGAGAGCGTATGCTCTTGCGGTGCTGGATCGGCCTGAGCAGCTGATGATGTACGCCAACACCTCAAACGACGTGCGTATAACCACTCCAGCTCCCCACCCTCTATTCTTCCTAGCATCTTCACTTTCTTCGTTCTTCTTCTACTCAATATTTTCAGAAATTATGACTGTGATACTAACATATGTCTGGTTACAGAGCCTCGCAAGTCAGAGGCTGCGCTTCACGGCCATGATGTGCGGCTACGAAGACGAGGCGGATTGGCGGAACAATGCGCACTTCAAAACTACCCTGTCGGTGGCGCGGGAGAGGCACGTCAAGACGCGAAAGGCTGTTAATAACATGGACCTGGAGGATGATTGATTGATGGGCCTGAATCTCCTTGCTCTTTTTGCTTTATTTCTTTTCTCTTTTTTTCATCACGGCGGATTATGAACTTTTATGACCATGGATGGCATCGGATCCATTACTCTAACGACTCCTTTCTTTTCAAGCTATTCAATTAAAATCATTTCCTATCTGCAGTGCCCCACGATCCAGACTCAGCAGCTGTTATAGACAAGAAAAACTTCAAATCTCAACATCTTTGTAACGATGGGTATGTATGTATCAGCTGTATGTATCCCAAAAAGACAAAACCAACACAGCCCTGTTTCCCTCTTTCATAAGTCGTCATTTAAATGGCACCCGCACCTCGAAAAAACGCCGTCAACAAGTTTCCAAGCATGCATGTAATCTTTCCAAGCCGCAGCGAAACGAGAGTCCTATCCCAAGCTGTTCCAGATCCCATACAGAAAAGACAAAACCTCCATATTCGATAATAACACAAACAGACAATCAATCAACTGAATAAAAGACAACTGATATGTGCAGCACTTTTAGGCATACCGCTCTATTCTCGGCCTCCACCCCTGATTCGGCGGCTGTCCGTATTCCGGAGGCTGCTGCTGTTGGCCATAGGCCGGCGGCGGTGGATCGTACTGAGGTTGGGCTACGCCAAACTGTTGCCCCGGTCCACGGCTCTGGTTGCCTCCCCACTGCGTCCATGCTGCTGACGGGGGTGAAGAAGTCTTGGGCACTGCGCGTCTTCGACGGCGGCAGCAGCTGATGATACAGCTCGCCACTACGATGATGAGCAGAATTCCAACGACAACGGCGATGGGGATGACAATCTGCTTGTGACTATCGATCCAATCTCTAATCTCTCGAGACGTCGAGGTGCCTTCGCATGATCCGTTCGAGCAGTGTCCACCAGCGCCGCAGGGCGTTCCATCGATAAAGTTCTGGCCAAACAAGAGGCATTGACGCTGCCCAAAAGTAGATTGTCCGTTCGAGCAGGAAACAGTGCAGCTGTCTCGTGTATCAGGGCATGCAGTCGTCGAGCTATTGTCGGCCGTGGTACCAACGGCGGCCTGGCACTGCCTATCGCGAGATGTACACTGGCCCGAAGCGCACTGGAGACCGTTACCGCTGCCACAAGTGTCGCCATCTGCCCTGTGCTGGTCGTCAGGACACCTGGCTGCGGTGCCTGGACACGTCTCCTGAATGTCGCACTCGCCAGTGCTGGGACGGCATACCGTTGTCGAGTTTGCGAATTGGCACTGGTCGGTGCAGCAGTCTTCGTTGGACGGGTCGCATACGGCGTTGTTCCTAAACCTGCAAGTCGTGGGGTTGCAGCATGTGTTGTTCTGGCAGCCCTGAGTGCCACCACAGTCGCATTCTTCGCCTTCTTCGACAATACCGTTGCCACACTGACTACCTGTAATGGTTGGGACGTTCCTGTTATCTGTTAGGCAGCTTGACAGAGATGCAGCTTTGAGGCTGGAACAGATGTTGCCGATGCTGCATGGGGAAAACTGGGTGATGCCGGTGCCAGTGGAAGGGTTCATGATGTACCGACCCCCAGCATCACAGGTGCTGGCACTGAGCGGACAGCACGATTGTGATGTTTGGCTTACGGGGCAAGCAGAGCTTGTACAGTCATGGACGGCTCCAAAAGTGTGTCCCGACTCGTGGGCAAACACTTGCCATTCTGTCGAAGTTCGCACGACGACATTGGCGCCAGCGACGGTCTCGTTGTTCCCTTGCCCGTCCGAACTGGTCCCCGACCCCTGACGGCATACCTGGCTCCTCCAGGCTAACCCAACAGCCGAGTCTGTGGGACACGTAGTCAACAGAGTCCAGTAGGCATTACCATCGAGAGATCTACCGCGCCAGGCAGAGAAGAGGTTCAGCCGGTCGCTAATGGTGGTGTTGGCCTGGCAATCCACGTTCCAGGGTGTGGCAGTGGAGGGTGCGCCTGGGCAGCCACGGTCGAGGACCGTCAGGTTTCTGATGCCCAAGGAGATCTTGAAGGAGTTTTCATAGACTTGGGAGGCTTGGTTAACTATGCCGATGACGTTTCTCCTAAGATCCTCGGAAGAGTTGAAGCCGTTCCAATAAGTACAGTCAGTAGCAATCCCGACCAACGCAACCTTCTTGGTAGTGGGGCATCCAGCTGTATCTCCAATACTCGCAATGAGATCCTGGCCACTACCACCGGAGCCTCCATCGATTTGGCGGCCGAACAGGCTTCTCGGGTCAATCCCTCGAAGCCCAGTTGATCGCCTCAGCTCCAGGTCAAACTGGTTGTTAAAGTTTAGCGAGTCTGAGATGCAGTCTGACGGCTTCGAGACGTCGCGCTTCAGGTCTTCGCGACTCTGGGAGCCTTGAACATCAGAGTCACGCCATATAACCATGACTTCATCGTGATCATGTATCTCCTCCCAGTCTGAAGGGAGGGGATCGTCTTCGGTCTTGAGGCTGTTGTACTTGGAGCCAGTATGGATGTGGTGGTTATCGCCGTCAATGCGGAAAGAGCCGTCAAATACCGGATGTTTACCATCGCGGTGCATCGTTATCCTCGCCCATCCACCGAGGGACCAGCCATCTTCGCCAGGACGTTCAACAAAGGCGTCGCCTCGGTAGACCTTGTGCTCGGAACGTTCCACCTTTTCTCTCGACTTGACCTTTCCTTCCGAGTCGAGAAACGTCACCTCAAAGTCATCGTGGAGGATGTCGTGGTTCGGGTGAAGCGATAGTCGGACTTTCTCTTCTCCCCCGTTGAAGGAGAAGGTCAGGTCAAAGTCGGAATGCGAATGAACTCGACCGGCAGGTGTGTGGATCTTGACATTGTCAATGACAGACACGTAGTTGAGAGGACTTCTCTTCAACGAATGCGCTACAGCCGGGTGCCAACGTCAGTAAATGGGAACCAACCAAGTCAAGAGAGTAAAGGGCTATGGTAGAGGAGCAAACAGTACCTATCGCGGACTGGGCTAACAAGGCAGTGCTAGCAAAAGCGGCCAGAAGAGGCCGGAGCGCAACCATAGCTGCGGGGTGGGTATATCTACACGGCCCCCCAGCGAAATAGGCGGCACGTAATAGAGTAGAAGCAAAGAGGGAAAGCTGTGTTATCGCAAACAGGCCATCCAGATGACCGAACCGGACTGTCTCTTAACTTAAAGCAGAGAACAAAGACAAAGCCAAGAAGCGATTGCGTCTGTCAGCGTGGCGCAGAACAACGATCGGACTTAGAGATGCAGCGAAGGGAAACAAAAAAAGAAAAAGCCGACGAGACCAAAGGAAAGGAAACAAAAGCCCCGGAGGTGGGGAAGCGCGCGCCGCGGACGGAGGCCGGGACAATGAATGGAGGAACAAAGAGGGCGAATGTTGGTGAAGGCGGAGAGAAGAAAGCTGAGGCGGGACGATGGAGGAAAGCCTCAAAACCAATCATCAGATGGCGGTTGAACCTTACTGTAGAAGACAGCTAGAACTAACAAGAGTCGCTAGCAGCGGCAGCTTGGCAGCTTCTGGGGGGCCCACTAAGCCTCCACTGAGCAGCGCTAGACTCGTGCAAATTAGTGGTTGATGACAGGCAGGGCTGCTTGGCGTTTGGGTGCTTTGATTTCAAGTCTGTTTCGCAGCGTGGCTATGCAACACTAAGGCCGGTTATTATTTTGTCTTCCATGTTGCTGCCATCTACCGTGGTCTACGATGCGGGCGTTGTCACTTGATGCCTATTCTGTTTTGTTCTGTTCTGCTCTTCCCGACGTCATCCATTTAGTATTGCGTGTCTCGGTTGTTACTGCAGGTGATGCATGTTGGTGATTTTGTTTCCATACCAAACCTCCACATGCCTCCAACATTTTAACATCGACTGGCGCTGTTATGCATACTGCGATACCCTGAAACTCCCTGGGGGATCCCTGCAGCTCCGCTCGTGTCACTCGCCTTCTCTGACCACGAATCCCTGCTGACCCAATTATAGAGTCCGTGTTGCAAGAGCCGGAAACACTGCGGCAATGGAAGCGCTTGTTTCGTATCAGATACGAGAGACATTGGAAACGTGCAAAACTATCAATGTTGTGTAAGAGAAACACAAGTGCTATTCTGATCTTGTACCCTGCAAGAAACAGCTTTAATCTATCGATAACGGCCATCTCCGTTAACCGAGAAAAAAAAAAGAATAAGGATTAAAATAAACTCATCTCGTCTCGACATCTTAAAACACATCCCGTCACCCCATTTCTCACCCTCATACTTCGTATAACGAGGGCTGAGCCACTCTTGGCCGGGAAACCCCCGCCCCGTGCGGCCCTTGACCGCCAGAGATCAATGTTAATTACACACAGTAAAAAAGAAAATCATCGTCATCATCGCGATGCGAGTAGTACAGCGAAGCAGAAATGGAATCCCTCCAAGAAGAAGAAGAAAAACTAGCCCAACTGCCTGTATGTAGAATGCTCATCACGCTTCGCCCCGATGAGACTTGCAGCCCCGATCCAACCAACGAGAATCCCCGAACCTCAGCGCCCTCGTCCCATGACGACGCCTTTTGTCTTGGCGCTGACCATTTCGAACCAACATTTTTTCTTCTTCTCTCCAATCTTTTCGGCTTTTAGCCCAAACTCCCCTCCCCTCTCCCGGCTGTTGTTGCTGTTCTGTGAGGCCGCCTGTGAATTTACGCCGGATATCTCATAAACTTGTTCTGCACTAAACCCGGCCCATCACCAACGCACAGATACAACCCCCCCTTTCGTCACAACGCACAAGATACTAGCCCCCCTTTCATATGTACTACTTTACACAAACGCAGATTCGACTTCCAATGTTTTAGTGTTGCATCTCCCGGAATCGTCGGCGTGGGTCTTGTTTCCAGGCTGTGCTGCATTGCCAGTCTTGGCTCGACTCCATCCCGAATCGGAGGCGCATCGAGCAACGATAATCGGATGAAAAGTGTCAGATAGTGTGTGCTCAACACTATCCCTTACATTCGCTTGTATACCTAGGCGGAGATGTACCCAGGCCATACATGCCCCGTAAGGGCTGTACTTCTGATTCGCCTTTACAAATCTCCTTGGCAGAAACTGCGTCGAACAACTCAACTCCCATGCATGCATCGAACCTTATTTGCAAGCTACACGTACTTTAACGTCTTTACTAGCCGAAGAGTACGCGCGTCCTTTGCTGATTCCTCAGCGAGCGGAACTCTCGTCAAGCCTTGAACTCTCGCCTTATCAGCATCCTCCAATGTGTATCACAAGAGAATCCGCCATCAGTGTAACGTAAAAAATTGGATTCGTCGTCTTAGATATCAAAATGCTATCCCATGTCGTATCTTCATCCCAAAGAGTTCTCCCCCCATATTACCCTGGTTTTTAACCTCCGACGGACATTGTCTCCTATCCGAATTGTATCGACTGACAAGCTAAATGCGAAAAACAAATCCTGCTGACTCCCGAATTGCTATTTACTTTATTTATTTTCCTCTGGCCTCGTGGACGGTGGCGATGATCTTGTCCACGACTGAAGGATCGGACAGCTGAAGAAGGAAGTGATTAGTTACACTGAGTCTTTCCCTAGTTCAAAGAGAGGAAGGGGGAATAGCTTACCGTTGAAACATCACCAAGCTGATCCTCCTCACCGGCCAGCACCTTTCTCAGAATACGGCGCATAATCTTGCCACTTCGAGTCTTGGGGAGATCTCCAATGATGAAGACAGCCTTGGGGGCGGCAAAGGGGCCAATGCTCTTGCGGACTTGCAGGACGAGCTCCTTGCGGAGCGCATCTGTGCTCTCGTTGCCATCCTTGAGGGCGACAAAGGCGTTGACAGCCTGGCCAGTCAACTCGTCGGAGACACCAACGACGGCGGCCTCGGCGACAGAGTGGTGCTCAATCAGGGCAGCCTCGATTTCGGCAGTGGAGAGACGGTGACCACTGACGTTGACGACGTCATCGACACGTCCTCGGATCCAGTAGAATCCCTCGTGGTCACGAGCGGCACCGTCACCAGTGAACTATTATGTCTCCGTATTAGATATATGTTTACTCTTAGAACGTCTGCAAAGACGGGGGGTTCTTACGTAGTATCCCTTGTAGACATGCAGGTAGGTGTCCAGGTATCGCTTGTGGCTACCGTAGACGGTACGAGCAATGCTGGGCCATGACTGCTTGAAGGCAAGGACACCCTCAACGTTGTTGCCGTGGAGCTCCTCACCAGAGACAGGGTCAATGATGGCGGGCTCAATGCCGAAAAATGGTAGTGAAGCACTGCCGGGCTTCATGGGGGTAATGCCGGACAAAGGTGTGATGACGTTGGAACCGGTCTCGGTTTGCCAGTAGGTCTATAAGTTGTCTGTTAGTTTTACCCTTTTTTTGTAGTTTTTCATTCTTTCTCCTTCCAGGCTGGCGAGAAGCAGGATGATTGGGCTTGTTTGAACCTACATCAACAATGTGGGCGCTCTCCTTGCCAACAATTTCATAGTACCACTTCCAGACCTCGGCAGCGATGGGCTCACCGACGGAACCGAGAGTTCGCAGATACTTGAAGTTGCCGCGGACGTGCTCATCACCAGCTCGCTTGAGCAGTCTCAGGGCGGTGGGGGCAACGTAGAACTGAGTGATGTTGTGCTTCTCAATAATATCCCAGTATCTTGAGAAGTTGGGGTAGGCAGGTGTGCCCTCGAAGACGACTGTGGAAACACCCAAGAGCAGGGGAGAGTAGACGACATAAGTGTGGCCAGTAATCCAACCCACGTCACCACCGCAGAAGTAGCGGTCGCCGTCGTGGATATCGAAGACGTACTTGCCGGTCAGGGCGGCGCCAAGCAAGTAGCCGGCGGTGGTGTGCATGACACCCTTTGGCTTTCCGGTAGAGCCAGAGGTGTAGAGAAGGAAGAGGGGATCCTCAGAGTTCATGGGCTCGGGGGCGATGTAGCTGGGCCACTTCTCGACCTCCTCGTGCCACCACAGATCACGGCCGGGGACCATGTTGATATCGGCGCCGGTGCGGCGGTAGACAAGAACGTTGCTGACGTCGGGGCACTGCTTCAGAGCATCGTCGACAATCTTCTTGGTGCCAATGAACTTGCCACCTCGCTTGCCCTCATCGGAGGTAATGACGAATCTGGACTTGGCATCAATGACACGGTCCCGGAGAGCGTCGGCGGAGAAACCGGCGAAAACAACGGAGTGGACGGCACCGATACGGACACAGGCCAGGATGGCGACAACGGCCTCGGGAATCATGGGCATGTAGATGGCGACAGTGTCACCCTTCTTGATGCCAGCCTGCTTGAGGACCCAGGCAACCTTGGAGACATCGCGAAGAAGCTCGCTGTAAGTGACGTTACGGCCATCGTCGACCTCGTCGGCCTCGTAGATGATGGCAACACGGTTAGGGTCCTTGTAAGCATGGCGGTCGACGGCGTTGTAGCAGGCGTTGAGCTGGCCCTCTACGAACCACTTGATATCACCTTCAGCGAGGCTGCCGGCAGAGACGGTCTCAAAGTCGCGGGTCCAGGAAAGCAGCTCGCGAGCTGTTCGGCCCCAGAACTTGTTGGGCTCGGTGATGGACTCCTTGTAGAGCTTCTGGTACTCCTCAAGGCCTATCGTTTTTCAAGCATTGTCAGCAATCATTGTCTCGATAGTCTCGATTGCGTGACCGTAGTAGTAAGCTGCACCGGCCGACCGGACAGGCGGAAAAAATGCGCCGTTGATTTGACGCAATTCCGGCCGTCCGGGTTACCCCCCGCGGACTGCGCCGAGACCGGTGCAGATACGGGGCAGCTTCTTTGAGGTGTTTAGGAAAACGGTTTACTCACTTGCAATGTGGGGTTTGCCGGGGTGCTCTGTCAAATGGGTGAGAGAGAAAAAGATGTCAGCTGGATCTGGTGCCAAAGGCGACTAAAAAGGGTAGGGGTGGCTGTCTATCGGAGATTTCGAGGAGCGGCTAGCGGGCAACATACTTGCGAACATCTTCTGAGGAGGCTCTGTTGGGCGCACAGGTTAGCATCGGCTTGGAATGGCTAGAAGAAAAAGAAGAAAAAAGCAAAAGCACAGGGCGCAAAGAAGTCCTTACGGAAAGTCTCAATCTCGTGGGCTTCCACGACAACTCCCTGGTTGTCGGCCATGGCTGCGGTTGTTGAAGAGTTTGTGTGGTTTGTGTGTGCCGAAGCGGAAAAAGAGGTAGAAAAGAGGTTTGGAGGGGTAGAGCAGAAGGAAGCGCTGTAGAAATGCGACCGGGTGCGGGGTAGCTTTTCAAGTCCAGAGTACTTTGGTGCTACGTTGCGGTGGATGGATATTTTCCCCCCAACAAAGGCGAAGATGTTGCGATGCGTTGCGATGCAAATAGCAACAGTCGGTCAATGGAGTCGTTGTCCCTGTTCGAGTCGCAAAGGGCTCGAGGATGGGGAGCAACTAGAGCAGATGCCGGACAAAGGCAGAGAGAAGCTGGACGCTCTTTGAAGTCTTTGGTGTTTGCCTCTTCGTGACGTAGGGTGAGATGGTCAAGAGCAAGAGCAACAAAGAGAGGAGAGAGAGGACAGGAGGCGGCGGAGCGGAGGGGGTTTGGATGACTTTATAAGATGGTGGAGGCGATTCTCCAGTGCCGTCCAGGGAGATGGCATTCTGGGGATAGCTTTGAGGATGCTGTCTGGTGTGTGGTAATACCAGACTCGTACTCCATTGTCGCTCACTACTTTAGTCTTGTCAACCTACTTGACCCTTACCTGTCTGGTATGGAGCCGCCCATACTAATACCACCACCATTCTCCATCTCGACACGGCGTTGCACCTAGGAACCTGCCATTAATAGTGGATCGCGACAACGGCAATGCTGTCTGTAGCTGGGTTTCGTGTCCAGGTACCATGTCTAGTTAGCATGTAGTCTTCGTGCTTGGTCCGGAGAGCTGTCCATCTCGAGGCGAGGCTGGTGATGAGGGAGACGAGCGAGGGCTTACAGCAACCTCTCTCCAAGTACTCGGTACACCACGGTACCGTATCTACTCGCCACGACGCCGGCCGTTTCTTCCCCCGTACTTTTCCCCAGGCTCACTCCTCACTCCCCCAAACTCCCCCAGAATCCCTAGCGGCTTGTCCTGCCACCTCTATGCGCTTTTGGGAAACCATCGCCACGCACTGCGTATCTGCAACGGGTCAAGCACCGCTTCTGCTGGTGAAGCCTTTGCCCTACAAGCGGCGCATGTCCCGATGGGCCGGGTGGGGTATCAACAGCTCCGTTGCCCCGAAGAGCCAGAAGCAGCATTTCCGTCTTCAGAGACAAGACCCACGAGTCATATGAAACCGGCCTGGAAGGGCTCGGGTTAGCTGCTCGTCCTGGTGAGTTGCGTCTCTCGTCTCTCGTCATTTGCCATGTTGCCGGCGCCTGTCGTCCGAGGGGCCACGAGACATATTCGACCTTATCCTCGGGTCTCTTGCCATTGAGAGTCCTGGATTTCCCGGGCATTCTCGTGCTTAAGCTGATGTCTCATATAATCACGCTCACCCAGTAATCGTACATGTCAATACGTAATTGTCATTCTGGCTGCTGATGCCGCCGTCTCCGCCTGTATGTAAAAGTGCTAGCAAAAGAGTTTGCAGCTCCTTGCAGACGCATGTCGTCTATCAGGCAGCGGCCGCCAATGGTCGTGGGCGCTGAAATTGCCTACCCACGATGCGCACATGCTAGCTGCATGCATCCCGGACAAGGTGAATAAGCGATGCCCCCATCTAACACCAGAGCTACAGTATGGAGTTCCATTCCGTGCTACTACCATGGGTTGCCTTGGATCACCGAGGGGTTCCTTTTCCCATCAATTATCACGGATGGGAAATTGTGGCCCGCATCCCGGCTTTTGCCATATCAGATCCACTACTTGCGTGCACTAGATAGGTGCTTGGACGTCTTTTTTCTCCTGCTTGTTCCCGAGATATCCGCCCGTTGCCATCTTGTACGAGTAGCCAAAGCACGGGAAAAGGAGACAGATCCTGACTAAGAAAGAATGTTGCGAATCGCCAATGGTACAGAGTAAAATAGGCAAAAAGGGGGACTGGCCGTTGTTGGTGGTTGGTTGGCCTTAGATCCTTCGATGCTACTCTGCTCCAGGAACTTTGCCGTGTCCATGCGCTGCCCCTCTTTTACCCTCCCTTCCAAGTTCCATCCATCCATCCATTTTCTTCAGTCCACTCTAATGTTGCAGCGAACGGTTACCCTACAGAAATAAAAGCGACGTTAAAAAGGTCCCCCAACGCACCCAACCAACCGGTACGGATTATGCGTGATTAATTTGAGATGAACCTACGGAGTAGTACTACTACTTGGTTACGAGGCTTGAAACCAGAAACTGCAAATCTCTGCTTACTCACTCTTCGCTGATAAGACAGGATTGTCAAGGTTAAACATTATACGAATCTTGGCCAAGATTGCCGGTTAAATACTAAAAGGGTTTTGTGACGGATATGATCGGAGAAGAAAGATAAGGTAGGTATGTATTCGCTCGTCTCATGTTGACAGGTTCTGCATCAAGCCTCTGCAGCCCTGTCCGAGGCACCAACAGATGACTGCATGGATCGGATGCATCTCACAACCACCTCGACGAACGGTAACGGCTTCACGGGGAAACTCTGGTCCAGTTAGCACCTCCGTAGCGGCCCGAATGGAGAACGCAGGCACACTACCACCTTAGCACTGCGTCAAAATTCGAACAACACGGCATGCGTCTCCTCGCAGCAGGTATTAAAGCCCATGCCAGGGCAGCTTTTCGTGAAAAATCGCTCGTTGCGACCTAGCGTTGGTCTGTCTCACTTGTGTCGAAACCACATCGGTTGGTAGCCATTTTCGTTGCAAAGGCGTGACAATGTCTTTGTGTTGGCTTGAGCCAGTTTTCTCAGATTCCCTCCATTGATTACTAGCCTTGAATGACTGAAACAAAGGGTTCTAAATCACATAATAAAGGCTTAAAGGCAGAAGAATTGCAACAAAGGCTCACTCCTTCTACTCGTTTCTATCACATCCAACAGCCCTTTGCAGAAATCATTGATAGTTGCACTGCGCTCGTGGCAGCGGTATTTTCTCGCCTCTAATAGAATGGGACATTCATCGAGCTATTTCAAAGTAGGTACATCGCGTGAATAGGCAGTCGATGGACAAGCATGGATCATAAAACAGTCAAGAACTGGTGCTATTGAATTTTTTTTTTGTCTTTTATTCTGCGTGCCTATCGTACAACTTCACTCATCGTTTTTTCAACCTAGCTCATGAAGTCATGAAAAACCCAACACATCACCCTCGTTTAACACATCGCATCAACTCAAAGCAATTCAGCCTCACCAAAAGAACCACCATGTTCTAGTCCTTGCAGCTGCCTTTTCAGTGACCTCGGTTGCCAGCACCTCATCATCCGTGGCAGACGGCATCATTGTGTTGCGATCGACCATGACATAGTCCTCCTCATCCTCAAATAGCTCGACAAAGCCGTCGAAGTCGAAGTCAGCGTAAAAGTCGACATCAGCGTAACCGTTGACGGTAGCGTAAAAGTTGGCGGCATCTTCAAATAGCTTGACGAGGCCCCAGAGGTCGAACTCAGTGTAAGATTTGACGGCATCCTCAGGGACCTTGACAACGGCCTCGGAATCGGACTCAGTGGAAAAGTTGTTGGCATCCTTAAGGAGCTCGACAGAGCCCTCGGGATCGTGTTTGGTGTGGGGTTTGGTGGCATCCTTAAAGAGCTCGACAAAGCCGTAGAAGTCGAAGTCAGTGTAAAAGTTGGTGGGCTCGACAGACTTGGGATCGAAGTTGGCCTTAAAGTTGGCGGCATCTTTAAATAGCTTGATAAAGCCCTTGAAGTTAAATTGGTATTTTTCATTTTCTTCTTTCCTTTCTCTTCTTTCTTTCCATTTGTTAACCACCTCGATTATGAACTTGCAGGCGACTTGCTCAACCAGTTTCCTAAGGGCCTGAGTGGCACCATCGTCAACCTTCATAGGACTAATAACTTTGTCATCAGGATTTGGCGGCGTCTTCGTCAGCTGCCTATTTACGCACCTCCACGTAAGTGTGGTCTGTCTCTACGTCACTGTCTGTGATAAATTCATCGAAGGGATTTTCAGATACTTTGTCGTAATCTTTGCAGGCGATTTCGTCAACCTCATCGAATTTGTCGTCGACAATTTCGTGGACAGGCTTGTCGACAGTCTCGTGGACAGGCTTGTCAACAGCCTCGTGGAGATGGACTTTAAGATAGTCGTGAATACGGGCTTTAGCTTGGACTCCAAGCTCGCGGAGATGGTCTTTATTGTCCTGGACGTCATGAACATGTATGCGGACTTTCTCGAACTTCGTAACGAGTTCGTGGGCAATTTTGTCACCTTCTTTGGTGATAATCTCAGAAATCCTTTCTATTTTTCTCTCTCTGGCTTTCTCGTCGGATTTGTTGGCGTTGTGTTCCGCAGAATGAAAAATATGCGCTTTGAGATATTCTGAGAAGGCTTGAGAATCATATTTGGGCCATATCTTCTCCACAATGTCAACTGCAAGGTTGAGAATCTCGTCAATCGGGTCACAGATCTTCTCAAGGTTGGGAGAGCTACCTTGCTCGCCAATGCTGCTGTCTTCCCTTGAGGCCTTGCCAATGGGTTGAGCAAGCTCCTGGCTTGCGCGGGCATGATGATGCTTTATATGAGAGCTCATTGTTGCTGTCGCGAGATTAGATGGCCTTTGAAAGTTCTGTTCGGCTCAGTAGAGTTAGCATGTCTCGCACGTAAGGCGTGGCAGACGTACGCGTCCAAGGAGTCCTTACTATGGGTTGAGCAAACTTGGTAGGGTGTTTGTTGAATTCTGTGATGAATCATGTCAACGGGGGAAGCTTTCCGGCACAAGAGGAGACATAGATATAGTCAAGTGGGAAGCCTCTTTGTTTGCCTGAACAATCACATGAAGCGCTAGATTGCCTTTCTTCTCTTTTGTAGGACATATTCGGGGCCAATGAACAACTTGTGGTAAAATTAAAGGGTCCGCAGAACAAAGCTTCCTTTCAATTATTTTTCTAGTACTCCAGACGCCATCGTGACCAGTCGCCGTAATTACATGTCCATGCTCATCAGGTACATTTCCAAGATGCGCATGAATTTTGCGACAAACGCTTCCAAGTGAAAGATAACCTTTGTACCCGTCTTGATTCGGTGTTCATAGAACGCGGACCACTTTATGACCTCTCCTTTGAGCCCGTCGTCAATGAGACCCAGCAGCTTGAACGTAAGAGTCTTGAGAATCGTGGTTGGTGGGATGCAATGTGTGAGGAGATCGTACAGCTTAGCGCGCACCTGCAAGATCCTTGCCGGGGTGTGTTCCTCGATGATCTCTTTGGCGATCTGGCCGACCAGTGCTTCCCAGTCTGCAGGTGGGATTGGCGTGCTGTCTGTTACTTTCTCACTGCGGCGCAAAGTATAATTAGTAAAGAGACTCAAAACAGTCGATTCGTTGGATTCCACTTACTTCTGAGCGTGAACCGCTTCATACATCAGTAGCGCGCGGCGCAGATTCCTTCCACTCTCCTCAGCTATCCGCTGGTGGAGTCCTTTGACAACTTCCCAGTTCTCTTTCTTTGCTGATTGCGCAAGGACGTCACAGATTTCGGCATGGGTCGGGGCGGCAACTCTGACGAGCAGTGTTCTTGAACGAATTGGCGCAATGATATTCGCTGTTGAATTGGCCAGTAGGATCAGACGCAGGTTGGGAGAGTATTTTTCCATTGTCCGACGAAGTGCGGCCTGCGCATCTCTGGTTAGGTGGTCTGCTTCATTGATAACGACCACCTTGAAACGCTGCTTTGCCGACTGGTCCACCTGCTGCGTCTGCGCTACTTCTTTCAGAAGATCCTGCACAACGACTCGATCGTATTGCCCTACGTCGGATGGTGTGATTTCCAAGTGGTAGTTTGAGGCGACAATGTTGAACTCGAGCTTTCGGTTGCTAGACGTCTGGAACACTCGTGCGTCGATCTTGATCTTCTCCACGCCGGGGCCGTACAGCTCCTTCAGCGTTGCCACTATTCTTGTCTTCTTTCCAGCTCCTGATGGGCCGTAGACTAGGAGATGGGGGAAGTCACCGCTTTGGGCCTGTGATGGGGGGTTAACGGTTAGCCATTGCAGCTGCGAATGTGAATAATCGCATCATACGAGAGATTGAAGTCGTTCGGAGAGCTCATGGTGATATGACAGAGCCTCGAGAGACCGCGGGCGATGCTTGTCGACGATGAGAGCCATTGCGTTGGCTGTTGAGATTGGCGTGCGTATTGAATTGGAAGCTCCAAGATTTTGAAGGTTGGCAGACGCGTCGTCGCGTAAAGTGCTGTGCGATGAACTCAGAGTGGGGAAGTCTAGGTGCCTGCTGCAGTTCCCTGTAGCCACTGGACGAAGCTGGTTTTACGGCCAAAAAATCACAGGCCGCTAACTGTTGGTTCGATAACTCCCTTAACGTGCACTTGTACTGCTTCAGGCCACGAAGCCCAATAATCTTCTGTTTTGAATTTGTCATTGCTATTTCCTTCTTGTAGGTAATATTGGAATTGAATTTCACTTGGTAAAAATACAGGATTACAAAATTGCCGACATGGTGGGGGAGATGATCCTTGCTTGAGACTCGTGCTCACATGTTCGTTATTTCTTTTCCATTTTTTCATCAGGCGGCTTTTGTTTTATATACAAGTATTCTTATGGTACAGAGCATTCTCCTTGATGCTTATGAGGACCCAGACGGCGGAGATGTGCTTCCGGCTTCAGCGGTTGTTGTAGAAGTTGATACCTCAACAAGCTCTTGAGGGGCAAGCTGCTTTCTGGGTCTCTTGAGGTCCTCCAGTGTGACACCATCCAGCTTGGTAATTCCAACAACGGGAGCGTCACCCTTCTTCACAAATTCCCACTGGCCTGTGATTCAGTTAGTGGTGATCTTCAAAGGGAGATCATAATGACAATGTTTCGCACCTGGGAGCTTATTGCCAGCCAACCGGAAAGCGTCTCGGACAATCTGCTCGTGGATTCGGCCCTTGATCTCAAACAGGACTTGGCTGACTGCCATCCTTGTAGCCCAGTGGTCGAAGGAACCCTTTCCTTTACCCATTCGCATCTAATTCAACATTTAGCTTGCCATTGCCTTCTCAAACAGTTTGTTGAAGAAAGTCCGCACCTCGTTACCGCTGACGTAGACACCAACGTTGCAGCATTTTCTCTTGTAAAGTCGGTATTTCTCTCCTCGGAGTCGCACTTTGATCGTATCCTCAGCCATCTTTAGTGACTTGGCGCTGATTCTTCGGTGGTGGTCAACCATGCGCAACCCGTAGTCGCCCCAGATGACTGTTGTGCCCTTCGTAGACCCTCCCGTCGCTACTCGCGGCCGTCCCTTTGCCATTTTCTTCTTTCGGTTCAAGCTAGGCTCGAGCCATGTGCCCATCATGGCCGGGCTTGTGGAAAAGGCCCTGCCATTCTGGAGCAGAGCGGCGCCGAGGACCTTGGACTGGTGCTGAATCGGGGCCCTCAGTTGTCGCAACGGGGTGCATGCGGAAATCTTCAGTCCCTGGAAGGCATTCAGCAATGCGGAAGCGCCATTGGACCTCATGGCGTCGGTTTGGCCGCTTGTTTCGGCTTGTCTCGAGATATCGCACGACTGCTCCGATATCTTGAAAAGAATCCCACCATGGCATGGATCCGTCTCGTGGTGGGGCCTGAGATCTCAGGCTCTCAGCGATGCTGCTTACTCATCCGGCAGCATCAGGCAATTAAGTCCAGGTCACGCACCTCGCGTCAGCTTCGCGTTGCGCTGCAAGTGGGATCTAGCGCACGTCACTGAACAATTTCTAGGCTGCATCTTCCCTCTGCACGCCGGACCCGCGATTGGTCAGGCAACAGCACCAAATTGCAGTGGAAGAGGCCCCTGTGAAGGTTATATCAAGGCTATATCTTGTCTTGTCGCCTTCGTCAATTTTATTGTCTCCTGGCACTTCATCTGCGTTTGAATAGCGGGACACAATGCCTGATATCCGATCATTCTTCGCGCCAAAGGGTGGTGCCGCCCCCAAACCTGCGGCCGCCAAACCAGAGCCCCCGGCGGCCAAGGGCAAACGAGGAAGTGAGTGCTATTCATCCACAAGTCATCAATTGATACTGACTAGTATATAGAGGGCCGGAAAGTTGTTGAAGATAGCGATGATGAAGTTGTAGAGTACTGCCACCCCGTTTCAAACTATCATATAGTTCACGCTCCGTCTCTAACCGAACTTACAGAGAGAAGAAGCCTACGCCGAAACCCGCGGCGAAGAAAAGGTATTTACTGCGATGGTGCATTCCTGTTTTCCGCCTTATCATTGCGATTTCCCCCTCTAACTCTAAGTCAGGGAGACGGAGCCTAAAGGCGTAGCAATATCTGCCGACGACTACTTTGCTTCATCGAAAGATTCTAAACCAGTCAAGGCATCTCAAACGCCCAAGAAGAGCAGCAGCAAAATCGTGATCGAGGCCGAAGTTCCCGTTAGATCTAGCCCCCGGACCAAGAAAAGCACAGCAAAACCGGCTACTCCAGAGGATGAGGATGAGGACGTAGCTCCTCGATCGAAAAAAGCCAGGACCTCGTATAAAGCCCCTCCTGTTGACGATGATGACGATGTGTATATGGATGATGGCGATGAGGATGGAGATGACATCTTTGCTGCTGACGCTAAGGGTCGTAATAAGCGCAAAAACGATGATTATGAGGAGGAAGAATCAGAAGACGAAGCTCTACCAAAATCAAAACGACTTGCCACACGAGGACGACCTGCTTCTGCCAAGAAGACTGAAGAGAAGCCAACTACCAAGACTGCATCGGCCAGTAAGAAGCGAAAGTCACCAGAGGAGGAATCAGATGACGAAGAAGAAGAGCTACCGAGAAAGAAACCTACAGCTGCAAGCAAGCCTCGAGCACCAAGGGCAAAGAAGGCAGACGAACCCGAGGACGAGGATATTCAGAACATTCTCAACAGCGTAGCCACTGTGAGAGCGCCAACACCACCGCCAAAAGATCCCAATGCGAAGTTCGACTGGAGAAAAGCTGCCACAGGGGGAGGTAATGCCGCTGCGGCGCCTGCCCTTCCAGCCGGCGAGCTTCCAGAAGGCGAAGAGGAGTGTCTTAGCGGATTGACTTTTGTCTTTACTGGTGTGTTGCAGACCATTGGTCGCGATGAGGCTCAAGCACTAGTGAAGCGATATGGTGGCAAAGTTACTGGCCAACCCAGTAGCAAAACAAGCTTTGTCGTGCTCGGAGGAGATGCTGGGCCTTCCAAACTAGCCAAAATCAAGGCAAACGGCATCAAGACAATCGATGAGAATGGCCTCTTTGACCTGATTCGCAAGCTTCCAGCGTTTGGCGGCACCGGCAAGGGTGCCCAGAAGGCGCAAGAAAAGAAGAAGGCGGAAGAAGAAAAGGTGAAGCAGCAGGTTGCTGAAATGGAGGCAGAAGAAAAAGCAAAGAGGCTAGAAGCGGAGAAAGCAGCGAAGAAATTGGCTGCATCCCGAGGTCCAACCAGCAGTGCACCCGTTGAGCCTGCAAAGGCACCCGATATGCTTCTTACTACTAAATACGCTCCGACACAGTTGAATCACATATGCGGCAATAAGGCACAGGTGGAAAAGATCCAGAATTGGCTTCGAAACTGGCCAAAGTCCAAGAAGTACAATTTTCAGAAACGTGGCGCTGATGGCATGGGAGGCGAGCGAGCCATCATAATCTCTGGCCCCCCCGGCATTGGAAAAACCACAGCAGCACACCTGGCGGCTAAGCTCGAAGGTTACGATGTATTGGAGAGCAATGCTAGTGACACACGTAGCAAGAAGCTTGTCGAGGCCGGCGTTAGCGATGTTATGAACAACACGTCCCTGCTGGGATTTTTCGCAGGAGATGGAAAGTCTGTGGATTCCACCAAGAAGAAGATTGTGCTCATCATGGACGAAGTTGATGGTATGTCGGCTGGTGATCGCGGCGGAGTTGGCGCCCTGGCCAAGTTCTGCAGGAAAACGGAGGTGCCATTGATCCTCATCTGCAACGAGCGAAGACTGCCAAAGATGAAGCCTTTCGACCACGCTGCGTTTGATATAAGATTCAACCGCCCGACGGTCGACCAGGTCCGCTCTCGAATCATGACGATTTGCCATCGAGAAGGTCTGAAACTGCCTCCTCCAGTTGTTGATGCGCTCATTGAGGGTAGTAACAAAGATATTCGCCAAATCATCAACATGATTTCCACAGCAAAGCTCGACCAATCGTCCATGAGCTTTGACCAAACCAAGGCCATGTCAAAGGCATGGGAAAAGCATGTTGTCTTGAAACCATGGGATATCTGCCAGAAGATGCTTGCTGGTGGCCTATTTGCACCCTCTAGCAAAGCGACGCTCAATGACAAGATTGAACTTTACTTCAATGACCACGAGTTCAGTTTCCTCATGATCCAGGAGAACTACCTCCGCACCAAGCCCATGGCCCTGAGCGGTTCGGGATATAGTGGCAGAGAAGCTACTTTGAAAGCACTTGAGCTCTTTGATCAAGCAGCGGAAAGCATTAGCGACGGCGACTTGGTGGACCGCATGATTCACGGACCGCAACAGCACTGGAGTCTGATGCCTACGCATGCTGTTTTCAGTACTGTGCGACCTGCCAGCTTCATTGCCGGCCAGCTGATGGGATCCAACTTTACTTCCTGGCTTGGAAACCACAGCAAAACTGGAAAATTGGGCCGGTATATTCGGGAAATTCACTCTCACATGCGACTCAAGTCATCAGGAGACCACAACGAAGTTCGACAAGAATATTTGCCGCTACTGTGGTCTCAAACGGTGGATCGACTGCAGAAGGAGGGGAATGAAGCAGTGGGAGAAGTTATTGAGCTGATGGACAGCTATTACCTCACTCGGGAAGACTTTGACGCCATCCAAGAGCTCGCAGTTGGTCCCATGAATGAGGAGAATGTCACAATCGAGTCTAAGACAAAGGCTGCTTTCACTCGAACGTAAGTCATTTGCATTGCGCCGACTTTCCCCTTTCCCTATAATGGTTTTCATTTTTACAATGCTAATTCGATATAGATACAATGCCATGACTCATCCATTGCCATTCATCAAAGCAACCAATGTTTTTGCGCCCAAGAAGCAGACTAAAGATGCACCGGATTTGGAAGAAGCCATCGAGGAGGAAGATGACGCCGAGCTGCTGGAGGCACCAGATGCTGACGAGGATGACGAAGTTGATCTCAAGAAAGACAAATATATTAAACAGCCCAAGGTTAAGAAGCCAGCGAAGAAGGCGGCAAAGGTCGACACTGGAGATGACGACACTACAGACTCAAAGCCAAAGGGCCGCGCCAAGGCCAAGGCATCCGGAGCAAAGGAAAAAGCAAAGAAATAATATGCTTGCTTGGGATGAACGACCGCATGTCACCTTTCAATGTATAACTTATTATGACGAACATGGCTGGAGCCATCTTGCAGGCTGCTGTATAATGTTGACTGGTTGTTGTCAAATGTAAAAAGAGAGAAAAACAGGAATTGGCGTGGTACAATTGCTTTTTATGTCACTACAGCATCGAATTTTACGACTATTAATGTTAGAGATGGGTGGCTGGTGGATTTCTTCATGACGGAGTTGTAGCTCTAGATAAAATCATCGCAAGTCATATCATCAAGACTCGTTATATGAGCATCAGGTTGTTCAAGTGTGTATCGTTTCGCTTGAAGCGGTTGATTAAAGGGCGGCTCATCTGATTGCCGCTCAGAGGACGCAAAGTCGTATGTACATGTATGGATATCCGCTCATACAAAAGATTCTTCTTCTTCTCTCTCTCTTTTTTTTCATCTTCACATTCATGTGTCCAACTGTAATGCGTTACCCTTGTTTTCCCTTTTTCATCGCCCTTGCTCAGGTTTCCCGAACCACTATGCAGATATTATAAATGATGTTTTTCTTTTCAAAGCCGTCATCGTGAGAGGAGCATTATACACTTTTGACCTAACGCCAAGCCAACGCAAAATCCGGTAGTAGTACAAGTAAGAGGTGTTTGTTGTATGACTGTTTCGAATCATGACATCCACACATCTTGAGGTATAGTTTTTTCTTCTTCATCTTTTAGTTCATGTCTTCTTTGTTTCTTCGAAGTGTTCAAATAGGTAAGAAGAGAAAGGAAGGAGAAGTAGTTGAGGGTTTTCTTTCTTCCTTTAAGCGTTCTTGACGACGCCGACCTTGGCAGCACGCAGAACACGGCCGTTGAGCTTAAAGCCCTTCTGCTGGACGAAGAAGACGGTGTTGTCCTCCTTGCCAGGCTGAGGGGCCATGAAAGTAGCCTCGTGTTCGTTGGGGTTGAACTTGTCGCCATCCGGCTCCAGGCGTTCCAGGCCGTGCTTGGCAAGCGTCTGAATGAGGATGCCCTCGGTCATCTTGAGGCCCTCGTAGAGGTTAGTGAGCTCCTGGAGGTCCTCGCTCTTCTCTTCAGCCTTGAGCTTGTCCGCGGGGACGGTGGAGAGGGCGCGGTCAAGGTTGTCGACGCTGTCGACGAGGTCCTTGGCGAACTTTTGGATGGCAAAGTCGCGGGCGGACTTGACCTCACGTGCGGTGCGGTCTTGGAGGTTGCGGAAGTCGGCGACGGTGCGGAGGCATTTATCCTGCGAGGAGAGTTAGCAACACTGAACTAGATGATTTTTTGGACCTTCGTTGGTCAAAAAGAGTAGAGAGAGAGAATACAAACCTTCCAATCGCGGGCCTCCTTGTCCTTGGCCTCAAGGTCCTTCTTCAGCTGAGCAACTTCGTCAGTCTCGCCATTCTTCTTTTCTCCCTCCTTGGCGTCGGCCTTTTCCTCAGCGGCCGGAGCCTCCTTGGTCTCTGAGGACTCCTTGGTCTCGCTGTACCATCGGCTAGCGATAGGCTGGAAAGATCTTATTGAGATGGCGGGGGCGGCAGTCTGAATTTGAGGCCGAAGAATTGCACGGCTGGCAGCGATGGGTGTTGAGCGCAGAGCTCTGGAAGAAGAGGCGAGAGCTTGTCGAAGCATGATGAGTGATTTATGAGGAAAAGTGAGGCTGATGAAGATTTGTGAAAACAGGCAATTGGGCGGCTCTGGTGGTGAAGAAGCTCGGTTATGTCTGCTATTAGACTGGACTTGTATGAGGGGAGGCCATAAAAATTCCAATGACTTGGCCCGCCTCCGGCCTGCGCCGGTTCAGCCCACCAGCCGGGCGGATCATTGACGGCCCGGGGTATGTTTGTGCTCCGTACTTGTGCCGGCAGCAGCATTGCAAAAGGTGGGAGGTTAGGTGTTGTCAGGTACACGCTACCTCGCGGGGCAGGCTAATGGTTGCGCTGACTAAGTAGACTGTACCTTGGAGGCTGGGCTACGTCGCGCTGTGGCTACCTGGAGGGACAAGTGAAGCTCAGATCGAGATTGTGCATCAGCATCAACTTCAGCTTCATTCAACACCAGCATTTCACCATTCAAGCCGAAGACGGACATCCTCGGCCTTGCAATAAACGAGAAAACACATCGGATTCACGATTCTGCCGCTGTCACCACCATCGCCTACCGAAGACCTCACTTAAAAGCTCTCCGACCTCGACCCAACCTACTCCCCTCCCACCATGGCTGCCGGCGACTCGAGCCGGGTCAAGGAAGCCCAAGACCTCGTCAAGACGGACCCGAGAAAGGCAGAGGCTGCTTTCAAAGACATCATATCCAAGGCCCCTGCGGCAACCTCAGACGCCGCCACGCGCGAATATGAAGCTGCTTTGATAAGCTTGGGAGAACTCTACCGGGATGAGAAGTCAGTTGTGATGGCCGTGGATTGTGTTTGCTGAGCTAATTTCCCCAACAGGAAGACTCAGGAACTCGTCACTTTGGTGCAGGAAAGCCGGACGGTATTCTCATCTTTTGCCAAGGCCAAGTCCTCGAAGCTCGGTATGTCTCGTCCTTTGATGATTCGACTCAAAGCTTGACCTTTGGGATATATGAACGCTGACTGATTGGTGCTTTGGCAATATATAGTCCGCCAGCTTCTGGACCTCTTCAAAGATATTCCCAACAGCGTCGACGTCGAAGTTGCCGTTACAAAAGACTGCATAGAATGGGCCACCTCCGAGCGCCGTGCCTTCCAGCGCCAGGATCTCCAAGTCCGCCTGGTCACCCTCTACATGTCCAAGCAGACCTACTACGAAGCCCTCACCCTCATCAACGGCCTTCTCCGTGAGCTCAAGCGCCTCGACGACAAGCTCCGCCTCGTCGAGGTCCAGCTCCTCGAATCCCGAGTCTACCATGCCCTGGGCAACATCCCCAAGGCTCGTGCTGCTTTGACGAGCGCGAGGACAAGTGCTGCCAGCGTTTACACCCCTCCGCTGTTGCAGGCCAACCTCGATATGCAGAGCGGAATGCTCCACGCTGAAGATAAAGACTTCAACACGGCATTCTCGTACTTTATCGAGGCATTGGACGGATACCACACCCAGGAAGAGGCTCCCAAGGCCCAGGCTGCGCTGCAGTACATGCTCCTCTGCAAGATCATGCTGAACCTGGTTGATGACGTCAACCAGCTCATGGCGTCTAAACAGGCTGTTAAATATGCTGGAAAGAACCTCGAGGCCATGAAGGCCATTGCCCGTGCCCACGCAAACCGATCTTTGGAAGAGTACGAGCGAGCACTGTCCGCTTACCGATACGAGCTTGGCAGCGACACCTTCATCCGCAACCACCTTCGCCGCCTGTACGACGCCCTGCTGGAGCAGAACCTCATCAAGGTCATTGAGCCTTTCTCACGAGTCGAGATTGACCACATCGCCAAGATGGTGGGTCTCGATACCCAGCAGGTGGAGAGGAAGCTGTCGCAGATGATTCTCGACAAGGTCATTATTGGCGTCTTGGACCAGGGTGCGGGCTGCCTTATTATTTACGATGAGACGCAGCGGGACGAGTCGTATGACTCTGCTCTAGCGACGATTGAGAAGCTGAGCAACGTTGTGGATGTGCTGTACACAAACCAGGCCTCCATGCTTGAGTAGACGAAAAATACAATGGGCATGGGAGATGGGAATTGATGGCTGGAGAGGATGGATCTTGTATTGTAATGTGTTAGTCACGGTAGATGAGGCGTTCATTCATCCAAAAGACTCGCCGTTCCTACTGAACCAGTTGATCCTACTTTTGGTTATGTGAATGCAAGAAAGGTACAATTCTGTTAACTCAAGATATGATTCTTCTCATTCCATCTTCATTTTCTCCATGGAGACAAAAGGGTAACAGAATAGCCAACCGTACCGTACTCCACAGATCCGTACATACAAGAAGCTATGGTAGTTCATCCAAGTATGAACAAAAAAGGTAAACCATGTTTTCCCCCTTAAACCAAACCGAACAATCCAACCGCTCAAAGTGGTATCTTTTTTCCTAAATACAGTTGTAATAAAAAGCAAACCCCGAACCGAAAAAGCCAAAAGCCTAGCCAAAGCCAAGTAAATCAAACCGGTTTCCCCTTTTCCAACGCCAACTCATGCATACGTAGTTGTTTTTGTGTGTGCTTCAGGTACCTTTCCTCGACTCTTCCAAACACCGATGAAATGCTATAAAAAATCTACAAAATCGATTTGTTCCGTTTCCGCCAGTCATGAATCCAAAAAAAATACAACTGGACCGGCAGAATAAGTTTCAGACAAATATGATAAAACAAGGGTAGATCCCCTTCTTGATTCTCGTCTCATTCAATGAAAGATCACTCCGGGAGATGAGCCAACAGAGTTTCGACGCCGCTGTGCTTCTCCGAGAATGAGCGCAAAGAGTCTCTTGGCGAGCTCGCCTTCATCCCAGCCCCCTATCTGGGATTTAAAAGCGTCCACGCACTCGAGATGCCACTTCTGCAGCACCAAAGACTCGCCCATGCTAGTGACGACTTTTCCAAGGTACCGTCGGGAGACAGGCTCGTACTCCTCGCTAAATGGGCGCTGTCGCCGCATTTGCAAGAGTGTATCGAGGAAGATCCAGTGTCGACGGGTCCAGACCGTCTCGGACGGGGGCTCTCGTCTCCCTCGCTTCTTTGTCGGCCGTTTCTTTGTCACGCCTGCGGGTTGAATAACCTTCGGTGCGAGCTTTTGTGGCGGTTGCTTCTGCTGCCTGCCCATGCTTCCTTTGCCTGCCCGCGGCTCTGCATGGGTTGGTACGGCGGCGGTGCGGATATCCTCCTGGGATACCTCTTCGTTAGCTCGGCCGCGTTGTTCGCGAATTTGAGCTTGCTCTTGAGGCGACAACACGCTGCTTGTAAACTCAACCACTCGTCCTGGAGTATGCGGTTTAAGAGGAGAGCGAAGACTTGATTTCTTTGGCGAGACATGTTTTGACGGCAGTGGCCTCAATGCGGATGGGCTGGTGGGCGAATTTCCATTTGCACTTGAGGTTTCGAGCTGCCACCTATGAATATCGTCATGGGTCAACTGCATCCTTGGTGGAGTTGCAGCTGCGAGTGAGGACGAGGGCTGAAAGAAGGATTCGCTGGATTGTCGCGGCCGCGGCGTAAAGTTTTGCTTCTGAGGAATGACAGGGAGAGAAGGTTCCTCAGGAGGAGTGCCAGGGGATGCAGGTTGCTCAGCCACTTGCTCATCAGCCAGAGGACTAGGCCGAACAGTTGAAGATATAGGCTCTTTGCGACGAACAGTTCGCGGAACATTTCCATTCTGAGAAGGTCTTGAAAAGATTCCTGTCGCAGGCACTGTTGGAGGTTCTTGTCGGGGTTTAGCAGGCTCTGCCTGCTGAACTGTTGCCTCAGCAGTTTTCTTGGATTTGGGTGACATGAATTTTTCAGCCAACAAGCCGGGAATAGCAGCTGGTGAGGAGAAAAAGGATGATAGATCAAACCGCTTGGATTTAGACGCAGCTGCGGGCTCGTGTTCCTGCTGGTTCCGTGAAATCACAGAGCGCTCCTCGCCTCCAAAATTCTCCTCAGCGCGCCGGCTAATCGACTGCCTCATGCGAGATGATTTTGACAAATCATTTGGAGCCGCAACGGGTGCAGCAGGTGCCCCTTTTGCGTCTCTCCAGGAATTTGAAAGGCCCGGCACCGTGCCGCGATCCTGTGCCAAAGGCATTAGCGGCTGCTGAAGTTCTTGGCGAGGCGGTACTTCTCGCCGTGCTTCGTATTCCCAGATATCAATATCATCGTCATCGTCCTCTTCATCTTCCTCATCCTCTTCGGATTGCTGTTCCTGCAGCTGTTCTTCATATTCCTGCTCCAGCCCCTGTTCCTGGATTTGTTCTTCATATTCCTGCTCCGGTTCTTGTTCCTGTTCCTCTAGCTCTTCTGGTTCTTCCAGCTCTTCTGGCTCTTCCTCCTCCTCTGTTTCCTCTTCTTCTTCTTCCTCTTCTTCTTGCTGCTCCTCCTCCTCTGCTTCTACCTCTACCTCTTGCTCTTGTTCTTCCATTTCCTCGTCTTCTTCATCCTCTTCTTCCATTTCTTCTTCCGCTTGCTCCTCCTCTTCCTCTTCGTCCTCTGCGGCGCCGTCAACTTGAACAAACGGAATAGCATGCCTAATGCTCGAGAAGCGCGATGATTGCAGGAATGAGTTAACTCCCTTTATAAGAGGACTTATTGGACCCTCCCTTTCGAACCAATTCGTGGCACTGCCACTTGGCGGTGTGTTGCCTAGAGAGCTTGCTACGGATTCTCTTGATGACGGTCGCTTCCTATGTAGGATTTCCTTTGGCCCAACATCAAGCGGCCGGCGTACACCGGTACTGCCCATACCAAAAGCCGCGGTTTTGGCAGTGACTGTATGACTCACAGACGCCCTGTTAATAGTCGATTGGTCGCGGCCAAAAGGGAACATCTGTGGCGGACTTTTGCTCGAGAGCTGATATCTGTCTTCTTTGGCGCCTTGTGATGACTCTTTGCTTGCGGAACTCCTGAATGGGCTTCCCAGATGTTTCTCTCGGTCTCCTGGCGATGGTGGATCTGAAGTGACGTTTTGTAAAACACGGCCAGCTCGCATTATTGAAGAAAGGACAGGTCGTATTGCCGGATACTGCACGGGTTCTGCAGGGACGGTTTGAGGGTCCTGGAGTGGCGATGACATCTGATGGAGTGGTGTGGCTTTCACTGGCTGCGCTTCGTACTCAGGCGTCGGCTCCAGCTGCTCGGGTTGCTCTAGAGGATCGGAGCGCATTTCTTCGTCGGCATAATAGTCTTTGTGCGCAGGCTGTTGGCGTGCAAACAGGTCTGCTCGCAAGCGATGTGAAGGTTCGTAGAGATGCTCTTCGGGCTCTGCGGGCTCCTCGTGCTCCTCATGCTCCTCAAGCTCTTGGTGTTCCTCATGCTCCTCCAGCTCGTGTTCATACTCCTCATGCTCGTGCTCGTACTGTTCATGGTCGTGTTCATGCTCATGGTCGTGCTCGTGCTCGTGCGCCTCGTACTCCTCGATTTCTTCATTCTCATTATGCTTTCCCTCATCTTCCTGCTGCTCTTCGTCTTCTTCCATTTCTTGTTCCAGTTGTTCCACTTCTTCCTCTTCTTCATCTTGCAGTCCATGCTCTTCAAACTCTTCCATTTCTGCCTCCTCCTGATTGTCTTCCATTTCTTCATGTTGTTCTTCGTGGTCTGTCAGCTCTTCTTCTCCTCTTTCTTCCTCCTCCAACTCCAGGTCCTGGTCCGGTTCTTCTTCATGCTCCTCGTGTTCTTCAAATTCCTCTTGTTCCGCATGTTCATGTTCCTCTTGTTCTGCGTGCTCTTTATATTCTTCCTGCCCTTCGTGTTCTTCGAATTCTTCATGCCCTTTGAATTCCTCGCGCACCTCGTCCTCACTCTCTTCGACGACATCCCGTACGGGAGAACTTATTATATCAGGCGATGGCGGTGTTGGTAGCCTAATCGTACTTGGCCCAGCCGTTCTCTGGATTTGTGCAGTTACCGGCCCCTCGTCTGCAACATCCTCCGCATCTTCATCGACATATTCTTCAACGTCATCTTCAGCGGGTTCTTCGGTATGCTGGGCTGGTTCCTCCTCGACTGGTTCCCCTTCCTCTCCATGCAATCCGTATTCCATCAAATCAACTTCTCGTTCGGTTCGAGTGGCGGCAAAATTTATGGGCTTAGGGGTGGCAGCATCAAGGAAATTCTGAGGAATCTCAGAGAAGGAGTCTTCGTAAATTTTCGACTGGCGCTCTTGGGAATGTGCGGATGCCGGCCGTTTACCAATCTTAGTGGGCGTCGGCTCCTCCTCCCGTTGGTCGAACTTGAATAGTCTCCCTGACCTCTTTGCGGCTGACCTCAACAACGTCGTCTGGTGTCTTGTCGGTGATGATCCCATCTTCTTAGGTTTGCGAGACCACCACGGACTGTCACTTAGACGCGCATTTCTGGCGGATTCCCGTATGATCGGAATGAATTCCACCTCTTTTTCTGGCGAATCTTCCAGCTCGGGAACTTCAGGGATCTCGATTGCCTCTGTGATATCTACTGGATCGCTGCTTTGAGCGACCTCCTGCCGTAGTGAAGCCAGAGTATTGTTGATTATAATATGTGTGTCTTCACCAAGTTCGTCATCATCATGGGCAGTGCTGTTGCCAATGTAACTGTTCTGCAAAGAAGGAATGGAGTCCATGAAGATCATACTAAAATCTTCACCCTGGGCAATCGTGTCGTTGGTCTGAGAGCTAAAGTCATGGTGCTCATCCACGGTGGAATGGTCGCTTGCTTCTGGAGCACGGTCAGTGTTTCTATTATCAGCAGCTCCTAGCGGCCTGTTTTTGGAAGGTAATGTTATCGTTGAAGGCTGTGCTGAGGCCTTAGGTGTCGGCTCATCGTCATCGTCCATTGATTCTGTATCGGCATTGGATGCAGCATTAGAACCTGAAGCACTGCCATTGGCACTTTGCCTCGAGGGAGGCTGGGTTTCGCTTGGCCGGCGAATATCTTGTAAGCTTCTTTCAGCCGCCGCTTCTTCCGTGATTCCGACCAACTCATCGGGGGCCATTGCCCGTCGTCTTCTCCCTCGTTTCGCGGTTCCTAGTTCGCTGGACGGTTGGGCGGCCTTGTTTTTGGGCGGACGCCCTCGCTTTGCGGTTGCAGGCGTGGCCTGAACATTCTCTTTCTCCTCAAAATGTAGCTCCCCGGTGTTTCCCCCTGTGAATCTCTCATCACGTATGCGCCGTGGATTTCTGCTGATTGGTGATCCCGCCCTCCTCTTGACTCCCGTCGTAGGAAGAGGTGTTCCATTGGAAGGCCGAGCGCGGCTTCGTCTCCTACTAGGAGTTACCGCAGCTGTGAGCTCATCTTCGACGGATTCCCTCAGCGGGACCGTGGTCGTGATTGTGTCATCCGCCCTGCGCCGCACTGTGGGCGACTGAACCGGCGACTTGAAGAGCTTCCTCCTCGTGCCGCTGGATACAGAGGCCATCTCGTCGTCGCCCTCCGTCTCGCCGGGGGCTCGTAACCGCTGCGGCGACAATGAATCCCGGGCTTGCAGCTCAGACGTCTGTTTCTGTTTCTGTTTCTTGGACGAGGCTAACGAGATTCTCCGTTGCGGGCTGCGCGACACGCGACGCGACGAGACCGATGACTGAGGCGCAAAGCTAGGATACGATATAGTGGGTTCGTTCAGCGGGTCAGGCGAGCTCATAATATCAACACTAGGCGTGTTGGGGTCCGCGATGCTGTGCCAGCGGAGGTTGAACGAAGCGGGTTGGAATCCGGTCTTCCTGCGCCGGGGCATCTGCAGCAAAGCAAATGTTTCATTCCAGATCTGTTGTCGCAGATGACATGGGCATGAAGCGCAGGGCCAGCCACCGCGTGAAGAAGCTTGGGGAAGCGTTGGAGGTATTCGTCACCGACTGAGACGAGGAAAGCTACATCAGCCTGGTGGCTTTTTCGGTTACTGCCCGCAAAGGTTTAGCCGATGCACCTTCGG
This sequence comes from Trichoderma harzianum CBS 226.95, assembly GCF_003025095.1. Lineage (NCBI taxonomy): Eukaryota > Fungi > Ascomycota > Sordariomycetes > Hypocreales > Hypocreaceae > Trichoderma > Trichoderma harzianum. The sequence continues at coordinate 1,878,527 of NW_020209252.1, read as the reverse complement.
CTTTTGGATTTTTACAAAAGTTGATATTAAACTTTCTTTTAACGCAGTATTGTTACTCCGGTGCCGCTACACTTCACCTGTTACTGCTTGATGGACTTGATATGCACATGTGCACATGCAATTGAAGTGACTTTCACGTTACCGGAAGGGTGCCAAGTGACATGCCCTTCATTTCCCCAGACTCGACAGGGCTCATTCCCGGACGCCCATGAAAGCAACACACGCAACACATACACACTCAACTTACGCCAAAGTCTCGTGCTCGCACTAACAGCATCCAGCCAATTTAAAACACCCGCTTGCCACTTAGTGATTGCCGCCATCCCCGATCCAGCACCTACCTCGGCACCCGCATTTCTGTAATCACAATCCCACTGATCGATCTTCTCGCTACCCAGAAATCCTTGCGTCCCCGAAGCCGCCCAAACCGCCCAAGCCGCCCAGACACCCCGCCAAAGTCACATGCAACACCCCCAAGCTCCAGCGCACTAGCGGCCTGCCACGGGGGAGGCATGACTTCATTCCAGCGCTCTCTTGCCGCGCTAAAGCGGAACAATGCGGTTACAGACACATCCGCCGGCTTCAAACTCGCAACAGGGACCTCGGCTTGCATCTGTCAGGGGCCCATCGACGACGGTTACACGCCTGGAAGAACCTTTGCTTCCCTCGCCGATATAGCATCGAGCTTCCGCACAATCGCATGCGATCCGAGAACCCGCCGTTTTACTCTTGTATCATCTTATCGTCGGGTACCAATTCGATAGCAAAGTCACTGGTCGCAAGAGGCGTCGCGATACTTCACCAACAAGCCGGTCAAGCCGCCGATTCAATTCCTCGATAGTCAAACAACATGGCTTCCAAGTCTCCGATTCCCCAGAATGACAATGTCGCACATGCCCTAGCCGGGGCTGGCGGGGGCATTTTGTCCATGATTCTGACGTAGGATGCCTCCATCTCGTTCCCAGGATTGCGATGTCACATCACGAGAGAGATTCCTTTGGCTAACATGCATCCTCTTATAATAGCTACCCTCTCATCACCCTCTCCACCAGAGCCCAGGTCGAATCCAAAAAGGCCGAGAGCAAGTTCGTCGAAGCCATCCAGAAAATCATCGCGCGCGAGGGCGTCTCGGGTCTCTACTCGGGCATCAACTCGGCGCTGTTCGGCATCAGCGTCACCAACTTCATCTACTACTACTGGTACGAATGGACCAGGGCCTTCTTCGAAAAGGCCGCCACCCGCGCCGGCCGCGCCAGCAAGAAGCTCACCACGATCGAGTCCATGATCGCCGGCGCCATTGCCGGCTCCGCGACCGTCATCATCACCAACCCCATCTGGGTCGTCAACACGCGCATCACAACGCGCCGACAGGACCCGGATCTCGAGGCCGGTGCCGGCGCCAAAGCGGTCAAGCCTCCCACCACGCTGGGAACCCTCATGGCCCTCTTGAAGAACGAGGGACCCAAGGCCTTGTTTGCGGGAGTCATTCCGGCTCTAGTGCTGGTCATCAACCCCATTCTTCAATACACGCTCTTTGAGCAGATGAAGAATACCGTGGAGAAGAAGAGAAAGATCACTCCCACCATGGCGTTCCTGCTGGGGGCCCTGGGCAAGCTTTTTGCCACTTCAGTGACATATCCTTACATCACTGTTAAGAGCCAGATGCACGTCGCTGCCCATAGCGAGAAGAAGGAGAACATGTCTCAGGCTTTGAGCCGTGTCGTCAAGGACGAAGGTTATTCTGGTCTATACAAGGGTGGGTCAATTTCTTCTGCCAAAAAAAGCAGGTCGAAAAGCCATGAGAGACTAACAAAAAGTGAATCACAGGTATTGGCCCCAAGGTTACTCAGAGCGTCCTGACGGCGGCCTTCCTCTTTGCCTTCAAGGATGTTCTCTACGAGCAGATGGTCAGGCTCAGGATGGGCCGCAAGAAGGCGTAAAGCTGCCATCTATCATAACCAGCGGTTGCTTGCTACCACAAAAAAAGCATGCACTCTCTTCCAACAACTTGGATCACTGGACCAGATGCTTGGTTGGGGCCCAATAGATAGGGGGATGTAATTTTCTTAGGCTGTACCATAAGTGTACCATCACCACAGGTAAAGTGACTTTTATGAAAGGGTGGTTAATATCCCTGGAGGTATAGAATGGGTTTCCGGAATGACTTCGAACGAATTTTAGGTTGATGGATGTATGTCACGAATGGATACCTTGGGACCTGTTCTTTGCTTTTTCTTCTTCTTAACCTCTTTTACAAACGCTCAGGGAGCGAGGAAAATAAAAAGATGCGATTTCAATAATTCATTTTCCTTTATTAAATATTTACATGGGCCTGCTCTCATGCTAATGGCACTATCTTGGGGACAATCCATGATTCATGATACGCCTTTTCCGGAGTGGGAATCTCGACCTTGATCTTCAAATTATCCAAATCCTTTGACTTTTCCACCGCCTTTGCCACCGCTGAAATGGCAATTTTCGTAGCAATGCACGACTTGAGTCCATTTTTAGTAGCCGCGGCCCATCGCTGGTGAGAACCGACGGAGAAGGATTCCTCGGCAGTCATCTTGCTCAGAGCCTCAAAGCCTCTCTTGGCGCCTTCCACTGCTCTCTCCGCATACTCAAAGAGCTCGTCAATCTCCGTGTCGGGCTGCAGCGTTCCGGCCGTAAACTCTTCAAAGGTGGGTAAGACAGGAAGACCAACTGGCGCAAACGGTCTCATCCGGATCTCGTATCGGAGTTCGTCGGTACTATACGGCCTTGGCGGTGCCTTGATGAGCTTAAGGCGATTCAAAACAGTGTACAGACAAGACAGAGAGTCGGATAGCTCCCAGGTGACGGCGGCGTCTAGCAGTGATAGGCGAGTATACATGAGCGATCGCTGCAGCTGTGCGCCGATGGTGGGATCCGGGTTTCCCGGCTGCCCATGCGTTTCTTCAACCCTTTTGATGACGAACGATTTGATTCGTTCAGTGTGATGAAGGCGAGACTTGGAAATGTAATTGAGATACCAGTACATGCCGGCGAGTTCGTCGGCCTGATAAATCTCCAGCTCAAAACCTAGCTGGATAATCTGCTCCATCTGCCGTAGCTTGTACAGATATGTCCACGATGACAGGGGCAGCGAGTAAGATTCCACGCCGCCACTACCCATGGATGACCAGTGCATGGTCGGCTGCTCCTTGACTCTGACCTGGAGGATCTGGTCGATTTCTTCTGCGTCCACCTGGAGACTCTCCCAGTCACGAAGAAGGTGACAGAGGGTCCTCCTCACGCGGCACCGATTCTGGCAGGTCGTGCGTAGGATATCCAAAAACGGTTGGGCTGCTCTTGTTCTAAAAAGCTCCATCTGCTGCGCCATGGCGTACCGTGGATCCTGAACAGCTTCGACTTCATCGTTAAGTCTATCAAGATACTGATGTGCCGGCATTGTAAGAATGGCAAAGTCGTCGTCGAGAAGTTGGCGGATGCTCATAGACCCTAAAACTTCCATGGCGTCGAACAGGAATGTCTGCAATAGCGTTCGTACATATACTATAGGCTGAGGCTTCTTTGCTTGAAACGTAGACACAAACGTCTGTTTTTCTTTGTCAACATATATGGCCGTCCATTAGAGGTTGGTTACTTACGAGTAAGCACTGCGAATCAGTATAGTGTAGAACATCAATAAGCTCCAAGCCGTCTTCGAACAGACTATTTAGGTGGCCGAAAGCGACGTCAAAGTCGAGCTGAACAATGGGCCTTGGAGGCATAGTGCTAGCCAGCTTCCGCTGTAATTTGGCGCTGAAGGCTTCATCTACCGGTGAAGCAAGAGAGTGAGATTTCTTCAAAGCTGGTAAGATGGCGAGGCCCTCCTTCCAGGGCTTCTTCGCCATATCAGGCTCCTTCATATGTTTGGGGCATTCTACAGCATCCAGGAATATATGCCTCAGCTCCAGCCGAAGCAGCAAAGCGTCGACGAGATTATCAGAGATGGAGCCTCGTTGTGACTTGAGAGCTGCTATGGCCTCGATTATGACGTCCCGGATCGCATCTGTTGGTAGGCTTGCCAAAAGCGTGCGGTTATATGTGTTTGTGACGAAATCTTCTTCCTATACTTTATGTTGAGTGACCAAATCACCGCTGTTACCTGAGCATAGGTACTTACCTCGTAATAGTGCTCCGACTTGATTCTCTCATTAACATAACCACAGCTTTTGAGCATACCCAGACAATACGCCCGCAAGACCTGGAGCATGGGTTGTTCGTTTGGGTCATGACCGCCGTTGCGGATGAATGTAGCCTCTTGGATGCTTCGGGGATCCGGCGTTGAGAGAGCCTCAACGTAGAAGCTTGTGAAGAGGGTTTGAGAGAGGGGGTATCCCAGATGCCATGACATCTAATCAACTATGAGCCCGTGAAACATGACATGGTGCGATCCTTTCCAAACTGACCTCATGGCATAAAAGCTGATCTATGATGCCGAGTACCTCCTCGGGCAGTAGTGGCTTGGAAACGTCGTAAAGATGTTCCACCTCAGCCTCCGTGGTAGAGCACCCGCTGTCCATCTTGGGATCCATGATCTGTCACCATGTAAGAAGATAGAAGCCTCGCACAAGACAGTCTGCAGAACACGCACCTCCAAAGCCGCGACGGAGTCAAACAGCGTAAAAAAGCCATCCTTGACGATGGCCCCAGGCTCAAGGGCTGTTGTTGGAATCAGCTTACGTGCACTGCACGGGAACGCAATCAGATTACTCACTCTTGACAGCATCTGAAAATTTTGCTGTTATGTCCACGACGGCTATGCCCTCGCTCCTGATGCTCGGCGGCAGCGTATCTTGAGGAGCAGAGCCCTGGCCCAGCGATAATCTCGCGATTTCTGCGTAGCCTCCAGATTAGAAATTTGCTGGGGATGAGGGGAGAGATTGTGATGGCTTGAGCATCTTTTCGCACCGTCTGGCACCCCAACGCCAAAGTCAGCCATGGTTGTAGATGGTTCACGCTCAGGGGGGATTAGCTTGGCATTATTGCGCGGAATATCTGCCTGTTTTAACGAGAAAAGAAAAAGAAAACGTAGAGTTCTATGTTCCCTTGCGGTGGCTTGAAATGGGGTGTGATTTTGGTGACTACTGGAGACAGGCACTGTTTCGCGGGCCGAGACACAGACCTAAGACGCATGAAAGACAGCGCCAGATGCTGAGCAACACCCCTCCTTTGCAAGCCCGGTTTTCGATGGGCATCAAGCAGTGAGTTTACATGATAAAGGGCATAAATTCAATTTCCTTTTAGGAGATTTACCCGGATTGCGACTTTGCATAAGACCAATAGCTTCATGTGAGATCTCAGTCGCATTCCCCACCATACATTCATAGGTAGAGTACATGTACATAATTTTGGGTGAGCAGACAAAGTCACCCCTCCCAAATTTATATCAGTTCAGAATCTAACGCAGTCTTTTCAAAACACTCAAATAGCCCTCGTTGGACGATTAATTTGCTTTAATATATTGGTGTATTGCAGCAATTATTTATTTTACAACGCCAGCAATTTGGAACTCCAGCCCCATTCGCATGGCCTTTCTCATTGTCGCTTCCAAACGTCTATAGCAACATCATTTCGCCCGTCTCATCCACTCTTTTCCCACACGTTTTGCTTAAGAGGAGGCGCTCTCGGCCATGGCGGCGGCGTTGGCGGCAGCAAGATCCTTGGGCTCACCAGCCTTGCCGTTCTACTGAGGTATTAACAACCAGGTTCCGGCGCTTGTTCATCTTCGTCCAGTCAACATACCTTCCAGGTAGCAAATCGCAGCTCGGAAACAGCACGTCGCTCGGCAACAATTCTCTTGTCCTCCTTGAGGCTTCGGCGGATGGCACGGGCGGCAACGGCCAGGTAGCGGTTGTAGCTATTTGATCGCAAGTCAGTCAGTCTCTCGGCTCGCATAGTTCGGCAGAAAAAAGTCGCAACGCAGCGGTCGTGAGGGCATTCGGGACGGTGAGGGCGAGGCTGATTCGGTAGGGGATCAATTGACGTACGTCAAACCGGCGGCTTTCCACGCAGCAGTCATCTTGGCGAATGGATGGGTTGAACGGCGAAAATAGGCGTTGTTAATGATGCCGATTGAATCTTTGCCAGAATCGAGCGCTTGAGTATGCGCTAACACCTCAGGCTTCGAAAAGTCACGTGCAGGTAAATGGCTGACTCAGCGGTTGTCGTCGGCAGGTCCCCAATAGGCGCACGGGATCCTGATTGGGGCCCTTGTTAACATCTTCCGCTCCATACTTCAGTACTCCGTACAACGTAGAATAGAGATCTACTAAGGCAAATCACTTACACCTGAATTGCTCACCTACATATTTCACGTATTGTCTCAGCTTGCACCGACCAAGATCGTATCAGATCTGAAGATATTCGTGCACGACTGAAATACTACTATCTTTTTACCAGGGTCCAATCGGCATTGCATCAGCAAGTCCAGCATAAGCCGAGATGATGAAGTCAGCAATTCCGCTTTAGTCCGCCATCTCTCCTTTGATGAGATGATCTTAGTCCTGGCCCGAATAGGAAACACATGCAACCCAGATAGTCAAAACATGAAAGTCCGCCAACTCATGGCGGAAGAATTTGGTAGCGCCAATGGAATCTTAGACTCTGAGACACGCATTGGCCCAGACTCCTTACACGCCTATGCTCATCAGAGCTCTTCTTGGCAATGGAGTTACCTTAACTCCATTCCCAAAAGGCATTGATCTTATATCAACCTGCTCCGGCTCTCTTTCATACAAGTTCTTTACTTGAGTGTGCCCGTGTTTTGTCAACTCCAAAGAAAACATGTCTTCTGCTTTACAGGGAAGACGACGCAAGCCGCAAGAGCTGCTCCTCCCTAATGGCAGAAAGATAATCGTTGCGCTCCCCGAGGATCTAGAGGACATACGCCGAAAATACCAGGGTGACAGGGATACCCAAGTAGAGGTCGTTATTCATGGCTCCGCAGAGCACAGCCAATACCTTCGCCAATCTCGAGATCACCACGAGGAGCGCCGGCAATTATTGCGAGAACAACACGGGCCCGCATTTGAAGAATGGGAAGATATTCAAAACCAGCTTTCCTCGGTGACTAGCGAGCTGGAGCATCTGGAGAACCAAGCATCAGGATTATATGGCAATTTTAGCAAGTTTGGCTATGACGCCGCCGTGCGAACCTACGATGACGAAGATCCGCCTATCGCTTCCTCGCACACTTCCATCTCGGAGAAATCCCGTGGGCAGCGTGAAGAGGGCGACCGTCACGGTGAGACGACCAAGCTATTTAAGCGGCCTGTGATTAGGCAATGGTTTCATCAAGGTCTATTATGGCGAATGTCCGAGCCGACGGAAATCATGGCCATTGAACTCTTTCTTGATCTTGTGTATGGTATGTTGACGCTTGCTGTACCGGGCGGGTAAATTTGGCCAGAGATAATAACATTCAAGCAGTTGGCATAATTCATTCCAATGGCGAGCACATGGCAGAAGAAGCGACTGGGTACGAGCTGCTCCGTTTCGTCATTACATTCGTCATGACCTGGAGGATATGGACAAGCATTACTCTTACACTCAGCTGGTTTGAGTCAGACGATGTAGTCACCAGGTTGGAGATTTTGTTCTGCATCTCAACCCTCATTGGGTAAAATGGCCTAATCCAGCGGCAATTGGATGCAAGATTTTGGCTGACAATTGATGATAGTTTTACTACAAACATGACCCATATCTTTGTCGAAGACCCTGCAGAAAATACCTACGTGCAACTCGTATCTTTTTACCTCGCCGCGCGAGTTGTTACCGCAATATTCTACGGCATAACCGCCTATCTCCTACCCATGATCAAGGGCGTTATGATTTGCCAACTCCTCGGCACTCTTATCCCAACGGCCCTGTGGATCGCCAGCATTCACGTCGACATGCCCGGCCGCCTGGGGTTCATCGTTCCAGCACTGTTCCTCGACATGTACGGACATGTCTTCTTCCTCGGTCTATTCCTATACGTACAAGGCAAAGCTCCCGAAGGCATATGGAAGAAGCATCTCGGCGGCATGTTTGAGTTTTATCCCGCTATCAGCATCGAACATCGAGTGGAAAGGATGAACGCATTCGTATCCTTGGTCCTCGGATACTCAGTTGTTGCGATTCTCTTCCAGAGTCAAGGTGGCTACAATATCAATGCATTTCTAGGAAAAGCCATCCTAGGCTTAATGCAAGCCTTTACGTTTAACTGGATTTACTTTGACATTGATGCCAGCAACTTGAATCTGCATGCTATTCGACGTTCTCGGATTTCAGGTCCAGTTTCATGCATAATCCTCTTCCTGTAAACATACTGCTAACAACGCTACAGCGGGAATTTGGGAGTTTGCCCATTTACTGTTCGTAATGGGCTACATCGTCGCTACATCAGCCCTGTCCAGACTCGTCTTGGCGACGGACGTGCCAGACACCAACCCGGAACAACTCGCAGAGCCTTACCGAGAGAGCTCTGAAGATCACTTCAATGCCGGCGTCCGTTTCTTCTACTGCCACGGCCTCGCCATCGCTCTTCTTTCCATGGGAGCCATCTCTTTTTCGCATGAGCACATGAACTCTCCCACCCTTCGGCTGCACAAAAACATCAGGCTCGCAAATCGCGGGGCTGTCTGCATTGTCATGTTCTTTTTGCCGTTGGCGCATTCGCTTCGGTCTCTTGATCTGATATCCGTCACACTGGGCTTGTCGATATGGGTGCTCGTTGTGGAGCTATGGGGAAAGTCATCTAGGGATGACCCCTTTATTGGCGAAAAGGATGGCTGTTGCGTAAAGTATTATGCGAATTGCAAGAAGAAAGATCTCAAAAGGATAGCTTCGTCAGATGAAGGACGGCCGAGTGGGGATATATTGGAACTAGGTAGAGGAGAGAAGACGGCGATTTAGATCGAGGTCCTTTAAATCATCCATGAAATTTCATCATCGTTTAGCCATAATATGACAAAAGAGGAGGCGGGTCGACTGTACAACTACAAGAATATATAGACTAATAAGGTATGCGTCATTCTATCAAATACAAAGAAAAAGTATATCGGTCAACGGGTATCGTTCAATCTTTCATATAATCCCTTCATCATCAGCCCATTCTCTCACTTATAAAAGTCCCTCAGTGGACGGCCGCAGCGGCGAAATAACACGGCGATGTCGTAGCAATAGCCTGCTGCATCCTCCTCCTATCAACCTCCTTTTTCAGCATCAACAAGCAACTGGCAATCACCAACACCTCCAGCTGCTCTGCCTCCCCCTTAGTCCTCTCCCACTCAGTCAAGTTCATCATCAGCCTTCCCCCGTTCCCAGCCGTCGTCGCCTTCGTTCCATGCGTCCTCACCATTTCATTCCTCAGGAATTTCGCTACGGGAGTCCTCCTCTCTTCTTGGCCTCCGCCCTCAAGAGCCACCATGATGATCCGATCGAGAACCATCAAATTGTTCGCTCCAGCAGCCTTCCTCTCTTCGCGTCCGGCGTAGCGCCATTGAAACGTACCAAGGTGCGTGCGGAACACTTGCGATCTCGTAGTAAGTCCCTTGCTCACGACTTCAAACTCTTCATCAAGAGCCATGTCGCCAGCAAGCTCCATCCTGGGTGGCCTACCAGGACCCCATCGATATGTAGTCCGACAGATGGGATTCTCTTCAGAGTCACCGGCTCGGACAAGGCTACAGTTGCCAGAGTTTCGAAGTGGACGAAGTGACTCGTAGGCGAGATCTGTGACGGTATCTGAAGCGAGATCTACGTTGTATACGGGGATAGGTACCGGTCGAGGAGGAATGGGTAGAGCAATGAGAGGCTGGCCGCGTGTTTCGATCTGGAAGGCCTTGGTGCAGTGGAATGCTGATTGAGATGAAGAGGACGAGCCACCGGCATCGAGGGTGTCGTATTGAGGAGGAGAATTGCTGGAGCGTGAGGATGTGGTGGATAGGGGTCTGAGTTCGTAGCTGCCGGAGTCGTAGGCTGGTGGAAGAGATGACGCTCCAGTTGAAGTTCGTGAGGGCTTTCGGTTGAAGAAGAGCACCTCAGTTTGAGTGGCGGTAGCAGCCATTGTGTATGCTGGTGGTGACGATGCCTGTGTATTGATTGGTAGGTAGCACAAGTTAAATGTGAAAGTGTCGAGTATTCGAGTGATGTATTCTTGTTGCGCCAAGTATAAGTCTTGTATGTTAATTCTCAGCTTCAATCTGATTTCACCTCTATGGCATGTGCTACTCAACGTCACTACTTATACTATCTCATGGGCACTACTAGGCAGTACATCAAAACAGCATCGTCTTAGCCTCTCTCATCATCTGAAGCCTTAAATCACCCAACGTCAACCAAACCGCCTAAACCGACCAATACGCTCCCTCACAGCCACCGCATCAACCCCCATCCGATCACTCTTTCCCTACGTCAAGTCTCAGCTCCTGTCCTGTTACGGCCACCAGCGCGCTTTCTCTGCATGTTGGCTAGACCCCAAAGCGGGGCGCTCTGTTCTCCACTCGGGCCAAATACGTGGAATACGATGAACGCGGGCCAATCACTCTTCGCAAGGAGGATATCAACTAGCGCGATGCCGTTAGCCAGATCCTTCTGTGGAGCCTGCCGAAAGCATAATCGCACCTTCTGCAATGTTTCGTTGTCTCGTGCCTCGTGGGAAGCCTGGAGTGGCTGTGCCGGGGGGCTTCGAGAAGCTTGTTGAGATTTGATGGTATCAGGCTTCAATTGGGAAGGGAGAATCGACTTGGAATTCTCGGTGGGCAAGAGGAGAGCTAGCGGCCTTGCTGACGGGGTCAGTACTATCGAGGCTTAGCATCGAGTAACCTTTGAATATTACTCGCCAGACCAAGTGCCGTATTCCTCGTAAGATTCACTCTCGACGCCGAGAGGTAGGGGATATGCCTTTGACAATCGGTATGAAGACTGGCCGCTATTATCGCAAGGCACCTCTACGTGTAACGTGTATTACTTGTATGCAACCTGCAAGACCAGATATCATGCCACTCGGCATTTCGGCGATATCTTCCAGCCCCATTCTTTGTCTTTCACCCCGTGTGCGGTGTCGGACTGTGCCATAGAAATGGCTGTTGCAAATCATTACAGTTATCCTCTCCTAGTTCTTGTAGCTTGCAAATTCACGTGTGACTGGGAGCTCCTCGTCAACCGCGATGAAGAAATCACGATCCATCTCAAAGTCCTTTGTGGTGTTGCAATATACGTGATGTGCCAGGGCGTTACATTGTAATCGGGTGTGGCTTCGTGGGAATGGCGGTGTTTACCTATTAGCTCTAGTACGGCACGGGCCTCTACGGTGAAACTACTAGGTAAGAAAACTCTTATCAAGTTTATATGTCCCCCTAAGCTATTCAAGGCGAGTAAGATAGAAGTAGTAGGTAGACTCAGACCCAAATACCTTGGGACAATCCATGGCACCCGCAACAACATTCTCATTAATATACCGGAAATGGTCAAAAATCGGCTTTTCATCATAGATCATAGCAGTTGAAGTCACGCCACGAAAGACCATTTCACGAAGCTAACCATAAACTAACATCAGCAACAAAACAACAGTGAAAATAATTGGAAAGTAACTAACCAAGCAGTGACCCCAGTCTTTATTCCAGATCCGGTTCCCCTGCTCATCTAGAACCATGATTGGGTCACCGTCATTCTCAGACCGAAAGTCTTTCCCAGCCCAACGCATGTCACTGAGTTTCTGGTGCCCGACATGCCCTGTTGAGGTCGCCGCCTTTCCACTTTCCAATGAGGAATGAGGGCGCGATGGGTTTTAGTTGGTTAAAGACTTGCTCGGCTTCTGTCTCTGAAACTAGTCCTTCCACTTTTGTGAGACGGATGAATTCTTCCTCTGGTTTATACCAAAGCTAGTCAGTCTAACAATTGAATAGTTTATATAATGAAACAAAACTAGCTGCTGGAGCTATATTACATACCGAGACATGTTATGGCGTAATATAGGAAGTTGATAATGAATGATTCAGCAAAGGATTATGGGAGTTCTAGTGTTGCTATAGATTCAAGGAGTAGTAAGTGACATAAAGGGTTAGTGGAATATAGGGAATATATACCCAACTCCAACAATCACCCCCAGATTCCTCGGCTTACAGACTCCTCGGTTGTACAGACTCCTCGGCTACCACAGTCTCCTCACCTTCCACGGACGCCTCACTTTCCATGGACTCCTCACCTTCACGGGCTCATCGGATAACACCGGGCCCCGTAGATAACTCCGACTCCGCCAAGTATCCCGGTTTGTGTTACAACCTGGCTTTCATAGTCGCAACTCGCGGTAATGGGCACCGCTTCTAACAGAAACAATCACACACCGCTTCGATTACCATCTATACAGAGACTAAAACCAAGGTTACATATACCGGAAAGACCAGCTCAAAGCCTCGTACACTAATCATCGCCATCTGATCAGCTTGATTCACACACCGATCGCCCATCGATTTCGTACCAGTCATTATATATGTCGAGTAAATACGCCGCAAACAAACGACGCCAATATGCCTGCCAACTTGCTCGAATCCAAAAATTGTCTCTCTACCGACGCTTTCCGAAAAAGGTTATATCAAGGTCCAGCTGCTCATCTACCCATCTTGGCCACTGGTTGAACATCTGATGTCCTTGGTTGACACGCGCGTTCAGATACTTGAGCCAGCGAATGAATCCTGGGTCGATACGGCTACTCTCTTGTTGAGCAGGGTGCTTCTCTCGCACCTCATACTCTTGCTCATTAATGAAAGCCATGATTTGCGACAGCGCTATCCAATGGGTGTGCAACAAGATGATGACTTGATTCTTGGAGTTGATAAGTTCTTGGAAAGAGGCATGAGGCAACAGCATCCACCATGCGTATTGCCTCGAATTGGCCTTGTACGCTATAACAATCCACGTTAGCACGGTGCCTGTTACCAGATATGACAGTCAGCCTACCTTCGAATGAGTTGGTGAGGAGATGGGACGCAATGGTCATCAGCTTTTCATGATATTCGATTTCAACCTGGTGCGTACACAGCGGGCCCAAGTTCGTAATGGATTCAATAGCCGTCTCCGCCCATCCCTTCTGGATCAACGGCAGTCCTTCCATAAGTGGCGCAAGGACATCATCGTTATTGGACTCAAACAGATTGCTGAAAAGAGGCTTGATGCTCTTAAACATCATTTGCATCCCCACAATGACAATGCCGCGAATGAACGTCATGTACTCGGCCAAGCCGTCCTCGAGGCTGACGGACTGGAAAGTGAGTGCGAAGCAGGTAGCTACTAGGGCGTTCGCCTCTTCGTAAGTCGTGTCCATCTTTGACGTCTCTGTTAATCGCTTCTTTATCGCCTTGATGGCTTTGATGCGGTGCCCCATAGCCACCGGCGCAAGGTTACTATCTGCATGCATCAGTTCTGAGGCGGCATACCCCAGAATGGCATGCATAAGAAACTCGTGCTATCAAGTGCGCGTTAGTACATTTAACCGGTACAACACAGCATACCCGCATGCCAGCAGATGCGCTACTACACGGGAGCCTCGAACGTACGTTATGTGCTATGCTTGGAATCTCGTGAGTCCAAATTTCTTCCTGCTTCAGAGGATGGTGTGGGTAGCACTGTGTCAAAAAGTACTGGAAGCATCGCATGTCCTGCAAACTGAATAAAGGTATCTGATTGTGAGGCTGTTTGTGGTGTCAGCCAGGTCTCAGATGTATATGGCTGTGTGACGTGATGGCTTCCTCGCCGAGACATACCTGGTGGGTGATCTGGGGCGAAGCAGGGTACTCGCATTTCAGACCCGTCTTAAGACAATGACCACAGGCCGGGTGTGTCTCTTGACACTAAAGGTAAAATCAGCATGTTGATTTTCGCCAATCGAAACCAGTGCTTTGTGCGCGTTTACCTTGATACGCCGTCTCTTGCAGTTGTAGCATCCCCGACGGCTCTTGGTATGGCCTCTCCGCTCCAACCGCTGCCTTTGCTGCGCCGGCAGTCGACGGAGGCTCATGTCCACGGCATTGTAGTTATTGTTACTGCTGCTGGATAGGCTCCTGGAGCCGGGATAGGGGGGTGTGTGCATTCCTCCTGACGACCCGGATAGCGAACCCGTCGACTGGCCCTGCATAGTATCCATGAAGCCCATGTCGTCGGCCTGCAGAAAGGAGGCATAGTCGAATTCAGAGGGATCCGGAAACGACATGATGTCGTTATCAAAAGGCTGTTGGTCCATGTTAGGCAACGTTCAGAGCACGCGCGCCCTTCTCTCGGCAAATTATAAGCAGGTCTGTACAAATCCAGCTCGCCGATGACTCTATATGGCCCCACGCGCGCTTCGTGCAGGTTAATGCGACATCCGCAGAAGTGCGATTAGTGCGCACGTGTAGTTGCACACAGAAATCGCTCGGCAGTCGCAGGAAACCGAGCAACAAAATGCGAACTGCCGAGGGCAAATAAATATTCGTAAATCTGAGTTTGCGATGCCAGTCGCGAATCGTCGAGATACGAGTTACAGCTTGGCTGCCGTAAATGGAAGTAGAAGCTGTCAGACAAAGAGCCGGGACGGCAGTCCGCCTGTTGCTTCAATTTAGCCGCAAGGAACGGAGCACCTTTACTCCGAACCACGACCTCCGTGCAAATATATACTCGTAGCCTCGCAGTTGTTCCTGATACCACCCATGGATTTTTCAAGGCGAACCGGGCAAAGGCGGCGCAGCAATGCCTTAGCACTAACCAGGCACCAGTATTTCCACGATGGCTTCCACACAGACTTCCAATCGATCAGCTGGCCTATTCTTGGCTGGCGCGCTTCTGGTTTGTTTCCCGTTTAGTATGATAGCATGCTGACGATTTCTTGGCTGCTTTGCACGAGTTATCGCGTCCATTTCGCCCGGAAGGCTTGGCAGATTTGGTGACCGAAAGTATCACTTGACGTGACGAGATTAGCAAAATCCTACAAACTTGGAGGTGTGTGGATGACATTTTTGGCGCAGGCGAGAAAGGGTCGCATGTGGTTCGCCAATTAGAAACTTTTCAAATAACTATTAGATCCTGTTCCATACGATAAGTGATGACCATATGCCAGCAAGTCAGGTATTCTTTCCCTATTAATCGGGCTCTACCCATATTTTACGTTGGAGAATAGTGGGCAGGTTACCGCCTTTAGCGATTCTTCTGGTAACGACCCAAGCCAACGCTCTTTACACCGGCACCTTTCTTCAAAACACAGCAATCATCACAATACTATAACCACCTGTAGTTATGTATAATCATTTATACTGTGTATATTAACCCGCACACTCGCCTCATCTACAACCCCGCGTTTTCTTCCCCAGCTCTAGGGTAGCTATTTGTGCCCGCACTTCAAGAGCTCGGTGAACCAATTGAGGCTTCAATGCCATGGAAGCAACAGAGCATGAATTGTGGCGTTCGTCGGTAAAGGTTGACAATATTCTTCTTCATAATGATGGCACTCTGCGGGATAGATATGGCATTGGATGCGGCTATTCGACCGTTTTTTTTTTTACACTTGTGGATAATCGGCACATTGGTCTTTGTCATGGCGATGCCACTTACATGCTCGGTGAAGGATTCAAGGTTAGGTAATCACCACAATAGGACGAGACACAGCACGCGCAGTCTATTGTAAAACGCCAGACAATTGAACGTTCCTAGCTCAACGGCGCAAGTGACTTTTAGCGCTCTGGCCCTGCATGAGTACCTGTAATCTTTTACGGTGTAGGTTCTCCCATAATGCATCACCCACTACAAGTCTTTGCAATGCACACAACATCGTGGGGTGCTTATAGGCCCTGGTGATAGCCAAGAAAAAAAGTGTTGTTCAGGTCTTCGTTGGGGGCCAACCACTGGATCCTTCCTGTACCCATATTCACAGTTCGGTAGGAGCCGATCGTAGGGCCCTGAGGGTTGACGCAGGCTAGAAATCTCAGTAGCGTCCAACGTGAATCGGCCTTCCAATACCGGTTGGTCAATGACCAACAAAGAACGTGGCCAACAACTCCATCAGCTCCAGGCACAACAACATGGTGCTAATAAAATGGATCACAACGGTCGCTTACATGGAGCGTGCGATGGGCGCCTCGCCGCAACTCGAATCAAACTGTCACCATCATCGCGCCATGTCATCTACTGGTGTTGATGATGCTTTTTCGTATGATTTCTGCTTGCTGCGGAAGAGGCCCAGGCTAGGCTCTGGCGCTTACTGATACAAGTACCCGTACGCAATTTCCGGACGTGGCGGTCACAAAGTAGGCAATTTGTAGACCTATTGATCCATTGATGACTTGGCCAAAGACACGCCCGTCCTTTGAATACTATCTTGTAGGAGATGCGGCGGGTATAAATGTCACCAAGATTGGCAAAGGAACGTACATAGATTGAAGCTTCAACTGAAACGCCCATGAATGTTCGATGAGATGGCAAGATAACCACAAGTCAGGCCGACAATTTACAGGAACTATGGCAGGACCAGCCGCTCCACTGACTCCGAGTCGGCCCATTGGCCCAACAAGCAGGACATCAGTGATGGAATGTGCGTGTACTCCGTTGGAAGCGCTCGTATATATTAACAAATTAAGTACCTCCGAATGAGTTGAAAGTCCAGGGCCGCCATGATTGGCCCAGGGTTCAGGTTTGCTGTGCCGGGTATCCCAGCACCCTGCCTGTAAACAAGAATCGAGGTCCGCCAGGGACATGGGGGGCAACCAGGCGGTTGACATCTTGGCCAGAGTCTAGAATAGCAATTGTAGAATAGGAAAGGGGGAAAGTAATTTCGAGGTTGACATATCGCGCCATCCGGCCAACGGCGTTCGCGGAGTCTGTTCTTGACACAGCAAGGCACTTCCAAAAGATTTGTCTGCTCACCTCCTTTTTCAGCTCAACGACAATGCCTTCTTCTTAGCAATACTGCGAGTCTCTGCGGATTCGAGGTATGGGCAATCATTACTGTCCCTGTACGGAGAATCGCAAACTCTCTCCAAACAGGCGCTTGGTCCGAGCCACGAGAGGTGTACGAGTCCAGCACTCGTATCCACGTGTTTGCATAGAGTAGCATGGATGTACCCACTACGACTAATCTTGTACTGTACTTCTCTTCTCGCTCGTACTATTAATATTAAATTCTGACAAAGATGGTCGTAATCGTAGAAACTCCAAGCTGCTCAGCTCAGCTTCTTGACGGCTGAAGCCCTGATGCCAAGCTGAGCGCCCAGGACTCGAAACTTGATTCGAGAAGTCGTCTGTTGGTCACGATCCTTGTACGCCATAGTAGTTCTAGACTGCAGATGCCAAGAGCGCGAAAGGAAAAAAAAAAAGAAAAAACCACCGCTATCTTTGTGGGCCCGGATAGCCTAGCGATTGGCAGGTCTTGGCCTTTGAGGCCGAGCCAACGTGGCCAGGGGTGGAGCTTGTCACCACGATGGTGCAATTAAGTGAAAGTGCCTGCGAGTCTGTGGTCACAACGGCGGCTGAAAAAACCGACCGGCGCCGTTAGTCAAGGCTTGCATACGATCTAAGCCATTTTGAAGTCGCGGCCTTTTTTCTTCTTTTTCTCTCTCTTGTTTCACATTAGTGGCGCGAAAGTTAATGTGCGCAAAGGAAACATGTGAAGCGGCTCGATTGGAGCCACGTTGGTCGATGCAGAGTTCAAATCTTGCAGCTACCCGAGCAAAAGCTTAGCATACAGTACGATAGATGGACTGTCTCACGGCTCCGTGAGACAATCGCACACACAAAGGACCTGTTACCGTAAAATCATTTTGCATTGTGTGCGGAGAATGAGACTCCATACTCTTTATGTATCCGGAGTACTCCGTGCTCCGTATTCCGTATACATTCCATTGGGGAAACATCCTTCGATGCCGGGCTCCGGTTTGTTTGCCTCGTCTGCTGTAGCCAAGTTTCCTGGCCGGTCCATTCTGGTGAGCATGAAACCAATAGACCCCACTGGCATCGGCGTACCCTAGCACCGACAAGAGATGAACGCGTTGCCTGCCGGGGGGCCTTGTCCCCTGTCTTTCTATATGCGGTGTCAGTTTCCAAAGACCTCCCTACGAATACTACAAGTTTACAGCGTATCTAGCAATGTTTTTATAGCTCGATCTCAACAGGAGGATCGAATGCAACGCCAAGATAAACTCTAGGTATGTCGAATGGAATACGAAAAGCAATGCGTGACACAGACTCGTATTTTGTCCATCTTTCTACGCATTTGTGAGTTCGTCGGCCGTCTTACATGATCATGCCCTCGCAGCCCACTTTACTTTACAGATCAAAAGTCAGTAAGGTATCCACGCAGCTACATATGTACGAGAAAAGGTAATTTGGAAGGGTTTGCCTGCAATTGCTTGTTTTTTTATTTGTCCGAGGAAAAAAGGGCAAAGGCCTCATCGGCGCTGATCCTTTTAATAGGACGGTGTATCAGGAGAGGATGGAGTGTGCAGGAAGTGCGATATTGTGCTATCGTATCAAATGGATGACATTGGAAGAAAGCGACAGAGACAAACGCCGAGGGCGTGGCCGAGCCCACATGGCCAAAAGCCTCAACCTTCTTTCTCCATCCCTAGAGTCGACCTCAGTCAGCTATGAGAATACCAACGCATGGCCAAGCGAGGGCCAAGCCCACCACCGCCCAAAGCCACCTGTAATCACTAGAAAAAAGTGAGCAAAATCCAAGATACAGTACTCGTAATCAATTCAAAGAACAAAAAAAAAACCAACGCACCCCTAAGGCAAACCGGATCTGGGCCACGCACGACTTGACATGCGAGGGCTGTTTCACCTTGACTAGAAGACGGGGCGCCGTGGATGGCGATTGGGCCTGGACGGGCCGGACTCACCCGCCGGTGCTGCTGGAAGCCAACCGGAAGTCTGTGCCTGGCAGGCTGCGGCCAATCAGCAGGGGGAGGGGTGTCGTTTGGGCCACTAAGCAGCCTCAACTGGCGCTGTGCCTGTGCCTGGCGCTGCCCCCCAAAAACCCCCTTGCGCTAGTAAGGCTTGGGCCGGCGCTAGTTGGTGCTGGAACTGGAGCCCGTGGTCGGTTAACGGGACGTCTTTGTATTCCAGTTGAGCACAGGTTGATTTTTCCAACGATCTCGTAGGTCTCGGTGGGTTTGGGTTCAATGTTGCTGTTCTGTTCTATTCTGTTCAGTGTTTTATCTTGACGTTGTTCTTGTGCTACACAGTTGATATTGCACAGGGCGATGGAAGATGATGATGATGATGAAATGCAGTGTTGCAGGTGCTGCTGTGTATCCCTTCATAAGGCGGGCAGGCATTCAATATCAATTCAATTGAATCCATTGAGCCCCCAAATTCAGGCCACTCAGTGACACTACATCAATATATTCCCTACAGGCTCACTCGCACAATCCTCCCGCCCTCTGTCACTGTGTGGACCCTCGCAGGCGTATTCTGACATGTACATGGCAAAACAAGGCACGACTTGTATCAGGTTGCGGATGACGGACCACAAACGGACGATTCTCGTGCTCTGCGTGCGCCAGAGGGTACTTTGCACTGCTTCTCCGACCATGTACCTCTCGAGCACAGCAGAGTTCCCCCGTGCCCCGTGCGTTACAGTGCACACGCAAGTTACAATTGAACGCATGCAGCACGTCCATATCACTCGAGGTCAGTCAGGGCCTTGAATCGCGTACGGGCCCTCACCGGCGCTGGCTTCCCTTTGCCACAGCACTAAAACACCCTCGCCCTACCAGGCCCAGGGCCCCGCTGCCCTGCCGCTGTACCTTGCAGAAGGCCCTGCACTTGCCCTGCACCTTGCGGCTTCCACTTGCCGGCTACTTCAGGCCCCTCGCCCCTCTCATCCCCAGCTCATCTCTTCCTTTTCTCCTTCTTCCACCATTCCAACATTTCTTTTCCCTGGCATCTCGTCAGCTCGTCTTTCCTTTATCTTCTCCGTCGCCAGTTCGACTTCTTTTGAAATCAGCCAGGCTGTTTCACTCTTTACAATTTGTGTCTTTGATAGACCCTTCGCACTCCTTACCGGCCGCGCCGAACACACCATTGCTGCGCTCTTCAAAAGCACTACAAAGTCAACTCGACTTCATTCCCACAGTCCTTATCACTTCCGACATTTGAAAAGAAATCCAAAACCAAACCCCGTCAAAATCTAGACAAAATGTACAAGGCCGTTGCCCTCACTTCTATCGCTGCCCTCGCGGGTCAGTCCATGGCTTTCAACGCCCACCGCCACCAGCACCAGATGGACAAGCGAGTCCTCAAGACCGACTGGTGCACCGTTTGGGAGACCGTCTATGTCACCGTTGACCCGTCTGCGTCGACTGCCGCTCCCTCTGCTCCCGCTGCCGCCACCGGCACCGGATTCGGTGTTCAGGATGTCAACCCTACTGGTTCCCCTGCCGGAAACAACGCTGGAGCTGTCCCAACTGTCACTTCGACCGCTACCGTCGTCGTTGCCTCTTCCACTGCGGCTGCTTCGACCCCAGCGGCTCCCGCTTCCTCCAAGGACTCCACCACCTTGATCACCGCTGTCCGTTCGTCTTCGGCCGCTCCCATCGTGACCAGCAGCACACCTGCTGCCCAGGCCTCCTCTTCCGCTCCTCAGTCCTCCTCTGAGCAGGCACCTTCCAGCACTCCGGCTCCCCCTACCAGCTCGGAGACTCCCACTCCCACTCCCACTCCCACCCCTACGCCCTCTTCGTCTAAGCCGGCTCCTCCTCCTGCCAGCTCCTCTGCTGCCCCCAGCAAGGCCGCCAGCCCCCCTCCTGCTTCCGTTGGTGGTTTCCCCGGCAAGCGTGGTATGGCTTACAACGACGGCACCCTGGCCAACACCTTCGGTGAGAGCTGTGACAAGTGCCACTGGGCCTACAACTGGGGCTTCTGGCCCTCTGGCATCGACACCAGCAAGTACAGCTATGTTCCCACTCTCTGGGGACCTTCCCCTGACCACTCCACTGGCTTCGATGCTCAGGCTGAGGCCGCTCTTGCCTCTGGCTCTAAGGCTATCTTCTCCTTCAATGAGCCCGATATTGCTTCCCAGTCTAACCTGTCTCCTGCTGCTGCCGCTGCCGCTCACGCCCAGTTCCTGAACAAGTACTCTGGCAAGGCTCTTATCGGTGCTCCCTCTGTCTCCAACTCTGGTGCTGATGGCCAGGGTCTTTCTTGGCTCCAGAGCTTCGTCGATGCCTGCAGCGCTCAGGAGGGCGGTTGCGCTTTCGACTTCTGCAACATCCACTGGTACTCCCCTGCCTCGGCCATTGACACTCTGTTCACCCAGCTTGAGCAAGCCAACAAGGTCTGCGGTGGCAAGCCTGTCATCCTTACCGAGTTTGCTCCCTCTGGCTCTGACGACGAGATCAGCGCTTTCTTGCAGGAGGCCCTTCCAAAGCTCGACGCCCTCGACTACGTCATGGGCTACAGCTACTTCATGGTTGGCGATGGCATCCTGATGAACGGCAACTCCCCCAGCGACTACGGCAACGTCTACGCCACCGCTTAAGTTGGCGTTCAAGGGCATCTTTCGCTTCCTGTATAGTACCAGCTAGGGACATCTCGATGCATCTTTAGCCAATTTTCAGACACAAAGATTTTATTGAAGGAATCATTTAACCAAAAAAATGGGTATCGGGGGGGAATAGGCGCAACTCAAGTTCATTTGTACATATTTTTAACTCTCTGGTTCTTGGATGGAACATCCACAGCATCAGTACACTGATTTTTGTAAGGGGGTGTGCTCCAGATATTCTGCCATAGTCACTTTTGGTGGTCATCTCGGCCTTCCGTCTTTATTTCACTTCAATATCCATGAGACAAAGGAGAGAGATGTTCACGGAAACATGAAGATCCAGTATGTATCTACGTATAGAATGGGGTCGTGGATAAGACTTTAGCATAGATCTACGAGCTACGAATTAAACTAAAGGTCTTGCGATTTCACACTTTTTTTTCTTGTGCCTAAAACCAGTAACTGCTTGTGACTTTTTTGTTTATTTGGGCTCCTTTAAAGTTCCGTCATTTTTGACAACGAAAGCGGGCGTAATTTAGTCATTTCACCCATCCATGTAAGCTGTATAGGTAAAATATCGAAAAACTCTATTAGGGCCAAGGTGGTAGGGTAGAACTAAGCAACATTATTCGTCTCTCTCAAGACAAAAGGCTGACAGTAACAAATATCCACTTTCTGACCAAAGTCCTCCAAAAAATGGGAGCCCCCGGCCGTGATCTTGGTCTGCGCTGAAAAGAAGCTATCGTCCGCCAAGCATGACCTCCGTGACATCAGGCACCCGCGCCCGCACGCCTTGGAAGACTCTCTGGTCAGTCCGGTAAAGTTATAAGAACGCGGTCTGGTCTCACTCTCAATCGTCGTAGTCACCATGACGGCGCTGGCGGGCTTGCTAATAACCTTGGCGGCGCTGGTGTCAGGGGGGTCGTGGTCATGAGGATCAACATCATCGGCTCCGCGGGATCGACGCCTGGTTGGCACGAGCGAGATGTCGGCAAGAGTGGATGATGGCGTCTCATGGAGCTCGCTTGGAATGGATATGCGATTCATCCCAGAACCGAGATCTCGGGATCGTCGAGCTTCGTCAGAAGAGGAGCTGCTCATCGTCCCGGCGTTGTCCCTGGATGTAACCCATTGAATGACGATCGCCGAGAAGAGGACTATCGACAATGAAGGATTAGCCGAGAACACTCTTTGCAGAGAAGATGCTGGGGCGACAGACTGTCACAATTGCAACACATCAAGCAGACCCATCCTGGCTCACCATTAAGGGCCATTAAGACAGACAGATTGCTAAAAATGGTGGTCAGTTAAGACTTTTGGAATTGATAGACCCGATTTGGTCACGAATCATACACAATGCTGCTCACAAGCGTGCAAACTGCTCCGCAAAAGGTTCTGAATGCCACCATGCGAAGACGAATATTGGCCCGTGTTCGAGCCATGTTGGTATAAGAGTAGAGCTCTAGCACAACATCAGTCATGATCGTCACTATCAACAATTTTCTACAGAAAGCTTACTCTTCAGCGGTATAAGAAACATGATCGTGAGGTACACGTTAATCACCGTGTCAAAGGAGATAAGGGGGATCATGGCGGCACTTCGCATGCCGATTATGCATTCCCCGCTGCGCATCTCTGTGATGCGACTAGCCTAGATGTTATTAAAGCTCAGATGCCATCGTATACCTATCAAACTTACAAGACGAAATTTAGGATGACCACTGCGATATATATGGTGAGCATGCCCAGCGAATTTACCAGATACAATATGGACTTGAGGCGTGGGGTCGTTGCACCGCGAATGATCCACTGACGTCCTTGAGTTAGGAACTCCCTGTAAGTTGGACTGTCTAATACTCACAGCCTTTTCTGCAAGAAATAAGTAAATGAACTGAGATGGTTAGCAAAAAACATATGTCTCATACGCAGAGGAACGATATGCTCACAATCTATCAAGACGTATCAAGTCAGCAACGAAACACTTGTAAGTCTGAGAACATGCTCATCACCTTGGTAGTAACGTAGCACACGAGGCATAGGAAAATAGCGGCTTCGCATATCCCGTAACTTGAATTGACACCAAGGGAGTGCTGCAGAACGGCCGTGGCGATGACGAAAAGGTAGGAATCAATATAAATGGCGAATACCACTTGGGATGTACATCAGCCCCTTGTCACTGATGGGGAGAGGAATTTTGGTGGCAGAATTCAGAAATGCAACTTACACCAAACCACAGGCGGCAACCGGTTCCAGGCTTTAATCACGAGAACTCTCTGTGCTGATGTACTCACGGCGTTTAGCTTCTTCCCGTTTGAACAAGATAGTTGAAGAGGGAGTACTCCATGGGCAGTCTCACTTAAGAAAAGTGTAAGAACAGTCGTCGCTGCCAAGGACAACATGACGCTGATGATTTGCCCTGGAAGCGGTACTCTAGCCCCTGCATCCTGCGACGTGATCTTCGGGGCCATGGCGGCATGGGGAAAGCTCTCCATGAAAATCAATGCGCAGCGGTAGATTCTTGTCGATGTTTTTGTCCCAGAGCCTATCGCGTGATGGGAGAGGGCGGAGCGCCTCTCAGAAGACGAATGGAGGGCAAATCATTCTGCAGGAGGCGGAGATAGACTGGACTCGAGGATCTGTGGTGGCCACTTTGTTGATAGGAAGCAGATTTGCGAATATTAGGTTTGAAGCTGTAGAAGAGAAAGAAGATGAAGAAATCATAGCTTAAAGCATTCAGATTGTTGATTGGTGCCTGAGGAGAGGAGATAAGGAGATAAGTAGGTAGGTCTGTCATCTGGCAAGAGAGAGCGGTTCGGTTCATCCTTCTGCATCCGAGTATTTATTGAGAAACATTGTCTCAGAGTAATTGATGTCTTTACCAAGGAAAATTACAATAATAATAATAGCAGACTACCTAGGTAAATAATTCAGATTGGTCCTACTCTAACTTCTCGGTACTAGGTAGGTACACTTGTAGCACAGGACATCGACTCGGGTTCAGCTGCCATCTCTTTCATATGAGAATAAAATCTACTTACTTTTCAACTAATCTCTTTTCCCACGAATAATATCTCGATTCCAAGTTATTTGGGCGCTGTATGACGGTGGTACAGAGGGGCTGAAAGACCATCGCCTGGTTTGTCATGTATTCAGCGAGTGTAACGAGTCCTATGCGACGGCGAGAGTACATGCAGGAACGGTCTGAGACAGCACTATCGAGAAACGAGTAACGAGTAGTTGTTCGGATTTTAGTATTTAGAGAATATGTATTGGCATGGATGGAAAAATACGTTATCAATTTTTACAATATGGAGTTGATGCACATTTTGCAACTCACGATATACATGCGCGTATCGAACACAGCGGGCCTCTACTCCTCAGCTGCTTGTAAACTGCTGTAGATCTCAGCTTGCACAAACTCTCATCTCATACACAAAGATCAACCTATCGTCGCAATTATTGGGGCATCGCGTCTCGTTACACAGGCTAAATGGCCTGCATCGGGCACACTACAGCTTCAACATAAGTGAATAGTCTAGTCATACGTTGCTGCATCTCAGCGGGCCATGTCCGAGACACCGATTCAAGGTTGACATTAAGATACGATTTCCTCGGTCTATAAACCAAATCAGCTGAAGCTCAATGCCCATATGACTTTTCGTGGTCGTTGGTGCTCTGTATCATCACTGGAATCAGCTCCTCGGGATGGAGTTCATCCCCCATCCTGGTAACTTGGAGACTCTCATCCCACTACATATGTTCCATCCAATTCAATTCTTTGTCTTTCTTACAAATTCACATCTGCAAGTGTCTTAGTAATTGACTTGCAAACTCACGCCAAGTCGTGGCTGTGGCTTCAATTGTGGCAAAGCTCGCCCTGGCGATCTCAGCTCATTGGAGTTACTGCAACCGCCAAAATCCCCAGCATCGCCTAAAAATAGATGATGTGCAGCGCCCCCCAGCCACGCAATTCGTGGTCCCACTTGCTTCTCACATGCCGCGTCAACGCTTTGGAATTCGGTACTCAGTATTCCGTACTGTCTTTTTTCGAGGGAAAGATTGTGTGTTTTCTTACTACATTTTTACCTTTTCAATCTGTTTCCTTCATCCTTCATCCTATGACATTCGTTCCTCAGTAAAGTAAACATCAGCTTTACTTCTGCTACTCAAGCGGCGGGGTCAATCGTTTTGTTGATCTTCATTTTAAGCACATGGTTCATCCCACCTGACTTCCATTGGAGTACCAAAACAATCACCTAAGGGATATTCTTCCTCTGAAACATCAAATCCTTCACCGATAACCTCACCTGTGAAAATGGCGCCATGGCAGCCTCTTGAAAGCGCTTCCACTATACACTCCAACTCTCAACATCAAGATCATGCCCTCCTCTCTCGAAATCTCCAGCATCCAACTCACACTCAGGCCGTCACATTGGGCGTCATTGCGGGATATGTCGTCGCAATCGCCATCCTCTGGAATGTGCCTTACCTGCGCATGATCTTGTGGCCGTTCAAGGTATGATGATGGCTTCACCTCAATATCCCCATCAACTTGACTTAAACACCATTCCATCTACACACATACTCCCAAGCAAATACATCACATACATTAACACTCTCTCCCCCAGATGCTTGTCATTGCCTTCCATGAATTCGGCCACGCCATCACCGCCATCCTCACCGGCGGCCACGTCAAATCAATCTCCCTCGACCCCCATGAAGGTGGCGTCACTCACCTCACCGGCGGCATCAGCGCCATCACCCTGCCCGCAGGCTATCTCGGCTCCTCCATCATTGGCGCACTGCTCACCATGTGCGGTTTCGACATCGTCGCCAGCAAAATCGCCAGCATCGTCCTGGGAGTGTGTTTCCTGCTAACCCTCTGGTGGGGGAAACGCGACTGGCTGACTATCATGACCATCTTGCTTGCTGTTGGACTGCTGATTGGATGTTGGTTTATCGTTCATGCTGAGGCGTTGCGCTTTGTTGTTTTGTTCATTGGCGTCATGAGTTCGTTGTACAGCGTGTGGGACATTTGTGACGATTTGATCCTTCGAAAGGTCAATGAGTCGGATGCGAGCGTCTTTGCCAAGAGGTACGGCGGCTCGTCGCAGTGTTGGGGTGTCATTTGGTCCATCATTTCGGTGCTGTTCATGGCTGTGGGCATCATCATAGGGTTGGCCGCTTTTTCGCAGTCGTTTGCGCAGCAGGAGGAGGATTCTAAGCACTTTATCCCTACGTAGATGTATGATTTTCAGTATTTTCAGATATGGCTATGAAAGAGGTGGAAAGAGGACGGGAACTGACGACTGATTTTCAGGACTGTTGATGAATTTTTTATGATACCCAACGTTAGAAACGACGAAATTGATTACACTATAGGATAGTACACATTTAACTGAAATCATATACAATCAATTCAATATGTGCAAAAAGTCGAAGCTATATACAGTAGATGTTCGACAGGCATATATACATTGTACAATCTTACCTTTGGGCCCTCCATTGTCAGACCACCCCCATACTCCCAAACTTTGGAGCTTTTCCGTATGTTATAAATTGGCCTTTTATCTTAAGGCATTGACGACCTGCGTCTCAAAGCCAGTGTTCTGGTAAAGCTGGGACATATCCCACATCATGGCGCCGGCAAAGGTGCTGAATCCCTTCGAATACTGGAAGACTGACGTAAGTTGAGAGCCAGAGACGTAGCCTCGACCAGCACCAGGACCAGCGGGAATGCCAACGAGAAGCTTGACATTGGGGTTGGGGCTAGTCTTGGCCCAGTTCTCCCAGGTCTGGTAGTTGTAGTTGTTCTGGGTGGAGGTGCCGGGAGTGAAGCCGCTGACGCCGCAAGGGTTGTTGTAGAACTGAATCTGGATCCAGTCCATGGGCACGGCGTTGATGAGGGCACCGACAGCAGCGTCGGGGAAGAAGCACTGAGGAGCAGCAGAGAAGTAGTACTTCTTGCCGCCGGCAGCGTTGGTTCGGCTCTTTAGCTGGGCGCCAAAGGCGGCGAGGTTGTTGGTTGTTGCTTCAAAGTCGAAGTCGAAGCCATCAACGACGGCACTGCCAAAGGGACGGTGGACAGAGCTTCCGGATTGAACGGGGCCGAACATGGCCCAGACTTGATCAGCAGCTGATTGAGCAGCACCGGTTGAGCTCCAGCCACCCTGAGTGTAGGAATCGCCGCCGAGAGAGAGGAGGATGGTCTTGCCATTGGCCTGGCAAGTCTTGATGTCCGCCCTTGATGGTGAATCATAATCAGTAAACGTATATGAAAAGGGAGAGGTCCAAAGGCTCACTCAATTTCAGGACAGCTCAAGAGCCAGGGGTTGTCGGAAAAGGGCGTGCATCGGTCACCGGCATTGGCAAAGTTGGTCATGGGAGGAGTAATTCCGTTCAGGAAAGCAATGTCAATGACGTTGATGTTGGCGTCTTGATGAAAATTGTTAGTTCTATCTTGTCCTATCTTCTGATTGGACTGTCTTGCAGAGTTTGGTAGATGTACCATTGCAGTAGAAGGAGAGACGCTGCTGGGTGCTTTGCGAGTTGGCAGAGTTCTGGCCTATTTGCATGTTAGATGATGGATTTTCCCAAACAAAAAAACTTCATCAAGAAGTACTTACCCCAGTATACGGCGATATTTTGCTTCGAGTTCACATTCCAACCAGCCAGAGCAGAAGGAACAAGAACGAGCAAGCTCGCAAGAGCAGTCAATGAAGGCATCCTGGCTATAGGGATGCTGAGGCTATCGGATCCGAAACGAATATGTTTTTGATGACGAAGAAGCAGCGTGCCACCTCACAGGGTCGGACCAAGAGCTTTTTATATCCTCTCTCAAGTTGAACATGTAAGAGCAATGGGGAGGAATATTCCCCCGCTGTCTTACACGATGCTACATCAGGTTTCTGAGCATACGTGGCATTGGAAACCTCTTTGCGCTTGCCGCCGGGCGAAGGGACGAGGCGAAACGGGGGTCATGATGAACTCGTGATGGAGCCATGCTACCTTTGATGGGGAGGTATAGAGGAGTATCGGCATCGGTAATAGCCGCATTGACTCACTATATCGGCTTTTGGAGGACGTTATCGGTTGATATCCATGCGGTAGTTAGCTATAGTGAACTTGCTGGGTAACATGATCGATTGACGCTCCAAGGTAGCAAAGAAGAAGGTTGGTCGCATCTGGGCGAGTGTGCCGAGACAGGTAGGTTAGTCAAGGCTCCGAAACATCAGGGGTTTTGATATGACATACATGTACTCGGATGGTGATGTACTCAGTGGTACAGCCAAAGGTCGCTTAATCTTTACCGCTTTGTACGCATTATACTCGCTCATCGTACCTCGGTGTATGTACAGTGTTGGTAATTGAATGGTTCCAGCGTATATCTTTCCATCTACAGATATGGAACACAGCCTGCCAATGGCGATAAGAGGGTGTATTTCCATGCGAATATATGTGTACATGTACATGACGATGATACCCAAAAAGCGTGGGAGGCACAAGGAAACCAAACCAGGGCCATTCGCGGGGGAAACATATATCATGATTTGATTGGAGGATTGAGGATCATGACCTGTCTTCGATATGTATGTATGTAAGGTTTGTGGAGGAACCAGGGTGTGACAACCTCCTACCTACTTGGGTAGCATCCAAACACCCGATTTTGAGTAAGATTCCATATTATGGTATGGGTTCAAACAGCCTAGATCAATGAAGCCTGATGGGACCCGGATAGGGCGTGTAAGCGACAGTTAAGCTCAGACATCATCAGATTCGGTGTTCATGTAAAAGTCTGAAATGACCCTAGAATAATCGACTTTGTTCGGCGAGCTTGAGTTGCACAACACACGTCATCAGAGTGTATCTAGTCGGTTACCACAGCCAGCCGTGAGTTCGCAAACAAGAAGGATCGCGGCTGATTCCATCTCGTCGTGGCATCTCCACGCGATGCACCATGACTATCTCTGCAACGGTAACATACACAGGAAGAGCAATGCATCAGAGCAAGTTATTACGGCAAACATCACTGAAAACTTGCTTTCAATTGTTTCCATCTTTAAGCGCAGAATAAGCACTTAAAGAGGATACATCCACCAGTCGGGGAAAAGGCTCAAGAAGCGTATCGCTATGGTTAGCCCTCCCTCAGCATATGAGCTTCCCGCTTCGGCATAGAGAGTGTGTAGATGCTTCATGAGTGGAAGAACACACCCCTGCAGAAGGACCGCCGCAGGGATTCCCTCTAATAGTTAGGATAAACTCTGAACTGTGCGTCTCTTTAAAACATGTTTTGACTTGTCGCGGGGAAGCATGTAAAAACTGCTATTATCGGGTGTCATCGGCGCTCAGGTGGGAGAGCAAGGTCAGGTACATGCATAATTGAAGAGCACCGCTTATTCACTTTCCTCATCTCTAGATAGGGGATGGACAGGAAACCAAGAGTGATCCCGAGATGATACCTCAAGTATCGTTCAGGATATGCTGCGGGGTGAGTGAGTCGGAGTCGGCCTCGGAGAGATTCAAGGCTGGAGAGAGATCCGGCGGCTCGTTGGTGGTGATGGGCGGCTAAGCGGTGTTGGTAGTTGGACATGGTGATGCTTGTGATGGTGATTTGCTTCTTCAGATCGATCTTGCTGATCTAATTGAGCTACCTAGTACTGCTTACATATTAATACTAGACAGTGGGTTTGCTTCTATTGAGTTACTCTGTACTAGGTAGTCAAATTGAACACACTCAACCGTGATCCTTCTCCCACTCAACGTTCCCCCACGTAAGCATCCATGGACATCTTCAAAGTGATCAAACCCAGCAACCACACAATTACCCATATCTTTCCTCCTCATTGCAATCAAGAGGCAGAACCAAAAACTGATCCTAAGTCCCCCTCCCCCTCTTACGTCGTGTGATGCTGCATGCGGGCGTTCCTGGCATCTCTCAACCCAATCCTCTAGCCTCTTGGCAGGCCATACAAAAGCGGCCACCCTCCTCTCTTAGGAAGTTCGAGCCTCGAAGCTCCCAACTAGGCCCCGTGTCTGTCACAGCTAGGTAACGTTACCTGATGTCGGGCTACACAGTTATCATTCAAACAGACAAGCAGAGATTGTTCTTTTCATCTCATTGGCAGCTCTCAAAGGCTGTATATTTGCATACATACCTCAGACACTATGAATGCCACCTATCTATATCATCATGCCCATCAACACTCCCCCAACTATCTTCTACCGTGATAAGGAGGTAGGAGTGTGAGCGATTTGCTGCCAATGCTTCTGTAAAACTAGCTTCAGAGAATTGAAGTTGATAGAAGTGGCCCGTTATCGCCTTCGATCTCTGGTCCTGTCCATGATAACCCACGTGCTGTTCGAATCCGCTATATATCATGTATTCCAGCGGCGTGTCGTAGCGAACATGATATCTCCTATCATCTGCACCACCAATTATCCGTGTCCTCTAACGGCAGATGGCGTCCAACTAGATGCTTGTGCTGGTCGAGGCTTCTTACGACGTCCCCCCCGCGGCTGCGGCTGCGGCTTCCTCTTCTTCTTCTCAGGACGGTCATTTCGAAGCCCATCTTCTTGGTTAGAAGTCTTTCCAAACCCATGGCTGCTGGATGTCTCAGAACCCCCGGACTCATGATTGCCCTACCATCGGCCACGGCGACCACGGCCTCCAAATCCACCTCTTCCACTGCCGCCTCCCGCCATGCCCTGGTCATAGCCGAAGCCACCTTGGTTTCCACCGAAGCCGCCGCCAAAGTTTTGCCCCTGGTTGCCTTGCGCGCCAGCATTGCCACCGGTGTTTTGCATCCCAGAGAACATGGCCGCCATCTGGCTTGGGTCCATTTGAGAAGGGTCCATGCCTGAAGCCATCATCTGCTGCATCATGGCTTGCATCTCAGGAGGGATTCCATCCATTCCCTGCATGCCACCTGCACCTGCACCAGCGCCAGCGCCTGCACCTCCTCCACCCTGCATACCCATGCCTCCCATCATCATCATGTTGAAGTCTTCCATCATCTTCTTGTTGTTGGCGGCGAAAGCATCGGCACCAAACTCGCCGCGGATCGATTCTTGCTTGGCAGCGTATAAAGCCCATGTGAACTCATCGAAGCCGTAGTTGAAGTAGTCGCTAATGTCTGTACCTGGCTTACGCCACGGTTTGTCGCTGTCTGGTAGATCTAACGAGATTGGTTAGGCACCAGGAAGAACCGACGAGAGCAATGAGAGAGAGGTTACCTTCGTCTATGTTGACTTGTGTTATAGGCTTGCCAGCTGCAGGGTGGACTGGATTAGCATTGATGTCGATTGTTGATTTTGAGGCAGCAGCTGATGTTTGATCCGCGCTGGGAGCGGCAATGTTCAGGGCGCTCGTCGGTTTTGAGTCTTCGTCCCTCTTGATGGGCGCTGATACCTTCGCAGGGGTGTCGTTGGAGGCTGATCGTTGGGGAATATTTCTGATGTCGCTATACTTGGCTTGTCTATTGTCATCCTGTCAGCTAAATGGGCACTGACCGTATCGCATCATATCGCGACACGGCGCGCACGAGGTTGACATACGGTGGTGGTGCTGCCTTTGTGCCGTCTTTTCGCTCTGTGATGATGTCGATATCCTGCAATTCATGTGATTAGCATGTGGCCCATAACATGCATCAGTGAGGAAACCTCCGTACTGAGTCGTCATCATCATCCTCATCCATGGCGCCGCTTTCATCCTCCTCTTCGCCCTCTTCTAGCTCTTCCACCTTGGGCTTCTTTTCTTCGTCATGCTCAATCTTCGGCTCTTCTGGCTGATAGAGATCGTCATCCTCGTCCATATCCATTGTGGCAATTATTCAAAGGTAAGAGGTTGAGTATAGGATAAATGAAAAAGCGAATTGAACTGAATAAAGTCACGGAAATCGGCGTATGTATGGTGCAAGTTGAAGCTCTGGGAAGCTCTTCTGCAGGTTGAAAGTCAACTAAGGCTAGCCTTGTGGAATCGATCCTCTCTACTAATGCTGTATCTCTCTATCTAGACCCAGCCACAACGCATCACAGCCCCGGAGTTTTTCCGTATCCCTTCACTCTCAGACCCGCAAAGTCCAAGCTTTGGCATATCCAAACCCAGAGCTCCACACGAATTGGGCCCTTGACTCGCCTGCCCGGAAAAAAAGTCAGTTTGTTTGCAAAGGCCAATTTTTTGCTCAGGTGCGATTCCATGTCTCTGGCGCGGTCTGCTAGTGGCCCAGCGGGTCTTAGCATCAACACTTCGGCTGCAAATACCCTGTAAGCTCTGCTAAATCTTCAACACCACGCCGTGAACTTTCTGATATCACCACATCCACGGAGTACCAGGTGCTTTTCACCACCACCGCTTCGCCCGCCACCACCTCACAGACTCTCCAATTAGCTTCGGGCTGATACTTTGTTTCTTATTGTCGCTGACCAAACGCGCCACAGAGGCACAACCTCACAGCCAGCGGCGACTCGAGGACTCTTTGGAGCTGGTAACGCGTCGGCAAGTCCATCAACCATTGGCAGCATGGCGACCACGGGCGGTCTTTTTGGCGCCAAGCCAGCAGCGACAGGCGGCCTCTTTGGAACTCCCGCTACACCAACTCCTCAGCCAAGTGCTGGCGGAGGTCTCTTTGGCGCGGCAACAAACACGGCCGCGACCCCTGCCACAGGTACAACTGCTGGTGGTTTGTTTGGGTCAACACCAACTCCTGCGCCAGCCGCTGGTGGACTCTTTGGCGCCAAACCCGCAGCAACAACGACGCCGGCGACGACAGGAGGAGGCCTGTTTGGCAATACTGCGGGCACCCAGCAGCAGACGACAGGCGGAGGACTGTTTGGTGCCAAACCTGCAGCAGCACCAACGACAGCGACGACGGGTGGAGGATTGTTTGGAAATCCTGCGAATACTGCAACCACCCAGCAGTCAGGAGGAGGTCTTTTTGGCTCGACTCCAGCTGCAGCCAGCACAGGAGGTGGATTGCTGGGCCAAACTCAAGCAAAGCCCTCTGGTGGTTTATTGTATGCCATGTGCTGTCCTACACAAACGCAACCCATGATTGCTAACTCTGTTCTAGTGGATCAACTCCAGCTACCGCTGCTCCTGCCACGAACCAAGTTGCGGCTGTCCAAGTCAACTATGACAACCTGCGACCGCGATCGCGTTTCGACGACCTTGCCCAGCCGATTCAGAACGAAATTGCTCTCATTGACAAGGGCATCCAGCGCGTCATCAAGATGAGGGATGAAATTGGCGAATTCATGCCCCAGCATGAAAAGGATATCGATCAGCTCGGACGAGACGTCCAATTTGTCGAGTCTAAATTCAAGACGGTTCAGGACGCCCTCAACCGCGACATCCTGACCGTCAAGGCTCTTCAGGACATGACCAAGAAGGACGTTGCGGACGCCCAGCTCTCCTTCAAAGCCGCCGACAACCTCAAGCTACCTACACATTACCACCAAACCGGCCTCTTCGCCGGCCCCCCTCCACCAAACGACTCCAACTCAACAGACGCCTCATCCGCCCATGCCAGCGCTCAGGATCTCATCACTTACTTTAACCGCATCTGCGATGACGTTGAGAAGTACAAGAACCGCTTGGACGAGTACCGGTCCCAGATCGAGCGGGATATGCCCGGGGTGGAGAACGGACTCTACGAGCAGATCCGCAGTCTACGCGACCACATGAGCGCTCCCGTCCAGGACCAGCTCAGCCAGGTGCTCTCAGCATTACGGGAGATGGGCAGCGCAGTCATCGCTCAGGCTGGACAGATTGCGGATACGAGGGAGAGATTATCAAGGTTGCAAGCGGGGATCTTGGATAGCGGGCTGTATTCCGGGGTTTCTTCATGAAGCGATTTGCTTTTTAATTTACTTTTGTTTTCTTACGTCTTTTTGGGTCTGGGTTTAAGGGTTTCTCCCCTTTTGAGGTGAAAGGGGGATACGCTTTTTGGGTTTATTCATTAGGCGGCGCTTGCTGTATAAAGAGCCCTCTTCGTGGCTGAGCATAAGAAAGGTTGTCATTGTCTTCCTCTCAGTTGTTATCGATGCCAGGATATGTATGGCTAGGAAGGGTAGCAACACAAGAGTATCTAGATGATAAATGTAGGGGCGACTAGTGTAGAAATGGCTACGAGTGTAGTCGCAATGATACCCCCCAGGCAATGTGAAATAACAATGCGACATCTGAAGGGAGAGCAGCGATCACATTGCTTACTGGCGCAGGATGTGACTCATCGTGGAGTCATGGTTGATGCAAGGGATGGGTATAAGTCTTTTGGCTTTATATACATGTATGGATGAGTAATAGTAACAAAATGCCCGAATGATGGCTTCCTCTCAATGAAAAATGAAATCGTCCCATTAGCCAAGGACCGTTTGATAGTTCCAAAAACCAGTAGAGAATAGGATAGGAAAGCATTAATATGTCCCTTCACCATCATCTCCGTCTCCGTAGTCGTCGCCGCCATCATCGCCATTGTCAAAGTACGTTTCAGCATCGTAGTCACCAGCATCTTCGTCATCGTAGACTTCATCCTCCTCCTCCTCTTCCAGGCCTTCGTCATCGTCCACATCGGCAGCGTCATCACCCTCGTCATCCCGCAAAGCATCCAATCGTTCCAGTATATTCTTCCCATTCACCGGCACGCCTTCATCATCTTCACCCTCGATAGCAGGCATGCCAAACGCTTCCTCCGCATTCGGCAAAGCATTTACTTTGCTCAGCTCCAACTTGCGTCTCTTTCTCATTCCACTGGCATCCGCCGAGTCAACCGTGTCGAGAAGCTCGGGAGGGAACATTTCTCTGCACACCGGCCGGGAGGACCATTCTGGGAGGGCGCGCTCTGGCCGGGAGAAGCGCTGAGAGTAGGTGGGCATGGCGTTGAAGGGGTCGACGGAGGCCTTGCTCTTGACGTCGTACAGGGCGTTCATTTGGTCGCGGCCGTAGACTTTTCGAGGGGCAGCGGGGTCGATGAGGGAGGTTCGCTTGGATGTGTAGAGAGGCGATGAGTGGATTTGGTGGCGAAGGAGGAGGAAGCACTGGACGCTATTGTATTCTGTGGTGGTGAGGGCGCGAGGAGTTGGAACAACGCAGGGCTAGAGACAAAGACTGTTAGCAGCGGCTCTCTTCCACAGGCATCTTCATTTGAAGCTCTCCTCCTTGGAATCCAACTCACCGGGAACAGCTCGGAGGGCCGGGCATCGGGTTCATCTGTGTCGTCCCACGGAAGAGCTGGTCGTCCTCCTCTGCCTCCTCCTCGACCTCCTCGTCCGCCTCCCCGTCCACCACCGCCTCCTCTTGACATTTCCAACTCAGCTCAATTCCGTCGACTATAATCCCAATTCCACAGTGAACGCGACTCTCATAAGCTCGATCGTGTAAACATAGGCGATTCAAGGTATAGTAAAGCGCGAGGCTGGTCTGCTGGTGAATTTTTTCCCCCGAGGATGGAATGCGACCTGCTAAACTTGGGTTTGCAGAATGAAAGACTTCCGGGGCTCAATTGAAGCGCCAAACTTTCAGCGGCCGAGAAAAAAGTTATGGTGGGGAGGCGCGGAATTCGATCCGCTATGACGCTGCCCCGCTGCCTGGTGCTTCTTGCCGTCAGCGCATCTGCCTGCTATTGGCATTGACAGCCTACCCTGTAAATTATAGATCAATCTTGAAGCTTTTACATCGAACATGATCATTCCATCAGAGTCACAGCAACCTCTTTATAACTAATTCTTCGTCAGATATAAATATCCTCATTTTACCTGATCTTTCCTCTACATCATACTGGGCGCTGTCAGCCTTCTAGCCATCGACAAGACAGGCTGTGACTGAGGTTTACAATGTCTGAACGAATCATCCCGGACGGCACCATAGACGCTCATCCCATCTCCGGCCTCGATGAGTTTCACACTCACCTACGAGATCTTGAGAATGACCCTACCGTGCCTTTCAACCTCAAGCTCCTTGATGATATCGAGCTTCAGCTGACAGGTAAGTCATTTTTATAACACATACAACACCCTCATATCCAGTGCTATCAAGATTGCTAATCAACATCCAGAATCAAACATCCCTCCTCTCCTCCCAACTGTCCTCCCGCCTCTAACTCAAATTCTCAAAACCACCACTCAAGACCCATCGCCTCTCCTCTCCCTCACAATCAAGCTCCTCTCCCCCTTGACATTCACCCGCACCCTCACCATCGCCGACCCTCCGTCCATCCTCGCAGCTTTGGAATCTCCTTTACCAGGCGCCAACCTCCTCGCCCTCGCCATCATCCACAAGGCCGCCAAGACTCCAACCGAGGCCGCCCTTCTCAGCACTCTCACCGATGTCGTCGAGGCACTCATCACACGCTGGCTAGTGAGCCCAGACGTTGGCGTTAGTGAGCGCGCTGCCAAAGTTCTTGGCGACCTGCTCGAGACAGACTGCGAGACCATCCGTGGTGAAGGCGTCAATGGTGTGGGAAGCCAAAGCAACATCAACGGCTTTGATGTTGTCAAACGCCGTATTCCGGGTCATGGGCGTCTCTGGCGGTTGATTCTTCTCCAGCGGCCTATGTTGGAACTCATCACGACGCTCTGTTCTCCTGAAACGGTTTCTCCTCCCACTCGGCCGAGACATCAGACTTCGCTCTCACAAGGTCGTTTGCTACGTCTCCTTACTCGTCTCGCAACGCTTAATATCCGTGCCATAAGCCAAACTGCTTTCCCAGAGCTGTTCCCTCTCTCCCCCGCTGCTATCCAGGCTGCTGGTCAAGGCATATTGCAGTGGGCAGCGTTGACCATGGTTTCCAAATCAGAAGACGTCCTTATGCATCTCAATCTCATCGACTTCTTCGAGACTTTTGTTGGCGTAATGCGCGTGTCTCGTCTCACTACCGAAGAGAACGCCATTGTGAAGTCACTGGTCAGAGTAGCAGCTCAGGATGATGAGCAGTTGAAAGAGGCGCTACGGGGACTACCGAACAGGACTGTGGAGGAAGAAGCTGAGCCTTTGCGCGCATACATCAGCGAGATACTAAACTAGATAATAAAAACCCTTCTCTGTCTATTCACATGTATAGTAGCGTAATGGATCATAAAACGACACCAACTATTTCTGGAGTGTGCCTTCAAAGAGATCAGGTAAAGATAGCCGGCTAGATAGACAGCCATATATACTACACGAAAGCTAAATATAACACATCATATCATTATAACATTTTTATCTCCCATCTTAGCAAACAGGATAGGCAAGCCTTTCCTGACATACACACACAAATGGTGGCTCTTTTTTCGAAGAAAAAACTGACAAAAAAGAAAAGCGAAAAGACTCTCTAGTACCCGCCTCAACGCCAAATATCGTTGCCCGCTCATAGCATCTTTCGTGCAGCAGCCTCCGACCCGCCTGAAACCTCCTCAGCATTAGCGCTGGCCAAACTATCTCTCCTCTTGTCCCCAACCTTTGTCATCCCTTCAATCCCGAGAGACACCTCGCCGACTCTCCGCAAGACGAGCAGCAGCGCACCGCGCAGATCCGCCGTCAAGTCCTTCTGAAGCAGGTCAATGGCCAGCGGGTAAAAGGAGGGCAGGTGAGTTTTGAAGGCATCTTCAGGGAAAGTGGCGTATCCCTCCAGCACGTCGACGACGACTGGTCTCCACGCAATAATGTTCCTCTGCTGGCTCTCTTCTACCAACATGGAGTATCCCGTGATGATGTCCTCGCAGAGTGGTACGAGGGCAGCTTCGATGTCAGGTCTGCTCTTCAGTCGCTCCGGCGCATCGTCTCCAAACATCCTGAACAGGATAGAGACGTACGTCGCCGCAGCACCGCTTTCCTGCTTCAACAAGTTGGGCGGCTGCTTCATAAAGCCCTCGCGCCACAGCCTCATCCGAAGCTCTTTATCCTCGTTGAAGCGGCGTGCAAACTGGAAGGAGCGCTTCAAAAGAGCCATGAGTCGTAGGAGCTCAGAGGAGGGGATGTTGGTGTACACGGTGTCATTGCTAAAGAGCTCGTTGACCGTCTCAATCATGAGCAGCTGAAGGACGCAGCGAGAAATGATGCGGTTGAAGAATCGCCGGCGGGCTGCAGTCACAACGACAGGTTGTTGCTGAAGAGTGGAAGTTGGCTTGAATTCCTCCAGCTGCTGCCCGTTAGTGTTTGCCGTCGGTGTCCGCGACTCATCATCATCCAGCTTGTGCAGTGTCGGATGATGGATAGATTCGGTATCGGATGCAGCACTATTCTCATCACCGTTGATCTTGAGAGACTTTTCGTCTGCAGCAGGGGTCTCGGCTATAGTTGGGCTGAGAGGCGAAGTAAATTCAAGTCCGTTGGACGATGATAGCGGGAAAGAAGTAGATGCCTCCATATTTGCCGCGGTGAATAGCTGATATGCTGTTGTTCGGTCGAAAAGCTCGCAAAACGCCCCAACAATCTTTGTCCAATGTACCAGGCTAAATTTCGTCACATTTTTCAATATCAGCTGCTGCAAGCAGTTGCTGCCAATTCGAGATATCGTATCATTTTCTTGACATATGCACAAAGCTAGCAGCTCCAGGAATCTGTCCAGCATGTATTCGAGGGCGTCAAAATAGTGAGTAAATAGTGTAATCATGTTGCGCAAGGCTTGAATCATGGTAGTTGACAGCCAGACTGATAACTCCTCGTGGTTCAGAACATTGGTCATCTCCGGCCGCGATCGCAAGACCATAAAGATGGGGTAGAGCTGCTGTCTCCAGAGAATGTCCCAGAATGCTTGGGTAAAGCCGCCTCCGTACTTGAGGAGTGCGGCAAAGAAGTACTCTAGGGCATTTGACCGAACCTCGAGGTCTTCACCGGTCATCAGCACGTCATGGAAAG
Organism: Trichoderma harzianum CBS 226.95; assembly: GCF_003025095.1. Lineage (NCBI taxonomy): Eukaryota > Fungi > Ascomycota > Sordariomycetes > Hypocreales > Hypocreaceae > Trichoderma > Trichoderma harzianum. The sequence continues at coordinate 1,839,177 of NW_020209252.1, read as the reverse complement.
CAAAAAGCACGGGGAACCAGTAGCCCTCTTCCATTGACGTCTTTGTCTGCACCTTTTTGATACTTGGAGGTGGATCACCGTTTTCAGCCCTGGAAGCATTCCACGGTTCATGGGATAGCGGGCATTCTGGAGTTTTAAGCATTGTTGGAATAATCGATTTGAGCAGCTCCAGGGCACCCAGGCTCTTTTTCTGGAACTTGAGGTTCTTTGAAAACTCAGTCAGACAAACGATAAGATCCGTGAAAGCTCCCTGAGAAATAACGACACCGAATTTCTCCTTGTAAACCTGATTGACGTTTTCATAGGCAAGGTTGACAATGCTCTCGTACGGCTCTCGTGCGGCAACTGTGAAAACGCCAAACATGGTCCTCCAACCAGAGCGAATATTGTCTCCTCGAGCTTGGATCATCTGAATGAGGCATCGCAGTACCATGTCTTTGACGGTGATGTTGTGAGAGTTCGACAAGACATGCTCAAACGGCTTAAGGAAGTCCTTTTGGAACTTGAAACCCGCCAGCTCTTCAATTTCCATAAATCGCATCGACAGCTGACGCAAAGAGTCCAAAGCAAAGAATACAATGTTCATGTTGTTGTGGCAGCCAACTTGGTTGAAATGCTCGCCGAGAACGACCCAGATGTTGCTCCATTCAAATCTCACACGATTCATGTTGTAGTAGCTAATCTCGACAATCTTTTGCAGACTGTATGTGCGAGGCGAATCGTTTGAGCCAGAGACTTTGATTTCATCCCAGCTAACCTCGGTCAGAGCCTTGGCAAAGTAAACCATAGCTTCACCCGAGAGGTTCGCAGTGTTGGAGAAAATTCGGTCTACGCTTCGGATAAGCTCATCAGAGCGGCTCTCGAGTGCAATCTCGTTAGAGAAGCCCCGGGGTCCAGTAGCAGACCTCTGCCGCGGTCGATTTTTTAACTGCATGGAAGAGCGAGATTCCGATGTCCCAGATCGCGAAGGGGGGATAAAGCGCGCCTGGGAAACGTCCGGAATGGCGCTCTCGTCGACACCGCCAGAGATCAGCTGCAGGCGATCCAATTGACTAATGCACATGAGGATATCCTTCCACGACTCCTGGAGAACATTGCCCTCTGTTTGAGCGAGATCCAGTATCACCTTCAGCGCCTCAATGTTCTTAGCCTGCATCTCTTGAGGATTATTCAAGTTTGTGGCATTTCGGAGTGCGGAAATGAAGGCTTCTCGAGGCGTTGACTGATGGAAGAGGCAAGCAATTTGGGTTGCCAGCCGCATGCCCTCCAAGCACAACTTATTAACCTCGAGGTTGTGCGCCTTTTGCATTTGCCCTGAGAGCGCAGAGAAGATGGACATCCATGTGATGTCAAACATAGCTTCTACATGCTTGAAAGACGTTGCCTCAATGTACTTTGGCGCCGTCTTGGAGGCGTTTCGTCGCTGACTCTTGAACAAGTTCTTGAAAAGCTGTTCTGAGCGCAGCGAAATCTCTTCTGATTGCTGCATATAAGCCTCTCGTTGCAAGTCACGTCCAACATTCGAGAACGCCTGCCCCAAGCCTGCGGCCAGGCCACTAGGCTGAGGAGGAAGATTACCGGCGGCTGCTGCAATGTCACGCTCACTCTTCAAAACGATTTCATTGCTGGCGATTTCCTCGTAGATGGTGATTTGATAATCGTGAGGCAAATCGGCATTGTCATTGATGCCCGCATTGTTTCGTATAAATTCTTCCTTGGTCATTCTTTTGGCAATCTTGCTGCTGTGCAAATCCGTATTCAGCAAGATGACAGAGTATGCCAGCACATATGCCGTGTCAGCATTAGCAAAGGCGTTAGGATTGCCAAGGACATAACGCTCAGCAAACTTAAGCATGAATCGATCAATCTTCTGCGCTTCTCCTGGTAGACGGAACGACTGCAAGAAATGACGAAGAGCATCGACAAACCGCTTTTTGGTGAAGTCCATCGAGTCCACAAACGCGTGCATGGTGTCAATGTTTTTTTGGTCTCCTTCACCAAGATACTCGCCAATCTGTGCTTTGTCCAGCTTGTCCTCATTCAACAAGAAGGTGGCAATGTCCTGAGGCGTGTCGCTCGCAATGAACCCATCGCGAATAAGCATTTCAATACCGCGTTTGGGCTTAAAGTTGAACTGCCTAATTCCCTTCATGAGGGCCGTTTTCCTGGCTTTCTCTTTGCTTAGATGATCCGGGTCATCTTCAAATACAGGGGTCGAGGGTGGTAGAGGGGTATCGAGGCGAGATGCATTTTCGCTTGTAGTGGGGTCGATAGACGGCCGCAGCTCGTCAAAAGAGGCCCTGGTATCTCCATCCGGACGGAGATTTTCGCCCTCCGAGCGTACGGAGGCGGACCAGTTGACCAAAGAGCGAAGGGTCTCAACAAGAGCCTCTAGTGACAGACGTTTGATTGCATATTCCTTGGGATAGTCGGCCTCGCCTTCTTGTGACGGAATAATCTGTGCAACAGTAAGAGAAGGGGGCAGGATACCCTTGAGCTGCCACTCGCTGGCTGGTGTAGTTTTCGCCCTCTGCTCCTCGTACGCCTGCTCATGAATGGAAGTAATGGCGACAGGCGCCGTCGCCAATCTGGACAGGTCTTCAATGACCGTCTGGAAGATGTTCTCTACTGACTGATCGCAATCGTAGTTGAGATAGGTTTCAACCAATGCTCGAGGATCTGCGCAAAGGCGGTTCAGAATGGAAACGAAATACAGCTTCTGCGTCAAGGGCGCATTCTTTTGGGACAAGAGGGCCAAATAAATCTCGTTTAGAATGACCTCGATTTCTTTCTAAAATGGAGTGAGCCTCTGATAGATTCGTTAGAGGGGTTTTGGAGCAGCGCGGCCTACCTTGAACGAGGGGCGCATGTACTTCAGCATGAGCCAAAAAATCTCACAGCAGATATCAAAGATTCTATCCACCGAACTGGCTCCATTGCGTGTAATGCTAAGGCAAAGATAGAATTTAATGGCTTGAAGAAAGGTGGTGGGCTCGTTGCTCTTGGAGCTCGTAATAGTACAGAGAGGCGAAGTAAAGACGGCAATGTTATTATTGAGGAGGGTGTGGATGAGGTGTAGAGAGACCAGCTTGGAACGCATTGGCTGGCCTCGCAGGTCGAATAGCTGGTCCGGGGGCAGAACCTTGGTCGACAAATTGCAGAAAGACCGAAACACGAGGTAGGCATCTCGGATGTACACCTCGTCCTCGGCGTCTAGTGCATCGCTATCTTCTTGTGGGAGAGACTGGCCCGACACGGACACGTCGCTTTCGTCTTTTTTGTCCGACTTGAGTCGCGTAACCATTGTAGGTCCATCGCCGAGGGTGGAATCGTCGAAACTCTTGCGGTGCTCAAGATCTTTGAGCGTGAGTTTGGCGGCACTGACCGGCTCTTCCGGGCCATCGCTGCTTTCAGGTGGTGCAGTTGAGGCATCTTCGCCGTCGTCGCTGTGCTGGGTACCGTTGGCAACCTCGGATTGCTCAAAGGTAACATTGCTTGCGCCGTGGTTAAGATTGTTCAGGCTCAATCTGGTTTCCTTCATGTGGAGTCTGGTCTTTACTCGCTCAAAGACGGTGCCAACCATTTGTGTCAGGGTGCCTTGCGCAACCTGCTGGTTGGCCGTGCTCCGAGAGAGCAGGAAGACATTGTAGACTTGGCGCACAGCTTTCAGCAGACCTGCTCCGTGAACAACGATTTTATCATTCAAGACGGCTGCCAGAAGCGACTTGACGATCTGCAGCTGGACCTCGACGGCCGTGGTCTCGCCTTGGAAACAGTCGCATATGGTATCGATGGCTCGTTCAATTAGCGGGGATGCCGGCTCAGCACCTTCTTTATGCGCTTCATCCTTGTTATGGAAAGAGAAGTATGAATACGATATCAGCTTTCCAATGCAGTCGAGGGCTGTGGTTGTGAGCTGCGGGCTGTTGGTCTTGGTTGCGAGCTGAAGTGGCGCGAAAACGATCTCGGGATCAGGCAGCTGATCCTGCTCTTTGATGGCATCGAGCGCTGTCTTGGTCAAGTCGGCCAGCTGCTTATTTCGCTGGGCATCTTTGGAGGTTGCAATGGCGTCCAGAGAGGACACCACGAATTTTAAGGAGCTCATGAGGCGCACCGAAGAAGCACAGGACAGACAATCGCCGGAGGAAGGACGCGGAAGTTAGGGACCTTGGGCTTGGTCCATCGATTGAGGCTGCGGTTCGGAGGCGAGGGCGATGGTCGGGACGGAAATGCGGAACAAAGGGCTTCGCAAGCAGGCCAGCTAATTAGAGAGGCCGACAGCTGGTCCCGCGGCTGGAAGATGTGCGATGGGCTCAAGGCAGATTTGATGTCTCAAGGGGACAACATTTCCAAAAGCACCAGTACAGTACAGTAATCTGAGGGAGCCAGAGCGGGACCCGTTACGCCGCCTTAGCCTCTTAGCTGTACGTACCAAGATGGGAAGAACGCGTTGCCGGTAACATCGCCGCCTAGCGCCAAGGTACAGAGTACTCCAGGCATTGCCGCATTCCTGGTAACAGACGCCATAGGGGAAGATCTAGGAACCAGGTATCCGGTACCTTTTTTTTGTCGTTTCATTGGTTTTGTTATTGAGCGTCAAGCCACTCCAATTCAAGCCACAGCTAGAGGGGAGTTTAAGGGTCCAACCGAAAGCATCGACATATGGTGAAGGCAATTTGGTGCGCTTGAGCTCTTTTTCGCAGCCAACCGCCAAATTGCATTGGATAGTACGGAGCGCCTCGTAGGCAGCTTCTAACAGGTAACCTACCAGGCATCTACATGTACTTAGCACTTTGAATTTATATATCTGCCTGTTGAACCATGCCAGGTTTGGTGTTTACAACATCACCTTTCCTTTATCGGCGAGATTAGGATCGCTGCACTTGTATGATTGCAGCAACCAGGCAGCCAGCTGCAATCTCGTCCAAGGGCAATCCTAGTGAGCTTTGCCTGCCTCTATGTAGCAGCACTCAAGCCCGTCCATGCCAAATCTTTTAGAGGCTCTGCTGCTGCCTCCTTTCACCAATGCTATCTGACAAAAAAAAAATACGAAGCGCTTTGCCGCAAATATATAGGGTAGCCACTTCGCTGCATTAATTAGCGCAGCCCGGTATATGGCGGATTTGCATCCCGTAATCCGTAGGACAAACGCCATCGGAACCGGTCTCTATCAGCGACTGCGCCCGCTGAAGTCTCTACTAATAGGTGCTAGAAGTCCAGAGTGACCGGCTGGATGACGCACTCATCTGGTTATGTGGAATTATGTTGAACCATTCCCGCGGCTAGGAGCAATGATGAAGCCGAGAAATAGAACTGCGCTCCCTATGCGTCAAGCAGTTAACGGAAGAATTGAAATAGAGACATACTATCGTCTTCTCTTTGGTTGCGTCTAGTTCTATTTTAAGAGCTTCAGTAAAAGGAGGCCTTGTTGTGCTGTAATAGCTCATCATGATAAACTCAATGCCTATAGCGAAGCGGAACGTCTGGAAGAGCTAACAATGTCGGACCAGCGGTTGCTCTATCCCGTCCCGTCTATGCCGTACGGACTCCGGGAAGGGTGCGTATTCCGCTGGTGGTGATTGTAAAGAAGATCCGCTGACGATACGCTCGGACTGCCAATCAGAAGGGAGGAGAATCTGGAGGACCGAAAGCGGGCAAATGCAGAGAGATAGAAACGTGGTGGCTTGCTTCTCGGCAGTTGGGTGGGTTATCAAGGGCAAAAGCCTAGACAGAATATATGCAGTTTGGAAATTGTGTCGTGGACATACCCTATTGTGATACCCTGTAAACTAATCACCAAGTAGCAGATGCAACATTATGTGAGGTGACATATTACTGCAATATAGTACGGATGCTTATCCGTACATCACGATAAAAATAAATTGCATCAGATCCATCCAATTCAATTCCCTCTTCCGCGTAACCTGCTCAAATCCAACGGCTCAACTTCCAGCTGACCTCCTCCACCGCTAAAGCCAAAAGTCTATTAGGCGGGCACTTGGCAGATGCCAAACCCCGCCCTCCCTGCTGCAAACAGCCATCCGGAACACTTTTCCACTGGACAGAGACCGCCAACTGGTGACTGCAAAAGCTGATGGAGCCTCTGAGCCGCAACCCACTGGAGCTATTTTCCGCCGCTCCGGACAGGACGGGCCATCAATCCATCCACTTGTAGTGCCTGCTGATACCGCCATGGCTATCGGGGCAAATCCACCGCGGCCGGCATCCTGGCCTTTGAAAGATTCAAGTCTGTCGTCTCACCTCGAAACCGCCGCCAAAACCTGACTCTCGCATCCTCCTGAGCCTCACCCTGCCATCGCCTGCCAGCGGCGAACCTGACGGGCCTGCGCCGCTTGCATCGCCAGATGTCGCCTCTGTAGATGCGACAAGAAACGAGCAGGGCGACGACCGCCTATCTCGGAGCCAGCATTCACCACCTCGAAACGCTGGGTTGAAGCCTCGGGACGATCCAGACAGCCGATTCTCGCCCACACATCTGTGCCCATCTTGCGCGTGCAGCGTTCCGATCTATATCTGAAGAAGCGACGTATCGAACCAGCCATATCGAAGCGCTCGCAGTCTTTGTTTGGCCTCTTTCCTAGGTCACGAAACTGGACCATCGCTATTCTCCAGAGCCCAAGAGTTACAGAAACCATCTACAGACACAAGATGCAGTCAATCCTAGCGGCCATTCTTGGCCTGTTGGTCGCTGCGATATATGCCGACGACAACGGCTCCATCTCCACCTCGGCTCAGTCCGACAGTCCCCCAGACTGGGCCAACAACAATGCGCTGCAATTGAATCTGTCGTCCGACCCCATCCAATATACCGTTGTTCCTGTTCTACCAAATGCTGGCACCAACGGGTCAAATAGTAGCGGCATTCAAGTACGGTTATTATCAAACAAAGCTTATTTATTTCGACCTTGATGCTGACAAGTAGACAAAGACAATAAATATCAACGGCGTCATGATTGCCACCGACGTATCCAACTTTAACAAGATCACAAGTCCCAACGATGTCGCATACATCTCATGCGATGGCTCAAGCAATACCTTTATCAGCACGAATGAGTTGCTCAACGATGTCGTCAATGCAAACCCAAAAGCCATCGTCCTCTACTCACTAGCTGCCACTTGGTGTAGTTTGGACTTTACAAACCCACCTACGTTTTCCAACATTTTCTCCATGGCTGATAGCGGCGAGGCACAGGGAGTTTTAAACTCCTTAAATGGCACTGCCAATGGGCGAGTGGTCAATGTTTCCATCACAGGGAACGCATCGAGCACAGATTCTGGTAACTCTGGAGGTGGAACCAGCAACTCGACCGTCGCCATGAGCATTCTTTACACCATCACAGCTCTCATTACTCTCTTGTTCCTCGTGATTATCGCCACCGGCGCTGTAAGGGCCCATCGTTATCCGGAGAGGTACGGGCCTCGGCGCGCTCTGGGCGGCCGACCCCGCCAGAGCCGAGCAAAGGGGCTGGCTCGTGCGGTACTCGAGACACTCCCAATTGTCAAGTTCAATAATAACCAGGAACCGATTAAGCCGGATCCCGATCTTGAACTAGACGCAGCTACTACTGATGGCCGTGATGCTAGAACTCAGAGGTCGTCTTCGATTCTTACTCAGGAAGTACCACAGCACGAAGTGGCTACAGCTACGCCAGCCACGGCCGCGGCGGCCGCAAGCGACAGTAAGGCTGGTGATGCGGCTCCGGCTGTTGAGGCTCACGGGGCTGTTGAAGCTAGCCCTCCTCCAGTCGCCAGTCCTCCTCCAGTCGTGAACGTGGGTTGCTCTATCTGTACCGAAGACTTTACGGAAGGCGAGGATATGAGGGTCCTGCCTTGCAACCACACGTTCCATCCAAACTGTATCGATCCTTGGCTCATCAATGTATCTGGAACATGTCCCTTGTGGTAAGTTGAATCTCTACATCAGCGATGTTGGATGTCTTGTCACTAACGCATATGAAATAGTCGACTTGATCTTCGTCCTGAGGCTGAGACTAACGAAGGTGATATCGGCCTGGCTACAGCTCTTAACAGGGGCCCCGGCGACAGAACTTCAACACTTCCACCTCCTTTAGCCCTGGAGGGTGAGGAGGGAGAGGCTGGTCATGCCCACCACCGTCATAGGATTTCTCGCTTTTTCGACGTCAACAGGCTGAGGCAAGCTACAGCAGAAGAGCAGATTGAAGCTCTTCGACAGATGAGATCGACTCGCCAAACCGACGCAGAGGCTCACGAAGCGGGCGCCACCCATGAGACAGAGCGCGAAAGAGGACAGAGGGCTCACCTAACAGCCAAACTAAAGGAGAAGTTCCGAATTCGAACCAGAGCTCGATCTCCAGAACGAGAGCAAGACTAAGGCGCGGAGAATCTGACTTTTATCTTACGACTCACTCTTTATGCGTATATGTAAACCACCGGGACTTGGTCCTTTACAAAGGTTTTGCGTTATATATATTTCAATCGCTACATTGGCGTTCGAGGACATAGGGAAGCATAGGCTGGCGTTTTATTTTTTTTTGGTACCTGTAAATGTTTCGAGTTACTGGTTCAATGTGCTTCCCCGGGCGAGAGGGTTTATATTGGAGTTGGAAGGGCGAGTTGATTCGTTTTATTGGAGCAAGCTGTAGATCAGATAAACAAGACTACAAATTGCTAAGAGGACATAAATTCACGGACCGCTCTACGTCTTCAGCGACCCATCTATTAGTATGCGGTGATATCTATTGGGACCAGTACTGGATATACGTAAGACCGTGGAGGAGCAAAAAGGACTACATTTCCGCGGATATACAAAGTCTAGATGGTTGGTATATTATGAACTTCCAAAGGCAGATATTCACAAAATTGCGAACAAAAGATACAAGTCATTACCTCTTTTCTGATAGGCCACTATCCTGAGCGGCACTATGGCTTCTATATACCTTGACGCCTCACTTTCTCTTCCTACTCCAGCATGATTATAGACTCGTAATATCCACCATTGCCTATCCTTCACAGCTCATCATCGTCAGATTCCGTCTCCTCCTCTGCTGCCGGTGCTTTGGCAGGCGCAGCTTTCTTTGCAAAAGGTAAACTTCTCGGAGCCGGGGGTTGCTCAGCTGATTTCTTGGGAGGAGGCGCAGCTTTGGGCGCAGGTCCAGGGCTGCTGTCGTCTCCCGACCCAGCCTTATCCTTGCGGATATCACTGTCATCACCTCCGTCATCGTCATCATCGTCATCGCTACCACCGGAGGCTGTGTCTTCTGCTGTCTCCTCTTGCTCGCTGTCTTGAGGCTCAACTTTGATCTTGTCCACCTCCATTTCATCTTCTTCTGGCTCATTTTTCGAAGCTTCCACCACCTGGACTTTTCGTTTTCTAGGCCGAGAAGGGGCAGGCATGCGAGACGGCTGAGTGTCTGGTGGCTGCAACCGTTGAGATGCTTGCTGGCTGCTTTGAATCGGGCCTGCGGCAAGGATCTTTTGCTGTTCACGGATTTTCACCTTCTTTTCATTAAGAAGATCCCGGAATTTGAGAAGCAGGGCTGTTTCATCGTCTTCTTTCGATGTAATGAGCTCGTCCAGTTGTGTCTTTAGCTCCTTCACCGTGGTTTCAAGCTCTTTCGCGTGGGCGGCAGCTTCGGCCAAGGCCACGTTGCTTTGAGCCAGAGCATCTGTAGTCTCGGCGCACCATTTGAAAAGCTCTATGCCTTCATTTTCGTCATGCTTCAGCTCTATGGAGCCGAGTCGTTGCTATATTGAAAGCTTGAGTTAGACTCATCAATTTTCCAAATGCGCGAATCAGCAAGAGACTCGTACTGTAATTCCTTGAACTCGCTTTCGAACTGTGATAGAGAGAGAGACCTCGCTCTCGATTCTAGCTGTTGCTTGTATATCCGCGACTGGCTGTAGAGAAAACAGAGATTGTAATATGGCCTGCCACTCAGACTCAGATACAGGGCAATTCGGGACCTGTAGTGAGGCTACCCGATCATGTTTCACTGGTGGGTGTCAATAGGACATTCGGTGCAACGATTTGACTAATAGGTGTTCGTACAAGAAGTTACATATGGTGCTTCGCCTTCTGTCCCGACAAGCTTTACATCCAAGGGTTTGGAGCCCTTTTGGATGACTTGGATGAGAGCATAGGTGGATTCATCGTCATCCCGAGGTAGCTTGATAACTCGTGACGCGGCCATGGTCAACTGCACGCGTCGTTTTTGGAGTTAATCAATTTAAATCTGGCGGAAATCTGCAAAGGCAGGGCTTGATGAGTGTGGTCGTGTGCGCAGATAGACTGAGAGGCGTTGAAGAGGTGATGTGACTGATATTTCGACGTGCTTCTGGGGTAAGAGAAGGATAACCAAAGATTAGTACGATTTGTTGCTCTACTCGGTTTGCTGCTTGTATCGTCGCGTGAATATTTTAAAGGCGCAGTCTGATGTGGTTTTGTTTGTGTCTTACAAGCAACCAGTCGTGAATCTTCATCGAGGTTGAAGTTGCATTGCAGCCTCGCGCTTAGCGTGTTTGAATCCGCTGGAAGCAGGCAGCGAGTCCACTGCAGGCAGCTCTGCCCTGGGAGCTGAGCTTCCATCTGCTGCAGGAACGGAACAGATACAAGCTTGACGGTGGCTTGCTGTGGCGCAGGCTCCTCCACGGACCATGGGTACATGAGTACATGGCCAGTACCACCTTGTCAAGTGCGGAGGTGAGCTCCGTGAGGTACCAGCTCTCCACTCTCGCAGGTATCATCTTCCCACTGCAGAATTATACAGGTTTGCACATAATGTGCACGACAACAAATTTGAAATATTCACGATGTTGTTCGTATTCGCAATACGAAGTACAGCTTATACTGTACGGAGAAGTTGGGTAGTAATATCACCCAGGCCTAACCGTTTCTTGTTGGTTTCGAATCGTGTCAGGCATCTGCTGAGAAGTCGTGTCGAGTATTTTGTGCCCGTACGAGTACGGGGGTCTGGGTCACTTCGTACACGTGGGAAATTAAATCCAATGTCCACCCGCCGGCCGAGAGGGTCCAGGTAATGAATTGGCCGCGGGAGCGTTTGGGAAAAAGCACCGCTATCATGCCCAACAAACGCGGCCACGCACTGTAATAAGTTCCGATCAAGAGTGGAAGATGCACCTGTTTTCTGATAGCAATGGATCCATGGATATTTCACAGAGGAGGTATAGGTGCTAATATCTAGTAGATGTTCCATATGTTGTTGATACCTTAGATATAAGTACTGTAGATCTGTAGGCACGTCGACCTACCAATATGATATATGTCTTTGTACGTAGTTTGGAGAGCCATTGATATTGCTTTTTTCATACATCGGAGCAAAATTACCATACAGTACGAGTAGGCATTATATGGTCTGGCTTGGCAATTTGTAGTCCCGCTTAATGTTGTCCGCGGCCGCCAGCTACAGCCCAATACGGCTAGGCCACGTTCGCGTGCAAGACGAGATGCCCACTTGCCTCTATTTTGTGAGTGTCTAAATGGCGTTCTTGGTGTTTGCGCGGGCGGCCGGTGAAATGAGTACCGGCTTAGTTTACGCTAGGGGAACAAGTAGGGACGGGCAAGTGCAGGTCAGAAAAAGCGAGACTGCAAAATGAATAAGTACATACATCCAGTAATATAGGCATCCAACTAGTTTATTAAACGGGCGTATTAAAAAAAAATACTACTAGGTAAGTAGTAGATTAATATAGATATAATAACAGCTACTAGAGAAATATAAATATAATAGCAGTTACTAGAGAAATATAAATATAATAGCAGTTACTAGAGAAATATAGATTTAGTAGTAGATACTAGAGAAATGTAGATAAAGAGTTAGGATTTGTAGGTGTATTATTTAAGGTGTGTGTGTTCGTAATCTTCTTAATCTCGGGTTTTCTGTCCCCCGCTTGACGGGCTAAAGAGCTATGAAGCTAACAGATACTATTTGATAGTTATCAGGCACGATACCAGTACCATAAAGTGGTTACTCGTTCGTGTGCGGTTGCTACAGTAGACTAATGTAGTTTGTTTGTATGTGTAATACGCTGTGTCGCCCACAACACCCGACCCGGCCTAGGTAATCAAAAACAGAGCCCAGTTCAGGATCGTCCTTCTCCATGCTCTGTGCTCTGTGCTTCCCGTGCTCCGGGCTCGCTTCGCAGCGCCTGTGCCTGTAGTATATGCAGCATGTTGGCATATGCACGAGACGCACCAGCCAAGGGCCTTGTCCGATCTCTCTCTCCACCCAGCAAAATCTGACAATTGACGGGGCCTGCGCGCATGATTGGCAGCTCGTTGGGTTGGTAAGGATAGGGGGCCGGGATGCGCGCTGGGGCCGGCCGTGGTTGTCGTGGTAGCAGGAATCAACTGCAGGTGAGGCGTCATCAGGAGTGCGAAACGCTCAGGCACAGAGTGGGCGGATGGACAGATACGGAGTAGCCTTCCAGCCAATTTCATGCACAGCACCGCGGTGAGATTAGGATGAGGATCGTGAGTCCGGAAGCGACTCCACCTTCAATATGAACAGATCATGGGTTAGCGAGCCGGAAACGCAGCGCGAGTAGGGGTTATCCATGAGAGTGAGAGGCGAAAAATTCAAAGCGAGAAAAAAGCACATGCAACGAGGCCAGATACGTATTTTACTGTAAAGCGAGGCGAGAGATGGAAAAAAAAAGGGGGGGATATAAAACAAGACGAGCATCCCCAAAACTGTTTGCCTCAATTTCCCACCTACCAGGGAGTTCGCACTCAAGCGCAACGAATTGTAAGCCTTCACATTCACCTGCTGCATTTGTACGAGTAACTCGTGCAGCCTCCCAGTGTCTAGGGTACAAGTACAGGTACAGGTAGTGACTGAGAAGGACCCTCGAGAGTCAAATTCCTTGCTCAGCTGTGGATTGCAGTGGTCCAGGCGCTGCTTGTCGCTGCTCTACCACTGAAATCTCCATGCAGGCTGCCCCCACCACCTGATCCTCGCCAATCCGACAGGCTTACAGGCAGTCCAGCCACTGTCCACAACGGACCCCCAGCCTTTCTGTTTCGCCTTCGCATCATCAGCTGCGCCCAATCAATTGCCCGCTGACAACATCAACAACAGCGTCGACGCCTTATCGCGCGCTCATCTAAAAAAAGCATCTCCAGGTCCCAAATAATCGAAGTCGCCGTGCTTGCATCGTCAGAGTTCGAACCAGCGCTTTTTGCATCGTATTGCCCGCCATCCGTCGAGCGTCGGGCGCCCTTTGTTTTGTTGTTATTGATTTTGGGAGGGGAGCGCATCATCAGCGCTGCTAGAGGAACGAGTCGATTTGTGCGCACCGTAGCGACAACGAACCCCCCGACGCTTTTGCTGCCCACCTTGGACGAATAAGCCGGCTGCCACGTCATAATCCGGGAGCGAGCTGCGGCCTTGGGAATTTTGGGAAAAAATCCAGCGATGGACGGCTGCTACTGATTCGGTTATGCCTCCGCCCAATTGTTGTCGCGACCGGCCACGACGAACCTATCCGAGAGACTGAAAGTCAATTTACCCACGCTACCCGAGCGGCCCTGCATGCCGCTTTGCTTTGTTTACGACACGCGATTACAACCCAAAGTTTACCTTGCACAGCACAGTAGACGCATCAGAACAACAGTTGATGGAAATTATGGAGCCGCTGCGGCTAAAGCCCAGACAGCCAGTGGAGGCTGAGATAGAGAACTGGGATGATGACGATTTTATCGTAGACGGCGACGAGTTGAGCCTTCGGCCTACCAGTACCGCTGTCACTACCAATGCACAACCACGTCGACGCGATTCCACCTCGTCCCACATTTCGCTGCGCTCCGATCTGGACTCGGCGTATGGGGAGGAACAACACGTCCACCTCCCGGCAGACGATGAGCGATCAACAATGGCTGCTATAGCCGCCGCCGAGAGGGCAGGTATTCCGTTGCCCAAGAATGTGCCGTCGTCTGCATTGACCGGAGGCACAATCAAGAGGCTCGGCGGCAAGAAGATGCGGAGAACCATCGATGAGGACTGGGAGAATGACCTGGAGCTGCCCGAGGGGCTCTCAGGGCTCCAGATGAAGCCGCGAACCCAGACCGATTTTCCAGAGACCCTGCGCCAGGTCAGCGGAGGCTCGCTGCAGAGCTTGCTGCAGAACAGCCCCAGGAAGACGCCCAGGTCTACCAGAGACAGCCGGCGGAGCTCTATCATGTCCAATTCGAGCATCTTGTCGGCCGCACCCAGCCTAGACAAGTTTAGAGACACGGAGGATGAGGATGACGACTTCTTCGGCGACGGTTTCGACACAATCAAGGTCCCTAAGAAGCGACCGCCTCGCCTGGCTCCCTTTGTCACCCCTCCCACTCCCCTTGAAAGCGAGGCATCGAAGGAGCCGCTGGACGAAGACTTTGAGGGAGACTTTGAGCTCCCGTCCGATGGCAAGCTGAAGTTGTCCGCTAGGAGGGAAATACCCAGAACGCTTTTTTCGTCATCGGATGATATAGACTGGGGTGAGGGCAGCAGCCTCGGCACTAGATATGGCGGCACTCGACGGGATGCGAGATCAACTCGAAGCTCGTCAGTCTCGGCCATGAGCCCCAGTCTCTCTAGCACATTCACGTTGGAGAGCGAGGACGAGACCTTTGACGGCCTCGTGCTGCCCCCTGGCCATCTCAATTTTCAGGAGAGGCTGCACCTGCGGAAGACAAACCCACCGCCGGAAGACATACCGGAGGAGCCACCTGCCGAAGCAGCACCCCCGAAGAAGCTACTTCCTGCGGCAGAAGTGGAGCAGCAGGACTTTCTCGAGGGGCTTGATATTGGCGATGGGAACGTGTTTGACTCTGGGAAACTCACCATGCATCGGAATATCAAGATCAAGGACAGCCGGCTCGTCAACCCTGCCCGTCCAAAGACGTCGGTGTCGTTGACGTTTAGTAACAAGCCCATGCCTCCACAGACAAGGATCCCTCGCCTCAACCATGAGAGGTCCCATTCTACCGCTCTTGAGCCCGTCTCGGAGAGTGGCGGTCCGATCCCACATCGGGTTCGTCGACCACAATCCCGCCTTGGCCATTCCAACCAGCTGTCCGTGGCGAGCCTCCCAACGCCTACTACCATTTCTACCTTTTCAATCGCCACAGCCCCTCGCAGGACAGATTTATCTCGAACCACCTTTACTTCTAGTAGGAATGACCCTCCTACGACAAATGCTCAGCTTCTTAGGCAGAAACGCTCTCTGACGGCCGTGCGGGCTCGCAATCCTCCCGCCAAACCCGTCGCCGGTCGTTCAGAGAGACCAACATCACGCACGGAACCAGGCCAGTCTCGACCAAAGACGCCCCAGGATCGCCCGACGGCCACCAGCGAGAGTCCTGGACAAGCAAGAAAGAACTCAATACCATTTACCCCTGCGGGGGCTTCCCACTTGCAATCACAGCACGCCGCTTCCAAGACCCTGCGACCGTTCCGCCGCCATGACTCCGACAATGCCATCGATGCCCGCCCCATCTCCCGGTCCTTTTCAAGGCCAGGCCTGCAATCGCCCAGCCCAAAGCGCCACAAGACGGCTGCTTCTGGGACGTGGGATCGTCTAAGCAGACCTAAGAGCATACGCCAATTTGGCGATGGCCATGAGCTAGATGCCTTTGACGATCTACCCACTTCGAAGGAGACGGAAAGCCGTTACTTGAAGCAGCCTTCTGCAGCTGGACCCAAAGCAACCTTGCGCAAATCACCACAGGCACCACGACCACCGGCAATTGATAGAAACAAGACGCCTTCGCCATGGAACGCAGCACCAAAGCCCGCCATACGACCCAACTATACCCCTAGCTTTGCGCGTGACACTGCAGCCAGCCGCATCGCACGCGAGACAGCTCTAGCCCACCGGACGCCAAGCGGAGGGCCGTTGGCTTCAGTTTCCGCTCAGCGAGCGCCAACTCGAAGTAACGCCCAGCAGACATCTTCTACAACCCGAACCAAGAAGTTGAAGCGACCCCCGCAGCTAAAGCCCCATCTCATCTCCAACTTGAGTGGCGGCAAAGAATCTAAAGGTATGTTTCTAACCTCAAGTCCGTAATTGTAATCATGTCTAACGGTGCCGTTTCTCTAGTCGTCAAAGGGATGTTTTACAACGCCGCGACATATTGCTGGGAAGGGAATGAGAATGCTCTGAATGCGTTTGATGGCTCGACCTCGACGCCATCATCGAATTCGGTTCCCTTGCACTTGGCTCGGGATAAGGAGACCCCAGTGCCTCGGCCAGCTCTCATTACCAACATCAGCACCACTAAAGGTGTGCAAGTGGTTGGTGGCATGGTGTTTGATCCTCAAAACATGTGCTGGCTGAAGCTCGGCCCTCAGAGCATGACAAGATCTGAGGCCACTGATAGCCTGGACAACTTCAATGCCTTCGAAGATGATGAGGACGTCTTTAAGGATATTCCCGATCTCGAAGACAACACCGTCACTGATGAGCGTGAAGGCCACTCCAGCGACATTAAGGATGACTGGCTAGTGGGAGAGGAGTTCGACGTGGGCCCCGAATTCATCCGAAGACAGCGTGAAGAGGAGGAGAGGTGGCGGAAGAAGTGTGAGAAGTGGATAAGCCACACTCCCCGAGACCGAGACGCTTGGCGATGGACAATTCGCGAACTCGTCTCTGGATTCGACGACTTTGCGATGCCGAGCGTGGCTAGGTAAAGCTAGATGCAGTGGGAAGCCTCCCTCGCTTAGCGGCATGCCACATGCCAGCTACACCCCGTCTTGGACTATCTTGCTTTGTTGTTTTTATTGTTATTGTTTCTGCTTCTTTCTTCTACTTTGCAATTGCATTGCTTGCTGCTACGCGTTGGCATTGCATTTACATTTTTTTTTAATACGATGTGATTTTGACAACCAGTGGGGATAGGTTAGGGAGAGGGAAGGCATAAGGACAAGGCATAGTGTGCCTGTTTGTTTTTGCTTTGCGCGCGATATCAAGTTTTTTGTTTCTGCTTTTTTGTTTCTCTCTTTCGGGAGTTGGGGGGAAACTGTTTGGTTCATGACCATATCGGCCCACCGCACGCAAAGGGGCTGTTGTTTATGATGACTGGGCACATACTATGGGATATCGCGATAGAGAAAAACGGCTACGGTGCGCAAATCACCGGTAGAGTTTGTTATGACGAAATGACATATAACGAAATGCAACATGGATGAGTTTTCTGGTATGAAAATTGGAGGGCAAAGGAAGGGGGTGGAAGGAAATAATTTTATGTATCATTATCGGGGTGGTGGTTGGAGGGAGTTTTTGTTGTTTAGTTTTTGTAAATTTTAAGATTGCGAGTTTTGTTTTGCTGTTATTCTGCCAAACAAGTATTTTTGAAGCTGAGAATCAGAATTACTCGTGATGATAATGACGTGTGTATGTCTTGGGGTGAGGCTGTTTCAGGGGCTCGTGGCGTCGACATTGTTTATGGGCGTCTTTGGTGTTGGAGTTTTGGCGGGGTATTTTTCAATGCGACCCCCCACGTGATTCTCCGACGCCTCCAAGCTTGTCACCAACGTAACTCGGAGCTCCAAAACGGCTACCAGCAAAGCAGCCTCATCTTGGAGACACAGGAACCCAAACAGGAATATTCAAAACCCTCCCTATTCCTCTAAGAACGCACTCTTCGTCGCGTCTTCTCTTTTCATTCTTATCCTCTCGACACATCTCGTCAGTTGGCGCGAAACTTATCTGTCGCCAGTGCCTTTTCCACCCCGCCTCCCCTCTTTTCGCATCGCGACGACGAGGTGCAGCTCGACGAAACACACAAGGCATATCACAACCTCGTCATACCTACCGCAACAGCTCGATATATACTACACTCTTTAGAAGAAGAAGATTATCAACAAAACCGCCACAATGGCTGAAGTCGCATTCGCAAAAACGTTCCTCACCTCGCTGGACTCCCGTCCCATCAAGCTCTCCCCAGACCACATCGAGGACCCCAAAACATTCCCTCCTCGGCCACCTGTACGTCCCGTCAACCAATCAACACCACCCTCTTCTTCTTCCCAACTGACCAAAGCTAACACAACAACAACAAACAGTACATCCTCCCCCGCATGCCAACCGCCATGTCCAAACCATCATCCCGCCTCCCCCCCGGCTCCGAGCGCAGCATCGACATCACCCTCAAATCCCTCCGCAACCCGCCCCTCGACATAACCCTCCCCGCCACACCCCTAAGCACCTCCATCCTCGACGTCAAAGCCGCCGTAAGCGCACAGACGCGCATCCCCGTCGAAAAGATGAAGCTGCTGCTCAACAAGCGGCCCGTCGCCGACACAAAGGTCCTCAAGGAGCTGCTCGCCAAGGAGAGCGACAGGACGATTGACTTTTCCGTCATGGTCATTGGCGGCGCGGCGGCGATTCCGCCTGCGGAGGGGAAACCCGCTGGGGAGGCTATGGAGACGACGGACGAGCCGGTTGCGACGGCTCAGGCTGACGCGGCGGCTGTTGAGGCTGAGCTCGAGTCGGATGCCTTTTGGGCGGATCTCAGCGGCTTCTTGCAGCAGAGACTCAAGGCTCAGGACAAGGCCGAGGAGCTGTCGAGCTTATTCCGGTCTAGTTGGCAGGCAAGCAGGTCAAGTTCGTGATATATACATATATGAAAACACATGACGGGCGTCTTCTTTTTTAATAGAGCATACTTTCAATTGTTCCTTCACGCAAGCAAACCAAGTCACCAGTGAAACGTCGTCACATGCAGTACAAGAAACGAGTCTGATTTTCCCTTGGTACGGTGTACATCGTCATCTGTAGCGCTAGCACATCTGAAAAATTACCTATGCCTATCCATCGAATAAACACAGCCCTCCAGCACGCCCAATCTAAACGAGGACACGGCAGTGCCTCCCTTCTTTTGCTTCTCCCTGGTAGCTGCCCCTTCCCCCATGCATCACATTATTGTTTGGTGAGGGTTCGCTTATGCGTTCACCTTGGCCAGGACGGCGTTGAGGACAGAAGCGTACTCGAGGTCGTCAGAGTCGTTGGCCTGGATCTCATAAGCGTAGCCTTCCAGGGATCGCTTGAGAGCCTCCTTGGAGGCGGCGTAGATCATCTTGGGCTGTTGCTTTGTGTCAGCGGAAAAAAAGGTCAATCTATACATGAGTAACAGGGTCAACGCACGTGGACACCGGCATCATCGGGAGACCAGGCGATGAGAATGATCTTGTTGCTGTTTCAGACTGTCAGTAAACTGCGGCAGCTCAATCATTGGGGTGGCATTGGGCCGACATACATCTCTCGGCCGTCAAACTTGAAGCCAAAGTCGTAGACAGCGTAGCGGGGACCCTTGCCAACAGCACCCTAATGAAAGTCTCAAGTTAGCTTTATTTCCGGCGTGTACGTCATTTCAGACTTTGAATTCCTTTGGTGGTTGAGACGCACAGTCTTGCTCTTGGAGGTGGCGGAGAGAAGCCTCTCGCGGAAGCTGTCCCAGTCGTCGTCGGCCTCAGCGTGCTCGACCTGGATCTCGGAGTAGTCGTCGGACAGCTTGAAGACAATGTATCTCAGGAGTCGGTTCTTGTCGTTGCTTCGCTTGAGCTTCTGGAACTCCTCGGAGACCTGGGCGGAAACTTTCGCTCTATAAACCAAGCTTATCATCAGCCTGCCAATTCCCGCCAAGTAATGCGTTTATCTTGCTTCCATTTCTTCCTTTTTTTTTTTTTAAGCTTCTCCCCACTGCCGCCAATCCGATCATGCGGCAACATCTGCACCGTCGTTGGCCGTGGTGAAGAGGATGGCGGATGGCGGATGGCGGATCGCGTGGAGGGGGGCTATAAATAGTGGAAAGAGATAACGTCAAAGGGGGGGGAGACACGCACCCTGATTGAGACTGGAGTTACGCAACGCGGTCAGTACTAGGAATATACGACAAATACACGCCTTGTAAGCTGTAATGCCACGAGAAACAACTCACCATGTTTGCGATTTTGGTCGTCGACGAAAGACGGACTGCGGTGTAGAAAAAAAAGGAGGGGTGATGAGCTGACGAGGTTTCTCCTGTTAGCGATGAGGGGGTTCCTCGAGTATATGCGGGAGATACGCCAAAGCGCCGCTGCACCGTTGCCCAAAACCAGACAAGTCCAAAGCAAAAACAAGAGACGGGCAACAAGATGCAAATGACGCGGAGGCAATCAGGAATCGGGAGAAGCAACACACAGGAAAAAGAGAAGAAACGGCGAGACTGGCGTCAGGACGTGGGTTCGACGATGATGCCAAATTGGTGTGACAGCGGGATGGTCTGGGAACTGCGCAGGTAAGTTAAGTACAAAGAACCAAGCCAGCAGAAGGAGGCGGGGTGCTAAAAAGGGCGAAAAGCTGCTGGTCCCCACGGGTGGGGTTTTGCTTTTGGCCGAGAGTTGCTTCGAGGGGGGAGCTGCACGTGACTGGGAGGAAAGACTTGGGACTGGACTGGGGGGAGATGAGAAGAGAGATTGGACTGGAGGGCTTTTTTTTATATGGGGAATTACGTATTGCATGGAGTCGGGATGTGCAGTTTACCTGGTGCCTAACGAAGAAGGAGGGAGTAGATGGATGTAGACGTATGGTATGATGGACGGACGCTGTGTGTGGTTTTGGGCAGAGGCTTTGTTCAGGTGGCCATTGGGAGGGACAAAGGGCTCAATATCTCTTTCAGCCTCTCTCTGTCTAACAAAGGAGGGTCAATATATATAACTATATCATTCATTCCAGTCCAATCCAACAAAGCCAGGCATCAACATTTCCCAGCTCCGTCCATCTCATCTCATCCTTCTTCATTTCCGGCTGCCTCAAGGCAACCACAATTATCAACACCAAGTACAGCAATAATTGCGCAATAGACATAGTATCTACAGGTATATATTCGGACATGACTTCATTTCACATTTCCGGTTGCCTAAATCTTTTGCAAACATCGTCTCGTTAAAAAAAACATTTCATTCGTTATTATCCCTTTTTTTTGGTAGTGGTACATGGCCAGGAGCGCTACAATACAATACAAACACAGCAAGACTCGGCCTGCCCACTCTCCATGGAGATAAGGGCAAGCTCAGAGCTCAGCCGTAGATAGATGGACAGGTAGATAGAGAGGAAGATGGGAGTGAGGGGAGATGGGTAGTAGGCCGCTTGAACCATCCTTCTAGTATAACACCGGAAACCATGCCCCGTCATAGAATAATTTTTATACATTACTTCCTGTTCCGTTGTTTCTTTCTTCTTTTCTTCTTGCGGTGACAGCTTACATCATGCCGCCCATTCCTCCCATGCCACCCATGCCACCCATGGGAGGACCAGCAGGTCGCTCCTCAGGGGCCTCAACGATGGCAACCTCAGTGGTACCCAGCAGCGAAGCAACGCCGCTGGCATCAATGAGACCAGTGCGGACAACCTTGAGGGGATCAAGGATACCGGCCTGGATCATGTCAACGTACTCGCCCTTGGCGCTGTCGAAACCGCGGTTGAAGTCGCTGCCGTACTCGTCGGTGAGCTTGCCAACAACGACAGAGCCCTCCAGACCGGCGTTCTCGATAATGGTTCGGGCAGGTCGGGTGATGGCGTTCTTGACAATGGTAATACCGAGCTGCTGGTCAAAGTTGGCAGCCTTGACGTCGTTCAGAGCCTGGGAAGAGGCCTTGATCAGGGCAGTGCCACCACCGGGCAGGATACCCTCCTCGACGGCAGCGCGGGTGGCGTTCAGGGCATCGACGAATCGGTCCTTCTTCTCGCCGACCTCAACCTCGGAGGAGCCACCGACCTTGATGACGGCAACACCGCCAGAAAGCTTGGCCAGACGCTCCTGGAGCTTCTCCTTCTCGTACTCGGAGGTGGTGGGGTCAGCAATGACACCACGGATCTGCTCGCATCGCTGAGAGATGGCATCCTTGCTGCCCTCACCGTTGAGGAGGATGGTGTCCTCCTTGGTGATGGTGATGGAGCCGGTGGAACCCAGCATGTCGGGGGTGGCCTTCTCAAGCTTGATGTCAAGCTCGTCAGAGAAGACGGTTCCGTTGGTCAGGACGGCAAGATCGCCCAGGATGGACTTGCGGTTGTCACCGAAGCCAGGGGCCTTGACGGCAGCGACCTGGAGCTGGCCACGGAGCTTGTTCAGAATGCAGACAGCCAGAGCCTCGCCGTCAATATCCTCGGCAACGATGACAAGGGGGCGGCGGAGCTGGGTAGAGGCCTCGAGGGCGGGGATAATGTCCTGGACAGCAGAGATCTTCTTCTCGGAGAGGAGGATCAGAGGGTTCTCAAACTCAACCTTGCCAGACTTGGCGTCGGTGATGAAGTAAGGGGAAACATAGCCGCGGTCGAATCGCATACCCTCAGTGACCTCGAGCTCGTCCTGCAGGGTCTTGCCCTCCTTGACGGTGATGACACCCTCCTTGCCAACCTTCTCCATAGCATTGGCAATCAGCTTGCCAACGTGGTGGTCACCGTTGGCACTGATAGTGGCGACCTGGGCAACCTCCTCGCTGGTGGTGATATCGCGGGTGTTCTTCTGCAAAAAGTCGACAACGGAGTCGACAGCAGCCTGGATACCGCGGCGCAGGTCCATGGGGTTGCAGCCAGCGGCAACGTTCTTGACGGTCTCGGAGAAGATGGCACGGGCGAGGACGGTGGCACTGGTGGTGCCGTCACCAGCAGTCTCGTTGGTCTTGGAAGCAACATCTTGGATCAGCTTGGCACCGAGGTTCTCAAACTTGTCCTTGAGGCTGATGGCCCTGGCGACAGTAACACCATCTGTAGAGATATATTATTAGCAAAAAATGTCCCCAAGAAAATGACTTAACGCTGCATAATTTCTCAGTCATACCCTTGGTAATCTTGGGGGAGCCGAAGCTGGACTCGATCAGGACATTTCGGCCCTTGGGACCAAGAGTGGTAGCAACAGCCTTGGCGAGGGTATCGGCACCAGCCAGGAGAGCAGCACGGCCCTCGACACCGAACTTGAGTTCCTATTACCTCCGTGTTAGTCTCATGAAACCACCTGCAACTTGTCATCCCAATTGCCATATCCCACCTTGTGAGCAAACCGAAGTTGCTGGCCCAGGCTACCTCCAGATCGGTACTTGTAAGCGCCGGACAGGGCCGAGGCGCGGGCACGGGAAGTCAATGCGCGCTGCATGTTGCTTTGATATCTGCAATGGAAGAGGAAAAAAAGAAACAAGGAATGGGGTATCACAAGCCGGAACCACGATGAGCCAGCCTTTCACAGGAACAGCAGGTTGAAGGAAGAGGAAGAGGGTCTGCAAAGCGCTTCCGGTGTTGTTGGAGAGCTCGCAACGCCCCAAAAAAATTGTCACGGAGCATCGGCAAAACATGGATCCTGAGCCGAGCCAGCACCAAAACGAGTTTAGCGGCACAGCATGAGCTATTCTACCCTCTTCCAGCCGAATCTGTGGGGGATTTTTTATGCCGAGACTGATGATTAAGCTGGAGATGCATTGCGATTCATGGCCGGTGCCTTGCAATAGAGATCAATTCAGAAGAGCTGCGATTTAAAAAGCTAACTGTGGAAGTGCCAGAGTGGCCTTGTAGCTAGATACTGGCAGCTTGTGATCCTCAAAACACGTTAAAAGATTCAATGCCCTGTTTGACCCGAGACAAAGCTAGGGATAGACTACATAGAAGCGAATCAAGTCCTGCATCTCGGCCAGAGTACAATCGTGGGCACTGATCTCGAGATCTGTAAGGATTCTTCGTGCATCATTCTCTACAGATATAAGTTAATACTTGATCATTTTTACCAATAAATAAACAAATACTTACCATCAAGCAGACCAATATCACCATAAGTCCGAGGAAATCTTTCAATATCCGCCCCAGTAGTCTGGCTACAGAGTGGAACCAGATGAGTTATGAATAGCTTGCGGCAACAGAGCCAGGTCGATGTATTCTGAGCTCTCCGTTGTTGATTAATGACCCTGGATGAAAACATATTAGCATATATTAAAATAATAAAAGCGGATAGACAAACAAAGCTGTCGTGCGGCGTTGCTGCTGCTCAGCCCTAGCCGTGCGATCCAGAGCCATATTGATTTGCTGCAGGGACGCATTCATTTGTTGCCTAAACAGTTGCATTCTTTCCTCTGCTCGCTCCTCAGCAGCGGTCATTCGGTTCTCAAGTCTTTGAAGCTGTTCCATCATAATGGCGAATTGAGCCATTGCCGCCTGATTCCAGTCATGTTGGGTGCCGTGTATGGTACCTGGCAGCGGATTCATCTTGATTTCAGAAGAGAGTAACTAAAAAATTTCTTTAGTCGCAGAGTATTGACAGATGTTGATGAAAAAAGCATTAAGTAGGAGGTAAGTGAAGAAGAGAAAGAATAAGAATAGATAGGTAGGCTTGCGCACTTGCTTAAAGTTTTGCTACTGTGGCAGGCGCGGGCTTTCCCAGTGGCAGTTGAGAGCTTTTCGCTATTGGAAAAAAAGTACCTGTACCGTCCATTGTGCCTTTCCCTCGAACTCCAGCGTACCGTGTTGCCATGCAGTCAGTAAAAGAAAACTCGCCTCTCGATGCTTCTTGTTTTTTGGAGTCTTTTTTGTTTTCCGATTTTTTTTGCTTCCTCTGTTTTCTGAGTTTTTTTGATCTGGTTTTCTAAAGTTGAAATCGTTATCTTCGTGGCGTAGTAGCTGAAAGCCTTGTGCCTTGCGTTGCAGTGTCCCGTTCCCTGGATGAGATGCGGGACGGGTATCTTTGACAGAAAAGGAAAAACAAATAAAAGGAACCATATTGTAAGGAAACATTGGAACTGTTGTGTGTACGGGACACACCGTTCCTTGCTGCGAGTCAGTCTATCTTCTCAATTTTTTTTGTTGTTTTCTCAATGATGATCATGAGTGGGCATGTATGTCCTGTTGGTCAAAGCCCTGTACTCTTGTGACGCGATGTCTGGGTTACTCCGAGTTGGCGAGGAACTCGAGCAAGAGCTCGTGGCCGACAAAATCGTCGGAAAATGGGAGTGCAGGCTTCAATCGTCAGTACAACTCTGGTGATGATCGTAGGAGAGGTGATGGAAGAAAGGTAATTACTTACAGTGGCCTCGTCGAACTGCTGCTCTGGGCTCTCAATCTCTGGCTGGAGTGTCTCTGGCTGGAAAGTTGGCAGCTGGGCTGCAACTGGGGACGACACAGGCGAGACGGAGATGCCTCTGTGTTCGTTGGCAGCTGGGGAGCTCTGGGGTTCCTCCTTCTCCTCAGGGTTGAAAAGATCAGGAGGAGTGGGCGGCATGGCGAAGCCAAAGGGAGGTTGGGCCATGAGGTTAGGCTGAGCCATGAAGTTAGCCTGAGCCAAGTTGTTGTAGAAGCCACCGGATTGAAGGTTGAATGGATTTCCCATGAAGAAAGAGTTAGGAACATTGCCAAGAGGTGACTGGCCGCAGGGGCTGATCTGCTCATGGCTGGGCTTGGTGAGAGGCTGGGTGGTAAAAGGGTCAAACAAGTTGGCTCCGCCCATCAAAAGCTGAGCTTCATTGGTAAAAGCGATAGGGTTCTGGATACCCATAGGCTGCAGTCCCTGTACTTTGTTAGTATGTGAAGTCAATTGGCGGTTGTGTTTGGAGAGTCAACTTACCTCAGTGTTGTTGAGCACAAAGTTGGGAGGGGTGATGTCAGCGAATAGGTTGTTGTCAAAGAGGTCAAGCTGTTGAGTAGCAGCGACGTTGTCTTGCTGAATGCTCTGGGCCTTCAGGTTGTACTGAGTAGCAGAAGCAGACACAGGGGGGCGAGGCGCTGCGTGACGGACGGGAGTCGGCGTGACTGGGAGTGGGATATCGTCCTCAAGGGCAATGACATCGGCATCAGCCTCAGGACTGTAGAGCTCGTCGCCATTGGCTTCAGGGAAGAACTCGTCTTCACCTTCGTCCATAGCGTCAAAAGCATCGGGAAGGTTGAT
The DNA here is from genome assembly GCF_003025095.1 of Trichoderma harzianum CBS 226.95. Lineage (NCBI taxonomy): Eukaryota > Fungi > Ascomycota > Sordariomycetes > Hypocreales > Hypocreaceae > Trichoderma > Trichoderma harzianum. The sequence goes on along the minus strand of NW_020209252.1, from coordinate 1,813,274 downwards.
CTTGGCATCATCCAGCTTCTCGTCGAAACCAACTGAGCGAGTGGCACGCTTGTCATCGCTAGTAGGGTCACGGACGTAGCCTCGGACGGTGGGATCATAGGGAGTGGAAGGTGAGGTCTTGTGGGCAGGGGGAGGCACCATGTGGCCTTCAGCGAGGAGTTCCTTGCGAAGGCGGTTGACATGCTGCAAGATTGCCTGGCCAGAAGAGCCGGGGCGAAGGCGGTGAGAAATGGCATCCCAAGGAATGTTGACCTTGTGACGAACACATTCGTAGTGAATGTGGAGAAGAAGCTTCTCAGTCATGCGAGGACCTGTAGAAGAGTTAGTGCAAGTGTTCGTGAAGAAGTCAATTGAGCAAAGGGATTGTGATATGCAATTAGCTTACGGTTCCACATGATGAGGCTGCGGCCAGTGACTCGGCCATTGCCCTTCTTCTGCTCGCCAGTGGGAAGATTGTGAGTGTAAGCAGTGTCTCTGGGAGTGGAACCAGGTGTCTTGAGCTTGTTGACCCTGGGGGTTATTTGAGCCTTCATCACCTTGGAAGGAGTGCGGTGGTCATGAGCCGCAGTCTGGCTCTTCTTGGGAGTAGTCTTCATTTCTGGAAGGCCCATCTTGAAGGTATGAAGAAGACAATTGGCAATGAATTGGAGTCTAATTGGTGAAGTAAATGCTTGTTAGTGCTGCATTGGAAGGCATATATGTGTTGGAGATGGGGGATTGGAGGAGAGGAAGAAGCAAGAAACTTGGCGGAATTGTGCTGCTCAAGGCCCAATTGCCGCTGTAAAGCAGCAGAAAACTGCCAATTGAAGCATTGAAAACAGGAAAGAGTCACTTACAGTTAATTGAATTGTTGTATGCGTTGTTGCAAAAGATGAATTGGTTGTGAACGTTGGTGCTGCTGTGGTTAGTAGACTGACGATGTTGGGGAGGAAGAAAGAAGAGTAGCGAGGAACGGGAAAAAGCGGGAGAAAAGACAAAAGTGAGCCAAATCTTCCCAAAAGGGAAATGCAAAGTTTTGCATTTCAGAAAATTCAGAAATTCAGAAAACTTCGCCAGTCTGGGTGGGTTGTCTGTCTGGCAGCTGGCAGCAATTTCGGGGGTGGTTGGGGGGCTTGGGAACTGTCAGATGGACACGACATCTTTCTCATCTATGGGAATTAGTAGTAATGCAATTGAACAGAGCATTAATGACGAGAAATATATATTATATACAATTTCTGTGAATGTTGATTTACTGCTTGGTGTTGTGTGCTGTTAAGGGGGATTTGCAGCTTGGTGGTAGCCGTTGGGGACTTGCACAGATGTACATGTGTGTAGGTACCTGTGGTATGTAAATACCATCATCACTGGAAGCTCTGTGAAAAGAAATAGAGATGGTAGCGAGCAAGGTTAGATTGAAGACATAATCTACATCAGTATCCTTCCAAAGTAACCCCTTTGCGCCGTATCCCAGGAAATAACAATCCCCTACCCACTTGCACCCAAGATGCCTTTACCATACCAAGAAACTCTCAACTCGATCCATCGCAGAAGTGGAGTTACTTGTTAGACCCGAATAACCTCCTCAATGCATGCTTGAAGCCGCGATTTGACTTGGAGGAAGTATTGGGAGAAATTTGCTTGAGAGAGCCACTGCCATGCTGCGTTGATGCCATAGACTCAATCTCCAAGCAATGGTGGTTGCAAGTGCATTGGCTGGAGAGGCCATCACTAGACACTGATTGCCGAGCCCTGGAGACGTCTGAGATGGAAAACATGGCTTGTTGTTGAGCAAACATGATGTCTCGAAGGGCCAGCTGAGTCTGCTGTTGAACTGCACTGTGGACCACTTGGTTGATAGCGAGAGGTAAGTTGGTGACAACTTGGGAGAGATGATTGACCATGTTAATGGTGGCGGCGATATTGTCAGCCTGAGCTCCGATCATAGTGTGCATAGTCCTGGATTGGGATTTGAATTCCTCGGCATGTTGTTCAACGGTGCGATAGTGAAGATCAAGCTGACGGCTCATTGTGTCGTTTTGATCTCGTATGTCGGTAGTCTCGCGGCGAAAATGTGATTGCAAATCATCTAGTTTGCTGATGTTCAATCGCAGAGGACCCATGGCATCGGCCATCTTCTCCTCTACTGTGTTCTCGACGATTGAGTAGATAGCCTCGCGGATGTTGTCGAAGTCAACAGGAGTCACTGGTGTCGACGGTACTTTGGTGAAATTGGCATCTTGCTCAGCACTTGCATTTCTGATAGCAACAGACAAAGCTTCCACAGCCTTTTGGACTTCGTTCGTAGAGCTCAGAGCCGGATTTGCCTCCAAATTTGAGAGAACAGGTGAGTGAGCTGCGGTGGTATCAAGAGAGTCCCGCTGGGCGTATCGAATGGGAGATTCAGGAGGTGTAATAAGACCGGCGAAGATGGGATTCATCTTTTGCGTGTAAGGCGAGCGTGGGATAGCTGATTGGTTGAGATATTGTATCTCGATGCCTGCGTTGGAGAAGGAAGCTGTTCCAGACATGGTGGATGGGCAAGACGTAATGATTGGAAGCTCTTGAGATGATATTCGCTCTCGTATAAGAGGATCAAAGGATGGATTGGACTTGGATGAAGATACTCGGGATTGGCAAAGATGATATCAGCTTGCTTTTTGGAAGCTTCGAAGTTGTGATGAGATACTAGAAAAGCAATCGTGGCGAGGAGAGAAGAGGTTTTAGTGTCAGCAGCAGCACGAGATATTCCGATTGCCAGAATACAACAAGCATCTAATTGTGGTGGTGATAATGAACTGAGTGTCAGTTTTCTGGTGTATTGTCCCCAATACCATCTTGCTGGTGACAATAGCTACAGATTCCATTCAGCAGCTGCTGCATTGCGTTTGCGGGGCCTCACCCCCATTTCCCCTCCTCTGGAGCATGGGTACGTCCCATTTTGTCAGCTGCTATCGGCTGTGAAAAGTGACTATTTGAGGCGGTATGAATACAATGGGAACCCAATAGGATTGCTACTGTGCCTATTGAAATCCGAGAGTCGGTGTTTGCTGATTCTGAAGTGACAGTGAATCACGAGTGGGCTTGGCGGGCTGCCAGCGGAGAGAAGCGGGCTCCGACATGGGATGTAGTGCAGACTAAGATTGAAGCATTTGGAAAACTTGATCACTATTTGATCTGAAGATGATGTTATCATAGCCGTGGTTAGAGTCAAAAAAGAAGGCAAAAGAACCTGTGATCATTGCATGTACCCGTTTGGCGATTTCTGCCGTAGACCCTGTATTAAACTAAGCTAAGTGAATTCACAGAATATCTGAATTGCTATGATAGCCATCTCAATTGAAGACCTAATATCCCTAGCATGTCCGTATTGAATCAAATGTTCAGGCAAATGCCCTGCTTCATATCCCAAATCCCGAACTACGTACTCATCCTCTCAAATCTCCGGAGCTTCCTATATACTTCCGAGGAAACGAACTTCGTATCACAATGTTCATCATGACTTAAAGTATAGCCGGAGAGCGGAGCTGCAAGGGATTAGGCAGAGTCAAAGCTTGTGCCAGCGTCAGAACGGCCGGAATCGGGAGCATCTAAGAATCACAGTCAGGTCAGCCAAGTCATCTAGAGTCACAAGATCATGCCAGCAACATACCAGAGAGAGAAGAGTCGCACTCTTCCTTTGGCTCCATCTTGGGCTCCTTCTTAAGCTCCTTCTTGAGAGCTTTGGCAGCCCTGCCCTTGGGAGTCGGCTTCGTGTCCTTCATCTCGTCATCGCTTTCTTCCTTCTTGGCAGCCCTGGACTTCTTTTGGGCGCTGCCTCTAGCAACTCCAGTAGTCTTGCGCTTCACCGGGGTGGAAACGGGGGTGTTTTCATCATCAGCGCTGGATTTAGCGGCCGGCTTGGAGGCGTTCACTCCATTGGCTTTGAGCATTCGCTCATACCGCTTCTGGCTGTTCAAGAACAACATATAGTTGTTAGATGAGTTCATCGAGCGAGGGCAGGAAGGACTTACGCAGCGGCCTTGGACACGATTCCAAGCTCTTCAGCGACGAGAGTAAAATCAGGCTAAAAACTAAATCAGACATTGATACAAGAAAGGGCTTTTTTCTGACTTACTCTTCCATTGGTGGTGTGACCAATGCAGGACACAAGGAAGCGAACTTGCTCAGCGGGATCTTGCTTCGACATGATGTTGAAAAGGGTCGTGTAAGCCTTGGGACTATAAGCGGATTAGGAACATGTGGCATATTTGGATGAAAGAGGCATAATGATGGGATGACAGGAGAAGGACAATGAAAGGGTGGCAAAGGACGAAGAGGTCAGATGATAGGACATGGCAGGCGACTCTACACTGTGGGTAAACAAGACGGAAGATGATAGAAAGAAAAGAACACACAAGCAAGATGAGCCAAGGTCTGATGATTGAGGATTGCAAGCAACAAATTGGGGAGATGATTGCTATCGAAACGCTCAAGAGTGTGACACGGGACAATGAAGGGAGGCGAAGAGAAAACTTGGATGCAGAAGAGATGGAGTAGGTAGGGAAGAAAAAAAGAGGACGCCTCAGGCAGATCAGACGCAGGCTTTACACGGCCCAGGATTGGATTTGGAGTAGGAGGGTGCAGGTAAAGAAAATGTAGCTGAGAGAGGGCTGTGAATGTTGGACAAGTGACCGCCTCGCTTCTGGCTCTGGTGGAGAGATAAGGACAGGTGATCAGGCCAAATGCAACCAAAATGGAAAAGAAAACGAAATAAAGAAATACAAAAATACGGAAATCATAATTACCAAGACAGAGGATTTCAAGAATGTTGAAAATATTGCAATCGAGAATTGCAGCTAAGCGTGTGCAGAAGGTTGAAACTCGGAATGGGAGATGTTGTGTGGGAGAAGGAAGAGATGCAACTGTCCACGACACACAACAAAATTATGTCTCCGAGAAAACAAAATAAAACGGATTACGCGTCAGAGGTGCCCAGAGCAGCGAAGAATAAAAACAAAGGCGTCCGGCCAGTTGTAAGTCGGGGCAACCGACCTGGCACCTGGACACCTGGCAACAGAGTGTCAAGTCTCTCGGTGCGTCTAGGTGACCTGAGACCNTCTTTTTCAGTGAGCTTTGTTTTGTGTAAGGATTACAGTATAGAGGCAGTTGAAACTTGAAAAAAATTACTACCAATGTCTTCTCTTGATCTTGTGCTTAGACATTGGAAATACGTAACAGCGCATTAGAAGGAGTGGAAGCTTTCTTGAGCTTGGCTAGGAAGATTACACCTAGCACCAACTAAACTGCACGAATTAGACTACTGATGATTGAATCCTTGATCCATGGATTCCATTCTGTTATATAACCTCAAAAAGTGACTGTTATATCGCCTGCAAATCAACTGTCCTGTCTGACCCAGCCTCAAGATACCTATCAGTCCCATGATCACGGCTCTCCAATCACAAGATCATCAGATGGTAGTCATATCAACAACAACAACCAAATTGCGTCTCGTCCGTGCTTTCAGAAATAGGCATCCCCCTCAATTTCCTCCGACTTAAGATAGTCGTCCTCATCCTTAATATCATCGTCCTCGCTCTCCTCCTTCTTAGCCACAGCCTTTTTGGGGGTTCTAGCCTTCGGCTTCTTGGTCACCTTGCCATCACCAGAGGGACCAGTCACGTCATTCTTCTTTCCCTTGCTGGGGCTACCGTTGGGGGCACCGGTACGCCAGCCGTGGCGGACAGACATCTGTCGGAAGCGTTCTTTGGCACATTTGGCGTCTTTGAGACCCAAGTCACCAGCAACCTTGCCCCAGTCGGCGTCAGGCTTCTGGGTCATGTTGTCAAATACAGCCTTGATGAATCGAAGCTCGTTCTCACGCAGACCAGTGGTGACGGAGGGCGAGTCGGAGCTGTCAGCTTTCTTGGCAGGCATGATGGTTGATGGTCTGCTCCTGGTCAGATGGTATGAGATGATGCAGCAAAAGAGGAAATATCTTACAGTGTGTTTGTGGGAATTGATTTGTTGCTTTGTAACGATGAAGCTGGACGAGAGATCCTGGTTGAGGTCTCACAAGACGAACAAGTATGGTGTGGGAAGAGAAGTGGATGGTGGATGCAGATGCAAACGAGAAGAAGAGGAAGCTTGGTTGCGGGGGAAACCAGGATCGACTTTTATAGGAGATAAAAGTCCAGTTATCAAGAGAAAGCAGAGAAAGTACACAGCGCATCAGTTTGCTAACACCTGCTGCTTGCCAGGTGGCCGCAATGATGCACTGGCAGAGCAATACTTGACACCTCGTTTTTGGCCACCCGTGTCTGCGTTGTCCGGTCTTTATAAGGCTGCCTAGATGGCCTTCGAGATTGCTTTTTCGTGTATGCGTGCTGCCGCTAGAGAGACATATTGAAGAGCTTAGGGCATTCACCCCAGGTGATACAAAAGCAATGCCTAAACTAGAGGTAAAAGTAAGTATGAAATTTGTTGTGGAGATGTTTCTGAATCTAGGTCAAATAGATATCTCAATAGCGAGGAGATGATCTGGAATTAGGAGTCCAAAAATCGTGATAAGTGATTCTGATATGTGCAACTGTACTACGGATTCTACGAGCGATGATTGGTACGATCAAGATCCGAAAGCAACTTCATTCGACTGTCACCCTATATCAACTAGATAATCTGTTGCTTCATCCCATAGCTTCCCCCAATTTCCACGTCTGTCTCAACTCCTTCCTTGTAGCTACTCTCTCAGCTACTTTGCTGCTCAGTCTCGATGAAAGTAGATTATAGCCCAAAGAACAAGTCGAATCCTCTCAGCAATAGATACCAATCTTTCAAAGAATTTCCAAAGATGGGCCATCCTGGAGACTAGAAAGGATCCTCATGGTCTTCCGCCTTGAGGTCGACGTTGTCACCTTTGATGGGAGACGAATCAAAGGGGTTGATGTCATCCATGTCATCGCCAGGAGCTCCCATGCTAGCTCCCGCACCAGTCTCAACCTCCTCTTCTTTCTTGACTCCACCGCGGCCCTTGCCTTTTCCTTTGCCGCGGCTGGTAGGCGTCTTGCGGACCTTGCTTGGGGTAGAGGCGGCAGAAGAAGTGCTGCCCTTCTTTGGAGTAGTGGCCGTATCGATGCTGATGCCGAGCTTGCGTCTGACTTGTCCAAAGCGAACCTGTGTCACACGTCATTAGTCAAATGGGAAATAGAAAAAGAGAAAATGAGAGCGGGATTCGAGGTGAGCAAGACAAACCTTGGCGACTTCGGCGTTCTTGAAACCTTGTTCCTGGGCAACGGCATCCCAGTCGATGTCCGCTCTGTTGCGGGTATGCTTGACGATGGCGAAGAAGAACATGGCTTCAGAAGCCGTTGGCTCGCGTTTGTCGGACATGTTGGCCTCACTCTGACGATGCAAGAATGTTGGTTGCGAGAAGAACTGCCAGCGGACGATTGTCAGTGTTGATTCCATACGAAATTGGGTATAGCAGACAAGGCACAAGCTGGAGATACTACTTGTGCTTTACACTGAAGAAATAAACGATTTGCTTACTTGATAGCTGATGATGAGAGGGTGCGTCTTGCAAAAGCTGTGCGAAAGCCTAGATGTGCTTGTGTGAAAGTAGGAGGGAAAGGAAGAAGGAGATGTGAAGGGGGTGCGAAATGCAGCAAGGCTGGTGAATAAAACAAAATTCTTGATTTCCACAGCAGTTGGAATGCTCTCGAAGGAACTCTGAGTGATAGGCGAATTGGCAGCCTGGTGACAGCTGTTACAACTGGCAGGCCACCTCCCCTCCCTATGAAGCCTACCTAGGAAAATCTAGCTGCACTGAGTGATTTATAAATAATTAAAGCAGCAGATACAATATCCTGAGCTGGGAGAGCATCAGAACAATATTGGGGCTTTATGAGCTGAATGTGGCTACTTGCATGAAGAAAGGGATAGAATTGGGGAGCACAAGATGATATTGATGGTTAAGAAGAATTACGGAGAAGTATGCAACATACCGGCACACATGAATACTATCTTGTAGATCAGTGTAAACCAAGATTCAGTCGCGGTTATAAACATCTTGCATTATAAAGTCACAGGCATATGCGAGCTATGTTCAGCGGTCAACAATCAGTATTGGTTTCTACCATATCATCTTGGTATCTAAATAGCCGAAAAAGAAAAAAAAAGAAAAAAGAGAAGTATCAGGTAGCAAGATAGCAAGATAGCAAGAGCCAATGTGAAGTAAAAAGAAAAAGAAAAGAAAAAAGAGAACGAGAAAGATGGAAAAATAGAGACGGATATGCTCATCCACCTCGTCCTCACTATTATACACATGCCATTATAAACCCCCTCTGTAATCATTTTTAGATGTCCCTAATTCCCAACCGATCCGATCTTCTCCTTGGAGATGAAAGAGATTTGCCCAAACCAATTAACCACTAACCGTGGCCAGTATCATCAAGTCATAAAAGGAATTTTGTCGCTCTCTGCACTTCCCTCGTCTTCTTTTTTTGGAGGTTTTATCTCGTATTCGTAGTGTGCCATCTCGAAATCAAAGCGAATTTAGTATTGCTGGTCGTTCAATCGATCATCCCAGTCACCGAGAGGCTGTGATCCACCAGAGAGAGATAGGCCCTGGCTGTGAAGATCTCCCGAACCGAAGTTCAGGTCGTAGGCGGCGTCAAATGCAGAGGTAGAGGCATGGTCATGGCCAGCATGACTCAAAAAGTCTGAGTTGCCACCAAGAGGTGGGAACATCAATCCGTTCGTATGTCGGATGTCATCGAGAGCAGATGGAGGGATGGACAGTCCCTGAGTCATGTCTTCGCTGCAGGGTGTGAGGAAGCGAGGGTCAAAATCGTCGCATTCATCCATGTAAGGTGATGTGAGTGATGCGAGAGATTCAGGAGAAAACTGACGATGCAAGGTTAGACACACGTATCAGCTGCTGTGGTGTCCGAAGGTCTTACCTGAGCGAACGAAGAGACGTTTGCTGAGACCGGCTCTTGCTTGATTGGTTTCTCCTTCTTTGCCTGCACACCCTTCTTCACCTTGCCTGACTTTGCCTTCTCTGATGGCCGACCTCTCTTTGACGGTGTGTGGCCGGTGACGGTTGCTCGGAAGCGGGAGTACCGCATTCTCGCGGCATGGCCGTTGGTGATGGGCTCGATGAGGACGGGATCGGCTGCCACTTGACTCCAATCAATCTAGAGATGAATGGGTTAGAGAGGCTTGATCAGGCGAAGGCAGAGAAGCATGAACCTACATCCTTGAGGTTCTTCTGCTTCAAGATGGCGAACAAGAAGCGAGCCATGGCATTATCGCTGTTAGGAGACATGATGGCGAGCTGGTGTTGAATCTGAAGTTGATATCGGGCGGATACGTCGGAGTGAAGAGCGGTTGGGAGAAGAGGAGGCTCTCGAGAGTAGACTTGTGGTATGAGGTATAGCAATGAAGAAAGATGAAAGGAAGAAAGATGGAAAAGATTGGTCGTCCGGTCGAAAATTTGCAAGACCAACTTATAAAAAGATTAACCGATCGAGGGAGGCTGAGGTCATGGACGGAAGGAGGCGACTTGAATGTGCGTGAACAATGAGCGGATCAAAGTCCAAGTGAGGCAGAAGTGAGGCTTGGGCTTGGCCTTTTTCTTCGTATAGTTCCTCAGGCAAGAAGAAAAAAGTGAACAGAAGAATAACAAGGCTTCGACCTCACACTCATAGATGACTAAATCTTGAAAAAGAGAGGAGAGAGGAAGAGATCAGGAACAAGGAGGAGGCAAGGCCTCTCTTATGAACGGCCTCAGCCTGACAGTTTAGCGGCACAAGCACAAGCACGATAGACTCACTCCTGCAAGGATCCAGGAACCAAGCGGGCCCCGTCCATCTGTGTTACATTCGTTCATTTTTGCTTTCCTTTTTCTCCCCCAACTTCCCACCGGGCTGCGAAATCCGCATGCCGAATGGACGCCCCCCGAGCGTTGTCTAAGACCAAACCAGATATCATCTGGCCTAGGGCCTGTTGTTGCCTGGATCTGGCGCCGTTCCGGCTCGAGGGATAGCGATGGAGCACAGTGGGTTTGACGGGGGCTGCAGCGCCTAAAGTGGACGTCGCCCGCTAACAGGGATTGGGGGGTGCGCTGAATGGCCGCTGTTAGCGGGTGTGGCTCCCTGTAAGCCACCGCTAGAGTCGGGGTTGATGTGCATCATATTATTGAACAATGAATGGTTCTTGCAGCCAAAGTCAAATAAAAGAAAGAAGAAGAAGAAAATGGTTCTATATGAATTGATTCCTCTTGATTCATTTTTTTCTGTCGGATAAGCTTTATTGTATGCAACTGCGTGGATCAGATGGGAATTGCCACCTCAAACCCTTGTAGGTACAAAGTATTACCGAGTGACCACTCCCGCCAAATTCCAATCGTTACAACCCAAGGAAAAAGCAAACTCGAACGGCCAAGCAAATCACAGACAACTCGTAGGAAAAAGAAAAGTCAAAAAGAGACGAAGCAGGGATCTCTCTTCCGGCATGAGAGACTGAAACCCCGTGTGACTCATCTAATTCCCACAACGAAGAGGCAAACACTAATGCGTAGCCTGGCAAAATTGCTCAGGAGGGGCGTTGCGATAGAAGAAGCTTCTTTCGGCGACCCAACCAAGCAATGGTTCTCAATGCCACTTAATTCCTTGTAAGACTTAAGGCTGTATGCAATTCATAGAAAAGCAGAGGAAAAGCCCCTTGCTTTTTGAGTGATTGATATGCTGCATGATAGACCTGTCTATCGCCTTGGGATATGGTGATGCAATTGTTCAATTCTGCGTCTACGAGTACGGACTTGCTCTACCTACGCTTGCATCAACCCTCTCGCTCGCTCGCTCCCTTTGCCTCAATCGAGATGGCCGTGTGTGTAGTGAAATATTACGAGCAGCCCATTCCCATCCTCACCGATCATTTTCTTCTGGCCGCCCTTGTGCTTGCTCGGAGCTAGCGGGTGTCATGCAGAGAGGGGCGAACTTTTGCGCTCTGGCAACCAAAGCGACTGTGTTTTCCTTGCGAATTGATTTCACAACCAGAGGACGAGAAGAAACGCGGAAAATTTGCTTCATAACGAATTACCAGATTTAAAACTCATTGAAAACGGTTCCAAAAGTGTCCATGGTCGCATCCTGGCGTCGCAGCGGTCGCGGGCGTCGTGGAGGGGATTCGGATGAGGTGCGTCGGGGAGACGCGATGGGGCGCGAATTTTTGGGGATGCGACGACGCTGAGCCACCAGGAGCATCGCCAGGTTTCCGCGAAAGCACGTGAGACCCGCTCCACATTTCACTGACCAAGAGTGACCAGTCCTGACCAACCAGAGGCGAGAGGGGCCGCTGACCAACCAGGGATGATGACGTACTCGTATCTATTGGTCCGGATGCCGTGATGGGCTTTTTCGAGGCTTTCCCTTGGCTTTTATCATATTTGCCTTTGCTTTTTGCTGCTTGGCTGAGATTTGAGAAGGGAGGGAGACACGGGCTGCTGCCGGGGTCACGTCGGGATTACATCGAGTATTTCAGCTACGAAGTCCCCTTGGCGATGCATCGATCGCTTGTAATTTTACCCAGCACGGAGTACTTGTGCAGTTCAGGTACAGAGGTACTACCTTGTGTGTTGCTTGTCCGTCTCAACTGCTGCTGCATCTTCCCTTGTCCATTCTTACTCATCCCTCAAACTTGTCCAGGTAATAGAATACCCACCTTGTACCCCATACTTTGTAATTCCAAGGCATCTGAGGTCCTCGTATGTACGAGCCATGCACAAAGCGCAAAGCAGCCCTACTCAATCCAGAAGGCTGTTGCAGCAGCTCCCCATCAAGTGCAGATCTAGTCTATCTGGAGCGAATTAGTAATGTCGCTCCGACTTTGACTCATTCCCCCGTTTCCATCATTACGTCGTGGCCAATTGCATCAATGGCGAGCCACCACTTTTCGTCCGACGCATTCGTATCGTTCGACCGCTGAATGTCCCGGCTTGAACCACATGTTAAACTGTACGTACCTCAGCTGTTTCTCGTTCCCCGCTAAAATGAAACTTTGACGGGTAAACCCCGTGTCAATGTCGGCTAAGTCCCAGCATCGTTGTCTCCAAGATTGCTACAATCCGCTCTCAGGCCTCGCTGGAGCTTGTAATTACGGCAGACAAGCTAGAGGCCGTTTCGTAGAGGTTGTTCAAAGGGAAATTTAGAGCTTGCATCTGCACCACCGTCGCATTGCTCGTGTTTCAGCGCCATGGTACAACATGCCCGACACCTCTAGCTGAGCTCCGACTCAGCTCCAATCGCCCGGATTAACCGTTGATCCGCCATCCGGCTATCTTGTCGCCTCTATGCACGGGCCCCTTTACTCCACGGCTCCCCAACATCCTTCTCTGCTATACCTCCGTACCCCATTCTTCCACTACCAATTTTGCCATTGATTGCCCTCTGCTCTTAACAGCTTCTATCTCACCGCAGGTCACCAAGACAATCCGGCCTAGAGGCTCATCGACCCACCGCCTTCCCGGCTCAAGCTTGTGTTATTGTTTGCCATTTGGCTGTTTTCTTTCGGTTTATTTCATATTCATCGTATTGCTTCAATAGTACTAAGGTATGAACAAAAACTGGAATGACAGGGCAGATAAAGATCTGTTCTTCACCATCTTGTCCGTCAAGAACATAGGCGTTATCAGTGGCGCGGAATGGACAACCATCGGCAATCATATGCGCGGCCTCGGCTATGGCTTCACCAATGAAGGATGCCGGTAGGTGTCTCTTATACTTCTCATCATTTTCGCATCGTGCCTTTTTTTTCTGTTTCAATATCTTATCGCGAGTATCTGGGCTTTGACTGGATGGAAATGAGCACATCACGTGCAAAGATCATCTTCGGTTGGCCATACACTTCTCTCTAGATGCGCATCTAACTGTTATTCCGGCGTGTTGTCGATCGTACCTCGACATCCGAGCATGACCATTCCCGCTTACACTAGGCTCTGCCACTTATACTGATATATGTACATATCTATAATATACCTACCCTTCATCCACACTCCGTCTTCACGCTACTTCTGTTCTACTTGATTTATCCTTTGCTGACAAGATCGCAGGCAACACTTTCAGGGTCTCAGGAGAGCACAAAACAAGGCCGAAGTGGACGGAAGTCACTCTGAAAGTGCTAGAAGAGCTGACCCAACCTTGAATCCCATCACTAGAAGACCGGGGCCTGGCCGGGGCCGCCCCAGAAAGTCACAGGCCCAGGAGTCCGATCAGCCTGACGCAAATACCGCTGATAACTCTCCAACTGGTCTTGCTGCTGGCGTACCTACCACGGTTTCTACTGCTGTCCCGGCGGTGCTCCCCGGAGCTGTCGTATCTAGTCCTATGCCAGGCCACGGCCCGGTGATGGCTGCTTCTGCTGTGCCACTTCAGCAGCAACAGCAGCTTCAGCAACAACAACTTCAGCAACTTCAAGCTCAACAACTTCAGCCTCAGCACCAGCACCAATTTCAACAGCAACAGCAACACCAATTCCAGCAACAACTGCAGCAGCACCAATCGCAGCTCCAGCCGCAGCTCAAAACGGAGATGCATGATGCTGATGGCATCTCTGTCTCTGCTCAGACACCGAATGATATCGCTTCTAACCATCTGATTGGATCGGAACCCGGATCGACAACTTCTCAAGAACAGCTCCAACTGGACGCTGTGCAAAGTGGTGATGATGAAGAAGAAGAAGAAGAGGAAGATACAGATGAACATCCTTCCAAACGACAAAGATTAGACCCCCACGACCTCGGCCAAGATTCGGCTCTCGATGACGAAGCTGTGCTGGCGCTGGCCGCCCATAACGGCGCGGACGGCACAGATCCGTATCCCGCAGAGTAAGTTTTACGAATGCTTTAATAATTGCGGCCAATACTAACAGATTGCGTTAGCTTTGGATTCCGAGATGGCCAGATCTGAAGCTTGACGTTAAATGGAGTATCTGTGTAATGGAATGATTATCTCATTTGGAAGAGGTAGCATATTTGCTAGATTTGGGCGTGCTTAGCGGGTTGGTTGAATGTCTCTGTTCCCCTTTGTCTACTTTTCCCCTTTGGCAGGTGTCTTAGCGTTTTCTTGTGGAGTTGACTCATTGGGACTATAACTTCATCTCTAGGTAGAGACATAATTGAAGTGGTATGAGGAGTGGAACGGCAAGCAATTGGGGGTGTAGATGGATATATAATGATTGGGTCGGGTGTTTTAGGAGTGTTTGGGGACTTGGAGCTCAAAGTCTCTTCCCCTTATGCCAGTTGGTTTACACCTTAGATAACACTAATAGATTGCAATGACTATCCAGAACCTCATCGTGTATTCTGTGCCTCGGCGATTATAAAGTATGCTTCTAGAGCAACGAAGGATTTATTAATCATTTGGGTTCGTATACATACCAAGCAGTCAGTATAACTGTATTGGTAGCATCGTGGCTAAAAGGGAGATTTTTAGTCTGCTTCTCGTTATGCGAAACTAAATATTGTCATCACTTGGGTGCAGAACAGCCGCTCATTAATATTGCCCATCGAAAGTTCCAATGGCTAGTAATAAACCTGTACGAGTAATGCTGGCTGGGTAGCCGCCTCCAAATGAGTGCGGCATGTATTGGGTGCGAGCATAATGTGAGCTTCCATTAAAGTGAATTCACCGCCCTCCGATTCCCCATCGTCGGCCAGTTTCCAACCGCCATATAAGTTGCATCAGGCAGCCGGCAAGCATTGCATCCTCTTGCTCAACCTACCATCTCCAACCTCGAAAACCAACGCCGAAAACAAACGAGTACGATTGCCAACCCGACAAGAACGCACCATGGCTCCCAAAGCTGCTGCTTCTGCGACTACCCCAGACTCGGGTGCGGGCTCTTCTTCCAAGCCTGCTGGGACTTGGGACAATATTGCGTTGCTCAACGATCTTCTCGTCGCCTTTTATCAGGTGGGCAATCAGGCGGGCAACTTTAATACGCAGACCAATGAAGCGGTCGTCGCCTTTATGACCGCCCAGGGGCATGTAACCTCGTGGAGTGCCATACGGTAAGATTAGATTTCTTATGAATTCTTGTTGCTCCTAGATACTATCTTCCTAACCCTTCATTTTCTCCTTCGAACTGCCTGGCAGCCTTGATCAAGGCTATATATCTCGAGGTATAACTTGTACCCTCTATTCCATTCTACGGGCTTCAACTGCATCTTCAATATTCATTCACTTTTTGCAAGCCCTGTTAATTCCTGCTCCCTCTGCTACCTTTTATACCTTTCACATCTTGACCACTTTCCTCCTCTTTACCATTTTCACCACCTTCTCTATCTATCTACAGCCATCATCTTCATCACTCACAACCTTCTGCAAAATTCCTTGTCTCTTACAACTTTTCTTCTCCCTCTCAACACCATCCATCACTCCCCACGAACATCATCTGCAGCACCAAAAATGGCTTCTTCTCGCCAGTTGATGAAGTGGACCCCTCAAGTTCACGAGGATATCCTAGTCTCTGTGTTCTACAACTTGACTCTATCTACCGAGGATTGGGCAAAGGTGATGAATGATCTCAAGGAAATGGGCTACACCTTTTCTGAGAGTGCACTTCGGTATGCCAGGTTTATTCGCCTATGTACTCTTTAGTACCAAGTCTGCATTGAATTCCTTATACGCTTGCACTTCACTTCACTTCACTGCCAGTTGGCGGAGAGCCAAAAACCGGCAGAATAATCTACTACCACCTATATATTCTTGCCCGCTGTTTTCTGTTTACATTTTTGCATTTCTTCAATTCACCCTACTTCTATAAACTTGTATCCCAACTCCTGCACCCCAAGTCCATTCACCTCTCATCACTCTCCATTCTCTTTCACAAGTTCGTGCCACTTGATCATTTTATTTTGCAATCACCATGGGAACGCCAAAGTCTGGCAATGCTTCAACTTCCGGCAATAAGCCTACTCGTGGCTGGGATGCCGCCGCTCATGAAGCCCTCCTCCTCTGCGTCATTGATGAAGTCAAGGGTGGCAAGGCCTTCTTGACCGAGGTCACGCGAAAGATGCAGGCTCGGGGCTACTCCTACAGTTACGACGCAATCAAGTACACAATTTCTCTTGTTTCAGTCCTGTGACACCTCCTCGTACTAACCCATCTTGTCTTTCTAGTCAGCATGTTCAGAAATTGCGCAAGAACCGTGATACGACTGCGCTCACTGGCCCCACGGACTCTGGTGCTGGAAGCGCCAAGACTCCTACTCCTCGAAAGTCGGCGACTCCTCGCAAGCGCCGCACCCCCAAGAAGGAGATGATCACTGATGAGGACGATGACATGAACCTCAAGCTGGAGGAAGCCATTGAAGACGAAGAGATGCGCAGCCCCTCTATCCGCCCTTCTAAGCGCGCCAAATCTGTCGCTTCGTAAGTTTTCAGAGCTTCTTGTCTTCCTTGATAACGTAAATGGCACGTTACTAATGTCCCTCCTATGTATAGGACCATGGACGATGACATGGACGATTTGCCCAAGCTCGAGGATGACTATTAAGCTGATTTGAGAGCTATTCACATGGATGCCACTCTTTTGGGATTTTATATACCGGTTAAAACCAGTGGACACCCTGCAGGCTATGGGATAAGGATTGGAGAAAGGGTTAGCTGGTTGAGTGGCATCTACATTGGGGGACAAAAAATGGGCATTTAAGCAAGTATATACCGTCTTCTCTAGACAGGAAATATCTGCAACGCAAGAATTTAATCTTTGACTACATTTCTCTCCAAATTCATAACCAGTGGACTGTATCTTACAGAGTGCGCATAGGCTCTCTACTCACAAGATAATTGTCTACTTAGTTGTAGGAGCTGCCCATAACGCATTCTATGCATTGAACAAGCCTACTATGATATGAGATTTATATTGAATGTCGATATGCGCAATTATCCTACATGCTTGCAGCCGTTCAGCGTACAAGTTAGCCATCCATTCCACCTTTAGATTGGAGTGATCGATAACCAATACCTACAGATATCTATGCTTTACGGCACTATAGACATAGAACGCTTCACGTTAGAGACGCAGTATCCTGAACGGATTACCACTTGTAGGCATAAATCACCAAACTACTAGCTAATAGACTCGTTAATGTTCCTAGCTGTATTCGTATGCAGTGTATTTAATGACGGTTCGTTACGATGAAATGTATGCTTGATTCTGGATGGGAGTAGTGCCACCTACTTACCGTCAAAAGTGAATCAACACACTCTCGCCTATACTATGCATCTTCTACCCAAAGAAGCATTCACCGCTTGTATGTATAGCTCAACTTTGGCTCACATATGCATTATTCAAGCATCACTATGCAAAAGACTAGGCGTAATCACTGCATGAGCACACATAATCTGAAGGGATTATAAGCAGGAAACTATCAATTGACATCAAAGTGAACGAAGAGAGAGATACCACGATTCTGTGCCCCAAAAAGACTTGTTTACAAGTCTTGAGCAATCTAATTTACACCGCCCTGTTTTTCTGCTGCCCAAACTCGACCACCTACTTATACCCCATAGGCTCGAGCACTCTTCCACTCTCTTCTTCTCTCCATCCTCACTCCACATCAGAACCTGAAGCAGCAATACTTTGCACTCTTTGCAACTCGCATCAGACCCAATCACCCACAAAGCAACTCTACTACTTTCCCCTACATCACTACTCATATCCATCATGGCCCCTGTTGAAAAGAAGTGGGATGATTCTGCCGAGCGTGACCTCTGCGTCGCCATCATTCAGGCAAACCAAGATGGCGCCAAAAAGAGCTACAACTGGCCTCGCGTCGAGGAGATCATGACCAACCTTGGTCACACCTTTACCAAGGACGCAATGTCGTACGTCTAACTTCTCCCCCCTTGGCATCGCTTCATGCTTCTCTCCCAATATCTAGTTTGATTCCTACATTCCCATACCTTGGACATCAGAAGCTAACAGAGATATCCTTCAACAACACAGCCAGCACTTCAGCAAGACCATCCTGAAGGAGTTCCGCGCTCGCCACCCCGAAGGCGACACCACCGCAACTCCTCCCGCCAGCGCCACCAAGCCCAAGACCCCTCGCAAGTCTGCCACCCCTTCCAAGAAGCGAACCAAGAAGGCCGCCAAGGGCCAGGACACCGAAGATCAAGAGGACGACGATCTCGAGGCCACTCCAAGCAAGAAGGCCAAGAAGGAGGACAAAAGCGCCACTTTGAAGAAAGAAGAGGCTGACTCTCAGAGGTATGTAAATCCCATCTACCCTTTCTCAACAGTTCAGCTGGCTCACACATTTGTCTCAGCGGCGACGACGAGAGCGAAGAGAAGTTCAAGGCCGAGGGCTCTGACACCAAGCCTTGATAGTTCTTGGCTTTGCTTATTCTACTCGGTTTATCTCTCGCAATGGGGTCGAGAATATGGGTGCTATTTAGTTTGAGATTTTTTCGCAATAGGGTGGTTATTTAACGGACATCATATGCCGGCTGAAGATCTGGATGAGACTGTAGGGAGCCTGCTTTAAGCTTAGTCGTTCTGAAATTTGAATCGTTAAAAGCATTTGATGAATCTACTCCTCTGGTGAACGAACACTTTTCGTATGAATTTGCCCAACAGAGGGAAGCCCAAAATCTGGCCTAGTGCAGGTATGTGCATGTGCAGTCGTCCATGTTTTTGACAGGGCTTAGTTGGAGGCGAACTGTTTCCTACATTGAACCAAATAAATGGAGTTAATCATGATATAAATTTTGCGAAAAATAGAGCTATGATTTCTATGCTGCGATTCATCAAACCATACTATGTCACAATTTCCCAGCCCCAACGCCACATTGCAAGTTTAAAAGCATCAACAATGAAGCGCCTTCATCGTGGTCGCCGGCCATCTAGCCTGTTTCCATCATTTGGTCCCTTCTTGTCTGGAGCTTTCGACTTGTCGTCAGCATCTCCTTTTCTCTTGGTAGTTCCACGCAGGCTCTGTCCTTGACCAGCAAAATGGGGCTTGGAGGAGTTTTCCTTATCCTGCTCCTTCTCAGCATCCGTCTTCAGTGGCTTCAGTTCGTATCCAAAGAAAAGCTTGTTGGGAGGAAGACGAAGGGGTACGGGAGCGCCGTCTCGTCGTCTAGGGGCCGCGGTTGTGTCGACCGGTACTGGCGTTGCAGGCTTCGGTGTTGCAGTCTTGCTTCCCTTCTTGGCCAATCGCTGGCCTTCTCCAAGGAAATTGGTCGGCGCGCTGGTGACTGATGGAGCAATAGAGTTGTAGTTGATGGCCTGAGCCATGGTCCCCTGACTGTGCAAAACACCACCAGCAGGCACGCCGCCCATGGTACTCCTTGGTGTGCTGGTTCCGCTCTTCTTCTCAGGTTCGACATAACCAACAGGGGCCGCAAATTCAACCGACACATCGGTTTCAATCATGCTGACACCCATCTTGTCCGTCTCCGGTTTGACGTCTAGGACCGCAACTCGGTAGACCTCGTCATTGTACTCAAAGTTGAAAATATCGCCTTTTGTAAGGGTTGCAAAATTTCTGAATGCTTTTTCCAAAACCGCCTTCGGGTCGCTAATATCGAGGAAGTTGACGGATTGTGGCTGCAGCTTGACCATTCTAGCAAGCTCCAGCGAAGTCGTTCGAATCTGGATCATGTCGCCCACATCCAAGCTCAGGGTTTCCATCATCTGTCGATGGTTAGTCTATACACAAAGAGAAGGCAGTGGTCTAGAGCATCCAACAACTTACCCACTGGGGGATATATGCACGACCCTCCTCAGCAATGAACTCCAGAACACCGGCATGCGAGTGTTTGCCTTTTTCGCCGTTGATCATTTCCATCAGCAAAGGCCACTGGACGTGAAGCTTAGAGACTTTGTCCAGCGCCGATGGCGGAAGAATGATCTTGGAACCGAAGTTCAGCTCTGGCCGTTCGCTGCCCGGCGCCATGATGAGGGGGTAGCATCTGTAATACTCGTCGAATCGCTGGATTATGGGTCGTCGACCATGGCGTGCCATGTTGTAGAGGTGTTCCGGATTTCCGGGATCGTAGCCACCAAAGCCAGACTTGCAAGATGTTAGCAGAAGTCAACAGAAACTATGGGAGGCGATGTGCCAAACTCACCATCATGGCGTAGTAGTAGGTAGGCAGCAGGCGAATATGACACGAGGCTGACTGGCAGAAAGATTATAGAAAGGCCCAAGGGAAGATGGAGATTAGCACGGTCAAGTCAACCTCTCCAAATATTCCTAAAGAACAAGAATAACTTTTTCGACGTGACTGATGTTCCTGCAGCGTGTTCACTGTCTTGATAAAGTGCAAGTCAAAAGTCGAGAAAGGCGGAAGACGTGGGGTTCGTTAGCAGTGGAGGCAGCTGTTGAGTGACGCAGGTACCTCTTGTCGTACTGTAGAGCTGCGACCAACGCCAAAAAGTTAATCCCGGTCATCGAGCTTCCCTGCGCTAACACGCGCCACTCATTGCCCTCTCAACACGTCATCTCTGGTTAATTATATCATTAACAATTATCTCTAGAGGCATCCTATAATTGGCCGGCTCTTTTGACCTGCTTCTCTGCCCACGACGCGAGAACAAGGGGCGCATCGGCCGAGCCATTCTGTCCTCTCAAGGCGTCATGTCTTCTCGATACTCTGCAGCGCGGCCCAAGCGAGCGGGCGAGAACTTTGCTCGAACGCACTATAACAACGAGGAGGACACGAAGCGAGTCAAGTTTGATGTGCGCAATCCGTCCATCTTGGCTCCAGATGCGCGAGAAGACGATGCGGTCCTCGACGCCGACGTCATAGGCGGCAGCGGTGCCACGAAACGAGGTGCTGTGAACCTCGACGGCTACGACAGTGATTCAGACAATGAGAATTTCAACGCGCGAGCAGGCAGCCGCAAGAAGGGAACTGTCAATATCCTAGAGCAGCTAGACAACTACGATGCCAAAGGAGGCAGCAACAAGGAACCGTCAGGCGGACCTATCAACGAAGATGACGACGATGACGACATGTTCGCGGCCGAAAACGACGACGAGCCAGGAAAAGAAGAAGCGAATGGAGAGGATGAACACTTTGAAAAGTCTGGTAGGAAGAAGAAGGACGTCAAGTTTCTCGATAACGCCCAGATTGAAGGCCAAGTCCCAATGAGCAAAAGTGGCGGCACCATCCGCCTGGACGAGCGGGAAAGCAGCGACGACGAAGACGATCTGGAGCTTGCGATCCAGGAAGAGGGAGTGGACGAAGAGGTAGGAGCGGGCGGCCTAAAACGCAACGCACCAAAAGTGGAAGCTTTCAACCTCAGAGAGGAAATGGAGGAGGGCCGCTTTGATCAAGATGGCAACTACGTTCGAAAGGCTAACGATCCAGATGCTATGCATGATAGTTGGCTCGAAGGCTTTAGCAAAAAGGAGATGAAGAAGGCGGCAGCAGCGCATGAGAAGCGCGAGGCAGAAGCTCGAGAGAGACGCATCCAGGAAGATGAAGTCTTGGTCTCAGAGCTGCTAGCAGCGTTGATCCGGAGGCTAGAGAAAACAGAAACACCCTTGGAAGCTCTAGCACGGCTGGGAAAAGACAAGACAAAGACCAAAAAGATCCCCAAGTGGAAACTCAAGAAGATGAACAAGGGCGCAGAAGCTATGGAAACAGATCAAGAAGCGGCAGTCGATCCAAAACAAGCCGAGGTTAGGCAAGCCATCGACGCCATTACGGATGCGGCTGATAAACTACTGAGCCGCGGACACGAGGAGATCTACGATGAAGAGAGAGAGCTGTTGGTTCGTGAATATCGACGGGAGACTGGAGAAGATTGGGTCGAGGCCAAAGTGGAAGATCAGCCGCCTGTTACCGCCGACGACGACGACGTATCTGCTCCAGCTAGCGGCACCAAGTGGGAGTTTAGATGGACGGACGGGCGTGACAATGCTGCAAAGCAAGGTCCTTTTGACGGCCCCACGATGAAAGCTTGGCAGGATGCTGGATACTTTGGCCAAGGCGTGGAGTTCCGAGCTATTGGCGGAGCTGGAGACGAAGGTGCGTGGACAGCATCGGCTGATTTTTCATGACGATTCAGGCCAGACGAGCAGGCAAGGAGAAAAGAGTACCCGTCTATGTGAGAGCCGAGCGAGCAGGCAAGCGAGCGGGTAGAGCCGCTCCCTCGCGTTCTTGTGGCTTAATTTTCGTGCCGGGCAGACTTGTGAAAGTGGGAACATTGGAGCCGATGGGCATCTACAAAGCAGCATCTCGTTGGTCGCCTCTGGAGAGTTTAAGGCTCTGCACGTCCGTCCCGGCGCCTCTGCCGCGGCTAAAGAAGGGCACGGTACTGGGCAGACGAGAATGCAACCGCAGATGGTTCCTGGAACTCCCGATCTCAACGGGGCCGGACGGGCTGCCCATGGGGCGATCTGGGGTCGCAGGCTTCTCCAAGATCCCACAAGCCGTAACGCTCCGGCGCTTGTATTCCGCAAAGGCCCTAGGGGAAGCGCGATGGCAGCCGAGCTTTGCCGCCTGGATGCAGCAGGATGCAGGGACCGATTCGTTAACATGTACGAGTAGCACTAGCAGACAGACGTGTTGATGTAAAGGTGAAGAAATTGAGGGCATCGCCAACCTCGCGCGGTGAACTCGACACCCGAGTGCAACAAAGAGGCATTTAGGCCCTTAGCAATGCCAATTACGAGACGTGACTACTGCTTTGGGAAACGGCTGGATGAGCGATTTCCATTATTCACCACTTGCAATTCGCACACGCCACCGTTTGCCCCCTTATCGTGCCGTATCAAGTCATCAAGTGTATATCCGCATGCCCACGGAGAAAAAAGTGCGTATCACTGCGCCAGGCGAGGCCACGGGGTGCGGCATCATCTGGCCAAAGGGCGAATTTGCTTAATTATCCCACTGCCGCCACGGCCGCTGTCCGAGAGCGGCCTTCGCGGTGACAAAGTGCTCCGTCTTTGACGGCTTGGCTTGTTGATGATGGGATTTGGCCCCCCCTGTGGCAGTCTAACGGCCAACAAAAAGACAGAGAAAACTGATAATACGGCCGCGGCAGCACCGGTGAAACGTGGGATGGGCTCAGGTTATGGGCCGTGTGCATGAGCAGTGAGCCATGAGCCATGAAACGGATGGCGGCATTTTGTCAGATGGTTATTTCCTTCGCTCGGGGTTTCCAAGAACATGCTGCCATGACCTCATCTTTGCCCTGATAGACGCTGGGCGGCAACCTGACATGTCCCTTTTTTTTTCTTCTGTCCGCCCTATGCTTGACCACGGCCGGCCAACGCCGGTGGAGTTGGATAATAATACAGCAGAGGCGGCCGGGCGTTTGTTGGGAGGCGAATTCCCGTCCCTGGAAGCGAACAGCGCCCCGCCGGTTCCGTAAAAAACAGCGCAGCGCCTCGCCAGGAGCAGGCCTAGCCTTGCGGCGAATTATTAAGAACGGCCAGATGTGGAATCGTCGAGATCGAATGTTTGAAATCTTGGGAGCTGCTAGTTCAAGGCTGTCGGTGAGCTGATGCAAAGGGGGCAATGTAACGGGTGTTGGTTGTATGGAGGCCATCCATCAATGCTATAGTACGATGATGGATTGATAATAGTATTGGCTGTTAGGTAGGTAGTACTCATAGGGAAACGGACGTTGCTTGCCTTATCGAACAAGCACCTCCCTGCATTGTACGTCAAAGTCACGTCAAAGCTGCAGCGGCGTATCTCGATGTAGCTCCCAAGTAGCGCCTCACCGTGCCGAGCGAGGGCAGCAACTCGGCGATACTCGCACCCCCCAACACAACATCGCCCGGCAGCTAGAGGCTATACCACGCAGCTACCGCTCAGCTGTGTAGCATTTGCTAGCATTTGCCAGCCCAGCCCAGCATTTACCTGGATGGCCATCCATCCCATGCCAATGCCCTGCGGCGGGTCCAGTGTTTAGACGCGTCTTCTGGCCTGGTAGGCATTAATGTCGCTCATCCGATGCCGCATCACCGTTGTGTCAGAAACACTATTAATCTTTCCACCTCCCACCTGATTTCTTCATCCTTTTCCTCTTCTCTTCCTCTCCATACCCAGCCCTACCAAGCATCCCTATCGTATCAACTTTCAACTCCAGGTTAGTACTCATACCATTCGATATCATGTTCATGCTCCGGCCCACGCTACGACTGCTGTTCGCCTGCCCCTCCTTACTGCACTCGTCGCCTTAGCTACCCCGCCAGAACTTCCCTGCGTCACCAATTTTTTTTTCTCCCTTATTTACCCCTCCTCCCTCCCACCTCAACAGGCAGAGATTTTGAAGCTTACCACGCATAACCATCAATCGCAGTCACAAATCAGCTACAATGGCTCCCATCAAGGTCGGCATCAACGGCTTCGGTCGAATTGGACGTATCGTCTTCCGCAACGCTGTTGAGCACCCCGACATCGAGGTCGTCGCCGTCAACGACCCCTTCATCGAGACCACCTATGCTGTGAGCCGCGTCCCCCCTCTTTTTTTTCCTCTGAAAATGCCCCTCCTCAGCCCAACGCAAGCAATGCCCAATTGAGGGTGGAAAGAGACGAATAATAAGAGTGCACTGCTTGAATGAATCTCTTGATATCATGAGATTGGAGAGCTTCTACGATGGTGCTGTCATCATAGAAGAAAAATCCTCTCAAGCAATGGCGGGAGCTGCAATGGCATTGTCGACAGATGAGCCACACTTAATGTCTCAAAAGTCGTCAATGTCGGACAAAATTCCAGCTCCTTCGTCTCACGCCACTACCCCTCACTACATATGCAGCTTCATTGTTCATCCGCTAACCCGAGACATCACTAGGCCTACATGCTCAAGTATGATTCCTCCCACGGTATCTTCAAGGGCGACATCGATGTCGATGGCAAGGACCTCGTTGTGAACGGCAAGAAGGTCCGCTTCTACACCGAGCGTGACCCTGCCAACATCAAGTGGAGCGAGACTGGCGCCGACTACATTGTCGAGTCCACCGGTGTCTTCACCACCACCGAGAAGGCCAAGGCTCACTTGGCCGGCGGTGCCAAGAAGGTCATCATCTCTGCCCCCTCTGCCGATGCCCCCATGTACGTGATGGGTGTCAACGAGGACAAGTACGACGGCTCTGCCGATGTCATCTCCAACGCCTCTTGCACCACCAACTGCCTGGCTCCCCTCGCCAAGGTCATCCACGACAACTACGGCATCGTTGAGGGTCTCATGACCACTGTCCACTCCTACACTGCCACCCAGAAGACCGTCGATGGTCCCTCCGCCAAGGACTGGCGTGGTGGCCGTGGTGCTGCCCAGAACATGATCCCCAGCAGCACTGGTGCCGCCAAGGCCGTCGGCAAGGTCATCCCCTCCCTCAACGGCAAGCTCACCGGCATGTCCATCCGTGTCCCCACCGCCAACGTCTCCGTTGTCGACTTGACCGTCCGTCTCGAGAAGCCCGCCAGCTACGCTGCCATCACTGAGACCATCAAGAAGGCTGCCGATGGTCCCCTCAAGGGTAAGTAACGACGACGATGTCAAAATATGTCCATTTACAACAGAGTGCTAACTATGTGCAACAGGCGTTTTGGCCTACACCAACGACGATGTCGTCTCCAGCGACATGCTCGGCAACACCAACTCCTCCATCTTCGATATCAAGGCCGGTATCTCCCTCAACGACAACTTCGTCAAGCTAGTCTCCTGGTACGACAACGAGTGGGGCTACTCCCGCCGTGTCCTCGACCTCCTGGCCCACGTCGCCAAGGTCGATGCCTCCAAATAAGTGTGTGTTCTGAGATGAGATGAGCCCAGGCTGGGGGCCATGAAAAATCATTGTCTTTAGAAACAACCAAAAAAATAAAAAAAATTAATAGTGAATACTGAAGTGTGTCCTCGTACAGAGTGTAGGCCTTTTGATAGTTTGGCATTGCCACAACAAGTAATGACAATTTGCTCTCATGCTAGTCTCTGTTTTTGAATCGGTGACGTAATGGCTGCCCAAGTGTAAATAGTGTTTGCTCTTATGCTAGTATCCGTTTTCAAATCGGTGATATTATGGCTGCCCAAGTGCAAATATCGTATGTAGGACCCCTCTTCAATGTGCCATAGAGGAGGGGTGGTGACCGACCAACTTTGTAAATACAAAGACCCAAGCAAGGCCAAGAGACTTAGCAATCACACGTGCAAAAATCTGCTTTCAATCATAAACAGGGTTTTTATTCCATCTAATTAATGGGACCTCTCCAGGGCTCTCCATCACAGACGACAAAAGAGAGGACAGTGTTGAGCACAGGGGATATCATAAGAAACGTCAGGTAAAAAAGAAAAAAAAAAGAACCAGTATTTTTTGCTAGCAAACAGAAGTGTCAAACGATAACAGATGCAGTCCCAGTCCCCCGTCTTGCGGTGGTGCATGGGCGAAATCTTCGTCTTCATTCGACCAGGTAAAACCGTCATCTCCCTTTCAGCTCAGTTGAGTTTCTACCAAGTATGTATGTGAAGCCAGACGACAATGAGAGGAAGGATGAAGAAAAAAAAAAGAAAAAAGGTTTTTGTTCGTGACCCAACGCCAAAATGCAGAATCTCTCTCTCTCACTCCCTTTGAATAAAAATCAAGCATCTTTTGTTCGCCTGTGTTGCCTGCATATAAAACCTAGTGAGTTATTATGGCACAAAGAGAAGCCCGCAGGCTCCGAACCGGCCGCCCAACTCCAACCATCAGCCATGCCGCTTGTCGTAAAGTGTATAGTTTAAACAGAATGTACCAGCTGAGAGGGTTCCCTCTGTCCCATTGGAACATCATTCAATTCACTTCAGTGGTCCCGGGGAGCAACAGACTCTTCGAGGTTAGCGTCAGGAGTCCAGTCGACGTCCTCATAGTGGCACCAGTGTCTGAGCACTCGAAGAGTTTCCGCCATCATTTCGTCAAGCGTATGGTGAAGCTGGCCCTGGGGACGCAGAGAATGATTCTCAATGTTATTGAGAGCCTCGCTCATCTGAGACTGGAGTCGGAATCGTGATCGCTCAAGCCGCACCCAATCTGGAGGTGGGAGAACTGGATTCTCCGTCGCCACATGGCATCGAATAAGCTCATTAATGGCCATAGCATTAAGGTTAAGAACCAAGACGTAGAGGGGGAGGAATCGACGAGTGTGCGCCTCTTGCCTCCTCATTTGGCCCTGGATAAATTCGAGCAGCGGGAACAGGCTGGACCATCCAGTCGGGTCACTCCTCTTATTGACCAATCCACGATAGATGTTTTGCGCCTGGAAGCCGGCCATAAAAGCCAGCAAACTTTCCACGCTAATCACGAAGCCTCTGTTCAGATCAGGCTCCCGCGAGCCGCCGGCACCACCTCTCATTGCTGTGTCAGCCTCGTGCTTAAGGCGGCGTCCAAGAGTAGAGAATCGGGCCTCTCTCTCTCGCATAGCTCTAGCTTCGGAGGTTTCCGGACGGCTTGCATCTTGACCATTGACCCTAGCGGCAGATGAGGCCGACGCGGATGGAGTAGCGTTGACGGTGTCCCCAGGAGTTTGGGCCAACGAGTTGCTAGAGCTGGCGCGCGACATGGTGGCGGCTCCCTTTTTGGATGGTGTAGTCGGAGCGGGCAAACGAGACGAGCTGGGAATCTCAGGGACCTTGGGTTTCTTTTGTGCAGTGCTTTCTGACGATGCCGCCGTGTCAGGGGCAACAGGCCGTTTCCGTGCGGGCGGAGGCTGGATAGAGTCTTCTGGCACAGTGGAATGCTCTTGGTTTTGTGCTTGCAACTCTTTGCGGGCTGCTGTGGATGATGACAGGGCTAGAATGCGTTTAAAGTCTCGCCGCAGTTTCTTGGGCACTTTAAGCTTGACAATGAGCGCCTTCCGTAATTTTTGCTGAAGAGGCTCGTCCTCGTCGTCAGAGTAATCAACCACCGGCTTCTTCTTCTTGGACGGCAGTGGTGGTTCCTTCTCTCTCTCATCTTTGCTCTTGAGGGGCTTGCCTTCCAACGGCTCCATCGATGCTTTCTTTCTAAGTTGCAAGGCGGCTTCCACTATCGGCGGCAAAGTTGGCGAGAGCAACGGCGGGATTCTTGCTGGTGACTTCTGTCTCTTGAGCTCTGATATGGACTCGGACTTTCTATGCTGTCGGTTAGGCGACTTGGTCCGTTCGCGAGAGTCGTCACGGGGTTTCTTCTTGTTTTGCTTCGCCAACGATCTGTCTTCGGCTTCGCGATCCTCAAAGGTCAGGTGGAGAGGGGATAGCAGGGGCGGCACAGTTGACCGTGATGCTTCGGCTTTGATGGGCGTGACCCGGTTGCTTCCCGAACCGGTAGGGCGGACGCCATTTAGGGAATCGCCTCGTGGACGATGTGCAGGTGAGGTGTTGTTGCGACTAGAGCCCACGGCACCCTTGAGAAGGGCTCTGCCATTGGGGAGAGAGGAGGAGTTGGCGCCGGAAGCAGACAGCCTGTCGTCCTTGTGCGACGGTGCATCCCTGGAAGCTGCCGAGGATGTTTTATCCTTGCGTTTCTGCGCGTCATCGCGGGAGTGCTGTACCCGGTCATCGACGTGCTTGGTGCTGTCCGGCTTGGATCGCTTCTGGGGTCGCGACTCGTCATCCGGGTCAGCCACGCGTTTCTTGGAATTGGGAGAGGGCGGTCGGGGCGGTAATGGGTGTTTGGTAGGAGGTTTAAGAGGTAATCTGGGTCAATGTTAGCTGCTGCTGATCGCTCAATGCTACCGTTGCTCCGATCTGTAGCGGAGCTGCAAGTACCCACCTCATGTCGGCGGCTTGTTCGCGACCCTGTCGCTGTTTGGCGTCGACGGGCGGATCTGATTCTCGCGGCCTGGGCCTGTCCATCTTCCTCGCTTCGGGGGCAGACTTTGATTCTGATGCGGATCTGGGGTCCGAGGTGGCCCCCGTGTTGGCTGACAGCTCGCCAGCGCGTTCGCTTTCCTTCTTCTTGGCGATTGATGGCTCTGGAGGCGACGTGGACGACGTGGCCCCCGTCTTCTTGTTCTTGTAGTCGCTCAGCGACAGCTTCTTCTTCTCGCCGCCCTTGGCCAGCGCGTTGACCTCGCGTGGGAGTGGTTTGGCCGGCTCCTCACGCATGTCATAGTCGGACTTTGTGAAGAGGACGCCGCGATCGGCTTCGGACAAGAGCGTCAGGTATTGCAGGCGGGGATGATGCCATTCCTCAAAGGAATTGCCGTCACCGTGGCTGGGGCGAAACCGCCATTCGGGGTGAAATGCTAGGTGATGGGGTCGTTCGGGCAGGATGCGCTGGCTGAGCACCTCGATCGTCTTCCGCGCCGCTTCCATCGTGCTTGGGCGTGATCATGCCGCAGGCACGAGTGAGCGGCGGAGCGCGACCGACGAGACGAGCGGCAGCGGGCGACAGAGAGCGCGACAATGGAGGCGGATTCGATGGTGATGCAGACGCAAGTGCCGCACGGCTGGGGGGCTGCAGCACAGAGGCAAAGGCGAGACAAAGAACTGCCCGGACAAAGGACAAGGCCAGCAGCAGAACAGGCGACGGTGGTTGGGGCGCTTCAGCAGCGCTCGGGGCTGCGGCCGCTGGTCTCTGAGATCTCGCACAAAGCGCTTTCTCTCGTGAGCAGTAGCGAATCGACTGAGCGCGACAGGCGGCCGAATCGCAGCAGGGCGAGATGCGGCAATGGATTGGATGTTCGTGGAGGGACGTGATGCAGATGCCCACGAGATGGTTTTTGGCGATCGGTACCAGGAAGAGCGGCCGGCGGTGGGTGGAGGCGCAAGTACCTTAACTCTCCGACTGGACTGGCGCTGCTCAGGCCACTCGAACTCAATGCTACCTAAAAGTGCTGGCGGGCGGGAAGAAGCTGGGCTCAACTGCCAACTGGTAGTGCTGATGCTGCTACTGGCGCTGCTACTGGTGCTGGCGCTGGTGCTCCCGGGGGAATTGGGGGGCCTGTGCGTAGGTTCAATTTTGTATGGACGGATACCCGACAGCGCTGTGCGAGCTCACTTGTCCGTCACTTCTGCTCCAGGGCTGCTTAAGGTTTGAGGCCCAGCGGTGCATGCACGCTATAATACGATACGCGCCGCCAAGCAGGGAAATTCCGCAGTGGCGTCGACAATTGTGATGTTGGTTGTGTTGATTCTTGAAAGTCACGTCACAACGCACGGAATACTGTATGAGCACAGTAGTAGTAGAAAGAAGGTCAAGGGAAGTGACTTGAGGCAAGGATTACGGCTATCGCTCTACTGGCTGACTTTGCACTCTACAGCGCATTGGTCCATTTCATTGGCTGATGGACTTTGATGTTGTTTCGGATGTGCTCTATACGATTTACGAGTAATAGTCCACCAGGGGAGCTCCTGATCTGATCTATCAACAACCGTGCTAGCTACTATATACTTTGGTCCTCAACTCCCCAAAGAGAACAAGCCACGGCTTTCTTTTTGCTCTATTTGGATGTTCCGCTTCAAAAACAGCACACAAGCTCGTCTTTTATGCTTGAACTTTAATAGACGGGGGCATGGGGCTGCATTGCTTGATATCGACGCAATAGCATCAAGTGACGGGTCCCGGGTGGATATCAAAATGGACCTCTTGTTAGCCTCATTGTTCACATTTGAAGGCCCTCCACTTTGTTTACTTTTTGTGGCCAAACTGAGAGTTATCACTGCGTCGGTTTGGACGTCAGATGCGCGTGAGGAAAGCATTGATCTTACCCTATTAAGTGGGATTCACATCTTCTCTGTCCACTTTCTCTTTGTCGAGATGTCGGGCAAACAATCTTTTCTGTCTGCTTTTCGTCACACAGCTCGTGTCACCCTTCTTTGTAATATTCTTGAGTGCCAATACGTATCTTTTCTGTTCATTAGTAGCGCAAGAATTTATTACATAGAGTAAGCCCGTAGAAAAGCAACGATAATATCTCTGTACACCATCAACCATAAATATCAAGCAGAAATAAATCACAAATGCAATTATGTTGATAAACTACATATGCCTACATATCGATCCGTTCCTTTGGTATTCCTTGTCCATACAAATCTCATACATCAAAGATCTCACTCAGTCCTCCAGATCGCCCTTGCGTGCAACCAGCCAAGCTGCCACCGCACCGGTAAAAAACCATCCTGACGGACCACACTCCGTACGACGTCAATGCGTTTCCCATTGCGCCAAGCGATCGAAGCAAACATTGTCCTTTTGAATCCTGGCCCCTTGTCTGAAAACCCAGATTGGCCAACCCCTTGGCCTAATCAATCCCGCTGTAAAGCATTCATTCAGCCGCCTGGAAACCCCCCAAAATTGCCAGACCTTTGTGCTCCCTAGTGCCATGCGAATCTCTCATCACCTTTTCGGCAGGAGATAAAAATAAAATAATGAAAGAAAGAATCATTGCGCGTCTATTTGGCGGCCATTAACCACCTTTACGTTACCACCGGGAAGCTTCCGCCTC
The DNA here is from genome assembly GCF_003025095.1 of Trichoderma harzianum CBS 226.95. Classification (NCBI taxonomy): domain Eukaryota; kingdom Fungi; phylum Ascomycota; class Sordariomycetes; order Hypocreales; family Hypocreaceae; genus Trichoderma; species Trichoderma harzianum. The sequence continues at coordinate 1,781,883 of NW_020209252.1, read as the reverse complement.
TTGTTGCTTGCATTCTCCCAGGCCGCGAGGCGCGCCTCAATGCCGTTCAGCTGTTGCTTGAGAGCCACAATTTGCGGTGCTGTACCTGGACCTTCCGGAATCGTTTTGTTAATGTGAGATATGATGTTCCCGTAGAGGCCCGCGGTATTGAAGTTGGTCTGCCACGCGTTGAGAGATTGCACCTGTATGTACACACCTTCCATTTGTGATCTGAATTTATCCATGAGCATACTCGTTCGACGGTCGAGTTTCTCATCGAACCGACTCCCTTCCAGGGTATTCAGTTGGTTCTGATTGTTCACCTGCTCCCTTATCTCAGAGCAGTCCGCTTTTATTATGGCATGCTCTTTTTCAATCCCAGATACCTGGCGAGTAATATTGCCGAATTGTTCCTCCAGAGTCTCTCGCTTAAGACTCTCTTGCACAAGAAATGGTTGGAGCTTGCCCTGGATTTTTGCAATATTCTCCCTTATGTTTTTGTCAAGTTTATCCACTTCGGGTTTGATGACGTCCAATATCTTGTTATCGGGGACAGATGCCGACCTAATTGAACTGAGCTTTTCCACACGCTTCTTCATCTCCTCCCATTCTGCCGAGAAGTTGGATATAGTAGATTCCAGCTTATCAAGTCGTGTAGCTGCATCTTTCTGCGGTTTGTTTTCCGTAATGAGTTTGGAATGATCGCATAGTTGTTCCTCCAGCCGCTTGATTATTGTAGAATGGTCGTTCACGCGAGCCTCATGCTTGCTGAACTTGTCATCTTGGGAGAGTGAAAGCTGTTGCAGCTGCTGAGCGAGCTGTGCCTTGTTTATTGACGATTCCGAGAGTCGTCGTTGTTCTGAGAGTGCCTCTCTAAGGCTGTCTTCCAGCCTCAACACCTGATCCTTAATCACAGTAAGCTGCTTAGGGTCTACCAATGACTTGATCAGTAGCTTCTGATCTGCTTCCGCCCTGTCAAGTCTGGCCACCGCTATTGCTACCCTTTTTTGAAGTCCAGAGTTCTTTTCTCTTTGTTCAGACAGGGTTTTTTCGAGCTCAGCAATTTTCTTTTCGTAATTTGCTTGTTCAGACAAACTCTTTTCGAGATCTGCGATTCTATCTTTGTTTCGTACTTGCTCGGACAGACTCTTCTCGAGTTCAGCGATTCTGTCTTTGTTTCGTATTTCTCCAGACAGACTCTTTTCGAGTTCTGTGATTCTGTCTTTGTTGCGAACTGCCTCAGACAGACTCTTTTCAAGCGCTGCGATTCTGTCCTTGTTCTTGGCTTCGTTGAGCAGACTCTTTTCGAGCGCTGCAATTCGGTCTTTGTTTCCAACTTCCGCAGACAGACTCTTTTCGAGTGCTGCAATTCTGTCCTTGTTCTTGGCTTCGTTAGACAGACTTTGTTCAAGAGCTGCAATTCTGTCCTTATTCTTGGCTTCGTCTGCCAAAGCATTCTCGAGCGCTGCGATTTTGGCCTTGTGTTCCCGGTTGATGGATTCTTTCATTTCTGCGATTCGCTTCTCGTTTTCTTGTATCAGTGTCTCCCTGAGAGAGGTTGCTCTGTCTTCACCCTCTTGGGCCAGCGTCTTCTGAAGCGCGTGTAGCTTTTGTTCGTTTTCTTGAGCCAACGCCTCCTTGAGTTTGGCCATTTGCGATCCGACCAGCTCCTTGATGAATTGCTGCGACTCTGCGACCTCTTTCTTGAACGATTCCTCCATCTCCTTTTTCATGGTGGTTTGGATGGTGTTGATTTTGGCCTCCGATGCCTCTCTCTCCTCCGAAGCGTTTGATCCATCAGAGCTCTTGCCCCAAGCTTCTGAAATGTGCCGTATGAGTGGCTGCATAGCTGATGCGATTTGTTCGTCAAGTTCTCCCACGTGTTTGTCAGCCCTCTTCATGTCGTCGAGATTCTGCTTCTGTTGAGCAGCAATAAACTCCGGAGAGCTGCCGTAGTCTGATGGATGGTAATGACTGTGCGCTTGACTTTGAATTGCCCTATTGTGAGACTTTTTGGCCTCGCTTTTGAGTTTGCACCAGAAAAATCTGTCAAAAATAAGATCTAGCACTGGTTTGAAGGAGATGCCCGACACATGGTTGGTGAGTGGCTTGGATAACTGGCTCGAAGGATGCTGTTTGGGGGTGTCGGGATGGCGTTGTCTATGTGAGACTGTACGAAAATGTCGTTAGTAGGTTCACAGTCTGTGCTCAGCAAGGATTTCTCGAGCAAATGGCTTCTGGGGTGGCACTACCTAACGTCGTTGGGCTGGATCCTTCAAGATGATCGCGTTGGTCAACAGGACTCCGTTCATCAGGTCGATCGACAGTGCGAATGCGCTTAGCATTCGGTGCGGTATCACCTGATGATCGTTGACCATCTCCTTGGATCGAGTCTCGCTTGATACTGCGACCCTGCCCAAAGGTATTATGGAAGCCTTGCTGCGAAGGCCGCCGAGGAGGATCCTGACCCATGATGGCGATGGCGTAGGATGTGGACAATGACGGCGATCAGATAGATTGTACGAGAGAATCTTTGATACTCTGGGAGCGAAGGATTCAGTTTACTACCGAATCACCGATGATCATCTTCTTCCAACTCATCCAGCGAGCTTTGGAAAACCCTCCAGATGAGACAGATGTCACAGAGCATCAAATATGATGAACTAGTAAGTAGGCCCCGAAATAATATCCGCAGAATCAAGGCAGAATGCTATCAGGAAAGGCGTTTGTTTGGTTTGGTTGATAGACACAGTGCTGTTGGGCCGAGTATCGTGAAAACAATAAATAAAGGACGAGGCAGGTTGGCAGAGAAAGGTGGATGTGGTGGGTGTGCGGGTTGGCGGGTCAGGGCACTCTTTTGTTTGAACGAGTGTTGGTGAGAGTTGCAATGTCGGGTTGTAAAAAGCAATTATAGTCTTAGGGAACTAAGGCACTAATAAATATCCATAGACGAGCCTGCCGCTTTCTTAAAGACCTGCTGTGCTAGGGGGGGTTTCTTTTGTTTACAGAGCGCCTACTGCTAATGGATATGTAGGTCTAGCATTTTCACGGTGGACTCCATGCCGCTGCATGCATCCAATCTGAATGTAATTTGATGTCGGGTGATGTACCTCGTTAGCTATCAGCTGCAGGTATTAGGGGGAGAAGCTGCTAGAAGAGACCTAAACAAATATTTTCCCTTCCACCTGAACAAAGAGCTGCGAATAGGAACCATTTCCGTGCATACAACTACATCAACTATCTGAGCACAGATAGCAAACAAAAACCCGGGTTGCAGGGATTAGATTATAAGAACCGCAGTGAGGTGGCTTTTAACTAATGTTATGGGGTGGGGATTTGATGCTGCAAGAACAGGGTTGCGGTTGGTCAGATGGCAGCCAACAAACAGGCAATTTCAGCAAACAAAGCAAATATGAGGGGGGGGGGAGAGTCAATCGATATTAGAGACAGAGGTCGGTCAGGCTGCGGTGTGCAGGATTGGTGCCTAGCATGAGCGAGCCGTGCATAAGGAGAGCATAGGCCATGCATAAGTTCATTACTCAGACATTTATAGAAAATACATGTAATAAAAGACAAAGAGTGACATTCATTGGTTTCACAATCGTTCTTTGATATTCCCCAAGATACCATTAACAAACATCCTGGTGTAGTTTGTAGTTTGTAGTTCAGGCGATTACCGCTTTAACATCCGCCCCTTGTCTCCCCGATCACCCTCTAGCCTCAGCTCGATCAAACTGCCCCACTGCCCGTCCACTGTATTTTGACACTACCAGCCTCTGTTTAGCTGTTCTAGCCAACTAAACCGCAACTAAACCCGCCTAACGTGTAAGCGCCAGACGCGCGCTTCTCCGGAACCGTAATTTTTCCTGCGCTGAGAAAATGGGACAGAGCTCAAGCAGCCATTCCAATTCGCCGTGCTGCTTTGTTTGAAGCAGGCAAGCATCTAATCCTTCGCTATCAATCCTGTCGTGACCCAACTGCTGCGCCAACGACATCATCATTCTTCACAATGGCTGCTGTAAGTTTGCTTTTCTTTCTGTCTAATGCATTGTTTGTTCTTCGACTAATTCCCCACCGTGAACCAGCCCATAGTGACCGTTTCCGAGTCCAAGGACCTTCGCGGTCTGAACCTGATCGCCGCGCATTCTCACATCCGTGGACTCGGCGTCGATGCCACGAGTCTCGAGCCCAGAGCCGCGTCTCAAGGCCTTGTTGGCCAGGAGAAGGCTCGAAAGGCCGCGGCAGTTATCCTTCAGATGATCAAAGAGGGCAAGATTGCTGGTCGCGCCGTCCTGATTGCCGGTCCCCCAAGGTAGGTCGAGCGCCGCATTCTTCCATCTTTTTTTTTCCCTTCTCTTATTGGCATTTTTCTTACACCTATCAAACAATAGCACGGGAAAAACTGCCATTGCTACCGGACTGGCACAGTCACTCGGCGCCGACGTCCCCTTCACGACTCTCGCGTCCTCCGAAATCTTCTCCCTCGAAATGTCAAAAACCGAGGCTCTCACCCAAGCCTTCCGCAAATCAATCGGCGTCCGCATCAAGGAGGAGAGCGAGATTATGGAGGGAGAGGTTGTCGAGATCCAGATCGACCGAAGCGTCACCGGCAGTGCCAAGCAGGGCAAGCTGACCATCAAGACTACCGATATGGAGGCTGTGTACGACATGGGCGCAAAGATGATTGATGCCATGACCAAGGAGCGCGTCATGGCTGGTGATATTATTTCCATTGACAAGTCTTCTGGAAAGATTACCAAGCTCGGCCGATCATACGCTCGATCTCGCGATTACGATGCCATGGGCGTCGATACCAAATTTTTGCAATGCCCCGACGGAGAGCTGCAAAGGCGCAAGGAGGTGGTTCACACAGTGACGCTGCACGAAATCGATGTCATCAACTCGCGAACACAGGGCTTCCTGGCTCTCTTCTCTGGCGACACCGGTGAGATTCGCAGCGAGATTCGCGACCAGATCAACACCAAGGTTGGGGAGTGGAAAGAGGAAGGCAAGGCCGAGATCGTTCCCGGCGTGCTCTTCATTGACGAGGTGCACATGCTCGACATTGAGTGCTTCTCTTACATCAACCGGGCCCTGGAGGATGATTTGGCGCCAGTCGTCATCATGGCCAGCAACCGAGGCCAGTCTCGTATTCGAGGCACTGACTACAAGAGCCCACACGGCCTGCCCCTCGATTTCTTGGATCGCGTTGTCATCATCAACACTCATCCTTACAACCCCGAAGAAATCCAACAGATCCTGTCCATTCGAGCGCAGGAGGAGGAGATTGACGTTTCAGCAGACGCCCTGGCTCTGCTTACCAAGATTGGCCTGGAAGCCGGTCTTCGATACGCCAGCAACCTCATCACCACATCGCAGCTGGTCTCAGCAAAGAGAAAATCCAAGCAGGTTGGCATTGATGACGTCAAGCGATGCTTCCAGCTCTTCTACGACCCCGCCAGAAGTATCGAGTTTGTTAACAAATCCGAGAAACGCTTGATTGGCAACGATGGCGGCGTCGACTTGTCGGTCCAGAACGGTGGCACCAATACTGCTGCCGCCGCTGCCGGCTCCGAGACCATGGACTTGAGCTAGATTTAGAGGAAAGGTGCTGAAAGGGATTTTCAGATGGCTGGCGTTTTTTTGGGCAAATCGTGAGATGAAAACAAAGATGGGGGGAGGGAACGTAATGGATTCTGTATGTACCATAAAGCAATATTCGGGCGCACGAGGGTCACTGCAGAGAGACCTCTTTGATTAGTTTTTGCAATAAACAAGTAACATGACATTGAACAAGTAGTATGACACTGAACAAGTAGCAGGACAATGCTTTCTGTAGGTTGTGCTAATCTAAACCTCCGGCATTTCAACTTCGCTGTAGCCTATCCAGGTCGACTTCAACTTCAAAGAGTTGGATAGCACGATCAATCCAACTACCAGCGTGGTCAAATGCCAGGGCTCCCTTCAAAATCGCCGTTCCAGCAAGCTTGACGGTAGTAGCTTCACAATCCCCTGTTAAGGTAATGTCGCAATAATCAGGCAAAATATTAAAGTGACCCTCCAATGAAGCCAGAAGCGTTTCGTCTTTTTTCAACGAGAACTTGCAGTATCCGAAAGGCAAATCAACCGGATTCGAACTCGATACTCTGAATGTGAGTGTAAGTGCCTGGTCAGCGACCTGGCAGTCTACTTTCGAAATAGTAACGCTCGATATGTCGTTTAGATCTATAGCCACCGAGAGATTATGGCCATTCTCGTCTTTGTCCACTGCGGCAGTGATAAGCGTTTGGCCTTCTCCCTGACGGATGATTTCTGACTTGGGCATCAAGCGTTCCATAAAAGCCTTGAATCCTATCATATCCCGAATTTTCACCCCCTGGAAACGGATATATTCTTTATTGTCCTCGTCGGGAATGATGTATGTTTTGCGACGAGTTTTTTCGCCAATAAGGCGTCGAGGGTAGAAGAGGGAGACTGTCACATTGCTGATCCAGCCAATGTCGAGTTCCGGGTCGATGATGGCGCTGATTTCGAGATCAAAAGATCTGTGGTAGGAATAAGTATTTTTCAAGGGGAGTGTAAGGAAGCAGTAGCGGATGCGAGGGGTGAGTAGCTAGACGGCCATACCTCATGGAAGGATTGGTGAAATGAAGCTTGTCAATCATCATTTCCGCCATGGCCGCAAGATCTTCCAAATGTATCCCGTAGAGAGTTGAAGCGATAACAGGTTTGCGACGTCTGGAAGTCGAAGATCAAGATCTGGAGTATACTCCAAAACTCACGCGATGGATTTAAATGTCTGAAGCATTCACAGGCTGACACAACTGTTACTTCCCGAGGAAGAGTGTTTCAAGAGGGAAAGAAGTAGGCTGCAGTGAATTACGAAGGGAAAGTACAGGTATATAGCTTGCTTGGCAGTTGCCACGACACTTCCGCAAGTTGCTTGACCTCCGTCTGAGCTTCCTCGTACTGGCGTCTGCAAATAAAACTGATATCATTCAATTTGAGCTGTTAGAGCTACCAAAACTGCATAACCTGAGCTCTTCTTTGCGTCCGTAAGCCACCATCTCTCAAGTAGCTGTTCAAAACTGTCATTCTCCTCCATCGCCGATTTTTTGGTTGACAAGAGGGCATCAGCTGGGTTGTCAAGCCAAGTTAATAAACGACCGTTTGGTCCAGATTGACATCTATTTTGAACTCTCGGAGAGCATGGATGAGCCACGTTTTCTTCAAGTCATTGGCTTTCAGATGGTATCCAGCCAAAGTTGCATTTCCGAAAAGCTCTTTCCGCGAAAACGAATCAATTTCCCCTTCCAACTCATAAGTTGTTTCGCCGGTCTCAATATTGAAGTCTCCGGCCAAAATAGCCAAGTCAACCCCATTCTTCTGAAGCCGAAATTCAGCTTCATCGAAGTATATTTCCACAGTGGCCGCGTTCGTCATCGAGAAATTGATCTTAAGTATGTGGCCAGAGAGCGCCACACTGAGTTCAGTCGTTTCGAGACCCCCAATGCCACACAAATCTATGGCAATTGTGAGACTATGGCCTTTATCAACGACCTCCAGCTTGCCGGTCAATGCGGTTTTATCGAGTCGACATCCGTTCCATGGTTTGGGCATTATATCCCGAACAAAACTCTTGAACGCAGTCATATCCTGAATCTCAAACTCCTCCATCTGCAGAACGAGTGCGTCATTAGTAATCGAGGAATTGATCATTCTATTTTCGAGAGTCATTCTTCCCAGAAGAGTTTGGCCATAGAGAAGAAGGACCGTTGCAGAACTGATCCAGCCAACATCAACTCCAGGTCCGATCGTAGCACCGACTTGGACTGCTGCGGATCTATAGTGTGTAAGTATCCAAGAAATACAGAAAGTATAAATAAAAATGCAAACCTGAAAGATCTAGCAGTCAGATAGAGTTCATAAATCTCCACAACCCACTCCAGTGCCGGTATGTTGTTCATGTTGACTGAAGTATTGGACGAATACGAGAAGTCGTGTGTAATCTGCGCAAGCGAGATATTTCGAGATAGACTCTGCTGATGTTTCAAGAAGCTTCAAATTTCTAATACTGATGAATGAAGAAGAGAGGTAAAAAGTATGACTTCTCTAGCTACGCACATGAGACACAGATATCATTGAGCATCAACATTTTTGTATGTCTATCTGCTCTTGGAGAAGATATAAAAGAAGAGAAGAAGGGAGGAATTGTGTTTGAATTCGCGAACAGAGTTTAAATAGCCCTCTCGGGGCAAATAGCAGCAGATCTCACCAGCTGGCAGCATACCAAACAGCTGGTAGCACTCCATAGATCGATCTCTGCATCTACCACGAACTCGTGTGTTCTGAGAGCAAATATAACATCATGCGTCTTCTCTTTGTATCCCATGAGACGCCCATATATGATTACACTCCACGAGATGTATGTTATAACGCCATGCGATATCTAATTCAGGGGCTAGCAAAATCTTTATGTTGACGTAGACAATTAGGTCGTAAGTTTTTGGTCCACGCCAAATAGGAGAGAGATCGGTTGAAGCATCTCCAAGTGATCAGCCACACATCAAGGAAGTAGCTGTTCAGCGCCATAGACTGTGACTCAGCATCAGTGATACTATCAGATGATGGATCAATATAGTTACAATAGTAGCAGAAAGCATCTAATACATTTGCTCCGCATCTTGTTAATATACCTGAACTTTATGTAGTCACTTGGGTGTTGGATAGCGAACTTGAGGTTCCACATAGTGACTCTCTGCATCAAGGCAGCACAGTGACAAGAATGAGCTCCTCTAAATCTATTTGCTTTTAGAAGGACATGGCTTTCATTATGAGGAGGAGCATGCAGAAACTAAGGCGGCGTTAAGCCAGCCTGCAGACGTGGCCTGTCAGCTGTTATGCAAATGCTGTATAATTTCGCCTCGTAATTCACTCAAGCGAGCTTCTTTCTCTTCTTTTCATCCTTCTCTTTTGATGAGCGGCATCGCTGAAGTGAATGCCGATGCGAAAAAGTACTTAAGTCTGCACACTCGACGAACCAGAAGCTATCTCGATCATCATCCTCTCGCATTCATATTGCAAACCCAGCCTCTCTCGAACCATCTGAGCAGCCTGCGGCGAGAATCATGCCTAAAGCTGAAAGTTCCAGCGATGCTTCCGATCAGGAAGATATCACTGACATGCTTGAGACGGGAGGAGAATTATATATTGCCCGCTTTTTCATTTCAAGCCAAGACTCTAGGTGAGTTTGTTCGTTGGCTGGTTCAACAATTACAAAATCACTGATTTGGGCCTCAGATCGTTGCGTCTGGATGTAGAAGGCACCCTCTGTGCTGGATTCGACATCGGTTGGGTCAGCACCGTCCGAGTTCGTCTTTACTATCGCAACATTCTTGTTGGAGAGATTACCAGTCCGGACACGCAAATGATACCCGACAGTGACAATTATGTGATAACCAAGTGGAGAATCGATGAGGAACCTATTATGCATATCAAGAGCATGGTGGGATTCAAGAATTTCTTCTGCGACATCATGCCTAAGGAGAATGCCAATAACGAGCTGGACGTCCGTAAACAGGCCACTGCTGCCCTTAGAGTTTCTCCAAGTGGCCATCGGTTGACAATGTCCATTAATTTGGCGAACATGCCTAGGATGACAACCACTATAAAGAGAATCCGAATCTTCGGCGAAAAGATCAAGATCACCATGATACTCACAAATCCAAGCCCGGTTACGCTTCATGCTGAGGTCGACAGTGAATTTGTCCTCAAAAAGGGTGAAGATACTGTTGGACATTTAGCCGCACTCTTTGAAATTATTCCTGGAGAAAATGAATGCGTTTTGGCAGGAAACATCAGCCCCAATGTGTCAGGAATGGTAACTTTAAAAGGCTCATCTTACGAGGACTCCGACGAGAGCTGGCAACAATATGTCATTACGCTATTTGAAATCAATATTAATATGGATGAGGCTGTTGTCTGTGTTGAAGCCGACGAGAGCGAAGACGAGTAGGTGCAGATTCTCATCATCAGATTCTTCTTCCTATGAGGTCAGATCTTCGTTTTGGGCTTGACAAGTTCCAGAATGCGTAGAGGCAGGCTCAGCAGTTTGCGCATTTGATGGCTGCAAATGCACTAGATAGGATGTCAAGCCAGTATGCTGGATGGCACCCCTCGTTAGATATAGCATAATTGCATGAAGATAGTACATCGATCTTCTAAATTGCTTCATGACATCACTTTGCACAATGACCCCGAGTAATTGGAACAAGGAAGGATATCAATTGAGCCAATCCATCTCCTCCATCAACCTCATGCAAAACCGCGCAGACACTCCCGGCAAGACCAGCCAAGCATCCCGCTCTCCAGAATTTTTTCTTCACTCGTCATGTTTCAAATGGTCCCCTCTTCACCAGGTGCACGTTCTCACATGTTAGGCATAAAGGAAAATTATCTCGTTGATGGCAAACATTGACCCTGATGCAAATGATTTCCGAGGATCTAACCTCCAAGAACTCCCACGATATCCCCCCTCACTTCCCATTTCTTCATGAGTGGACTCATGGTGAGGATTGCCTCACGTTTTTTAGACTACATGCCGTTGTCTTATTGCGCCATGCATCATAAGATTTGTTAACCCCGAAAGAGACAGATTCGTTTAGGAAGGAGGAGCAGCACCACGTCCACGGCCAAAGCCACCACGGCTGTAGGAGAAGAAAAGTTAGCAAAACATCCCCAACCATTGAACCGATGATGAATTCGGGCGGCCGTAGCAAAAGAAACCCATTCATATCATCTCGGAAAGAGAAAGGGGAGGAGAATTCTCACAATTGAGGAGCAAACTCGCCGGGAGCACCACCCTCCTTGCCCTCGCCAGCATCCCTCCTTCGGTATCCACCCTCACGGTCACCACGGTCGCCGCCACGTCCACGGCCGAAAGGTCGTCGCTCACGCTCGCCCTCGCCGAGCATGCCACGGGGAGGAGCGTGTGATCGCTGCTGCTTGATGTGAGTAGCAGGAACGATCTCGGCAGGCAGGTGAAGCCATTCCCGGAGGTAGTCGAGACCCTCGGGGGTCAGGGTGTAGTAGTAGTATTGCCAAGAGAACTGAGTCTTGACATAGCCGCGGGAGTTGAGGGACTGAGCAGCCTTGATGACGAACAGGTTCTTGGTGTCAATATCGGGGTGCTTGGGGAGGTTGAAGTCCTTCTGCGCGACGAGGACACCCTCGCGGAAGAGGTACTAATACCAGACAATTGTCAGTGACACCTGGGACTTGATTTCAATTCATCGAGCTCGCGCTCGCGGTTTCGTAGACATCGTCGAAAAATACCTCGTGAATCTTCTTGCGGTCGGCCTTGGGAATCAACATCGTGGCGGTTTGCTGCTCGGAGGGTCGATGTTGGAAAGTTGACGGTTTTTCGGGAACAGGCGTACAACCAAAAGATCTCGAATTGGATAACTTTTGTGGGCGGAAGCCCTACATGAAATTCCACCCTAGCGAAGTGGGGAGGTCGCGAAAGTGTGCGTTGTGGCTGGTAATCACGTGTAGATAAGCGATGCTCTGATAATGACTGCTAGCGCCTCCCGGTACTGTGGCGCAGCTCGCGACCTCACATGACAAACTTTCCGCCCGTCCTTTCGCCGCCAACTCCCCAAACCTTATGATCGTGGCTCTGCTGCGTCGCAACGCATCTCTTATCGCTTTGCCCGGCCAACGACAAACTTTCAGGCTTGCAAGTCGACGTCTTAAGTGCGGCGTCTGTTCTGTCAACAACTAACTCTTCCACATCATCCATCCGCGCTCTTCACTCTTCGCAGCTCTTCTCTGAAACGATCGCATCACCACATCTATAACAAACCATTCATCACAATGGCGGAACATCTCAACGTCCTCATCTCGACCTTCAATGGTCTCGGTCTGCCACCAACTTTGGTCTTGCGCGCATCTCCGACTACTACAGTCACATCCCTGCGGGAGCAGATCGATGACAAGCTGCCTGCCGGTGCCACCGAAGCCAAGTTCATCATCACAACACTCTCAAATCGACTGCTACCCCAAGTATCAGAGGCACCCCTTTCAACGTACCTGACATCAGACGAGGATGATTTCCTCTCTCTACGCCTCGCCATTCCCCTATGCGGTGGAAAGGGTGGTTTCGGATCTCAGCTCCGAGCTGCCGGTGGTCGCATGTCATCGCGCAAGAAGCAGAAGCAAGACGATGGCGGCTCAAGCCGAAACCTGGATGGAAGACGAATCCGCACTATCAACGAGGCCAAGGCTCTCGCCGAGTATCTCGCTATCAAACCAGAGATGGAGAAGAAGGAAAAGGAGAAACGACGTCAACGATGGGAAGAAATTGTTGACCATGCAGAGAGGAGAGAGGCAGAAATCAAGTCCGGCGGTAGGGGCAAGTTGGACGGCCAGTGGGTTGAAGACAAAGAAGAAAGCAACGAGCGAACTCGTGAAGCCGTGCTGGCTGCGATGAAGTCTGGAAACTACAAAGACAACCTCCTCAGCTCATCTCATGACTCCGCATCCACTGAGCAAAGCAATAGCAAATCTGCAAGCGAAGGAGAAGATTCGGAGAGCTCTAAGGAGTCACCCCCTCCAACAGAGGCTGCTGGTCCATCAAAGGCCAAGCCGAGAACATTCTTCGGCTTTGACGAGGACGATGAATTCATGAGTTCTGAGTCGGAGAATGAGGATGAAAAGAAATCTTCATAATGGGATTGGACCGCGATTTTGATTTTGAATTTCTTTCTATTTTCCTTCAAAAAGCAATGAAAGGTGTTTTGGTCATTGGGTGCATTTGGGAAAGGAATAACATCTTCGAGTTTGATACGATACCAATATAGCTAATGTGTATATGGAGCATTTCTTTGAGTGATTCTTGTAATCTTGGTGATGTATGCGTGATGTACGTCATACTCAGCTATAGGTGCATGAACAGAAGCAATTGGTCACGAGGTAATAGTCAAGAATTAAGCCTGTTTGCTTGTGATTGACTACTACTACATTTTCCTGCAGCTCATGCGCCGCCTGGCTGCTTAATCTATGTGAACACCCTTGCTTATGTACCCCGCCACGTCAAATATGGAATTTAAGCATCGAGCTTCACAGGGAAGTTACCAGACTCTGTTTGAGACCAAATATCAGCTTTAGTTGCGAATAAATCGACCAAGTGAAACATACCGCGCTGCTCGTCCCATCGCTGGTACCATCCAGAGGGGCACAGTGATCGGTAGGCCAACCAGAACTACACAATGGTTCAGTATACTCAGATGCGCGCATAAGCTACAGCTCCTTCCAGTCCTCGTACCTGACGGCAAGGCGCAAAGTCCTCTCCCTTGGCGAGGATGCACTTGTGGTAGTCGACGTAGTTTTGCCAGCAGTGCTTGGTCTGGTTCACGTTGGGGAAACGGGCATCAGTGCCTGCGCGAGCACTCGAGTTAGCGACATGTGTGCATATATAACGAAAGGTATATCTGCGAAGCGGGTCCTCCGGCGACGGGCAAAGCTCAAGCTATTCCAAGCTGCGGGTAAGTAGCTCGCAGTCGATGGGCAATGCATTGATCAAGCTGCCCGAGCCGGTCGGTCGTTCGTTCACGTAGAAGGAGCGCCTGTGTTGGGCAATCTCACCAGCTGCAAAAACGCCGTTGTTAGCCTCGGATGCACTCGAGAGATCAGACCACTTTTTTGGGAGAGGGGATATTTTATCTCGGGCGAACAGCCGTACCAGTGACAAACTTGAAGGGCTTGGTGACAAGCTCCTGGCCTTCCTCGTCGGACATGATGAATGATTCGGGTTCGGCGACGGTGCGGGCGATGTGCGGGCGACAATTGGAGCGAATTCGAGGAGGAGGAATTGCGGGTGGGAGATTTCGCTATGCGTCGAATGTTGGCAGCTAGAGGTTCCGAATCAGATGTTCCGGATTGAAAATGTGTGCCTCAGGCGCTCATCGGGCCAATGGGGCCACTCGGTGGGCGCAAGTGGGCCATTTGCTGATGTGGGAATTGCACCAGCCCATGAGAGACTCTTTGAAACCAAACAATTCCTCTTCCATCAAGCAGCAATTCTTGCGCCCGCCCTGAAGCTCTCTCGGTTGAACCCTCTCCGCTCATCACAATGCGTCCTACTCTTGCTCTTCGGGCCTTCCGCCCTACGGCCCGCATGATGCGACCCGTCCCCGTAAGTGCAGGCCATCCTGAAGCTCCCGATTGGAGAGATCCCGGCTAACCTCGCGGCTATAACAGAAGGAGGACCAGGCCGGTATGTGACGGCATTGATGCTCGCCGAGCAGCTCGGCAAACCAGCAGCGACAGTTATTGACAAGTTTACACAAGGCCACACCGTCTCCCAGCGCCTCCGCAAGCTCAAGCAGATCCCTGCCGAGCTGTACCCCCTCTGTACGAAAAGACTCATCCCAGTCCCGCGGCCAATTCAATGATGCGAATATTCTAACATGAGCAAACTCACTTAGTCGTCGTCGTCGGTTTCGCTCTGGGCGCCGCTGCCTACTCCACCACCCGCAAGTTCTTCGTCGACAAGAACCTGCGACTCGCCCGACAGGGTGCCGCTCATCGCGCCGCTCAGAGCTCCGATGGACACGGCGGCGAGCACTAAATCTGTCACAAGTTTCGAGAAGCAAAAGCCGTCGGTGGGATAATCTTTTGACATGCAGCAGCTTGGGACATGAGATGGGGGAATTAAGATCTGTATATGTCGAGAAGCATTAGGGCGGAGTGCCGAGGAGAAACACAGCTTGCATGTTGTTCCAAAACTTCGGATCCCCATTCATGTAAAAAGGAATACAGTATGCCATGATATGGTCCTTCCAAAAACACCGTCGCTATGCAAAAAATAATTCAAGTACTCCGTAAACCCATTGCAATCATCCCTTGATCCAACCGGCAGTCCCCTTGTTGAGCATTACTCTGGCTTGGGGCCCGCAACATCCAGCCCCTCGAGACCTTGCATGGGATCCGATGCTGGTTCCTCCAAGTTTGCCTCATTTGTGACATCATCTTCCCCTGCATGCTCAGCGAGCCAGCTCTCCTATACAAAGACAAACATTAATACCAAATCACAAAAGGTCTAAATCGTAATAACTCAGAAACGTACCTGTTCCCAAATCGCCTTTTTACTGCCCAATCCCTCATCAGCACTCTTCGGCGCCCTCGCCTGTGACACCTTGATCACCCTGCCAAAGAACTCGGACTGGTCCATGTTGTCGATGGCCTCCTTCGCATCCGCACTGTCCTCGTACTCGACGTACGCAAAACCTTTGTGAGGATCCGTAGAGTTTGGCGCGTCTGATTTGGGGAGCTGCACCTCGACGATATCGCCGAATGGGATGAAGGCGTCGAAAACGTGGGTGTTGGTGACGACGGGTGAGAGACCGCCGACGTAGACAGTCGCTTTCCAGCGAGCAGAGTCGGTCATTTTGTCAATTGGGGGTTGGAGGTTATAATATGAAGAGTGAATGAAAAGGGGACAGGCCGATGTGCCTCTATTAGAGAGTTTTGGCGTTTGTATGTGGTGAGTGTGAGCGTCTCAAAAGTTGGACAAGCTCGTGAACGAAGTGAGGATAGCTGTTGTGCCGAGGTTTCGCCGCTGAGATATTGCTGTATGGATGGGGGGAAAGAGTGGCAAAAGCTTGGGGAGCTGTTGATATTGTTACCATTAGAGTAAATAGATGGAATTTCTTTTCAAGTCTTTTGCCTTGTTCTAAAATATTTGTATCTGCAATCTTGAAATGCCGTGTTATGGATGCCTTGAAAGTTCCCATCCAATGCAAAGCACCAGCATCTAATTCAGCTCCACTACTCCGTACCTTGCAGGTGCATTTTGACGACTGCCGTACCCTGCAATGAATATCCGAAATACTATTTCAAGAGGAACACACGATATCTTCTGGTCAATCACTTTCATAAATAATGTTAACTATGTAATTGTTTTCTATTTTGATACGAGTCAACTAGAGCTAGATAAAAAAGAATTTGGATGGGGTTGCGAAGTGACAAACATCGACTCAGTAAATTTGCAAACCGACCGAACACTGAGCGGAGAGAGATATAAGTGCAGGTAATTTACACGAAGAATTCAAGCTGAACATCAGTCAAAGTAGCCTTTCAACCCAAATCCTATAGCCGCCCAAATACCCGCGCCCACAGCAAACATAGCAGTCCTTTATCATCACATCAAATCAGCACATTAGATCATTCACCCACAACCTCTCTCTATAGAACCAACTTACTCAGCCCTTTTCTTCCCCTTCCACACAATATAAACATCCGCCGCACAGATAATCATCGAACTCAGTATAACCGTCCCCATCGCGTCCGTGTGTCCAGCACGATGCAGCGCAAACAACGTAGTCGCCATAGTAAGATCGCGAGTACCAACTAACAAGCCCACAAGGCTGGAGCTAGCACCGCTATCTTTGGGCTTCCCATCACTCGTCGACGATGGCTCAAGGCTAAACAGCTCAGCAGTGCGCTTCTTGTCGAACAAAGCGCTCGAGCCAAGGATCGCGAAAGTAGCCGCGACGCTAAGCCCGAGAGAATTCCAGGTGGACGTAGAGATGAGAGGCATCTTGAAGGCGATTTACAGGGTTAATGGTGTTTGCGGGGGAGTTGGATCAAGTTGATTGACAGCTAGGAAGCATTCAAGATTAAGCCTTGCTCTTATACTGTCTAGTAGGATGGCAACGCCACAGACTAACTTCTTGGCCGGTTCATGGCACCTTTTCATGCCCAGAGAGCTTCTCCAAATTCCGGAGGGCGAATCAAAGGAGGGGAATTTTCCCGATACAGACAGCTATGCGAGTTCAGCTGACTTTGCGGGGCGTAATCATTTGACTTCAACGTGTGTATTTGGATAGATGGCGAGACGGAATTGTACCGAAGTCGGCCGTAACCAACCACTGCGCATTTGACTCGGATCATTTAGCTATAGTAGCAGATACTCTAAGAACTGGGCATATATTGCCTATCAAGGTAAATGCCTGTAATCGGTAGTAGCAAATAAACGGCTTTCCTTCGCATCCAATTTCGATTCTTCAACTTCACGCAGTCGCTAAATGCTGGATAACCAACTTGGGGTAGTGAATAGCTATTGCCTTTATGTGTAATCTAACTAATCGTGCCGCCCGCGGTTTTTAATCAATGCCTTGCATAACATCGTGCCGCCAATAAAGCGTATCAAATAAAACACCACAACTCTCCATGTACAGACAATATTATTGACTTATCAAGGAGTTGCCTTGCTCATGCTGATAAGTCGCTTAACTCCAACCTGTAAATAGATATTAGTAAACATGTACCTGGACAATCGTTTTCTTAAAGTCATTCAACTTACCATCCAGTTACCACATTCTTCAGTCTTGTCCCGATTAATCTCCATCTGCAGCCTTTGAGCCGTAGCGTAATCCTTGGTTTGAATGGCGACGGCTAGTTGTGATAGCTGCTCAATTGTTGACGGCTGGACAAGCTCCTCATTGTTCAGGTGATCGAACAAAATGTTCAGACGCTTATGCGTATCCTTGACCTGAGGGGCAAATGTGGGAGGTGCCTTGGATGCTACCCGCTGCATGTCTTGGCTCAGAATATCCACGAGCGCCTGAGCGTGAGCTGGGATGTGCGACCGATCACCGGGAGGGTACTTTGCTGCTGGCGGTGGTGCGGTCTGCTGCGGCGGAGGAGGAGCAGAAGCCGTCGAAGGCGGAGGACCGGGTCGACCCATCGGAGGAGGTCCTGTTGGCGGTGGCTGACTGGCCGGTACCTGTCCAGGCGCGGGAGCATACGGGGATGGGGCATATGGACTGGGTGCTGCCGGTTGCTGTTGAGCTGGTGGCGCATAGGGGTTTGCAGGCGGCGGAGGCCTGCTTCCCGGGCCGGGAGGTGGCGGCACAGAGCCGGAATACTGGCCCGGCTGCTGCTGAGATGGCGCTGGCGCGTACCTGTTGGAAACCGGGGGTCCGGCAGGAGGAGCGTTATAAGGCGAAGCTGTGCGTGGCATAACCGGAGGAGCCGCATGCGTTGGGATAGCTCCGGCTATGGGGGTTGGCGGGGCATATTGGTTGGCCGCCGCGGAAGAGGTTCGAGGTGGTCCAGTTACCGGCGGTCCGGCCAATGGGGACTGCACTCGAGGAGGAGCTGGTCCCTTGGGTGGTGGAGGAGGACTAGCCCTAGCACCGAGCCCATAAGGTGAAGTTGCTGATGGAGGAGGGGGAGGTAGCCCTTGGCCCTGTTGAGCTCCGAAGGGTGATGCAATGGGTGTTACGCTGGGCGTCGACCTTCGCGGCGCAGCCTTCGTCACCATAGGGACATCGTTCCAGTTCTCCATATTCTTGGCCTTTGATGGTGGAGGGCCTGCTGATGGTGTCGTGTTCCTCGGGGGCCCGCTGATAGGTGGTGGTGCAATTGGAGCTCCGGTAAATCCAAACTGATTCTGAGGCTGGTAGCCTTGGGGCTGGTATCCCTGGGGTTGATAGCCTTGTGGTTGATAGGGGTTAACTGGTGGTCTGTACTGTTGAGCTGTAGAGACCGATGGTGAGGTCTGTTGCAGTCCACCATATGGGTTCACGGGAGCTTGAATAGGAGCAGGATGGGGAGGCTGGTAGCCCACCACAGATGGCTGCTTTCCTGCGGAAGGGATTGATGGCGTTCGGCGAGCTGCTGAAACCGGTGCAGCGGCAGGCTTCTTTTGCGTCGCCAGCTTCACTCGGCTCCTGGTTAGCTCGGCAGCCGGATAAGTGGCGGGCAGCAAATCCAGATATTTCTGAGCAACTTCCAATTTACCCTGGCCAGAGAGGATCTCTGCGTATTCAGTGTACTTGTCATATAGAGTTGCCAGCTTCCAATCGGCTGTCTGTGCCAACTCTTTGTCCTGGAATTTGGCGACGTGGCGGAAGACGGTCACCTTTTCGATGAAGCTCTGCAGAGACCGAGTGTGCACTGAGAAGGTAGAACCGCCAGATTCTTCCTTCACTCCAGCTTGCTCTGATTCATTAAGCTCATCCACCCAGATGGCAACAACCTTCTCGAGTTTTGAACCCACAAGGTAACAGAACGAGGCGTCCTTGCGCTGGCCCTGCTCGTTGATCCGGTCTCCCAGAGCCTCACAAAGATCTGGAAATTCAGTTGGATCCGAGAAAGTGCAGACAATGGCCATGGTCTCCTTCCAATTCTCAAGATCTGCATTGTATACGATATCCCATAAGTTCTTTTCAACAACGGAGCTGATGAGACGCAGGTAGCTGGGGGTATCACTCTTGCGAGAGAGATAGGTAGATTGAACCCTTTCGACAAGTTCTTGACCACCACAGTTGGCAATGAGGAAGGCATCTGCAATACGATTCTCCTTTAAGCAGATATCGGTGGCCTTGGCAAAGTTGCCGAGCATCAGAGCTCTTGTGATGTCTTTCTCGACAGACGTGTCGCCATCGCTGAAGAGGTGGAAAGGCTTATCAGTCTTGGCACCCTTGTTGGCTGTCAGACCAGAAAGGAAATCATCGCCATCGCCCTCGCCCTCGCCAAACATGTTGGACAGGCGTCTGGACTTGCCCTCTGCGTCTACAGGTTCCTCCTCTTTGGTGGCCGCCTCCGTCTCCTGTCCCTCAGGTGCATCAGTCGACGCTCCGTTTGTTAGGTCGTCTTGTTTGAAGCCAAGATGCTCGACAATCTTGGAACGAGGATTTTCGCCGACTAGCGTCTCGATAACCGTCCAGTCTGCCTTCTCCTCGTCGGTCTGGGCTTCGTCTTTCTTCTCTTGGCAAAGGGTGGCCACATCATTGGAGTTAAGAGCCTCTTGGAATTTTTCGATGGCGGAGGAGACATCTGAATCTGCAGAAAACTGTGAGATTGCCAACTTGGACGAGCGCTCTTGGCCAGGCTGCGTTGAAGCCCTAAAAATAACAAGTTTACCACCAAAGCCAAACGAAGCACCGATAGGTCGCTCAAACCACTTCGGTGCCTTGGCCAATGACCAAGAAGCTCCCTGAGGCTGGGTCTGGGCAGCCCTGAAGAACTCTTCATCATCCAGGGGCTTTTCGTTGACAGCTTGCGACTTATCGGGGTTTGTGTTTTGAAGCGTTTGAATAGTGATTTTGCCGTCGAAACTTGCGGTGGCTGAGAGGTTGGGGTTGTGAGGGTGGAATCGTGTCTGGAAGGTCCAGTTGGTAACCTCGGGCAATTCACCATAGCGCTCTGCCGTGTTTGGGTTCCACACAATCGTCTTGTTGTCCTTGCCAGATGAAAGTAGCAGGTCAGGATCCTGTTGGCACCACGACAGTGACAAGACACCCTGTTCGTGTCCCTGGAGAGTTTTTTCTGGGGCATTAGAGTTGCGCAAGTTCCATAAGAAAATGACGGGAGTGTTGTCATCAGCGGTTGCCGTGAGCAGCTTCGTTGAGTTGGTTGGGTCCCAAGCGATGGCGCTGACCGCTTTGCGGTTATTGTTCAGGGTCAAGGATGCCTTCTTCGTCTTCAGATCCCAGACCGTCACGAAGCCACCAGGCCCTCCAGTGGCGAGAATGTGAGAAACTTTGCGGTTCCATGCCAAGCAATCGATGTCATCGGATCGAGCCGCTGCGTTTCCTAGGCGGAAGGGGTTTTCGATGTCGCCGATGTCGTAGATGAACAACTCGCCCTTGGCGCCAGCAGTAGCCAAGAGCTGGGGCTTCAGGGGGCTAAACTGGATTGCCTTGATAGCACCGGTGTGCTTCGTCGTCTTGGAGATGGAGGCATCGGAAGCTCCAGTCTCGAGCTTCTCGGCGTCCCATAGTTCGAGGGTGCCGTTTTCCAGAGCACCTGCAATGATGCCCTTGGGATGGTCGGCGTCGGCAGGTCCCCAGGCAATATCATAGAACCTAACAACCTTGGTCTCAGTGACAGGGCCCAACAAGGAGGGGCGAATGCCAAGATCCTACCTGGATTCTGTGGTGATGCTGACAACGGGCTGGAGTTCGATGCCCTGGTCTTGGTTGTCGAGTGAAAGATCCCATATTTCTAGCTTGCTCTCGTCAGAGAAATCGGCGTCGACGGCACCAGCTTTTGTTCCGGTGACGACTAGGGGCTTTCCAGACCCGGGCGACCACGCAAAGGTGGCCGTCCGGGGAATATCTCGTAGGCGCACCATGGCGGCGGGGTTGCGGACGGAAGCAGAACTCGAAGAGGCGAATTGGAAAGGAAAAGGGAGATGGATGCCCAATCAAAGGCCTTGATGCAGCATTGATGGCCGGACTTGTACAGCTCCCAGAATTTCTCTGAGTAGAGAGACAATCGTGGTGCTGGGAGGCTGACTTTGACTTGGACAGATTCAAGGCCAAGCTATGATGCCAGATTGCAGGCCAGATGTTCGCATAGCTCCTCCCTGCCCAAAAACCGCGTCTGTGCTTGCGACTAGCTGGCGACCAGTTCCTTCACGTGACGCCACCATAGCTGCTGAGACAAACTGGAGCAGCAACTTGTTGTTATGGTCCCTAGAACTACCTAGTACCTCTAAGTTACTGCTCTGCATCACCAATTTGAGTACTGATGAAGGCTTTGCAAAGCACAGTATAACAGGCTAAATACAAGAGATTTAGAAGCTGAATATATAATTTATAGCATTGAAGTTTTAGGTGCTCAACCCGCATACCTAACACCATCACGACGGATGGTAATGCTACCTGGGTGTGAGGCAATAAGACGGGGTTGTTCTGCGTGGGGGATCCAGATCGGACCCTCAGTTGCGCCTCCTACAAAGATGAACCAACAAGACATATGACAGTATTTGACAAAATTGAGTACTATTTTATGATGCTTTCAAATATTCTAGAAATTGTTCGAGTTGATAAGCATGCCTGTACTTAGTATCGAGCTTTTAGGTATTAAAGATCTGAATATATATGTACCTACCGTCGTTTAGCAAGGATCGAAGAAACCTCGGTATCGAGCCCGCCCTCACCTCACCTCAAGCCATCCACATTGTTTTTGTCGTCAACGCTGCTGACATATCATGTTCCTCGGAGTTAACATATAATTGCTCTAAATCATATTGTACATAATTCCCAGTTGCGCCATTTCTTAGATTAATACATTGCGCTCCTGGCTTCTGAGCGCCCTATAAATACATATACTTGACGTTACGCAAGGAAGAATAGACACGGCATGGTTGGTGTTCCAGGACGATCGAGAGGCTGCATCACCTGTCGCAGACGGAAGAAGGGAGTGAGTATATCGTCACTTTTGCACATTACGCATATTCAGATTAGCTAACCCGCGTCGCCCAGTGCGATAGGCGCACGCCTGTGTGCGATCGATGTGTTCGTGCGCAAGTGACCTGTGAAGGCTATGAGACGGACAGGATCTGGCTCAACTCCACTGCAAGCGCAGCATCTAGCCAGGATTCCTGCACATCACCTCAGTTGGAAGTAGTTTCAGACATTCGGCCGTGGATAGTCAGCTATACAAAGAAGAGAGACAGTAGTCCTCACGTTGTTCTACCAGATTCGTTCGCAAGATCGGCGAGAGAGCAGCTGTACTTTGGACTCTTTTGGAGCATAATGATACCCGACGGGCCTCAATTTTCACCCGAGTCTTCAGATTTATCATCGGTTGGCTGGACAAGATTCATCGGAGACCTGTACAATACTGAGACTGCTCTTCGGTATGCTACAGTGGCTACGGCGACTTCCATTCTTGGAAGGATCAATAACGATGAACAGCTGCGGCTGAAGGGTCTACAAGTGTATAACTGGACAATACAAGAGATGATTAAAGCCGTTAAGCAGCCAAATCGAGCGAAGAGCGACAGCTTGGTAGTGGCAGCCCGAGTTATGGCGCTCTATGAGGTACGTTTTACTCCTAGGGGTATGCTGTCCACTATTTGATCCTGATAAATACCCCTCTTAGCTTTTCTTTGGTCCCGATGGAGATCCAAGAGTGGCTGGATGGCAGAGACATAGCGAGGGACAACTTGCCATGTTCCTTGCGCGAGGCCCAGAGTCATTTGTATCTGGAGTATCTCACCAGTTGTTCGTTGATAGCCGCATAAACATTGTACGTTATCGACTAGCTAACCCCCATGTTATAAGCCGAAACAAGCCTGTTGATGTTAACAATTACGGCTATATAGATTTTATTGGCCACCAGACGGAGGTGTTCATCTCCATTCAGCTCCGATGAGTGGAAAACAATCCCCTGGACCATTACCGAGAAATCTACCAAAGACAAGCTCATCGATGCTATGAGCGGTATTCCAGATATTCTAGTTCAAGTAGATTTGCTAGCCGCGTCTAGTACTCAAGAGAGTGCGGATGAGATTCGAGAAAAGATCCTGCCGCAGTGTCGGGAGGTAGAGGCCGCCTTGGTTGCGTGGCGGGTTCATGTTGATCTATCCATCTACGACTATGCAATTGCAGGGCTGCCTCTACCTATACCACAACTTGATAGCGATTTTTCATTGCTTCATCTAAGCTGTGTCTACTGGAGTATATGCTTAATGCTGTCATGCATCATAGAGTCTATATCCGAAGACTCGATGGTGGACGGTTTATCAGAAGATACGACAGACTCAGCATATTGGGGTCACGATCAGAACTCTATAGGCCGTCCAGAACAGTACGCTTCAAAAATTGTCAATTGCGGCCATCTCTTTTTTGAGCCAATGGCCGGTGCTGTCCAGGGCGGCTCGGGACTCTTTCCCATGGTGTGTGCCTGGCGGTTCTATGAGCTGGCTGCCGAATCGTCAGGCGAAAGAAGCGCCGAGTTACAGATTTTATATGACCTCTTTGATAAGCCGTTCATGGGCAATCAAGTAGGGCGATATCTAGCTCATCTACAAAAGAGCATGTGGAAGCATGGTTTGAGTACCCAGTGTACTAGAAGTGTTGGCTTGTCTAGATTAAATTATTGGATGGCGTGGTTTTAAGGAGATGATAAGAAAGGATATAGATAAGAAAGTAACAGAAGTAATACAGTGATTATGTTATTCAGAACCTAGATATATATTGGCCTCTATAGTCTAAATATTGCTTATATGACGGGAGCCGTGGTAATAGAACAGGTGAATTGGTCTGGTTGTTCATTCAATGGATAGATGTGACATTCGTGAAAGATGAACATGGTATTTCGTGACGGGGCATGGATAGTTGCGAACCTGATCCGCATTAGGACGGGATGATGAGTCTCTCTGGACGCCGACCAGAGAATAATGTACAGTCGGCTGTTATTCCTGTTTCATCTGGAAGGGAGCACCTTTCTGACGTATTCCCTAACCAGCCGCAACGCTGCCCTCACGATGTCTTCTAGCCGACGGTCCTTTCGACTTCGCATCCAGAGGAGTATTATGCTTAGGACGACACAGTCGATCAACAGGTGCTTCATGACGACGAAGATGAACCACTTTATCCAGGAAGGAAAGCTCTTTTCCTTTTTGGACTTCCACTCTCGTCCTGTGGCGATCTGTTCGCGAAGGGCGGCGACTTCTGCCGAGAGCTTGGTGATGGCTCGCTCCATCTTCTTGGACCACCGGCTGTTCTGAAGGCTGACAGCACGTTCTTCCTCATCCCTCGCCACCGCATCTTCGTCATCCTCGTCAATGTGCCGGCGGGATCGCAGCTCGACCACGTCTTGTTCACTCATGGGGCTTAGGATCTTCATGGGTCCATCGCTGCCGTTCCTTGGCTGATGGAAGCTATGTGTGGGGTCACTTGGGTTGGCAGATGAGGAATCGGAGCTGGGAACGTTGTCTTTGATCTGGTTCCAGACAAACTCGAGCTCAGCAACGAGCTCTCTCCCGTCCCTACTTGAAGGAGTTAGTTAGTTTCCATGTGTCAACATCCGGGGATACCTCAACTTACGATGTGTTTGCGTATTTGTGCATTGTCTCGATGAGCGCCTCGACATATCGCCTCTTGGACTCGGTCCGGGTTAAGCCCTTTTGTGAATTCCACGCATCCCACTTATCCCGCTCCTTCTGCAGCTCGTCCGGAGGTAAACCCGACCCGGCCGTGGGCATCTCCATCACACCATCCACATCCCCCTCCATGGCCTGCTTGTAGAGGCCATACAGCCGTAGGCGCTCGGAAGGGGGCGGCCGCGATGCTCCAGTCTTGGGTATCTTCTTGACGGTGTTTAGGGCATGAACAAAGACTCGATCTGCAGCATTGGGCGGTCAGCATGTACATGTACCATTGCGGGCTCGTGGGGGGAGCAAGATGCATCTGCCATTATACCCACCTACGGAGTCCGCCATCGGGGGCGGCTATGACGGGGAGCCGTGCTGCTCCCAACGAGCCTGAAAGTGGCCTCGTGAAATCGCCTGGGGGAAAAATTCTCTGCTAGAATTGGTGGGAATTCTTCTCCTATTCTTATTCTTCTCGAATCTCTTCTCTCGTGGCGACCAGATGGCAATTGTTGGGTGGAACAGGGCGTCGACTGCGGGCTTGGATTTGTTGATCCGGAAAGGCTGATCGGTTTGGCGATAACAGCCGACGAACGCTTCGAGACACCGCAGCTACAGAACAAGTCGTTCGAGCCTCAGCGCTGCGACAAGCTCTTATCCCGCGACGATGACGCAAGGCAGGTGGCAGGATGAGGATTTCAGTTGATTACTTAGTCGTGGCAAGTTAGTGGATGTCGAAGATTATGTCTGCGGGCGTTCGTTGGCGATTGAGGCTCGGTCTGTCGTCCGGCTCGCAATTGAACCTCGGCGCGCTCGCGCTCCATAATACTCGGAAATGCTTCGACGCTACCGGCCAGGGGGCTTCGGCTGCTGAAAAAGAGTGTGGCACAACCAGAGCTGCGCTGGGCCTCGCGTCATCAACTCGGGTATGTGATACCTGCCGCAGCACGTGAAAGTCGCCTGGGCGCTTAGTAAAAGGTACCTCGACTGCAGACGGCGCCGGGTCTGTTTTAGTTCCAGTTTACCCCAGATTACCTTAGCTGCCCAACACATGAAGAGGGTCTTCAATGCTTTTTATGTAGGCGGGCAAAGAATGGCATCCATGCAGTTTTGGTCCAGTTATTTGGTTAGATTTAGGGGAATACCAGCCTAGGTCGTAGGTATTTCCCAGTGCACGGGCTAGCACCTGTTAGTAGAGTCGAAACTATGGACAAAATACACCTTGAGCTTCAAAGCACCGACTTTGCAAACGTTTGCTCCATCTGAAGCATCTTTACTGTTCCGTGACACACAACTCGCAAGTGAAACGCCTCATTCATTTCTGACTAAGAAATTATGCAGGCCGAGACAACACATATCGGGAGATCGGGCTCCCAAAACGCATGATGTGACAAGTGGTTACAAGCTGGTCACCATAGCGAGACATTTCGCTAACAGTCACCACACTCGATACAGCTTGTCCTAGCATTGGCGGTAACATGACAATGTTCTTTATTCATGACAATAGTCAGGCTGTATGTATCCTGTTCAACAGTAGTCCAGTTCGAGATTCAAGACCAAATCCACTCATTATCCTCACGTAATGTATCCTGCATTGTATCCCTTTGTCGGTAGCCATACCCGTAAACGCCTCTTATTTCACCACTCAGACAAAAGGCTGTTCAAAACCGAATCGCCGTCTCTAGCTTGCATATACTGCCTCTTCTTTTCCTCGTATGCCTGGATCAGTCGCTTGTTCTGCAATGCCGTCTCAGCTGCTTTCTGTCCAGCATCCTTTTTGCTTAGGGCTGTGCCAACTGCCAATAGTCTTCCAACCTCGCCGTAGCCGGTAAGATATGCTCCAACAGTAAACAGAGGTAGTCCAAGATTCTTGTCTTTCTTCTCGCCAGGGAGATCCTTGTAGTCAATCGTAACCCCCTTGGTTACGATTTTCACGCTCAGTCGCTGCTTTGCAGTTGAGCTTGTCACCTCCGCCGTTGTTGGGGAAGCTTCTGATCGCTTTTTTGCTGCTTCGGCTTTGTAGATATCTTCCTTGATAGTCCTGCCCCAGAGTGTCTTCAGCCACTCCACGACTTTCGTAAGGCCTTGTTGAGGATCCGAGAGAATTACAGCTGCGACATAGGCTTCGAACATGTCGGCCTGTGTCTTCACCAAGTCTTTATCCTTTGACCTGCCTCGCCCATGGCCCTTGTAATCACCAAAGGCACCCGGAAGCTTGGCCCACTGAGACATATCATAATGTCGAAAATACTCGGCGAGAGTGACATTTCGAATCAATCTCTCGCGGAGTTGAGAGCAAGCCCCAGAACGCAGCTGTGTGAATGTTTGGTGAATGAGAGAGCTCGCGATAAGTTCGAGATATGCATCGCCTAGCCATTCTAGGCGCTCATAGTTGTACTTCAACCCAAGTCCTGGGTGTGTGAATACTTCTTCTTTGAGTTTAGGGTCCAAAATAGGAGGTAGAGGCGGCCATTCTTGCTGAATCTCCGATGAGGTCCATGGTGTTACCCTGATATTAGAGAGCAATGGTATGCTAGAAGTGTCATGGGTGACTACTGAGGCCTTTAGGTTTTGATGTTAATTTTTGACTGGCTAATTGGATGATGGAAGTCGCTGGAAAAGTCATATGCATACCGCTGGTGTTGTCTCAACTATGGGCTGTGGAGCCTCAGGCTCAGGCTCTTCAAGAGAGCCGAGAATCTGAAATGAAGGAAGCAGCTGCTTCGTCAATCGAGACAGTCGTGATTTTACATTTCCAAGCTGGAGCTCTGCAGGGTTCTTGCTCTGTGAGAGCTGGCGCTTCAAGGCTTGGAGACAATCTATGAGCTCATCTGCTTGTTCTGCAAGCGATGCCAACGCTTGATTTGATGGCTCGGCGCTATTGACAAATTCGTCGTTTTTTCTCGGATCCCCCGTCTGATGCCGCTTTGCCCAGTGGTCCCCTGGGGATGCATTTCGTCGCTTATGCATATTCTCTGACACTATACTGAAACTTTAATGATGAAAATATTCGCGTTTGATGTGAAGAATCCAAGATGAATTCAAGGCGCTTTTTGGGGCGAATCGATTCACTTGAGTAGCACGACCCACCTCCTAAAGTGCAGTAGATGCTAGCCCCAAATGGCTTAGCCTATTTTCTTCTGATGTGCGCATTCAAACTTCAATTCAACGTCGAAAACTGGTGCCATCATTGGAGATCAAGCATGTAAAGATGAGTGTCCCTCGTGCGCGGTTGTTAGACTTGATGAAGGTAAAGTCTACCCAAAAATTCTATTGCTTTCAAATGGCCAACTGACTTGTTTTAGGCGCAATGCCAAGTATTCGCCACGACGTTCAACCCTGAGGGGATTCGCATGGGCAACAAGGTCTTGCGACAGCGACTCAAAGGCCCTGCGCTCGCCGCTTACTACCCCCGGAAGCTGGCGTCGATTAAGGATGTGAAGCGAGAGTTTGGTCCGGTGCTTGCCACGTGGGACGACGCCGAGGAAGATCGATTCGAGTACATTGAAGAGTAGGTGCATTGGAACAAGCCTCGAAGAGACGGCTAGCTAAAACTGCAATTCTAGGCTTAAGCAGCGTGGAAAGAGTGCACCAAAGAAGAAGAAGGGTCCTCCTGGTATGTTATCATTATCTGATGACGATTTGTTTTCCTGTTGGAATGTCCATTGGCTAAGAATTCTGCAGCTCCCACCCCCGGAAAGAAGCGATAATCGTTGCGCTATCAGTTGCGATGGTGTCCTCTCCACGCTATCATGTCTGATTCACTTGAGCACGGATCTATATTGTCATAGTGGGAGACTTTAAAAAGGAAAAAGAAAAGGCGTTGAAGGATATGGTGACTCAAGGCTCTGTGATGCCACTTGAGATTGTAAAATCGACTGTACTGTACAATTACCCCCTACGCTCGGATCAGACCATCTGATTCCGTTGCGAGACGAGAAAAAGAATGTTGTCTTAGATGAAATGGATATGAGTAGAGGTTTTATGTCAACTAGGATGGTCACCGAATCGAATGAGAAACGTCTGTATTGCGCATGTTGGAGGCTTCTAATTTCGGCGCCAAGTACGCAGTAACTTTGGCACCTACTGGCCTGGTACTACACTTTGGAAATTTCGCATATCATGACTCTTCTGGCGACCAGAATTCCGAACCCAGATAACTATAAAAAACGTTACTTCGTTGGTGCCTAAGCGTAACAGAGAGCCAAGGGCAAACAAAGGAGATCAAAATCCACGTCTCTAGACACTCTTTGGAAGCTGGCTGTGATTCACAGAGGCGTTCGTTGCCTACAATGTCTATTTGGCGAGTCCTCAAGCACTCATAGATGCCTGAAATTGCCTGATGCGTCTTCTCTATCTTTCCTTTTTATATATTCCACCCTTCTCTCTCTTGTTTCCAGACCTGAATGCATCTAAACTCGTTGCAAAGCTTTGCTCAGCACCGCCAAAACATCGCATCCAACTCCTTATTTGTGCCTGACCTTGGCTGACGTATAAATCCTGCCTTGTCTTTTGGCCTTAGCGAGCACCAGACAAGGCGGTGGCCCTTTTCGGCGATAGGAACTGACAGCCGCTGCCAGCTCCTTCCTCCCACTGCCTGACAGGCCGTTCTTTCACCCGAGACTGCAACCGACCACTAACATCTACTTCTAAAATCTCTGTCCCTTTCATTTCTTCTCCGTCTACACAACATCCCAAATCGTCCACTCGTTTTCTTCCTCATTTCCCTCTTTCAACTCTGGCACGCAAACTGCGCCTAGTCTAGCCCTCTCAGGGGAGCTTGTCTATTCCAAACAGCATTCGCCGCTGCATCCTCTCTTTGATCTTTATCTCGTTGATCTCTTCCCATCATCTTCTGCGGATGAAATGTCGACTTCCGGCTCATCGGGATCTACTCCTCAGCGTTCGGTTACGTTCTCAGCCGGCACACCCCTGAAAGACATGTTGGTGCAGGCAGGAAATGTGCTCTCAGCTACTGTAGCCTCCAGTGTAAGTTTTTTACCATCCCTGGATCTGATAATTGCAACGACAGTATGAACGCCGGATATTTGGCTTCTAATTGGCAGCATGAGAGGCATGGTGGTATATATTTGCTTACTCCCTTGCTCTAGGAAACTGGAACCACATCTGCGATGATAGAAAAGGGCATTTCGCCATTGACCACTTCAAAGTTGGCAAACCAAGGTTACCCAAAGGTAACTGTCTACAACATCTACTCTTGATTTGCCTCTTACTCACAGTTCATATGAAGCACGTCCACAACCTACCCACTAATAACTCCTATCATATGGAGAAACCTTTTGCGAGAATGCCGGAGCAGGTTTCCATCAATCAACAGAATCAGAGCGCGAAAGTAGTGGAAGACGAAGGCTCCTTCTTGAGAGTCTGTGACCAAACTCCTTCGAGCACTTCGCTTCCCATCACTCCAGTAACCGAAGGTTTCTCTGCCACAGCCCCGACCACGCGTCCGGCTAGCGTTACACTTGACGATCCGCGTCCAGATGCTGAAGAAGTTTTTCGCCTGAAACTACAGCTAGCACAAGCCAGGAATCACATCTCTAAGCTGGACCAGGAGCTTGCTCAGTCGCGATCTGCCAAGGAATCTGACGCAGCAATCCCTCGCACTGAAACAGCTCCTCGGGAGAATATTTGGAGCAGAGGCACCCCAGATGATACTCAGTCCGATACTAGTGATTCTGCCTCGGCCACCGCACTTAATCGTGCCCGTGGAATCTGGGGATCTACAAAGGCGCCCTTCGCCAACAACAACTCTCTTCATCCTTCTGCTCCTGAGCCATCTCCCGCTCACTGGTTTGGCGGTCGTGGATTTAATCAGGGTTGCGTAGACCCAAACTCGCCTTACATCCTCGTTGACAATCATCGCCCTGAGCGTCAAGCTCCTGATCACGACATCATGCGCCCCCCATCGAACCGCCGTGGTGCTCGCTTCGACAACCGAATGAATCCAAGCCACCAGTTTGGGGCCTCATATGTCAATCTCAACGGCCCAGCTCATCAGTTTGACTCGGTCGGAGGCCCAGTGCCTGTCCCGGTCCCAGGTGCTCACGTTAGCGTCGGACCAGCAATGGCTCCGATGGGCATAAACATGTTCCCTCCATTTCATCAACAAGCAATTGGCACTCCTCTTTCTCCCCATGCCTCAGAGTTCACCTCAAAGGCTGGCTGGAAGAATGAGGTACCCGGCAGTTCGATGGAAATCACTCACTACCATCCACATGCTGATGAAAAACAGGTTGTCCCATCAGAGGGACCAACCTATCTCCCACCAACAGAGCCTCTTAATTACCGCCGCCTCCTCGACCGAAATGTGAATTGCAATTGGAAGTACATTGTTGACAAAATTGTTTGCAACAATGACCAACAAGCCTCCATCTTTTTGCAACAGAAGCTCAAGGTGGGCACACCAGAGCAGAAGTATGAGATTGTCGAAGCGATTGTCGCACAGGCATACCCCTTGATGGTCAACAGGTTTGGCAACTTCCTTGTCCAACGCTGCTTTGAGCACGGGACTCCAGAGCAGGTCATTAAAATTGCCGAAGCCATTCGTGGCAACACTCTGAACTTGTCCATGGATCCCTTTGGGTGCCACGTTGTGCAAAAGGCATTCGACTCAGTCCCAGAAGAATACAAGGCGATCATGGTTCACGAGCTTCTCCGTCGAATCCCTGAGACCGTGATTCACAGATATGCCTGCCACGTTTGGCAGAAGCTTTTCGAGCTTCGATGGACCGAATCCCCACCTCAGATTATGAAATTCGTCAACGAATCTCTCCGAGGAATGTGGCACGAGGTTGCCCTTGGAGAGACCGGCAGTCTTGTTGTTCAGAACATCTTTGAGAACTGCCTCGAAGAGGACAAGGTAAGTGGTATCCAGACTTTCCTAAGACATCTCAATTCTTAGCTAATACACGCTCATTCAGCGCCCTTGCATCGAAGAAGTCCTTGCCAATATCGACATTGTGGCTCACGGCCAATTTGGGAACTGGTGCATCCAGCACATATGCGAGCACGGAGCGCCCCCTGACCGTAGCCGGGCCATCGACCACGTCATCCGGTATGCCGCAGAGTATAGCACTGATCAATTCGCCTCCAAGGTTGTGGAGAAGTGCCTCAAGATTGGAAGTGCCGAGTTTCTCGGTCGATATCTTGATCGAGTTTGCGAAGGGCGCCGCGACCGCACTCGCATTCCATTGATTGACATTGCCAGCGACCAATACGGAAATTACCTTATTCAGTGGATTCTTAACAACGCTTCTCCTCAACATCGTGAGATGGTTGCTGCCCATATCCGAAAGCACATGGTCTCTCTCAGGGGGTCCAAATTTGGATCTCGTGTCGGAATGCTGTGCACCAACCACGCGGTCACGACTCGCCCTGGCCCCGGCATTGGGCCCGGTATGGGCAGCAGTCGCATCGGAGGACCAGGACCAGCCAGGTTCGGAACCTCTTACCGCTGATGCGGTATAGGCATTGATGGTGTATAAGTGTGCGAGACGCTACCTAACAATCTGGCAAGCCTTCTGCTAGGCATTCCTGCGCAGCATCGTTTGTTTTTTTCTCATAACACATCTTGCCGACTCGTCCCATATCTAATTTCCACTCTTGTTGCTCTCACGCAGGTCACAAGATGACACAAAGAATTTGTCGACTTCTTCTTATGAACATATTCCCATGCAATCAATTTACAGATCACCCGTCATCCTACGCTCAGCTGGCTACTGCCTGACTGGGTGCATTGGACACAATATGGTTATGCATTTTGAAATATGCAGGAGACTACATCTGCTAACCGTAACGACAACATTCTCTTTGACAAGAGCTCAGATTGCATCTCGACATGTAAAAGGCAATAACACATTCACTTAGAACGGTCCGTACCCCCCAACACTCGAAGATGAAACTTGAGCTAACTGATATAGAAGCCCGGTGGTTATTATAACATTTTTAATTGCAGAAAAGGGAAGCAAGTGAGAGTGTATCACGTTGATGGAAACTGCATTTTGTTTTGCGCGGCGGAGACAACGGAGGGATGTTATACGAAAAAAGTCTTAATTGTGTTAATAGTTGCGACGCTCTTTATTACAGGATTTCTCTTTTTTTTGTTTTGACTGCGGCTTCCGCGTGCTTCAAGCACAAGGGGTCGTAATTTCGAATAATGATGCTAGGCCGCTTAATCGAGACAGAATTTCAGGTTGAAGGGGGTATGTTTATTAATTCGTGACCAGATATGTTCAGCTTGGCATCCAACTGTCACACGTGAACAGGAGCGCGGGCCATCTGCATCCGCCAGTAGATGCCATGAATGCATTTCAATAGTGAGGGCCATATGGATAGTTTCTCTCCATCACCATCGGGCAGCCATGACACTGCCGGCATCATGAAGATCCTGTTGTGGCTGCCGCTGCGTTCTGTTGCTCCACCGGGGGGAACTCGAGATCAAGTGTGTTCTCAACACCGCCGGCACCCGCCTCGACATTTGTAGATGCCTCCTTCTCCCAAGGCTTTCTGGGAACGGGCCGTGATCCAACAGGCTTCACCGTCTACAGGGGGGGCCCATTTGTGAGTACAGAAGCCGGAGACAAAAGACAACCCGATGTTTGAGGTTTTGTACTTACAGGATCCCGTTCAATGGTGTTGGGAATCTGTCTAATGCCAGGAATCGGCTTGCCCTCCTGGAGGAGCTTGATCATCTCGGCGAAACCAAGGGGGTAAGACGGTTCCCCCTCGCCGGAGTGAGACTGGGCGCTACGATCGACATAAAGATCTGCTTTGGGGGCAGCCTGCTGCCAGGGAGTAGCAGAAGATGGAGATGAGGACGACGGTTGCTGTTCGTACTCCTCGGGGATGATGTGCGGGGGTTGATGGTCCGGGTTCTGGGCGAGCCAGGCGTGGTAGGCGGAAAAGTCGATCTGGACGCCGATGCGCTGGGCGTAGTAGAAGATGCGGGCGTGGGTGGCGATGTCGCGGAGGGAGCCTTGTGGGTTGGAGGAGTTTGGGGTGCCGAGGATGGCGCGGAGACCGGACTTTTGTTGTTTTAATGTAAGTGAGATGAGATTTGGGATTTCGGAGGTGAAAGGACGAATGAGAGTGTGTTGTGTGATAAAGGAAGGGTGGGGAGTTATATGAGATGGGTTTGGACGTACGAGAAAGGCAGAGTCTTTGGTCCAGGGATAGGCGTCAAAGGCGTTGAAGATTGCGTCTTGGTCTGTTAGTGAGCGGATGCGGTCTGCGCCTGGATATGGTTCCTGAGGCTCTGCCATTGTATTGTTTCTTGGGGGAGGGGGGGTTTTTAATGAGGGGATTCGCTTTGGACTGTTTATATGAGAGATGTGTGTTTCTATCCAACAGCTGAGTTGTGATGTGGTGGATCGGGTATTGTGCGATGAGACCTGAAAAGAGGCAGACTATGAATCTGAATTATGAAAATGGCTGGTGACGGTTCTCAACTCAGTCTATCTCGTTGGCTCAACCTCTTAGTCTATTCGCCGGGGTTGCATGTGAAGTGGGTGAATGGCGGGAGGTGGGCAAACCTCGGCCCCGGTTTTGGTCGTTGGGGGGTTGATGCCATTGGCTACTTTTTAAGTGAATGGCTGGGGGATTTGACAACCATCGTGAGAGCAAAGCCACTGCTGGAGGAACTCTATATCAAAAGCATCAATTCACCTATTCGAACTACTATAGTCGAGTTTGATTCACAAAATCATCATACTTGGGTAATAAACCTTCCTTGTCATGTGCTATCTCGCGCTTTTTGATGTCCATCTATCTAGCATTTGCGTCCTATGGATGCCGACTTGGCATCTTTCATATCGGGAATCATGGGTAGTACTAATAATAATAACAACAATGATAATAACCACATAAACCCCCCATAACTCTTCGTTTCCCTTTTCCAGCCAGAAATCAACCTGATGGACCACTCATTATAACCTCCACAGCCTTTTATCTCCCCGAGTATATGAGCACACAACGCCTCGCAATCGTCCCGTGGAATAGTAAAGCCCCGACTCCAAATATTCGAACGCTGGTTTTGACCAAGATATAAAAATAAAGATGAAAAAAAAAACAGAGGGAAATTAAGCGTAAAACCATTAGCCGTCAAACTGATAAAGCTCATCGTCCTTCGAGGGCAGCGAGCTGGGCAGTCAGGTCCCTATTCCCTACCAGGAGTTCTTCGAGCCAGTCTGCCGTCATGGTCAACATGGTGCTCTTGCTGAAGCCTCCCCCGTTGAGTCCGGGAACAATTTCGCACAAGTCATCAAACCCTTCTTTTATAAGGGTTCGGCGCTTTTGCTCGCTGCGGATATGGTTTTCTCGCTTCTGTTCCTCTGACAGGTTTTCACGCGGTGGCTTGACTCCGTTCAGGGCTGACTTCCGTCGCTTGCCCGCCATGCCGACTTCCATGGGTGGCGACGAGATGGACCCGTTCCGATCGCCCTTTGCTTTCCTTCGCTTGGCGGCAGCAGACTTGCTCCCGTTGGTGCTTTGATCCTCGCCTTCCTCTGTGCTATCCTTCTTAATTTTGCTCTTTCGTCTCTTCCGCGGGGGTGCGTCGTCGTCGTCGTCCGGTCTCTCTGCGGACTCTGATGTGTCTCTATGTAAGCCTATCGGGAACGTGGACTGGCTGTTGGTCGGGCTGCTAGGACGGGTTGTTGCAGCGCTCTGGTTGGGCTCCAAACACTCGAGACACTTGAGCTGTTCCTGATGCTGAGACTCGACCGTTTCCTTATTCGCTTCGGGTGTATAGCCTTGGGCCAGGTTGAAGTTGGAATCAGAGCCCCATTGGTAATCCACGGGGATAGCTCGTGTGGTCGAATTCTGGCGTCCTTTGGAACCCGAACCCCACATCCATTCTGTAAATGTATTATCAATCTCCGTGTGCGCCATGCCTTTACGGCTCTCTTCTCGGAACTCTTCCAGACCTTGGTGGCGGAGGTGGCCGACTGGAGGACCAAGGGGCCGCCGCGGGGTAGACGACTCGTTGTTCTTATGACCTCCACGCATACCAGGTCCATTTTGCATCAACGTGGCGGCGGCGTTCAAAACATCATCGGAGGGGTGTTGTTGGTAAGCGTTCGGCTGAGAAGGGGGAGGTGGTGGCGGTGGCATTAGATGTGATCCAGAAATGCCCATATGAGGGCTGTGAGAGTCATTGGTGAAATTTAAATGTGATTCTTGGCCGAGAGGTGCGGCTGACTGAGATCCATAGGAAGTTGCTGTTCCCATCAACTGGGGCGGTAGGTCGAACCAGGCATTGTAATTCAGACCCTCTCCGAAAGAGGGCATGTTGTACTGATTTGCTGTCATGTCATCGAAGAAATCACTGAGAAACTTGCTATCGGTTTCGCTCAGCAAAGGAGCGCCGGGCGCAGGCTCGGGGGCATCGAATAGAGGTTCTTGGTTGCCATCGACGGAATCTAGAGACGGCAGGGTCAGCATGACTCTTTTAAGTCCTACAACAGCAGGCGGCTCGGGACAAACGCACATCCGAAGGGCATCTGGAAAGGATCGGAATCGGGCTGCGACGAACCCATCCTGCTGGGAGGCTGCCGGACGGCGAGCATGGGTGCGCCTGTGTAGGAGAGATGAAAGCCGGACGAGGCCGCGATGCTGTGCGCGGGACTGGGACTAGGCGAAGAAGAATGACGAGAAACAGGCGCTACGGATGCCCTGGCCTCGGATGGACATTTGCGATGGACGGCGATGTTTGTAGGGCGCACGCGATCTTAGTTCGAGAAGCACATGAAAGAAGCTGGGGGGAAATCCGGGGTAGCGGAAATCCGACCACGGGGGGGATCGAGGTTTAAAGGTCGAAGCAGAATATGAGGTGAGGCCGAGTTGGAGTGGGGCGCAGGACTGTTCAAAGTACTGTTCAGCGGCTGGGTCACGGTTTCGGTGCTTGGTCCAGGTGGTGTCGTGGGTGGTTCCAGGGGGGTTGGAGGGTTCTTGGAGGGCCTAGCAGAGCGCTGGTTTTGGCTGGTGCACCGCTAAAACGGGTCGACGTTTAGAGGGAGTGGAGTCGTTTCTGGTGCTGTCACGGCCAAGTCTGCTGAGCACACACGCACGCACTTTGATGTCCACTATTGACAGCTCAGACAGAGCACAACGACTCAGCTCGCCAGGACTTGAACAGAATCAGGAGCAAATGGCAGTCAAGGGCGACCAAGGGCGAAGGGAAAAAGCTGCAGCGGACGAGCCTGTTAGAGGCGTCACTCCACTAACAGGCGACCCCACGAGGGGCACGAGGACATGAAATGAATCCAAGTTCCTGTACTCGGACGCTCGCCGCCTGGTACCAAGTAAGCAGCAAGGAACCTGGAGCAAAGCAAGCAATCTAGGTGCAGAGGCGGTAGCGGAGCCCTCGGGCTGCGGCTCGATGCGTGTACTCGGTACTCGTACCTACTCGCGCATAAGAGAACCTTGAGAACTTTGTTGCAACAATGCTATGCTAGCGCTCGGGAGGCTAGAGCCGTATTGATTGATTAATTGATTCGATGTGACGGATTGTGGGAGATCCAGTTGAGGCTGCTTCTGCTCCACGCGCCCTCATGCAACACCGGCGGTGCTGGCGGTGGGCGTGAACCTGAACCCGCTTGGTCGTCGGTTGCGGCTGTGCGTTACTGTACGAGTAATGGCATGAAGGAATCGCCATTGCCCGTATTATTGTCTGTATCTGTACTCGTACCTGTACCTGTACGACCGTCTTTGGAGACGAACCAGAAAAATTCAAGCACCCCCTGTCCCGTCAAGGCCCGCTCTATTCAAGTCACCTGGTGGGTTTGTTTGGCAGAGGTGTACGGAGTGGCTCTAGCTGCAGGAATAGGAATAGCATGGACAACGCCTATTGGATACTTTACCTCTTTATCGAGGCTTTTTATTGAGCAGAGGTACTTGGAGCTACTTGGCCTCACACCTATCTTCTCCCTTCAATTTATAGACTGAGCTAGTACTCCAAAACTCTGGCTTGTACCTTCAATCCAGTTAATTGATAAACCCCGTTTGATTCAAACAGCTTCTCTCTTCGCTCTACCCACTTATTCGCCAAAGCGAGCATCACATGCCATTTCGTCATTCTTCATTCTCGGCACCCCAAGCACACAAGACACAATAATGATGAGCAGCAACGAACATATGACGGAACGCTGAGATGCATCTAGGAACAGGCCTGCCGCCAAAATGTTCCGTACGGAGATATGCACCCCCCTCCGTAGCACTGCTTGCTCCCAACCTGCTTAACTCGGACATGCGCCGTAAAAAATCTGTCTCAGCTGGGGCAGGTATTATTAGATTCGTTGACGAACTTGGGTTGGCAAGTTGGTTTGACGTTGCAATCAAGTCAAAAAGGTCCCCCATGCCATGCCGTTCAATGATCACCATTATGCCGAAAAGCAGTGTTACACTACTATCTTCAGTTGCAGTTGGATCAATTTCCTTTTCTTCTTAGGGCGAGGCGTCCATGTTCTAGTCTGCAAATCATTTAGGCCTACCGTGCCGGCCTGACTGCCAGATCAGAACATCGGTCTGTGTTCCCCCCCCCTCTGCGTCTGCCTCGGCCGAGGTTCGCGAGGTATACTACTCGTAGCAACTAGTCATGGCTCCAGCGTCGCAAGATGGCTTCGCCTCCCCCCCTGGCATTTCGATCTCGAAAAGAAGGAAATAGAAGGAGAAAAACATAAGTTCCCGCGTTTGGTGGAGCTCGGGTTCGTGACATGCCGGGTTGCAGTGACATCGGTTGAGTGTTAGTGGTTGCTTGATCTGAAGAGCCGGTGCGCCAAGAGCGATGCCTCCCTTGATTGTCCTTGTGCATCGTAGCATGCAGATAGCAGCGTGGCATGAATAATATGAAGGGCTAATGAGATGCGGTACTGTACCCGAAGTTGGCCATCCAGCATCCCGTGTTTCAATTCTAATATATAGTGATAATACAGTTAGCACATGCAGTAAGAAGCGGTAGTAATAATCACGAAGGGGGAGTAAGACAAGACACCAGGAAAAGTCGACGATAGTATATCACAGCTACTAGAAAAAGAAACTCATGTACTAGTGGGCATTTTGAAGGACCAGATCCAATGCAATCAAATGCAATGGAAGAGTTGCATCCGGCACCTGCTGGCTGCTCTGCCGAGGCTCCGGATTCGAGATTCGCACCCCACGAGGTTGAGGTTTTGCTACATGTACCTGCTCTCCGTCCTTACCTAGTGCGCAATGCTTAAAAAAAGGTCCCCTTTAAACGTTCAACGCCACAGTCAACGAAACAATCGGCCTTCCCCTAGCCCGCCAATTAGCAAATTCTATGCTTTGCGTGTATTCCATCATTGTCCTTTTTTGAGATCATTGTCAATTGTCCCCCTTTTTTACTGTTTCCCTGTCGCCGATAGCCGTGATTCGATAATATACGAGGACGCAGCTACATCATCGCGCTGAGAGGCGGTCGCGTCACACCTCCCGCACCAAGCTATCAAAGCCGCGGCCCAGCCCAAGCAGATCCATTGCAGGCATCCCCCAATCATCCAAAGCGAGCGGCGCGTTACATCTTGCGGAACGCCATTCGTCTGTCTGCCCTGGAGCTCTGGCCCCGGGCGCTGCTTCAGGCAGAGGTCCCTTGTGCTGGTGGCCACTCAATTAGGCATCTCGTCTCTGCCCAGCTGAACTCAACCTCGCCCAATACAACTTTCGCCGGTTCTGGCTCTCCAAGTCCATCATGGCAGCCTTGACCTTGGAGAAGCACCCCATGGCCTCAGCCCTTCGAGCCATCCAGCCTAAAGGGCCCTTGAGCTTCCAGTCCCTGCCTGCAGCCCTGCGGCCGTTAGTCCGGGCCTATCTTCTAGGCTATGCCTCGGCCGTTGCGCCTCGGCTGTTGACGCTGATGCTGCAGTTCATCTCCAAGAAACGCAAGAGCGCAAAGAAGTATCTCTCCTCGGACAAGGACGAGCGGTCGTTCAAGGACTCGGCTTTCCGAATCCTACGGACCGGCCTGGATCCACGACGGTTCCCCACGTTTTGTGCCGCCCTGGTGGGAGGCTCGACTTTGCTGCAGGTAAGATGATGACTATCTATTAGAAGTCGGGTTGAGTCAGGTTTGATGACCAGAGACGGTTGGTTTGGGAGAGAACAATCCCTCCCTCGGCCAGCTTCCGCTTGCCCGTCCCCATGACAAGGAGAATACGACCGTATAGTCCCGTGTTCGTAATAGTCTGGGTTCAAACTGTGACCAATTTCTTAGCCAATTGTAGTATCATTGCTTGGCAATATGCGCTGACGATCAACCTGTAACAACAATATAGGAACCTCTGCTCAAAATCATCGGCCGCGTTGCCACCCAGCTCAGTACGACATCACAACTCAGGTAAGCCTCCGAATATAGACACAATAGCCCTTCCATCTTGTGCAACGTTTCTTCTATATTGGCCGAAAGCTGACGGGTGGTTTGCCCTTGTCTTGGTTGACACAGACTAGCACGATGGCTGTCTACATTCATATCAGGATGGCTCAGCCTCCAGCTTCTCCAGTCTAAGCAGACACAACAGACACCCCCATCGTGGACAGATTCCGGTTTGGCTGCAGTGCAGCAGGGCTTGTCCGAAGCCTCAACCGGCGGTTATGGCGGTCGAACGCTTGACCTCACTCTCTTTGCTGTCACCCGCGCCGCCGACGTCCTCGTCGGTGAGCTGTGGTCTCAACGTCGCTCCCGTCGCAAGGCTTCGGGCAAGTGGACGGTGGTTAGTAGCCTCTCTTCACTGTGCTCTCTTCTCGAGCTAATTGGCTAGATTGAGCAAGTCATGTCCCGTCTCATGGACCCCGTCGTGTTTGCCGCCTCCTCAGGCCTCATCATGTGGGCATGGTTCTACTCCCCAGACAGCCTGCCTCGCAGCTACAACAAGTGGATTACGTCTGCGGCCTCTGTCGACCTACGCCTCATCGAAGCTCTCCGCCGGTGCAGAAACGGGGAGCTCATCTACGGCAAGGAGACCGGCCAGGCGCCGCTGCTGGGCTCCATGTGCGACGACTACGGCCTGCCCACGGAATGGGGTGACCCTGCCAAGATCGTCCCGTTCCCCTGCGACCTCGTCCACATGGGGTGTGGCCCGTCATGCGAATATCATGCTATCAGCCGCTTCCTTCGTTCCTGGAAATGGTCCATGCTGACCTACCTACCCCTCGCCTTGGCCCTTCAACTACGCAACCCCAGGCGCATCAACCTCGTCAAGGCCATCACCGGCTCTACCCGATCATCCACTTTTCTCGCTACCTTTATAACCCTATTCTACTACGGGGTGTGTCTGGCCCGCACTCGCCTCGGCCCCCGCGTCCTCGGCAAAGAAATACCGAACCGCCAGCGAATCGACGAGGGCATATGTGTCGGTACCGGATGCTGCCTTTGCGGATGGAGCGTCTTTATCGAGACGGCGGGTAGAAGGAAAGACATGGCCCTGTTTGTGGCGCCGCGGGCACTAGCAACGTTGGTTCCTCGGCGGTATCCCCTGGAGAAGCAGTGGCGAGAGAAGTTGATATTCGCAGCGAGCACGGCAGTCGTGTTTACTTGCGCCCTCGAGAATCCAAAGAGAGTTAGAGGCGTGCTAGGGGGTATTCTGGGCATGGTGTTGAAGAAATAAACCGGGCATATGGGCATATATGATCTCTTTTGGGAGGGTTCTGAGACGTGTACATGACTAATTTCTTCTTCTTCTTTGGATGTCTTTGGAATAAGCTATGGTTTTTAGACAATATACACAAACAACCCTGATGTTATAATTGGTAATAAATACATAGTATTAATTGTTTATGCTGTATTATCCATTCCTATTACACGATGCTATATAAAAAGAAAGCTATAGTGACACTTTACACTAGCCATGACACAACTCCAAGCACAAAGACACACGTCAAAATGTCGGTCCTCACAGCGGAGAAGATTTGAAAATATCGCTGTCCAACCTCAATGTAGCCGCGGTACGGCTGCGGCAAGTACGAAATAGCCGTCGCAACAAATCCCGTAGCGTTGGTACTCCTCTTATCGAGGAAGAACCTCGTCGACAGCAGCAAGACCTCGGCTGTAGCAAACGCCCAGAAGAAGAGGTTCTTCCGCCTCTCCGTCTCTTCGTCCACCTCTTGATCGAATGCCAGGGCGTGGCGCTCGCGCTCGACTTTGCTTCCGGTGAAGTTTGTCGTGAGGACGAAGAAGAGACCTAGACCAAGGGCGACCAGGGCGTGAATGAGGCGCCAGAAAGACAGGGACGAAGCTTTGGGTAGCTGAACTGCAGCTTGCTGCTGTGGGAGGTTCATGTTGGCGAATGGGTTGGAAGCTCCGTCTGCGCCACCGAAGCCTGGTATCGATCCCGCGGACATCATCTGGGACATCATCTTCATGATGGGATCGTCCTCCATTCCAGGTGGTAGTTCCATGCCGGGTGGTAGACCTGGGCCCGTCGCGCCAACTCCAGGGCCAGCTTGTTCGGGACGATCGAGACCGAGCATCATCTGGCGCAGCTGGTCCTCAGAGAGCGACGGCTCGGGACTGGGGGAGAAGACGCCATCGAGAGGCTTGCGGGAAGATGTCTTTTTCGGGACGAAGAAGTGCTCTGAGATGTCGATCTCGGCGGGATCCGCGTGCTCGCTTGATGTTGCCTTTGATAACGTGGCCGGAGCGGATGGGGCTGGCGAGTCTGAGTCTTCAACATCGATATTCCCGTTAGCATGTTTCGCACAGAGCTTTCGACGAGCTCCCTAGATGAAAAAGAAACACCAAGCGGTATACGAACCTCCAACAACACGACCGCCAACGCCGGTGATTCTCTCCAGCCTCGCCGACCCTCCAGCTTTAATCTTTGCTTCTCTGCGCTCCTTGCGAAGCCGCGCCTGCTCGGCGGCTCGCTGGGCGGCGGCGTCGGCGTCGTTGGAAATCGTGGTGTCTGCCATGATTGCGCAAGCAGCGAATATCTGAAACCAGCGGTTTGAGGTTTGCGTGGGAAGTTGTTCGAAGCTGTGGCGGAAAAAAGAAAAATGTCGGAACGTTCGAATAAGTGGCCTGAAAGGTGGACAGCTAATGACAGCACACGAGACCCCACGCACTTGGCTTGCACATGATACATGGGCGCTTGGAGGGGGTCCAGTAGGAGGTGCAGGTACCAGACGTAATACATGCTGTGTTCAGCCTCTAAATCTACGTCATGAACTCAATGCGTTGTTCACAACTTGCATTACCTTGGACTAATAAGTTATACGAATAAACCACACAATAACCAAAGTAATATTTTACTTGAACTTGGCGTCCGTTTTTGAGCGATACCGCCAATTCTGTAAGATGGATATTGAAGCTACCACCGACCGGATGAGTGCAACTTGCCCAGCTAACTCAGACAAGACCAACTGAACTGTAGGCAACATTATCAAGTAATTGAAAGAATATTCCTAACAAGTAAGCTCAACCTCTTGTCATGTCAGTAGTAGGCACTGACAGACTTCGATTGCGAGAAGGCGATAGATATTTCCAGGTAAGATTTTTGCAAAGAAAGCCAGGACGTTGTAAACTAACAACATGCGGGGACCTTTCAACGTGAAGTAGAAATACCCAGTGTCTCAACAAGAAGACGGGTACTCCGTAGATTCGACTCCAAACGGTGGCAATGAGATACAATTATGCATGATTGCCCAAACCCGTAAAGGG
Source organism: Trichoderma harzianum CBS 226.95 (assembly GCF_003025095.1). Taxonomy (NCBI): domain Eukaryota; kingdom Fungi; phylum Ascomycota; class Sordariomycetes; order Hypocreales; family Hypocreaceae; genus Trichoderma; species Trichoderma harzianum. The sequence continues at coordinate 1,738,324 of NW_020209252.1, read as the reverse complement.
GTAGAACAACAGTCATATGGTGGAACTTCGAGAATCACAACGCTTTGGTCCTTGCCAGCACACAAAAGTATTACAGGCATGCAGTCTTCATTCTCTCGTATTACCTAGCAGTACGAGTAATACTTTGTACGAGCACTTGTAAGATATCACGAAACAACCCCCCTCCGCCTCCTAAAAGTAAACAACCACATGTTCGGGGGTGACCTGTACTGCCATCGTGCAGGGATCAAAGCGCAATTCCCGAAATGAGCTTGTTGCTGTTTCTAGGCCCGATATGTTCATCGAGGCACGCGCCATTAGCGACGCCGCACTGTGCCAGTAGACGCCCATGACCCTATTCAGGGAAGCTGAGCTGGCGTCTCTGTCGAAATCGATCCCCTACTTTCCATGGGCTGGGGTAGCTGCACAGTGCAAAACAACAAACCGCCGCACGCCCCAGCACCTCGCACTAGACCCGGAACTAGCACTCCAGATTGTCCCGCGGCCTTGTCAGCTCCATCACCCGAGGCAAGAAGAGAGACGGACAATCTTAACCAAGCATCGCTGTTCCCACAAGTCAGCTCGTCGCCGCCCAGATGCATCGTGCCGCTGTCAGGGCGTTCCGGACAAGTCACCGCCCCAGCGTGCGAAGCCAAGTGCGGAACACAGGACGACATCACCTTCACCACGCTCGCCAGTCCAGCACCTCCCATGTGCCTCTGAGATCGTCCATGTACTTCCGTCGTCTGCCCGTCGCGCTGGCCTCTGGTCTGATCCTTGGATACGGCGCCTGGCACTACAACGGCGCCGAATTCGTCCCCGGCAGCGCCGTCACTCGAAGCTTCACCAACACTCAGGCGGCCGATGCCGCGCCGACGCGCACTGTCCTGGTTGTCGGAGCCGACGAGCTAAGGCAGGGCACCATCGTTGGCGAGGGGCCGCTGTACAAGTCGTCGACCGAGGACGGCCGCAGGATCGTCGAGATGTTGACGCCCGACCAGGCCACGGCCAAGCTGCGCCGCCAGGAACAATCTTTTTATGTCAATCGCGGCCAGGGCGTCACGCGCTACGACCTCGTCCAGCTAGGGAGCAACGATCCGATTGAGGACGACCACGCCGAGAAGATTGTCGAGGTGCCCACCCGGGTCACCGAGGATGAAGTCAGCAGTAGCGATTGGATGTTCTGGGGAGTTTTCGATGGTCACTCGTTAGTATATCCTTAATCTTTATGCTGTGGCCATTATATACAAGATCTATCCCATATGGCAAATGCTGACATTGGCACCCTCTCTTCTAGCGGCTGGACGACATCGGCAACATTGCGGGAAAGCCTCATTAGCTACGTGGCTCGAGAATTAAATAGCACTTACAAGGCCTCTTCCAACGCGGCACCGGCCCCCGAAGCCATTGACTCGGCTATCAAGGCCGGCTTCACACGCCTCGACAATGAGATTGTCCATAAAAGTGTCGAAAAGGTCTTCAAGGCCAGCTCCAAAGCTGTGGCTGCTGAGCTGCTGCAGCCTGCCTTGTCTGGCTCTTGCGCTTTGCTATCCTTCTATGACAGCAGGAGTAAGTTACTGCGTGTGGCGTGCACAGGCGACTCTCGTGCCGTCTTGGGCCGTCGAACAAAGTCTGGCAAATGGATAGCTACGGCTCTCTCCGAGGACCAGACAGGAGGCAACCCCACTGAAGTTGCTCGCATGCGCATGGAACATCCCGGTGAAGAGCACGTTATCCGAAACGGCCGTGTCTTGGGTGGCTTGGAGCCAACCCGTGCGTTTGGTGATGCCGTCTACAAATGGAGCCGCGATGTCGCTGGAAGACTCCGCGAGAACTTCTTTGGACGAAGCCCCTCTCCTCTACTAAAAACCCCTCCCTACGTCACGGCAGAACCCATTGTCACCACGACCAAGATTGAGCCGGAGAATGGCGACTTTGTTGTGCTTGCCACCGATGGACTGTGGGAAATGTTGACAAACGAAGAGGTTGTGGGCCTTGTAGGCCAGTGGATCGAGACGCAGAAGACGGGAAGGCCAAGCTCGCAATTTGACAAGGCATGGTCCAAAGTCTTCGGCTCACAGAGCAAGCCGCTCCCCGTGGAACAGGGCAGAGAAGCGGCTGGGTTTGACGGAAAGACACCAATCCGTCTGCAACAATGGGGAATTGACCCCGATGCAAGAGACCGATTTGTTGTTAGAGACAAAAACGTTGCCACTCATCTTGTCCGCAACGCCCTTGGAGGAGCCAACGATGAGCAGGTCTGTGCTCTTCTAACTTTACCATCGCCTTTTTCAAGGCGATATCGGTTAGTCCCCCCTCTACAGTTGTCTCCTTACTCTTACCAATGGCCTATACTAATCCTGTTACAGCGATGATCTGACTGTTCAAGTCATTTTCTTTGGCCACGGTGACAAGACAAGCGAAAAGACTGGCGATGTCACAGTCAACTTAGATGCTACGACAGATCAAGACCCTAGAGCTAGGCTTTAGAAGTATTGGCTTAGGTTTCTACCATTAGCGCGGTGACGGCATTGCTGTACAAATATTTGGACGATTGAAATGAACTACGTTGATTTTCAGTTTCTCGATGCTCAGTAGCGGCAGCGAATGACATAAACTTTCATCCGGCAAACAAGACTGCAACGACAAATGAGCCCAGGGGAAATTTTTATATGCCAACCAAACGATCTGTGTGTTCTCCCATTTGGTGCTCTCTATTCTACGATTTTTCTTTTTTCTCTCAAACCGTCTGCTGCGGCGTATTAAGAGTAGGGAGCGTTGTTGTAGGGCATGGCGTATGGTTTCTAGAGAAGGTGATGGGAGGGGAGAAGGTCACGGGAAATGGAAAACTCGACTGGTGTAAGAAGGGACGATTAATTGCTGGCGATCTGAGTCATGGTGTTGGGGAGTGTATTGTCTTTTTGCTATAGTATCTAATTGTTTGGTGATTTTGATGGACACGACACCAGGGATGGCGGATGGTTTTGACGAATGGCAACTCATATTTTCTATCTCATTTTCAATTCTTTGCCTGTGATTGCAGTGTTGTATCATATTTAATGAGTTATGGTTGACTCAAGACGGGGCTCGTCAGTTGTTCAACTCTTGTGTTATGGGATGCGAGGAATTTGGTGTCAAAATTATAAGCGACTATGTAATTGTAGGGTAGTTTGATTTACACGAGTTGTCTGATCAGGGACACGAAACATTTCGAAAGGGTGATTAGGAGAAAGGACTAATAAATTGTTAAGCAAAGTAACCGGAGTAGAAGATGCTAGAAAAAACTTTTTACGTGTCCACTGTCTGGGAGTGACCAAGAGACACTTCCTTTGCTTTTTACCATGATGTGTAAATACTAGAATCATTGAATGCTTTCGAGCAATTCCTGTGATTTTTGCTGCATGCTGTCAATGGCACAGGTCTATAATTTTGTTTAGCAAGCAGCGATCCAACAACATCTAAGGTCTGGTGGTCTAGTGGTATGATTCTCGCTTAGGGTACACCCTGAAGCTTGCTTGCGAGAGGTCCCGGGTTCAATCCCCGGCCAGACCCGTTGAAATGCCTTCTAGGCGCTTCTACTATCTTTTTGACAATTTTCATGTTTGTCTGAATCGGTTGAATATTTTTTTTTGTCAAATCTTTTAGCATTTTTTGTTTGATTTGCAGATTTGCAGTGATGTGAAGTATAATTTTTGCTCCCCATGAATGAGTAGCTTCGAGATCTAAACGCAACGCTAAGAAATAAAAGATAAATACACATAGAGGGGGTATCGTGAAACTCTAGCAATCATAAACATCTATACAAATACCATTAAGATTTGGATTTCGGCCAGAGCAGCTTCTTCTGCTTGATGCAGGCAACCATTGTTGCAAAAATGGCAATCCATGCAATGACGAGAGCAATCGTCATGGCGCACCCGAAAAGCTGCAGCCCCCTGCTCTCAAAGATGTTCCCCATGATTTCGGTTGCGGTGACCTAAAACAGGAGGAAACAAATGAGCCAAACAAGGTTCGTGAAATAAGGTCATGGGAGGGGTTGTGACATGGGGGTTGGGTGCTTACGAGAGCCGTATTTGGAAATACAAACGACCACCATGTCATTTGGAACGGCATGCCCTTTCCTGTATGCAGATACTTCCATAGAGATCCCATAGAGACGAGGAAGAACCACATGGAAAGACCCCAGAACCAAAGGGCCACGAGAATGGAGATGATCTTGATAATGTCGGCGCTGTTTTGCGTGTCGAGAAAGTTGGCTGGTAAAATAGTACGAGCTTCGCTTCCTAGTTGAGCTTTATAGAGAGTTAGAGTTTTCTCTTCTTTAAAAAGGGAATAATAAACTGACCGAGGGATCCAGCGGTGAAAGCATATGGCCCAATTGAGATGAACTGTTGACTATGATTAGCTCTTGACCTAGAGCCTGGGTACAAAGGTCCCTAAAACACTTACAACACCAGGTCGTTGAAAATCTCTGGGTAACTTTTGTGTCATCAGTCGGTATATGAAGGCGGCAGATATCATGAGAGAGATCAAACATCCCGTGCCTTGGGTTGCAACAGCCGATAGAGCAACGGCCGGGGCATATAGCACGTCAATACGGCCAGTGGCGGAAGCAGCAGCGATGAGGTTGCAGGCAAACGGTGCTGTGAGCATGAGCGGGTACGCAGGGAAAACCCAAGTCGGAGTCATCATATGAATTGGGAATATTCTGTTGATCTGTGTGAGACACTAGACTGTAATTCGCGATCAAGAGAGAAACTCACAGTGTAGACCACAAGATGAGATACAGCCCGGCACTAGCAACGGCGCTCAGGCCGGTGTATATCCAGAACAGGATTTGCAAAGTTTTAAGGAGCCAGACACCACAATGCGGGACGCCAAATTGGCATATGTTGATGAGAATAACGGCAATACTAAAGATACATGGTAAGAACAGTGGTATACTCGATAGTCATCCAATTACTTACGAGACAAACTGTCAAACGAAAAGTTAGCTACTGAGAAACTGAGAACATGGCAGGAGCTTGAGTTGAGGTTGATGAGGCTTACAAAGGCGGGTATAAACAGGGACTCTACTTGATCCGTAAACGATTTGGTGAGACTTCCAGGACGCAAGTAGAATCGCATGGATAGTAATACACAGTTGGTGAGGAAGAGCACAATGTTAAGGAGGCAGAAGAAGACTCCAAAACCATTCACCCACTCGGCTTGGTAGACCACTTGCATTCAGGTTAGTATATCGGTAAATATCGCGGGCGGGGGTAGCATGATCCGTACATCCATGAAGAGCGCTAGCCACTCCTCCGGTCGCCATTGTCTAGTGGTGAGAGTGTGAGCTGGTTGCCTGGGTATATATTTGTGTTTAAAGTGAGTGGCTATCCAGCACCCCAACCTGACCAGTACTTCGAATTCAGGGGTAGCTATAGCACCAGACACTGGAAGAACCAGATAGAGAATAAGTTTCCTCCGCGTCTCGCTACGATTCTCGAATTGCCTAGTTGCTGGGGTGCTGGATAAGCTCTCCATGTATAAGTCACCCCTTCGTCAACATACCATAGTGAAAAAGGTCCATTGATAGCAAGCAATGCGGTCTTTGAGTCCAACCTTGCGGGATGAGCTGCCCTTCTCCTCATCTAGCACAGAATCAAGATTAGAGGGCCCAATCGAGGACTGATACGTATCCGGACTGGGATCGCGACTTGGGGGCTGCCGAGCATGCTGCAACCGTTGCAACCGGTGCAACCGCGGGTGAGCCCTCTCAAGGAACGTGACAGTAGTGACATTTTGCGTAGTAGCAGATATCGAGATCCTCGCCGGCGTCGTGGTTCCAGAAGGCGTCGGCGTTGGTCCAAAGAAAAACCCGGGCTGGTTGTCCTCGGTGGGCGACTCGTAGCCGTCAAACGGCATGGCGAAGCCTACAGAGGCACCACGCTGCGAGGAGGCCATTGGGGGGACTCGAGGCTCTCGCTGTCGGCACGGCGATTGCCGAGGCTGGACAGCAGGTGGATGAGGAAGATCTGGCTGGGCTCGGCGTGGGAGAGGGCAATCTGCACATAGACGAGGTGCAGCAGGAAGACGACGCTGTCCAGCACCAGCGACCCTATATTGGCCAGAGGCATTGGATTGTCCGGGCCGGCTGCAGGCGTGTCTTTAATGGCCCAAAGGAATTGGATCAACCTAGAACGGGCGGGATCGCGGCGCGTTGAGCGGCGAATCCAGCGGTTTGAGACGCCGACGGTCCAGCCAATGATTCCTAAGCAGCCGTGGCGGGGCGAAGAAAATGCGGGTGGGAAGAAACGAGCGTTTTCCGCTTCAGTTTAGTCGTCGGTTTTCGCCTCGACTCATGTGCCGGAACAGAGGCAGCAATTGCGTCAATGTTTTTGTCGGTCAGGCTTGGGTTGGAGAAGAGCAGTTGCAGGGTTTATTGGAGCCTAAGCCAGCCCCTAGGACGAGCATAGCGTACCAAGCATTTGACGTATTTCTTCTTCTTCTTTCTACCTCATTTGTGTATCATGCCATTGTTGAGCTTGATTTGTCTCTTTGGCTCGGAGATGGTGGATACTAATCAGAATTTGGTGACGAAAGCTTGTCTTGGGTTGCGAAGAGTAAGTGGAAAATAATAGTAGCCCGCCTCGGCTAGTAAACACCGCATCGACACCACCTTCAATATCCAATATCTACTTATGTACAGAATACACCTCCTGTTGTTACCGTCCCTGGAGACTACTAGGTTATACCGTAATACTGTTGAATATGTTTACAGAGAAACGAACTTGATGTATGAATTGGACCACCTGCTTCACATGACACTATTCCCCCCTGCCAAGTTATCGTTGCCGTATTAGTTTTTTAACATCTGCTGCTGCTCTCGGATAATTTAGGAGCATTATATACTTCCGGACACTCTTGTTGCCTTATTCTACCTAGACACCTACCTAGTAGGTAATAGTATCTGAAGTTGAAGCTGGATAACATGGCATTCCCTGAAGAAAGCGCTCAAACAATGAACCGACTCTCTCGTACGAATACAGACTCAGACACTGTACAGGTCTCGCTGCCAGGCCCCAATTAGCCTATCAATCTGCCATCCCCACACGTAAAAGGGAATGTAGCGCATCATCTCGCACTGTCCCGAGATATAACCTGTTCCTCGCTTTGATACATCTCGGTCGGAACCATTCCGACCTATGTCGGTTTTCTTTCCGAATTCTTTGTACGTTGGTACGATTATTACTCGGGCCGAACACAGCGAGAGCCCCTCGGACAGTAAGTAATCCTTTGATAATCTTCTCTCGTCGGCCTGACATCGACAGTTCTCCACATTCCCCGGACACTATTCCGTCTGTTCTTCTGCAAAAGTCGGCAGAAGCTCCACCGGGCTCCGTTCGACCTTAAAGCAACGTTTTGTTGATACCAAAGCTGCCCACGTGACCTCGAAAGTGACACATGTTAGCTGCCGTCATGGCTTCCATGTCGCATCAACTTCACCTCGTCCAATTACCAAGTCCACGAGGCTGCGCCTTTGGACAAAGCAAACCTATTCCGTGGTAATGCGTTTCTGTATGCATTTCCGATAGCACCAACCTAATCGGCTCCCTCGAAGCTCCCAGATTTTGGACACATCTCTTCTTCTAAAACTGCGCTTCTTCCCTATCGCACGAGGCGCATCGCGCGGCGCTGTCCAACCTGGGTCCTGTGAATATAGACAACATTTCTTCGCCCAAGCTCCCAGTATGAAGGCCTAAGATACATGGGAGATTAAAAGTGCAAACACGCAGCCATGACGTTTACGAATGCCCCAGTGACGAGACTCACTGTCTTGGGCTTGGTTTCGACCTCGATAGCCGCTAGCCTCTTCGATGCGAAACACTACTTTTACATCTTGATAGACACGCATATTTTTCGCTATCGACAATTTTGGAGGCTCTTAGCATACCAATTATGTTACACCAATTCAACAGAGGTGCTCTTCGCGGCTATCTCGCTGTACAATCTCAGAGCTGTTGAGCGCATGTGGGGATCAAGAAAATATGCCGTACGATCTATCCTATATATCCTTTCCGCTATTGCAATGCGATGCGATGCGATTTGCTGACAATGACAACTGATAGTCATTCCTTCTCATCTCCTCTCTACTCACAGCCATATTCCCTCCGCTCATCCTCGCCATTTTCCGACCCCTAGCTCCGGGTTTGTTCAACTACATGCCGGCCGGGCCTACACCAATCATCTTTGCAATTCTGGCACAATTCCATGCCATGGTGCCTCAAATGTACAAGTACCGAATAGCAACGTCTCAAGCGCCACCTACAAATGAGCAGTTTTCCGGCGTCACGCTATCAGACAAGTCTTACCAGTATGGTATTGCCTTTCACCTAGCTTTGCTGCAGTGGCCGGGCTCTGTTCTTGGAGCTGTGATTGGCTGGGTTGTAGGATATTCTTGGAGAGCAGGAATGCTGCCCACATCCTTTACAACGTGGAGGCTCCCAGGTTGGATGGTGGGCTCAAGCTCCTACAGGAGAAGCGCAGAGTTTGAAGGATTAAGGCGAAGATTAGAAGGGGAAGCCCCAGCAACGGCCGTGGCAACTGGTGCTCAAAGCCAAGCCGAGGGCCAGGCCGATCGACGGCGCACGATGGGCCAACAGATTATGGACCAGTTTCGAGAAGCGTTATAGTATGCTTAGTACCCGTTTGACTGTAAATTACCAGCTTCGAGATCATGACGATCACACAATAGAAGACATTAAGCTAAATGTTTCAGATCTCGATTGGGGGCTATCTCATTGCTTCGCTTTTGAAATGGCATTAGCACATGCATTTAGGGTACGAGGTTGGACATATGGGAGCCTCTCAGCCGAGATAATCAGGGTCACACGAAAGGCTAGGCCCCTCGACTTTACGCACATGCTCCGTCATGGACTTTTTTAATAAATGTCTTTGCTGCGCAACTGCGGTGGGCATACGCAACAGAGCCCTAGGATCTTCAAATGAGAGTGGATAGGGCCATTTCGGGGATCTGACAAACGTGGGAAATTAATTGTACCCGCATCTACTCGGAGTAGTGACTGGATGTACATGGAAGTAGACAGGCCTAGCTGCGAGGGGTGGCAATGGCGCGGGAAAGGCGTCATTCAAGCGGCAAGGCACAATTTTCTTTTTCTTTTTTCTTTTTCTGCCTTTTCTTGTTTGAGCTGCTGCACGAAGCCATTTAGGCGCACAATGTGGAAATGAAGAGGATTGTTGGCTTGCAGAAGCTGAACGTGCACCAGCGCAAAGAAAAGAGAGGCTTCAGCACCGCAATCCGATAGCTCGGCAGCCGGAGCCACAGGCCTTGCTCGGATAGGACTAGCGGCGGGATGGCAGAGGACGAGCTTTCAGGGGTAAAGACGCCTCGTCGAGTCTAACAGCAACTCGCCGCTGGCACGACCAATGATGGATGTCGTCTGATGGCTGCGAGAAGGGCACGGCGTGTTCCCTTGCATGCGCAGCTGAGGGGCGGGTTCCAGTGGCTGCAGCTCCCCCCAGGGCTCGAGCGCTGGCCCTTTTATAGTGGTGCCAGGGCCGCAGAATAAGAGCCAGAGCCTGTCGTGCAGCGCCTCCGCCTGCTGTGCCTGGCATCCCTCGTCCACCGTAATCTGCGATTGGGCCCTGTAACTGTGGCCACCAGCTCCTTTCCGTCTTTTTTATCCCCCTCCCGGCCTGCGGTCCAACAACTTGCAAACTCCCAACTGCTGTTGACTTTGGCTAATCACGGCTGTCTCGTCGTCTTAGACGCTGCCGCTGCGCCATTGTGTCGTTTGCTTTTTCTTTCCTTTTTCCTCTTGCTCCTTTTTTTTTGGTCTCAGCTTCGATTAATTGCTTCTGGCTTCGGACCTGGGCTTGCCAGTCTTTTGAAGTGCGACTTTGCGCCGGTGACTCTGTCATTCAGAGATCCAACACTCGTTCTCCACGACCTCAGCTTTGGCTTCGGCTACACCTCACCAGCTGCTTGACGAATTTGACGCCAAGCCGCACGAACCGATATCAACAAACTCGAGCTCACATATCACCATTTAATGTACTAATACGAACCAACGCGTGACGAATTCGATCGCCAGACATGACCGGATATCAGACGGAGCGAAGCTCCTACGACGACGAGGCGTCCAGCGTAAATACGCCAATTTCAAGCAACGGCGACCATGCGATGGCAGGGGCATATGGAAAGGACGGGGTCCATGGATACGAACAGGCTGACCACCAGCTCGAGCCAGTAGGTTATGCGCCGGTCACTCCCACCAAGCTGGCTAGAGTATTGACGCGTCCCAGATGGATCCCAACGATGCGCCGAACGGATCGCTTGCCGACCTAAAAGATCCGATTCAAGTACACCTGCTCACCGAAACTGCGCTCTCCGACAGCAAAGAATATGAAATCCTATCTCAAGAAGAGGTTGATAAGCTGAAGAAACAGTGTCAGTTGCTAAGCCAGCGGGTAGAGTCCACCAGATCCAACCTGGCTATCCAATCGAAATATCGAGATGCAGCAGTGTCCATGGCCAAGCTCTATTCCGCCGGCAAAACCGAAGAAGAGCTTCTGGATGACCCCCGAGCTAAGGAAGTCGAGCTGGAGAGGGAGACGACAGAGAAGAAATGCGAGGAATTGTCGCGCGAGCTCTTCAACCTTGAAAAGAACCTCATAGGGCCCCAGAGGCGTCTACTTCAGCATACAGCCGGTATCCTCCAGCTTACCCACAAGGCATCCAAAAGGGCGGCAGCACGAGCCCTGCAAAACAGCAATGAGGTTCCTGGCAGCCCCGAAAGCTTGTACACCTACTCTCAAAGCCGGGATAGTCTGGCTCAAGCTGTCGACGAAGACTATTTTGAGGACCCGAGCCTCTACCAGCTCGATTCCATTCAAGGGCTGCAAACAGGGCATCTAAAATCGGCTATTGATATACCATTGAAATCGCCTGTCCGAGAGCAGGCTACCCACCTTCGTGGAGAAATCGACAAAGCCAAGGAAGAAAATGCACTATTGGTGAATCTTGTCGCCGATATGGAGCAGAAATTGGAGAGCCTAAGTCTCTCGCTCCGAGAAACCATCGTCAAGTTCAACCCCGAAGTGAACAGCGACTACCTGGACCCTCCCAGAGAATCAGCCGCTGGTGATTCAAAGCCTGGAGACATGCTGAGGAAGCAGCTTGACTACCTTGAGAGTGGCCTTGTCGCTGTGCAAGCAGAACAGGAATCTTTCATCAGTAACGGCGGCGGAAACAGCAGCGGCGGCAATAACTACCTCCTAGACGACGGTGCTGAGCGGATTGAGGCCGTCTTGGTGGGTCTATGGAATAGAATGCAATCCGGGTTTGCTGCAAAGAAGCAGCAAAACGAGGAGCGCCGAAGACAGCGGGCAGAAAAGGGATTGGTTGATGACGATGATACATCTGATGATGATGCATTTGACGCAGACGAAGCTTACAACCTGTATGCCTTTGAATCCAAGGTTGACTGGCTTTTCTCTCGAGCCTCGACGTTGAAGGACCAAAAGTCTGTGCTCAAGAGACAGATCAAACAGCAGCGTGAGCTCAACAACAAGACCGACGCCGAAAAGGACGAGGAGATTGAGAGAAGGCAGGAGGAGCTGGACCAGACACGCTTCTTGCTTGAACGGGCTGAAAAGGATGCCATGGACGCTCAGACTATGTTGGCCGATGCTCTACAGGATCTTGAAAAGGCCCAGGGATCATCATCCGGCATCAGCGAAGAGGAGTTACACAAGCATACTGCCAAGATAGGGTCCCTGGAAGCCGAGCTTGCTACGCTACACGCACAGATCGAATCCCACCAAGCTGCCATCGAGGAGCGAGACGCAAAATTAGAAGCTCTTGATTCCGAGGTTGAAGAAAACATTGCTAGGGCAGAGTCCCTCGAGGCTGAGGCCCAAGCGCACAAAGCCCGGGTCGATTCTCTTGAGGGAGAAATCCAGGCTCGTAATGATCGCATCGAGGCTCTCGAGGCGGAAATTCATACGCACAGCACACGAGCAGAATCCCTACAGGCTGAGGTGCTCGCACATAGTGTCCGAGTCGAGTCGCTGGAGAGCGAAATTCAAGCACGCAGCACCCACATCGAATCTCTGGAGGATAAGATCCAAGGCCACAATTCAAACATTGGATCTCTTGAGGCAGAGATCCAGTCACGAGACGCGCAAATCAGGTCTCTGGGAGCTGACCTTCAAGCGCACAACGAAAGAGGAGGATCATATGAGGCCCAGATTGCTGCGCTGGAAGCTGAGAATAAGAAATTCATCGAGCTAAGCTCACAGCTTGATGGCGCCTCCAAGGAGAAGGCAGCGGCCGAAGAAATGGCCAGAGCTCTTCAGCAAGAGGTGGAAAATATCAAGGCAAGCCACACGGACAAGGAGAAGGAAATTGCTCAAAAGGATGCGGATCTGGAGCAGCTCAATATGACGCTGGTGGAAATCAAGACGGAGCTCACATTTGCCAGGGCGGAGCTGGATGGCGCATATGGTAGTCGCGCCGAGCGTGCGGCAGATGCAGCGGCTCTGAGCAACCAGGAAGAAGTCGTCAAGCTGACTGGCCAGGTAGAAAGGCTCAAGAAGGAGTTGGCGGGAACTGTACAAGACCTAGAGGCGATTACCAAGGAGACGATCGGAGCGGAGCGCGAGAAGATTGACCTCGAGCAAAAGGCCGACGAGGCAATCTCTGCCAAGGCCAGCTTAGAGGCGGATCTGGAGAAGTCTCGACAGTTGATTGCAAGGCTGCAGGAGGACCTCGACAGCGAACGATTCAAGGTGGGCGTTTCCCAGGGAGGCGTAACAAAGGTTGGCGCCGGAGCAGCTCTGCTCAGCGAGCAGTTCAGGACATCGATGAGAGAGGAACGGAAGAGGTTCCACGAGGATATCAAGGTACGTGTACTGACAAAAGCCTATGGTAATCTAGCACAAGATACAGTACTAACAATGATGTCGTTTACAGGAGGAACGCGCCAAGTACCGAAAGCTAGAAGAGGAGTATATCCGGCTGAAAAAGAGCCAGGCAGCAAGCAATGCTCCTCCAAGCCCACGATAATCCGCCGCCAGCCTTGGTCTAATGACCCTTTGACACCTCTTTTCATGTCCTATCAAGCGTCTCTTGCCATGCCATCTTTTACCCATCTTCATCTTTTAATCTTCTTGTATATGAATACTAACTCGGGGTTGGCTTTTGCTTCGATCTGCTTCTTGGCTCTATATGGATGGTTTAAGCCCGCTGTTTCTTCATAAACTCACGTCTCTCGACCTGGGATCATCCCGCGTGGTCTGGTTCCTGCAGAACCACGGCTACTATCATCTTGGGTGTTTTTATCTGTTGTCTCCAGGATAGATTTGTTCACGGCATACAAGGGGAGCCTGTGATTTTTTTGGATAACGAATATATTTGAAAAAAGAAAGGTGGTTGGATGAATAAACTAAACTAACTAGATCAATTGTTTATTTTCAATAATACAAAAAAAACCTTGTTCATTTATTTTCATCAGAGGAAATGGACGTCCTTCTAAGATGACCCTCCCGTCCTGTAGTCAGTCATTTGTTAAGAACGAATGCCGCCCCTTTCGAATCTTTTTACAGCTCGAGATTGATCCAATCGCATGGTTTTCAGCTTCAATTCCGAATCCCTGACCATCTATCTGTAATCTTATTCCTACAGACATTTAAGTCCTAAAGACTTAGGTAGTAACTAGTTACAATTGATCTTTCGCACACACGCAAGTACAAACGTTGTACTGTACAAGTACCCCCCACTGTACCTTTTACAAAAGAAGTCCTTCTTTTTTATCTGCATTAGGAAGCAGCCTTGCACCCTATTGGTCGAAAAGCCCAAAGCAGCGAGACAAGACTGCCCACTGGTTTTTTAAACCCGGGGAGAAAACGTGAGCATAGGTAAGGTGGTATTTCTTACCAAGTAAAGTTAAGGAAGAGCTTAAAAAAAGAAACAAGTCCGTTTTCTCTGATAGGTAACTGACCTACCGACATTGAAAATAGATTGCATACCCATTATAGTATTCAGGTAAATAGAGAGAAACCAGACGAGAAACGGTGACAAAGACGCAGAATAGAGACTTTGTGAGTTGTCTTAGTATAGGAGGTATTCAAGTTGATCTTACACATTCACAACAATCATGGAAAAAGACTTTGAATTAGGTATTTGATAAGATTCAACGGTCTAGTGTACTGATCTAACACTTTTGCTTGTCTTGTCTTTGTATTACTCTTCCGTGTGCAACAAAAAAGCTCTTCCTTCTTTTCCTCCGCCTCTCTCACATTCTATGAGGAGGATCCACCACTCTATGTAAAAAGATTTCTAGCTGCTGGTAAACAAGCAGGCGTTCTTCGCAACCAAACACCAAAAATAAATAAAAACAATAAGAAATCATGATCTTGAACATGAATTAAAAAAGCCGAAACAAAAGATGAACATAAAACAGCCCCTTTGGTATCGAGCAAAACGTAACAATACGAGTGGACCAAAAAGAACTCAATTCACTGTTGGAGCCTCCTCCCCGGTTCCAGTAAACGCCATATTCATAAACAAAAACAGTAAAAACAATCCAAAGTTCCGAGATTAAGATGGCAAGCAGGTGCGAATTAAATAGGGATAAGATGATAAAGCAGTGTGTGCGCAAAAACCTGCAAGGAGGAAGAGTCGCGAGTCTAGCGCAATGGGGGGAGAGAAAACTGCTGAAAATGCTCAAATGGGCTGTACATGTCGTGTATGCGTATCAGGAGGTGTGTGTGTTCTAGTGTATAAGCATTGGTGTAATGCATTTCTCAAAGCAAGATGCAAAAGCTTAGATTTGCATCGCCTCGTCATCGACCGCCATCTGGTCGACATCGTCGGCATACGCCAACTGAGACCAAACGCGCCAGTGAAGGATGCCAAGGTGTGCCAGTCTGGTAGCAATGTCGTCAAGGCTGGCCTCGTCGTAGGGCTCCCGTGAAAGGCCATCGGATTCGCGATCCGCTGAGCCGGGGCGGCGGCTCGGGACACGGACGCCAGTTGCCATGGAGAACAGGGCAACTCCAGAGAGCCCCTTGAATTCGCGCACGCGGTGGCCAAGATCAGCCATCAGGCGGCCGAGGAAGTTCTCTTCGACGTCTCGGTAGAAGCAAGCGTCGACATCGCCAAGGGCGGCAGACAATCTAGCCTCCAGCTCTGGCAAGGCGGTGGCTGGCAGGTTGACAAATCGGAAGATTTGCAACGCCATTGATGGAGCCATCATCTGCCATCGTGCAGAGGGCTGGCTTGCAGGTGGCGATGTCTGCAGCAGTGCGACCAGGGTATGAAACAGCTCACGGGCCTTGGTCTGGGAGTCCTGTCGGGGGGCGACATAGGAGGGAACGACGAATGAGGATCGAGGAGATGAAGAAGCAGATCCAGCTGCGCTGTGGACGACGCTTGATGGCCGAGAAATAGATGGTGGTGTGTTGAAGTCAAATCGATCCATGATGTCCTCGACGTGGGAAGACGCTTCGGATGAGGGAGCCGAGGGGGTAGATCGGCGGCTCATCTTCTCAAAGTCCTCATAGACACGCATGCACACCTCCAGGTTGATGGCATCCAGAACGTCGGCCCTTAGCTTCATCAGCCGCTCCTCGTCAAAGAGGAATGTGTTGGGGAGGCGTTCGTCCCAAGCCGAGGGGAGCATGAGCCTTGAAAGGGCCTCGAAGAAGACACCCATATCGCCAAATGACTGTGTAGGATGAGATCGGCTGTCGGTGTAGGCCTGCTCGGCCTCCTTATACCACTGCCTTGACATGCTGATGTCTGTCTTGCCAGATTCCATCCTCTTGACGAAGAACTTTTGCTCGAAATGAGTGGTATCCTCGATCAGGACGGGTCGCAGGCAGCGAATCTGATGGTTTGCCACGTCCAGCTTCATGGCCTCGAGAACGCTGAGCAGGCTGCGCATGCCAGTAACCAGCTCGTCGAGGTCCATGTTTCGGTTTCCACTGCTCAGCTGGTTGTACATGGTGTCAACCCACTCATCACGCATGGGCGCGCAGTGCGATTTCAGCACACGTGAGAGCCACAGGGCAAGCTTCTCCAGATCGGCAACGCCCTTGTGGAACTGCTGCATGAGGAGCTCGACGTTGAGGCCTTCATCCAGGAATTGGCGGTCTCGCTGGGGAACCAGCGTCTGGATGATGTCCTTGACGGCCTTCAGCAGGATGGGCAAAGTCCACTCGTCGGTCTCGCCATGCTTGTAAATGAATGTAGGCCTGTCGATGATAAACTCTGACAGCTCCTGCTTCAGCGTCTTCCAGAACTGATTTGCCTTGTCCTGCTTTCTGCGACCCTTTTCACCATCCAGATTGGGGCGGAAGTGAAGCTCTGGGTCGAAGTTGATGTCGTGGCGAAGCTTGGGGTTGTGAATGATCTTGGAAACGTCTAGCTCGCTCAGCGTAGCCCTTGTGACGGGAGGTTCCAGAGGTAGCGTGTGCAATGAAGATGGAAGGCTAGGCTCTGGGCTGGAGGCGGCTGAAGCGCCCACAGAGATGGCAGAGTCTGACGAGGGATTGCGGGTTAGGGGTGCAGACTCAGGGGCCTGACACTGTCGAGGCGAGACCTGTGATGATTGTGCAATCTCCTGTGCCGTCTCCTCCTGGCTCACTGGAGCGACTTCGGACTCCTTTATAGGCTCTGCGTCGTTCTTGGGTGGGCAGGGGGCCGAGGTTGACAACTGCCTTCGGGATCGCTCTATCGATCCTCCTGTCTCCTGCTCCGGTACCATCTTTGCGGTTGTTGAAATGTGACGGCTTCGAAATCGAGAGTTCTATAGTTCTATGCGAAGTGTTGTAGTTCCGGTAGCTGCTAGTATCAGCGTGGTGTGAATGAAGCCGCTTCTAGTTTGGTAAAGGCGAGAAGAGCTTGTTCTAGTGAGTGTATGACCTCGACTGTAAAGAGCTGATGGTTAGCATTTATCTTGTACCAGGTCTTACGCCAAGCCTCTCATGAAAAGCGTAACCGATTCAAAGAAAAGAGGCAGTTATCAGCAGATCCAATCGACCACTCAAGGTTACCACGCCTTGGCTCTTTGAGTGTCCAGCAAGCCCACAAAGAAAGGACGTCTCTTTCAGGGGCGGGGCGCCGTCCAAGTGCCGGAGATGGTACAGTCGAGAGCTGAATGCCGATTGGGCTGGAGGTTGGCTTTGTTGAACGTGTGTATACGTACTTTGTTGAGTGTATAAAGCAAGGTAAGGTAGATATGATATGCGGTTGAGGATAGGTCCGGTTCTCGGTATTGTTCCTTTTGTCCCCTTGATTTCTAAATTGATCCGCCAGATGTAAGGCTGAAAGAAACCCAGTCCAATTCAAAACGAATTCGCTGTTAGGCAATTCTCGCTAACAAGACAAAGCCGGGTTCGAAGAAAGGAGCCTTGGTGAAAGGTGAAAGTCAAGCACAAGCACAAGGATACGCCAAGTGAAGGTGGTGTATATGCAGCAAGCAGTAAAGAGAGGTGGTTGAGAGACGAGGAGACCGAGAGACGAGAGATGGATGTGAGATGAAAAGAAGAGAAGAAGAAGAGACGGGGGGGAGGGTAGAAGAAGAGAAGGAAAAAAGAAGGAAGAGGAAAAGTATGGAGGACAATTAGTCAAGTCTTGTACTTGTAGGAGGCGTCTTGCAGCAGGACTAATCTAGTTGCTAGCAAAAAGAAAAAGGAGCGGAAAGACGGGACCCTGGGAAACGGAGATGGCACGAGGATGGCAGGGACATATATCCAGGATCCGGAGGTACCTTTACTCGTCAGGTATGGGGGAGAGCCTAGGAGGTAGAGGCATGGCAACAAGGCATGGCCGGTACCTGAACCGGTACCTGTACTCGGGCCTAACGACACAAGTACATGTACGAGGTCACCCAGCACTGGCGCATGCAGGCCCAAGAGACCTCCTGAAGGGCTAGCGCTTTAGTGGCCTCGCGGAGGGAGGACTGCAATCTTAGGTGTGCCTGAAGTACCGCATACCTGGCGGTGGGCGCCCAAGAGTTGGCGTGGCAGCGTGGCAATGCGGGCTTGAGGCCGGGGAGAGCGAGGTAGCGGGTACCTGGGCTGGCACCTTTTCTGACGGTGCAAATGCGGCAGCAGCCAGGGCGCTACCGGTAGGGGCCATGATCCAGCGCACAGCGAGGACGGTACTCCGTGCATATGGGCGCATGTACCGGTACACGCCTCTCCGGTGCAGCGCCGAGGGAGGGATGGAGGGAGCAGCTACTGCGACACTCGAAGTTATTTGATGTCTGGTTCCATTACTGTACATCCATTTGAAATTGAATTTGCATTTGATGCAGAGTATTACGAGTACTATACTCGGACGGGCACCTGCTCGTACAGCGTGAGTGGCGCTACGAGTGCGGAATACTTGCCCGGCAGCAGTAATATTACCTCCATGGATGGTACCACTAACCAACCTTCCTTGAAGGTAGCCAAGTACATGGGCTTTGTTGGCCACTTGTATGTACGGAGTAGGTACTTCCTTACACTATCACGCGGCAAGGCAACAAAAGAAACATCCATCAAGCCATAAAAAAAGAAAAAAGAAAAAAAAAAAAAGTTCAAAAGAAAGGTGTGTGGGTACGGCATCACACGGCGCTCGACTGGCAAAAAGCCCAGGCAAAAGCCGCTGAAGGCGCTATCGGCGCTGACGCATGGCCTCAACTCAACTTCAATGGGAACAACAACCACAACGCTGGGGCTCCCGGAGGGGGCGACATACTCGCTGGTTCACCTCAAGCCACCTGCACAGGGGGGGGGCAGCTTAGCAACAGGTCACGGTACTTGCAGGCACATGTACGAGTACCTGAACATCCCGGCCACGCTGGGCTGGTTGAGGGTGAGGGTGAGGGTGAGGCGTGGGGGAAGACGGAGACCCTTTTGGGACACCACACTGTGCGTCCTGGGCGGCTGCTGGCATGCTCACGCTCACCCTTCCAATTGTGTGTGCTGAGAGGTGTGGACGTGTGGACAGTGCTGGGACTCGTACAGAGCGAAGAGCGTCCAGTCTGATGTGGGTACACCGTAAGTTGCTCTCCGTAGCGACCAGCCCTTGCATGGTCACTATGCAAGCCCGAGGCCAAACGCCGCGCCTCAAAACACAAAGGGCGGGATTCGGACCATGACTAAGGGGAGATGGAAGGCCTCTGGAAGGGAGGCAGACGGCCAATCAGCCAAACCGCAAAACGCCAAAGGGCGAAAGATGCCAAAGGCAGCCCGAGCATCAGGCGTGAAACGGCCGAGGTGCCATTGCCATTGCCATTCCCCGTCCAGCCCAGTCCAGTGTCCAGTCCAGCAGCCGGCCTGTGCAGCATAGTCGTATGTTTTATTTCATCACCGTCGTATTGTTATGCCCGACTAGTCGTCTCGTCTTGCCACGTCTGTCGTCTGGCTCGATGCCCTGCAGCGGCTAGGCATGAGATATCGCAATCGAATCGAATGGCGTGCAAGAGGGGGTCTGCCGCTTGGTGCAGGTGGTTTCTTATTAATCACCGTCGACTTTTTTCGGCGCTGGTGGCGGACAGTCTTCGTATTGGTCATTCCAGTTGCACCGCGGCCTTATCCCCAACCAAGGGCCCAATGTTTGTCAGTCTGCAAACTTCAGAAGCCAGCCAGTGCAAAAAGCCCAGCCTTTGCACTTTGCATTGCTGCCGCTAGATGCCCGTCTGCACTAGCAGTACCTCAGCGGCGCAACATGACAGCCTGTCACGCAGCCAAGTGCCACATCGCAGCGCCACTAGGACAATGGAATCGGAAAACTTTTTCATCTGCTTTTCTTTGTCCTGCCCAATTAAGCGTTTCCTCGGCCTTCCAATCGCACGGCCGTGTTGCCGGTATATCTCCGTTTCATTTGCCATTCCACCGGCTCCGACCAAAGAGCGAGCCGGGGCCGCATCCAAGGTACTCCAGCCCAGACAGACGATGAACAATTGAGAGCGCCTTTTGCCACCAGCTGACATGCTGGTTATACCGTACCTGTACAAGCACCCAAACGTTGCCTTAGCGCAGCTGGCCACTGGGAAAAGAAACGAGAGACGGCAAACGACCCAAGCTAACAGGGTAACCCCTTGTAGTGTGGGATGACACTCGATAAGATACCAGTAGCGGGTGAGGTTAATGCTACTCCATACTCCGTACACCTTCTATAATTATTCATGGGGCCACGTAGTTGTCCTGGATCTTGGGGTATCCAAGTCAACGAATTGTCGCATTCCCCTGTTTGTCGACCCTTTGATTGGCAATAGGAGTGCTGGAAAGGAATTGAAAGAAAAAGGGATTGGCTATCCAGCGTGCCGTGCCCCAGATTCAAATGCACGGTGATAGTATTGGTAGATCAATATTTCAAGAACGGACCTGTGATGATAGCAGTGGCGATAGCAGCAGGCATTGTAGAAACATAGCGGTAGTAGCAACTGCGAGAAGCACAAGGAAGACAAGTCATGTGGTGGTTCCTCCGCATCTCCTTCTGATCCTTGAACAGCTCAATTGCTGGGGTGTTGATAGCCACTTTCACAAAGAATGAACGGAACAAGAAGCAGTGAGCAAGAGTCGAATTGAGCTGGCTGCATATTGCTCATTTACCAAAGGCAAGGCATGGAACGGGGTCCAACACGGATGTGCTCTCCGTACTCCGTACTCGGAACGCCATTCCGTAGCCTGCTATTCGCTCCGTTTGTTCGCTTGGAGAAAAGGCGGCACTTGGGCAACAATACAGCACCCACGGCTATTTGCTCTGCTTGCCTAGACGAGACATGCTCCAGGGGTCGCCGCCAATTGGATGGCGCCCCTGGGGTTGGAGAGAGACCCCTGCTCATTGACGCCGCACCAGACAGCTGGGTACCGGTACTCAGTCACCCCCAACCCCAGAGGTACAAAGAGCGACCAGCGCTAGGAGCAAAGAGCACAGAGAGGGAAAAAACGGAGAGCAGTTTCGAACGGTTGAGAGGCCAGAGTCATTTCGTCCGGTTAGGCATGGTGGCATCGAATGTCGTTCTCAAGGCTGGCCAGGGCCGAGCGGATTATTCCGTGATCCATGCTTTTGCGGACCGCTGCCTGCCAAAGTCGAAGAAGAGTTAGGCACAATACAGCACAAAACAAAGAAAGTCCAAAATAGCAGGCTCGTAAAAGAGAAAAAAAGAAAGGAAATACTGTAATATTACGACTGCCTGGTAGTTGGTGGGAGGTCGTCGGGGCCGCATGCGGTGTTGGGTTAGTTCGCGGCTTGCGAAGAGCGACGGAGGTCACAAAAGGGGTGGGCGTGGCCAAAATGGAAAAAGAAACGAGGTGAGAAGTCGGTCGCTGGCTCTCACCTCCGCCTGGCCTCCGTCCCACCAGCTCCTAATGCAGTCCGTATGCGCTACTGCGCGCAAGTGACGGTGGAATATGACAGGTGGTTTGGCTTGGATGCGCTGTGCTGTGCTGGTCCATCTCCATCCCTTTGTTGAGCGATAATCCTCGCTGCCCCAGTCCAGCACTGTGTAATGGAAGCAATCTGGATTGCTGCATCAGGTCCAGAGGTGAGGTAGCACTGCTAGCCGTAGCGCTCATGGTGTACTTCGTACTAGCCCAACTGAGCCGCCTACCCTGATACTCTCAATCTGCTAGTACCGCCTAGTCTAGTGTGCACGCAGCGCCATGGGAGGGAATTCCATGTTCCGTCCCTTGGCCTTCATTTAGCACGGGCCGCAGACTCGCGCACAGTCTAAAACGGAAGTCCCTAGAAACCCCCACTGGGATGGCGTAGTCTCGTCTCGAAATCCCCCGAATCCAGGCACGAGATTCATCACTCGCTAGGGGCGATGGTTAATGTTCGAGTGGATGGATCCCTTGATCTTTTTTTCCCAAGACCCCGGATATGGTACATGGGCCAAGTACCTCCACAAGGCAAGCCTGCCCAACCAACCCGCCAAAAAGGGCCCGACTTCACTTTCCCGTCCAGTCTCTCTCTGGCTCTCTTGCTCTTTGGTAAATGCATCTTCTTGCACTGTCTTGTTGCGCTATCACACGCGAGAGCGAATTTCTTCATTCGCCGCCGGGCTAGAGTCAGCTCATTTCGCCGGCAACGGCCACGCGTGCAATTGCATTGCAACGAGGCGCAACTCTTCCTCTGACTCCTCCAGCTCCGTGCCCCTCTATCTCGGGCCTCACCGATGCAAGTTACAGACTCGTACTGCTACCGCGCCTTTCCCGCCGCTTCTACGGAGTTCTCGTACCGCTGCCAGCAAAAGTACACCGACCGCCAGCGAGGCGTGAAACGCACCAGCAATGCGCTTACAATAGTCAAGCCATCGTCTCTTGCCTCGCCCATCGCTCTCGTTTTCCCTCGACACCATCTCGACATCCCTCTTATGCAGACCCGCCTCTTGACTGCTGCCCTTCCCCGCCCCTCTGCTGACTTTTGGCTTACCGACCCCTCCAAAGGGAAAACAACGCACGAACGCACACGGCAACCAAGATGACAACAAGGTGTTCGAAACACAAAGCAAGCTCCCTCGCCGTACAGTAGACTCGCCAGATCCGAGTGGATAGCATGACTTCATCGAACAGCCACGGAGTGCCGAGATTGGTCTTCGTACTAGTACTAGTACTACCGAGCGGACCGCACCACCTGGAGAGGTAGAGCTACCTGGCGCCTTACTCAGGTCCCAGACATCTCTGCTGCGCCCTAGTTGACTCACTCACGCCTCGGCAGCCAGAAAACATGCGCTGTTGCTACAGTCCGTTCCGCCTTGCTTATTCGTATCTGGGCTTGTACTGTATCGTGGCCATGGATCTGACCCCAATGTTTCTCATGCTCCCTTGGCCGTCCGTCATCGTGCATGCGGCTCGACGAGACATATCCTTGCGGCTGTCGCCCTGAAGAGGGATTATGCAGTGAGTGCTGCAGCCGCCGCTACCGACTGCTACAGACAAACCGAGGTCTGCCACCCCACATGCGCTCGAACGAACCAAGTAGACGCTGCTAAGGCAGACGTGCACCAGGAGAAGCGCAGCTGGGCGCTGGTGCAGATGGACAAACAGGCGACATCCACTTGGGGGTCACGGGGGCATTGTCAGACTGCCACGGCTAGGACGAGACGGAGCCAGTTGGGCTATTCTTGACCCCATCCAAGCACATATTCATGTCTGGTCGTCGCTGCAGCACTCGTGGCCGCTAGGCAGCATGAGCTGCAAATGAGCTGCTCAACTGCTCTTGGGGGATGCGCACCTTGTCCGCCCTCTCCACCCATTCAATGCACCACGCGCCGTGCAACACCAGGCCTTGCCGGCTAGTGATAGCGCCTAAGCCATCGTTGCTTTTTTTTTCTCTACCCGTCAATCTCAGGCTTGCGTTGTGCGCCCAGCAGCAGAACCCGTAGATGCGCCACACCCAAAAGAGCTCTCCCTGGGGGTCCCGTGATGGCCAGGCGCAATAGCACTGGACAGCCTAGGATAACGCATGCGGACGCTTCTAAGGTCACTCATCTGACAGGCTCGAGTCTGGATAAGGTGACTCCAACCAGATGACGACAGCTCCCGCAAACCAAATCTCATTTGATGTTTCCAACGCCCCACCCGAAGCACATTTTCAGTTACAGGCCCGAATCTTAGTAGCAAATCGTTCGTTCCCTCACCTTGGCCCGTATAAGTGTAATTCTGCCGTCGGCCGCAAGTTTGTACCAATGAGCGCCGGTGGCCCGTCAACCCGCCTGTGTGCTCTGTGTAACAACCACAGGTCGATGGCGAGCCGAAGCCGTCTTCAGCAACCGCTATGGAGTCGGCATCGGGAAGATGTTGTAGCCACCGAGCCAATTATTCGTTGGCAGTTGCTGCATTGCGCCCAAAAGGGCAATGCTGTCGCCGTATTTAGCTTCTGCAACGTCGGTTTCTGTTTGTTGCTCGGACGGGGTGAGCCTGTGCTACACGCTGTGCTACACGCTGTGTCACCGCACTTGTCTCAAGTTCAGCCTTTCTGTAGGAGTTTGCAGCCGTGCCCTGCTATTGGCCAATAACTTTCCAAGTTGTGTCTCGTTCTCCTTGCCCTCATCTGCCATGTGGGAAAGGTTACAAAGTTTCATCAATAATAAAGATCATTGCCGTCTCTCTGTATTTCTACAGAGTGACTGGCCAACACCCTCAGCGACTCCAGCTCAGGTGTCACAGCGAGAGGCAGAGATGGAAGGCCTATCTACTCATCTGCCCCTTCTAGTATCTGTTATCCATTTTTGCTGTCTTTCTTCAGCATTTGATATGATTACCAAGATAAGTATCTTCTATAATCATAGAATTGGATCACCCGAAAGTGTTCCCATTGCCCGGCCTCTTTGCTGCACCGGCTCAGGGTCACAGCATCGTGAATTCGCGGTGCTGTCTGACGGCGAACGACTTCCAATTCGGGAGATTAGTTGGTAATTATACTTTAACGCCACTGTCCTACAAATTTCTGCTGGATACCGCGATTTCCCACAGTATCTGTACCTCGACGTCGATTCTCAAACACCTTTCCAAGCCAATTTACCGAACATGCAGAGCGGAAGCCGTGGCTGCAGCTTTCCGAAGCTTCCAGGGCCAGACGGGCACCCACTGCTATGATATCGGGTTGCATATTTTGCGCCCCTTGAGTCGTGAGTATGGAACGCGACCATGACTCGGCGCTCCTCAAGCCGCAATTATGAACAACAACGGCATGGCTGAAAAAAAAAATTATCAGTGGCGCCATGGTTTTTTCACTCCTTTCTGGAACTTTTCCATGTGGGAGTGGATCTGCGAGCCGCTTTTCGCTCCCATCTTTCTTTCTCCCGCCGTATATACGGTGTACACGGCCAATCAGTCGGCATCAAAGGAAGCTGAAAAGACCACTTCGCTGATTGATAAAAGGGCCCTAGCTCGGTACGAGACACGGCAAAATCGCCGTCGACGCCATCTACCTAGCCGAGAAGTAGTATTCGAGATGGAGGAAGTGTTGTTAGCCCATCCATTGATATGAAAGACATCCCTTGAGCCCCGAAAGGGCTAGGGCAAAGGAGTGAGTTGGTATGGTATGCCGATCATCATGGCATGATCAGACTATCATAATTAATGTTCAGGCCACGGAAATACTGAACCCGTTATATGCGGGAGTGCCTGAACTGGCCATCTGAGCCAACACTTTAACCATACATCGGGTGTTGGAGATGAAGATCATTCCTCTCCCATCGCTGGCGGGCAAGGGTCCTATTGAATCCACTTATTTGGACGGGATACTGTACGTGAGTTGAAAAGCAGTTGGCAGGGTGAATAAGGCGGTTTAGAAACCTGTCCGCCAGCTACGAGTACAGGTACGAAGCATAGCTGCGGCTACGAGTAAAGGCTGAGGCATGGGGGATATCACATCCTTGCCCTAGATCAATGATGTCGGGAGACCGGTACGAAACACGCCGTACTGTCCTACCGTCAGCACTGAACAGCGATACTTGTACAAGTAGGCAATGACATGCATGCAGATTCCTGGATAGTTTCTTGGCTATCCACTTTCGTCAGTTCCACTTCTCCTGTTCTCCCTCTCTTCCATCTCTTGAGTTGTAGATTGCCTTTTTGCCAGGAGGAAGCTTCACGCAAGTAGAGGTACTAGACAATGCTGCCCCGTTTCGAGACGACAAGTACAAATACACGCTCCTGCTGGTCAGACCCTCAGGCCGTTTCACGAAGAACACCGGAGAGCCGCGTTTCCTTTTTTCTGGTTTCGGGGGACGGGGGCTTGGTGTGGCCTTGCCGATCCCGCTAGTACAAGTATGATACGGCTGATGCCTCAGCACCAGGGCAAACCAAACGCCATAACGATTTCCACCCACCCAAGAAGAGATCAAATTGTGTGTATGGGAGAGTGTGTGTGTGAACGAGTCAACCGTTTTACTAACTGGCGCCAATTGAGAGAGCATTGAAAGTCTGCCATGGGAAAAAGGCTGGCACGGTGTGTCTGTTTAGGCCATGGAAAGCAAAGACCAGGATTGGGTTCCACCGCTCTCAGGCTCAGCGGCGCGCTCAACGCATTTCCGCTATGTAAGTTAGAAATGACCGTCCAGTTGGGAACACTTCGCTTCTGCATGCCCGAGGACACCGACGCTGGTGGAGTCCGCCTGCAAAAAGGAGCATACGAGTAGGTGCTGTGCTGTGCTGTGCTGTACAGTAAGGAGAGGGACAAGAGAGAGGCTGGGAGGATGAAGACTCGTGAGATCTTGATCGCCACGCGTTCTCCAGCTCCGGACTTCGAGTATACCTCGCTGCATATCGCCAAACTGCGGCTGGCCCTTTCGAGGTTTTGGTTAGCTCACTGGCACCTTCAGGCGGAAAGTTGTTTCGTCCCAGGGGATACTTTGGGGATTTGGGGTTCAAACGAGCTTCCTTTTCTGCTCAAGGCAGCCCTTCGATTGAGCTTTGTTAGCAGCGATACCCTGGCACCGCGGTCATGCACTTAGTCAGATTGGCAACATCGAGGATCTCGGAGATGACCTTCTGGAATGCTTCGAAATAAAATAACCCGGCTAACATAGTCATGCCACTGACGTCAAGGGTCCCAAGGGTAGGGGGGGGGGGGGGGGGGGGAGACGCGGTATATGTCGGTGAGCGAGGTACAGAGACTAAACACTTTAGATGATACAGGGTCTGCGAGATTGAGCTTTTTGGAGCTATTCATGCTGCACTGCACGCTTTGGTGGTGCTACTGCTGTTAGTGGTAAGGCAGAGTAGTAGCGCCGAATAACTTTATACGGCTGGGGATGCTACGCTGCGTTTTGGGAATTGGGGCCATGTGATTGGGGATGCTGGGGGTTGGTGGTTTGTTGTTCGTCAAGAGCGGTAAGAGAGGTTGTTGAGATTGGGAGCCGTGCGTGCGCTCTTGGTGATAGCCTGATGCAAGAAATGAGCCTGATGCTGAGGTGGTCAAATGTGTGAGGCCGTGCGGATTGATTTTGCCCTAGCGTCTTTATTCCCAATTGCAAGCCGTGGGAGTGCGTAAGCCTTGCTTGCATGTGAAAAGGCAAAAAAATTATGAGGAAGAGGCAAAATCATCGTGAGCCTCGTATCTAAGCTGACTGATGCTATTCTGGTCGCCAAGAGCGGGCGCCCAATGAAAGGTTGCTACGAAGGTTATACAAATAGTCCAATAGTCTGTGATTGACTTTTTCATTTTTGTCGCTTTTCGCCAAGAAAGTCAGCGAGGCTGGCAGGGCTGTAGGCATAAAAGCCAAAAGGAAGCTATCCCCAAACGCCAATCTAGAACAAGGCAGAAATGGATATGGAGTGTAGGTAACGCTTATGGAATGAAAGTAGCTACATGTATCCAGCACCTCAGTCTAGCTGTCCAATTGACCACAGTAATTATGGTTTAGGTGAGATGTAGAGGAAGCTCCAGTCATATATCTGGCGTTTTAAGTATCTACCATGTGACCATCTTCTTCTAATATCTAATCCAGTATTGCTAAAAATCTAGACATCTAAGAGATTTTGAGAAGTATAACTTTATATTGCGGCTCTATATACTCCGTAATGCCCGCACAACTGACGATATGTGATGCTAGATGCTAGAGAGTTAACTTGGGCTCCTGGGCAATCACATCTTGATCCCAGCTCCTTCAGTCGTATAAACAGGCGATAGTAGAATGGTTCGGTCTCAGTCGTTCTACTATTACCCTTTGCCTGGTTGAATCGAGAGAATATCTGCCTTAGGTTGTAAATTGAGTCTAAGAATACAGTAGAGATATGCTCCCAGAACCATGTCGACCAACCCCGTCACCTAAGACAACCAGGCAGTTTGTGCCAAGTCTGAAAACTGCTGTCTCCTCGGAGCATCTCTCGCGGAATTCGAACCGACTCTGATGATCCTGCTTCTCTAAATTCTGGAATTGCAAGAAGTGATATAGCGAGTATCCGCGCTGTTGATACTTCAGCAACACTATTCCGCTTCATCTCTGCGCTCAACTCATAGGAAAGTCCCAGATACTGAGGCGTGGAGTGCTGTTGGAAACATCCGCTGTGCAGCTTTCAATTGGACAGCGGCTCTGTAGTAGTAAATATTTGAAGTATTATATATTTGGGTAAAGATATCTCTATCTCTCTGGCGATTCGTTGGAGCGCTTCTCCGTAGACACATTCTCCAACACCGGTTCGTATGCTTTCCCGCTCCGAGGCTAGTTGACTCCATAGACAAATCTCGTGCTCATAACAAATGCGCAATCGCCTTTCAAGCTAATAGCCAAGCGGAATGTCAGAAGCCGCTGGTGTATCACCGTTCGAGCCTTCCTTGGCTTTCGTCCGTGGGTCATCGTACAACTTATCCATCATTAATTCTTTCGTCCCTTTTGAGGTGGCGCCATCGCATGTCTATCGAGTAATGTTGGGATGAAATATTCCCTGGACAGGCTTCATCCATTCGCTTAAACTCCCAGGGTCGAGCTGTCTAAAATGCATGTTTCCAAATGACGATTCGGGTTTCCATTTTTCTTTTCCTCTTGTAATGCGTAGAGCGGATTAGCTGAGCAGCATGGACACCTAGTCTCTCTTATTAGCATCATAGGTAGATAATTGAGGAGCTTGAGAGGTGTACGCACAGCCATGATAACACAGCAGATACTTATATACGGACTTAGTCGCTCCCCTATCCTTGCACACTTCCAGAAGATACCCATGACACTATATCTATATGTTAGCATTCGTCGTATAACGATTCGTGCGATTAATATGGCATTGCGCCGTACCCGTTCTTGTTCCGGTCCATGATGCCGGGCGTAAAGTGGTGGACATAGGTGCTCGTGCAGATTAAGAGCAGGATGACGAGCAGCAGGGACTTGAAGTTGAAAAGCGCAGACTGAATAGCACAATGTCAGCAGTCTAATCTCGGTTTATGAATCTTCACAATTCATCAATCATAGGGGATCTTACCATTTTGGCGACCTAGAATTAATGCTGCTCAAACAAGAACAAGTAAATGCATGTCCACAAGCTGTCCAGATGCCCGGCGCGGTCTCGTCATCCTTGGAGCTTGGAAGGGGCCAGATGTGGATAGGAGGAAAGATTTACCGATCCGATTGCACACGCGGGCCCCACATCAGCTGCAATGACATGCATGTCCCCACCAACCAGAAGTTGCGATTTCGACGCAGCTTGCGAGACGGTTGTTGCAGTTTAAGCCGCCTCGACTTTTTTTGATTCATCCATATCACGAGATTTTGATTGACAACTTCTACACCCGCGATCCTTTACGAGCCTATTCCTACACAATTTCTTAGAAGAAAGCAGGTTGAAGACCAGCGGGCAATCAGTTCAAGATGGAGCCTCGTGCGCGTGCCGGCAAGAATGTCGGCAAAATGAACTTTTCCCATGCCGAATGTATGCAATCCATTCATCCATCCAAGCCAAGACGAGAAAGAGAAGAGAAGCGTAATTACAGGGGAAGTTACAAGTTTCTAATCCGATTTACGCTCTGCAGTGGCCCAGCTCCTCTATGCTCACGGCGATATCAAAAATCCCATGCCCGAAACGGTTCGCGTTCTCGACGAGATTCTCACCGACTTCATGCAGTCCATCGCCTTTGAAGCGAACCGCGCAGCCAACTACTCGGGTCGACAAAAGATCAAGTACGAGGACTTTGAGTTTGCGTTTCGGAAGAACCCCTCGTTTCTAGGAAAAGTCCAAGAGGTGTTTGAGAAGCAAAAAGAGATTAAGAAGGCCAGAGAGATTTTGAGGGATGGAGAGGATGAGATTATGAAAGATGCGGCTGAGGAAGAGAAGAGAAAAGAGAAGGCGACGACGACGAAGACGAATAAGGTCGAGGAGGAATTGGGCGAAGCCGACGACGATGCTGAGGCAGAGGCTGATGCTCTAGGGAAGAGGAGGTAATGATGATGGCATTGACAGGATGCAATGTTTCTTTTTTTTTTCTTGGTTTCACAAAGCATTACTTTGGAGTTTGGGAAAGCATGGGCTGGTCGTTCGGAGGATTTTGGCAAGACTACGCCAAGTATATTTCTCCTTGTTTTCTAGACACAGGTC
This sequence comes from Trichoderma harzianum CBS 226.95, assembly GCF_003025095.1. NCBI lineage: Eukaryota > Fungi > Ascomycota > Sordariomycetes > Hypocreales > Hypocreaceae > Trichoderma > Trichoderma harzianum. The sequence goes on along the minus strand of NW_020209252.1, from coordinate 1,708,309 downwards.
TCATCTACATACAACTAGATGCGGTAATCAGAAGCATCCATTTCACGATCCTTCAGCAAAACCCTTCGTTCTATTGGTAGCCGCTTGTTCTGTAGTTTCAGCTACGGCTGAACAGCCTGGTCTACCCCGTGTCCCTCGCATATGATATATCATGCCACTACTGCTGATAGTCCTGTGCGGGGTCGGCTCCGGAAGCCTAGAAATCTTCGAGTTTTGGATAATCTCGTTTTACGCTATCAAAATACAGCTATCCTCGACCCCATATTGACCAGGACACAGCGAAGGGGGAAAAAGCGGGGGATCCATTTCAGCGCCTTTGGGAATAGAGCGGAGAACGATCAGCGACCGATATCCGCTCGATGCCACCACACCATGCTGCCGGCCCGGCCGTAGATAGCGATATCGGGTCATCGTGTTTGGCCGGCTCCTTTGGTCAGCCTATCTTGCTATTCGAAACTTACATGCTAGTTCGTGCAAAATCCAGCGCCGATTCCGTCAGCCGTTGCCGCAGACAAAAGAGGCGCCCGCCCAGGCCGCTCAGCAACCGCTTCGGCCATGGGGCGAGTTCGCGGGGGCGATTTAGTTCGCAAAGGCGGCTAAGAGAGGTGACGAGGATATCAGATCCACCCCCAGAGGCCAATAGGGTGCCATGGGAGAGGTCGCCAAGCAAGCGTAGGAGCAGTCTCTGCGCTGCTGATGGTGTTGAGGAGAAGACGGTCACCAGGCGGATTTTTTTCTAAGCTAGAGCAGCAGAGAATGAACCATTTTGTAATAGCACATCATTGCTTCCTGAGTCAACCAGAGCTTTGAAATCCTCGGCTTGGTTGGTGTTGTGTTGTTTGTACCTGGTTGACACTATCAGCTTCGTTAATCCTAATGCAACTACGTCCTCTTGTGTCTTCAAAGTGATCCGAGAGGGCGATCATGGAGGTCAGCCGAAGGCCTGGATCTCCGCCCGTCGCGGCAGAGATTGAGCTGCACCTCACGGTGGACAAAAATCATGCGGACGAGGCAGATGTTTCTCAAGTTGCGCCGCAAAACACCCTTGCTCCAAGCGAATATCAGACGAAGTCGAAGCCATCTTTGTTCTCTGACGACTTCCGTCGTCTATCAATAAGCCCAGCTCCGAGTGGACGACTATCACCCGTTCCTAATGGACCGTATAATCCAACAGGACTCTTTCCATCTCCCCCCGAAGCGTCGTCGTCCGTGCTAAAACAGTTCTGGATAAGGAACAAACCTTCCATACTGGTAGCTGTCTCCCAGTTATTCGGGGCTTTGATGAATCTCAGCGCTCGACTGCTGGAGTTGGATGGCGATGGGATCCATCCGGTACAAGTCCTCCTCCTTCGACAAGGACTCACGGTCGTCTGTTGCTTCGCTTATATGTGGTGGAAGAGTGTTCCCGATTTTCCTTTTGGCAAAAAAGAAATTAGAGGGCTCTTGCTGCTTCGCGGCTTTTCGGGATTCTTTGGCATTTACGGCATGTGGTACTCCATGATGTATCTGCCACTTGCTGATGCCACCGTCATTACCTTTCTTGCCCCTGGAATTGCTGGCCTGTTATGTTACTTTGCTCTACACGAACCTTTCACGAGACCGGAGCAAATTGCCACGGCCGTCGCCCTTTTGGGAGTGGTTCTTATTGCGCGGCCGGTTTCTCTGTTCACAGCTCTCTCTCCATCCGACGATCAGGTGGTAGACTCTCCTGAGCAAGTGGATGGAGCCTTTCCTAGCCTCGAACATGAAGCAACAGCCGAGGAACGACTGGTGGCCGTTGGCGTTGCGCTTCTAGGCGTATTGGGAGCTGCCGGTGCATTTACATGCATTCGTACCATTGGAAAACGTGCCCATCCCCTGATTTCGGTCAACGCCTTTGGCATGGCATGTACCATAATCTGCGTCCTAGCACTGACTCTGGCACCAAAGTTCGATATCAGCCAGCCTCACTTGAGGTGGATCACGCCAAAATCATGGAAAGGATGGTTTCTGCTTCTATGGATAGCAGTGCCTGGCTTCATAATGCAGTATCTTCTGACTGCGGGACTGGCAGCCGATACGTCCAACAGAGCAAACGCCATGATTTACACGCATATGTTGTTTGCAGTCAGTTTTGACCGATGGATATTCGGCCACAGCATGAGCATGATAAGCTTCGCCGGTTGTGCACTCATCTTGGGTAGTGCCATCACTGTCGTTTTCACGAAGAACCCGCCAGTTCGGACGACCAACGATATCGAGAGACAGGGCAATATAGAAGGAGAAGCGGAAGGCTCTCCAATGCTCATCGATACAGGAGGAAATGCTGAAGGAATAAATCTGAGGAGAGTTTGATCTGCATACTTCTTGTAGAGTTTATGATTTTGATGGTTTAACGAACAGGATGGATTACATGCATTCTTGGTAGACATAAATTAATGCAGTTAATAGCAATTAATAAAGTTTACATTCTTTTGGTCAATCACCTACCTATTACAGCGCTATTGCTAAGTGCATACTATTCCCTGACCTTTTGCGATAGCTACGTCCACTTGCACGTATTCCTGCTGCCACCCCAGTGGTGATATGGTGATATTTGAGATGGCCAACTAAAAGAAGTAGACAATATTCCAAACTAGAAAGGTGAAAACCCATAACAAAACATAAATCGTGGATAACAACTGGAAAATAACTATTCAAGCTCACGGCTTTAGGGTAGGCGAGCTGCGGTTGCTGGATCTGAGCAACTCGGATCACGTGCCGAGAAGCTGAGCTAAGAGTCGCGACGCCGCGCTTGGTAACTCGATAGCTGCAGGGTTGCGATCCAATCGCAAAAATTCAAGATCATCGACTCTGGCCTCTGGCAATTCCGCTTGTTTCCCGGATATGCTATAAAATCACAACCCCAACCATATTTCGTTCTAGGTCTAGGGTCGAACTTTTCTTTTCCACCTCTCTCTTTCTTACCATTGACGTCGAAAACCGGAACGCATAGCCAAGATGGTTCAGATCAGCGAGGTCAAGGGCAACAAACGCGATAACCGCACCGCAGCCCATACGCACATCAAAGGCTTGGGTCTGAAGTCGGATGGGTATGCGGACACACAAGCTGCTGGCTTTGTCGGCCAGGTTCCCGCACGAGAGGTAAGCGGTCTCTACACCTGGCATTCTTTTCTTTTACTGCAGCCTGCTGACGATTTTTTTCTACTTCGCCAATCCAGTCATGTGGCGTCGTTGTCGATCTGATTCGAGCTCACAGGATGGCCGGTCGAGGTGTTCTGCTAGCTGGTGGCCCAGGAACCGGAAAGACAGCTCTGGCGCTTGCGATTAGCCAGGAATTGGGTACTAAGATTCCCTTCTGCCCGATCGTTGGCAGCGAGATCTACTCGTCCGAAGTCAAGAAGACCGAAGTCTTGATGGAGAACTTCCGAAGAGCGATTGGCCTCAAGGTCCGGGAAACGAAGGAGGTATACGAGGGCGAGGTTACCGAACTTACACCAGAAGAGGCGGAGAACCCATTGGGCGGCTACGGAAAGACTATCAGCACTCTGCTGATTGGATTGAAGAGTGCCAAGGGCCAGAAGAAGCTTCGACTCGACCCTAGCATTTACGAGGCCATTCAGAAGGAGAGAGTCACTGTTGGCGACGTCATCTACATCGAGGCGAACACTGGAGCTTGCAAGAGAGTGGGACGATCCGATGCGTATGCCACCGAGTTCGATCTCGAAGCCGAAGAATACGTGCCTATCCCCAAGGGCGAGGTGCACAAGAAGAAGGAAATCGTGCAGGACGTCACATTGCATGATCTTGATGTTGCAAACGCTAGACCTCAGGGCGGCCAAGACATCATGAGCATGATGGGCCAGCTGATGAAGCCCAAGATGACAGAGATCACCGACAAACTACGTGCCGAGATCAACAAGGTTGTCGGAAAGTACATTGACCAAGGCGTAGCCGAATTAGTCCCTGGCGTCCTGTTCATCGACGAGGTAAATATCTTCCCCATATCCTTATGCTGGGGAAGAGAGAGAGAAGGAGCGGAAATCTACTGGTATCAGACGCTAACGCTGGATTACAATAGGCTCACATGCTTGACGTGGAGTGCTTCACCTATTTAAACCGAGCATTGGAATCACACCTCGCTCCCATTGTGGTTTTGGCATCCAACCGTGGAATGTCCACAATAAGAGGTACCGACGACGTTGTCGCGGCCCATGGCATTCCTCCCGACTTCCTAGCCCGAATGCTCATCATCCCCACCTCCCCATACTCGGCAGACGAGATCAAGAAGATCGTCAAGCTCAGAGCCACGACAGAGGGTGTGTCTATTACGGACGCTGCCATTGACAAAATTTCCGAGCACGGTGTCCGCGTCAGCTTAAGATACTGCCTACAACTGCTGACACCCTCAAGGTGAGTCCCATGGTCGTGAATGAATAGGTCCCTCACATGAGACACAGAGAGCTGACGTGTGATGCCAACAGCATTCTTGCCAAGGCGAATGGCCGTACTCAGATTGACGTCCAGGATGTGTCCGAGTGCGAAGATCTTTTCCTCGACGCCCGCCGTAGCGCCTCGCTTCTTGCTAGCGAAGCGGGACGGGGCTATCTGTAACCTTGATTTTGAGAAGCTGTAGACGAAGCAGGGCTAGATCGGGTGAAGGGGGGAGGATCTCATTGTGAAAGATGACGCTGGGCGGTGTGCCGATAGCGCCACTGGTTTATAGGTCACGACGGATTCAACAGAAATCCTTAGACACTCGTGTGTTTCTTTTTTCTTTTTTTGGTTTGGCTGTTTTCCGCGCGATGTACGGAGTATGAGTACGGGGGCTAGACAGCCCTGGCAAACTATTGGGCTTGGACGAAAGTTTCTGAAATGGCGGGCAAGCCGTGTTTCTTAGGTGGCCAATGTAACAAGATTGTCCTGCATATTTCTACAACAGTGTCGGCCTCCCTTACGCCGCACGCCCAACTCCCCGAGACATCGTGGGCCTTTAGGGAGAGAAGAGGCCAGACCGAGCCAGTGTGGAGAAGAACGTTGAAGACCGAGAGCCATGATTCGCGCTCCACCCCTTCCTCTTTGTTTCGCTGCGTTGTCTAGAAGCATGGGCGTGAAGATATGGCAACGTTACGGAGTAGTATTGACGCTATAGGACGCCTCGTGGCCGAAGATGGATGGCGATATGCGTGCGGATTCGCACTAGAACGGGGAAGAGAGGCGGCGGAGTCGGACGCAACGCTGAAGAAGGTCCATCATCACGTGTAGTAGAAACTTTTGCCTTGGCTCTTGTCTTGAATGGTCGTCTTTGTCTCACAAGGTAGCATTCCAGAGGGCAGATGGCGCGCATTCCAAAGACGGCATTGTCCGTCTTTGGACGAGGGTTCGGAAGGGGGGGAGGGGTGGTAAGAAAAAGCCCCGGAGGAAGAGAGACGAACCTGAACTCGGCCTGGGCGCAACTATGGAGTCAGTGTCTTTGAGAAGCGAATCAGAAGGCCATTGTGAAGAGGAAGAATGTTTTGGGGCCGAGAGACCAGAGAAGGAAGAAGAGACGAAGAGCCACAGTAACGATCTCACGAAACAAAGGTTCAGCTGCCTAGCCGGGGCTTTTTGTCGCGACCACCCGTGTGCGGACGTGCGCGCATCTTGCTGAGAGCAGCGATCGAGCAGAGAGAGGCACATGCTTCTGCGTCTTTTACTTTCCTCTTCCCCCCCCTTTTTCGACGTCGTTGCTTGTCGGCTGGTCGGGATTCTGCGACTGAGTGACGGAGGTGGATGGGAAAACGGAGGAATCAACAAACCGCAAGACCTCGAGGACCATATACGGGCCACGAAGCTTTTATTTTACGCAGTCCTTGCATCCAGACTTCATTTTATCAATCTCTGTATCCTTATTTAGTGCCATCGTCAATCTCGATCAACGGCTCAAACATCTCCCTTGCCCCCGTCTTCTCTCGACCCTCCGGACACGCTGCTCCTCGTGTTGTCCTCGACATAGGCGGAGCCGTCAAGTGGCCTTACGGCCTTCTCTGATCAAGACATTTACTGAGACATGTAGGGGTGTCCTCGACCACTCATCATAGAGTATCCAGTGGCGGCTGTCGACGGGAAAGAGCAGCGCTATTGTGAATGGCATCCTCCGACATTCACAAACCCCCGGGCCCATTAATCTTTTCCACCTTCTCTCACAGCCCTCTTGTTTCCCCTATCAATTTCCGAAGCCCCAGAAAATTTGATAAGCCATCTTGTCACTATTTCAATACTACCTTCAACTTGAGGCTTCGTTTGCCGTTTTACTGCAATTTGTTTGAGCTTCCCTAGGGTCTCTGCATGCTCCCTTGTTCCTCCATTGTTGCTCGGAAACAATAGACTCAAGTCGTTTACACATAGCTCGGGAGCCTTTTCGACTCGTCTTGGAATATCCCATACATAATATCTTCCATCACATCTTTACTATAATACGCCTCATGTTCTGTCTTCGACACGCCGGCGACGTTTAGACATGGCTGCGTTCCATGATCGCAACTATCTTGACGAGATGGCCAAAAACAACAGACCCCAACCAGTGTTTGAGGGCTCACAGAATTCTTCAAACCCTACAGGACGACATTTACGTGCTGCTCCAGTCCGACCTCCCTGGGAACACAGAGCTCAGCCTGATCCATCCTCATTCCACTATCATGGCCATCCTAACGAAAGAGATCACACCAGTAGATCTCGGGAAGAGATTAGAGATCGGCAGGCCTCTACACTCCCTCCACAGTGTACGGATATAGCTTCGTCTCGTTATCCCCAAGAATCTGAATACGCAGCCGAGTGGAAACGGGTTGAAACGCCGCTGGCCTCGCCTTTCCAGAACGGAAGCCATCTTGATGATAGAGCCTACAGGGGAGTACCCCCTGCATTTTCGAGGAATTCGCAATGCTCTCCAACCTTTGCAGGGCGGCGTATGGATACGGTCACGGCACAGCCTCATAAGAGTGCAGATTTGATGTGGAGGGGAAGCTCTGACGAGATGGCTAGAGACTCGCACAACTCTTCAAGCCCTACTGGACTGCATAGGGATATGTGTCAAACTCGATCTCGCATGAATGATTTTGATGACATTACCCGGAGAAGCAGCTCCGACGCAGTGACCAGAGGCTTGCAGAATTGTTCAAGCCCTGTCAGCCGGAGACTAACTATATCTCATGGCACATTCAGCACGAACCACGAAGATCGGAAGTTCAGCATCTCATCCTCACTGCAAACTGACGGTAGCGAAGACTTTGATTGCAAATGTCCCAAGGAGCCACCTAGGCCCCGAAATAGTAAGTTGAGATCTGTCTATTTGATTCATTGTTGTGGCAACAATACCTAGGAGTATGAGCCTACCATCTTCAGCGGACTATCGCTGCACAGATGTTGCCGAGGATCATTGCTGACTGAGATCTCCCAACCATAGGTTTTATGTTGTATAGGCAGTATCACCAAAGCGCAGTGGCGAAGGACAATAAGGGTTCATCCAATCCTGAGATATCCAAAATCATCGGAACCATGTGGAAACGCTTAGGAGAAGAGGAGCGTAGAGCCTGGACGGAACTGGCGGACGAGGAGAAAAAAATGCATGGACTCAAATATCCAGGCTATCGATATAAGCCAAATCGCAGACCAAAGTCTCAGGGAAAGCAAAGCTATCGGTGTTCCAAGTGTGGTGGTCGGCAGAACAAGACGACACGATCTGCAGAGTCACCAGGATCACCACGGTCTCCAGAGTCCGTAGGCTCTTCACAGTCTTCGCCGTCCTCCAAAACACCGAAGGCACCACGGGGGCCTCGAGGCCCGCAGGGGTATCAGGGGCCACGAACACCGCGAACCCCAAGAACATTACCGACTCCAATCACACCTTTCGCAGCCTCGGCTGAAAACTCTTTCGCAACTCCTCTGTCATTGGCAGGCCATAGGAATTCAGAGTCACATTCTTGGCCGCCTCCCAATGCACCAAACACTTTCCCTCGTCGCCAGAGTGGCATTACGCCCTCTCTTCAGAGAATAATCGAACAAAGAGAACCTCGAAGTCCCAGAGACTACGGCTCAGCATCGCCGGACAGGAGACGACGCCGAACAAACGACGCCGGAGACTACTGTGCAATCGGCCCCGATTTTGATAATGGAAGACGCCCAGAACTGGCATTCCATGAGAGATTGGCGACGTCTGCTGTGCCTGAGCCTGCGTCTTTTCCTAGGTCACAAAGCCTTTCCACTCTACCACCACCTTCTTGGCAGCAGGGTACAGATACGCGACAGAGTTCGGGATTTGGCGATCCTCCACCTCTTCCTACTCTTGAGCCGCCGTTGCCACAAACTCCATCATGGCCATCTCTTGGGAACTACAGTATACATAGGCGTCTTGAGGAAAAGTCATAGAGGTTTATATCTTTGGGCGGATGCTTTGATTGTAGCAAGAATGAGAAATACGAATCGACTAAAAATTGGGTATCAGAATTCATAAGGTAATATGAATATAAGAATGGACTAGAGGAATGTATAAAGCACAATACGCAAATAGCATTTGTATATTATTGTGCTTTCAATGAATCAAAGTCACCAAATATGTTTGATGGAGGTGACCTTAGTAGCGCAATCAAAGCTACGATAGCGGCTGGGGTGAGCTTATACCCTTCTAGTCTAAAAGAATTGAGAGATTTCGTTTCATTTAACTTTTATTTAATAACAATTGCGTATGGATGTGGTTGCAGGTTGAGGTGTTACAAGAACATTGTGATACGACCTGCTGTAGTACCAAGTATGTATTTGCCTCCAGTTGATGAAGAGATCTGCTTATTCTACACTCAGAAAAAATAAATGCTATGTTTCATTTTCAATATCGATATCAATGGAACCGGCGGCGATGTTCGGTAGAGTTATTGTGATCCATCTGGTCAAAATGACCCGCTCCTTTGACACCACCAGCATCTATCAAGGTAGATGAATGTTATCTCTTTGTGGAGTACAAATAGGTATATTTATGTTCTATACATAGACTTTAACAGTCATTCTATTTATTACTGAAAGGTTGGCTCTAAAGAAAAGACAAAATCGGTATTTGCACAAAGAAGTACCCTGCTAAAAATAACTGGCAATGAGCCTCTCTTCCTTGCCATTGAACAGCAGCAATCTCTTTTATCTTTGCCTCAGTAAGTCAAGTTCTTCCCTTGTCTGCCTAATTTGACGCTTTGTTATTTCAAAGCGTCTGAAAATAACTGTATCCATAACTTGTGTATGATATTGAAAGGCTTCCACCTCGACCCCGACTTCATCATGAACAGTCTGGCGGTGATCGAAAGCGCCTTTGTAGAAGCGGGCGGATTTAGCACAATGCTTAGAGCTATGTACGTACCTAGTACTTTGAGCTCTCTCCTTGCATCCTAGCGTGAGCCAATAGCGGGGTGTCTATGCAGCCTTTTAGCGGCTTAGTGGTTCGCAGAGCTCCCTGAAAGCTGCGCAAGCGAAGGGGGGAGTTCTTCAAAGTATGTACCCAGTACAAGCCGCACCTTTGAATCCTCCCTGCCCTTGTCCTCTCGCGCACAGCAATCCAACGCGACTTACCTCCACTTTAACCTCCATACAAGTATTGCTTAATACCTCTGCTTCCAGTCCCTCGCTAGCTCATCCAGACCTACAGCTATCGAACTCCCTCTTGGACGTCAATCTCGACAGCAAGCAAGCAAAATACTCCGAAAACCAGACAAGCAGGCGCCACATCCCGACCGCCGCGAGCCTCATGATGCAACATCTCCCCTCTGACCTGTCGACATAATGCCGGACTTCAAGCCTGGGCAGACCGTCTTGCTCAACGATGGCCGCAAGGCTATTGTGCGGTTTGCGGGCCCGACTCACTTCCAGGTGGGCGAATGGATCGGCGTCGAACTCGAGGAGAAGACGGGGAAGAACGATGGCAGCGTCCAGGGCGAGCGATACTTTGACTGCCCCATGGGCTACGGCATGTTTGTCAAGCCCATGATGGCCACCATCATCGCGCAGCCCGCCGCTCCCAAGCCCGCTGCAGCAGCTCGCAAACCGGCCGCCAGACCGTCTGGATTCCACCCTACCGTGGGTAGAGCTTCGATTTCTGGCGGCGACGCCAATCTCAACAAGAGGAGGCCTAGCATCAACGCGCCGAGCCCCAGCCCGGTCCCTCACCACAAGCCGTCGCAATCGTCGAGCAACCTGCGGGTAAGTTGATGCGCCCTTGGTCTAGCATGTCCGTATTAACAGAGAAACTAAGTCGCCTTCTAAATCTCCCACCAAACAGCTTAGCGGTTCGTCGAGTGCTAGCGTTTCTCGAACGGGGACACCCTCAACCGTCCGGGTGCCATCTGCCGCGGGCAAACCTCGCACCGCCCTGCCAAGCTCGCGGACGTCCATGGGCCCTCCTCCGCCTCCTCAACCTGGCCAGCGATCGTCAGTGCGACAGTCGTCGGTATCGTCAGTTCATTCGCGATCCGGCAGTGCCCCCACGAGACCCATCAGCGGACGTGGCGGTATCACGGCCCCCAAGGGTGTGTCGCGTCCCGAATCCGGCCGCCGGACTTCTACCAGCTCTCAGGGGGGACGGGACTCGAGTTCGGCCACCAGATCCGATGAGCTTCTTAGCTCACCCATTGAAGCCGAGGAGGATGAGATACTCTCACCGCAACCGACAAGCCCATCCGCTGGGAGGGCCAATGCGCTGGAGAGGATTGCGGCCGAGTCTTCCGTACCTTCTATAGCGGCTTCGTTAAAGAAGCCTGCGGCGGCTGGTTCATCGCGGTCCTCCATTGGCAGCACTGCCGCGAGTAGGGAAATCGAAGATCTCAAGGCGAAGCTCAAGGTTCTGGAACGGAAACGGGTTGAAGACCGGGACAAGCTGAAGCAGCTGGACACAATTCAAGGAGAAAGAGACAAATTTGAAGGCATCATTCAAAAGCTACAGCAGAAATATCAACCTATCCAACAAGAAAACACAGACCTAAGAAAGGCCATCAAGGAGGCCGAAGCGAGATTTGAATCGGTCGAGGCTCTTCAAGCGGAGCATGACACTGCCCTGGAACTGGCTACCTTGGATCGAGAAATGGCCGAAGAGACGTCTGAGGTTCTGAAGATGGAGGTGGATGCATTGAAAGAAAAGGCCGAGGAACTGCAATTGGAACTCGACATCTTGAAAGAAGAAAACGCCGAGTATAGCAAGGGTATGACCCCGGAAGAGCGTGCTAGCACGGGTTGGCTGCAAATGGAGCGCACCAATGAACGATTACGAGAGGCGCTGCTACGACTGCGAGATCTCACGCAAGAGCAGGAGCAGGAGCTCCGAGACCAGATTGCGAGCATGGAGGAGGAACTTAAGGAATTCAATACCCTGAAAGAGGAACACACCACAGCCAAGGAGAAGCTGGCACAGTCAGAGTCGGCTGTAGAAGACTTGCGCCAGCAGCTAGACACCGCACTTGGTGCTGAAGACATGATTGAGGACTTGACGGAAAGGAACATGAGCATGTCAGAGCAAATCGAGGAGCTCAAGGCTGTCATTGAGGACCTGGAAAACCTCAAGGAGATCAACGACGAACTTGAGATTAACCATGTTCAAAACGAAAAGGAGATGCAGGAAGAGCTTGATTTCAGGGACAGCGTCATTGCTGAACAGGCAAGACGAGCACAACAACAAGATGCTAACTTGGGCGATATGGAATACACTCTATCACGATTCCGAGAGCTCGTTACTAACTTGCAGAGCGACCTGGATGACATGCGGGCCTCCCAGGCCGTCACCGAGGGCGAGTCCGAGAAGCTCAACGACCGCTCAAGGGCCATGATGGACCTGAACATGAAGCTCCAGATTTCCGCCTCCAAGGCCCAAGTCAAGACGATTGACCTCGAGCTGAGACGACTTGAAGCTCAAGAGGCCGAACAACACTTGGAAATTCTTAAACTATTCCTTCCTGATAGCTACCGAGATGACCAGGACTCGGTTCTTGCTCTCCTGCGATTCCGCCGATTGGCATTCAAGGCAAACCTTGTCAACGGCTTCATTCGGGAGCGGGTCAACGGACAGCCCGAACCAGGCCATGAGGATGATGTTCTTGCCGGCTGTGAGGCCATCGACAAGCTTGTTTGGGTTGCCTCCATGTGCGATCGCTTTGTCAACGACATCAGCCACTGCACTATTGAGCAGTTCAGCAAGTACCAGAACTCTCTGCTGGAGCTGGAGCCCGTTGAACGTGCGCTGAACAGCTGGATTGATGGCCTGCGACGAGACGAACTGAAGGAGCAGAAATGCGCCGACGAACTCCAGCGCACTATTTCGCTCATGTCTCACCTTGGCGAGGTACACATTTCCAGTGGCATCGCTGCCTTTGCTGATGACATTCACATGAGAGCTCTTATTGTTCAAAGCCACCTCGATTCGGCAACTGTTGCCTTCAATGTGATCCGAAGCATGGTGCAGCGGGCTATCCCGGCTGCAGGTGAAGAAGACGAGCTGGCACAGCATTTCGCCAAGAAGATTGATCTCGCCATCACGCAAACCAGAAGCACTAAGGTCTTTGCCGGAAAAGCGGTTCGTGCTTTGGAAGATCTCAAGGCACGATCCCTCTCACTGGGCGAGGATACTAAGGGTGCGTTTGAACAATGCGAGACTCTGACCCAAGAGCTCGCACGCCTTACTCGTGATATTGGCCTCGGTATCCATAAGCTCCTCACCCATGACGAGGGCCGAAACGAACCCTTCACCTACAGCGAAGTCAACGATGTCGTCCGCCAGGCTGTTCTCGAGTCCACACAGACCAACGAGTCCGACCTCTTCTCCAGCTATCTTAACAAGCTCAAGGTCGCTACCGAACAGATTTCTGATCTGGCTTCGCTCGCCGCCGATTTGGATCAAACTCACGACTATGATGTTAGCCCGTCTCCCTGGCGCCTCCGTGCTCAAGAACTCAGGATCCTCAAGACAGTTCCCGTGGACACCGAGGAGGAGCTCAGAAGGCTCAAGGCTGAGCACAACGAGGTCCGCCGGACGATTGCGCAGCGAGATGAACATCTTAGCACAGCTGTCCTCAAGATTGAGACGCTCGAGTCTCGGATGCGTGATGCCCAGGCCAATGTGGAGCGCATTGGCAGCTTGCAATCCGAGCTTGAGGAGGTCAATGGCCATGTTACTAGCCTCAAGGAAGACATTGAGAAGCAAGACCGAGAACTCAAGAACCTCGAGTCGGAGCGAGACAAGTGGAAGAAGATTGCCAGCGACAGCAGAGCATATGCTGATGGCGCCGATGCTGCGGACATGAAGGCCGGCCAGGAGCGGGCTGTTGCCACGGCACGCGAGATGGATGCGTTGAAGAAGGATATTGAAAGTCTGCAAGCAGCAGTTCGTTATCTGCGTGATGACAATCGTCGTGCGCGCATGAAGGAGCAGCAAGACTACGAGTGGCTCTCTGAGCCTCTGAAGAAGGAACCCAGCTCAGAGCAGCAGCGCAAGGCTTTGGTGGTTGCTGAGGGCAAGGATGTGCTTGGAGAGCTCCTCAAGATGGCAACGTCGGCCACCGTCTTCGACCTCAGTGCCGCGCCCAAGCAGAAGCTGGCCTGGCGCCCTGCTAGAACGACACCACAATATCACGCCGCGAAGCAGACAGAAGAGCTCGAGGCCTGGAGGACTTGGCAGGAGTCGGTGCTCAAAAAGACGGACATGCTCTTCGCTCAGGATCGCAGCATCAGTATCGGCAGAGAGAAGCAGCAGGCCGGCACGAAGCGAGAAGCTGCGGCCCGACTGAGAATCAGACTGCCTCGCGATGCCGCGCAGGGCAAGTTGACGACGTACTCGGGAGACAGTGTGCAGATTGTTGGGTCGCAGGAGTGGGATGCTTTGCAAGCCGCCACGAGGAAGTTCGCTGCTGTATAATGAAGCCTCTGAGAACATATGTGTGTATGAACGCCAAAAAGAAACGACTTTTGTTTTTGAACTTTTTGTTTATTTTGTCTTTTTTGTTTTTGGTGTGAGTGGTTGTAGACAATGGGAGATTTGAAGCTCTTCTGTATACCCCCCCTGTTTGCTTAGCCGACTCCCCCTGAGGTTGTCCTGTATGTACCTTAGCTTTATATGTACCGTTACGATGATTCTTGTATGTGTTCAAGATTTTGAGATTCGATGCGCTGGTTGTGTTGGAGCGAGCGAAGTGAGCGATGCAAACAAAGATAGAAACACAAAAAGGGGATTTGGTGGTGATGAATAGATAAGATGATATGGAATCCTGTGTGTTTTAGACTGGTGTATGTTGAGTTGGTCCTTGTGGGTGTAATATGTGTGAGAGGTAGAGATTAACGTATAAATAGTCTTAGACAGACATTTTTCACTTCCAAACCTTCTAGTCCATGCTCACTGAATCATTACGAATTCGTCATTATTGAAAGTCGTATAACATCGCCATCATCGCAGAACCTTCTCTTGACTCTGGACGAACCATGTGAATAAATTGTACAAAACCCCCTCCCTTTTCTTCCCTCCATCAGGGTATTAGACTAACCGTCCTCCTTCTCATTCACTTCCACCCCGTTGTTTCATCAAGCTTTCCCCTTTCCCTTCTTGTCCTTCTTCTTCTTCTTCGTGCTCTCCTCAGAACCGCTCATGCCACCTCCACCCTGGCTAGCCATCAACGCAGCCATAGGATCGGCACCTCCCTGCATCTCCTTCATCATATCCTTGAACAAATTCTCCGAAACGCCTCCTCCCGTCATAGCCGCGCTCAAATACGGCAGATACTCGCCCATCTTCCACCCGCGCGGCACCGCAGGCTTAGGATAAGGCTTTCCCTCAGGCGGCTGAATCTGTCCGCCAAACCGCAGCCTCAAGCCCGGCGAGTTCTCCGTCGTCGGGTTCTCGCGCAGGTGCTTCGCGACGAGGACGTACAGGTGGTGCTTGTTGGAAATGTCGGCGGACCCGGGGCTCTTCTTGAGGCCGACTTTCACGCGGCCCGGGTTGGCCCAGTCCTTGGGGTGGATCTTCTCGGGCTCGAGCAGCGTCTGCAGGCGCAGGCGGGAGCAGGCGTTTGCGATCTCGCGGGCGAGCGGGTTCTTGACGGCCAGGGCGGAGGAGACGCGGCGGCCCTCGGCGCGGGACCGCGAGGCGTCGAAGTAGACTGGGTAGAGGCATTGAAAACTGTTGTAGACGGAGCGGTCGGCCGTCGGGGGCAGCGTCGACGTCTGGGGGCCGGACAGCGGGTTGAGGATGTGGGCGGGGACGCTGGCGGCGATGTCTTCCTCGTCTTCCTCGTCTGAAGATTCGACGCGGTGCTGTTGCTGCTGGCCGGAGGGGCGGGCGCGCAGGATGTCTGATTCGGCAAAGTCGTCGAGGTCGACTTCTTCGGGGTCCGAGATCATGTCGGGGTCGCTGTCGGAGACTTCTTCTACCCGTGGGTGAGACATTGTGGGCGAGGAATTGGGGGGGATTTGCGCGGAGTTTGTAGAGGGAGGAAGAGGAGATGTTGTGAGAGAAGGAGGAGAGAGAGGAGAGAGAAGTGAGAGAGAAAGGAAAGCGAGTGGTGATGCGACGAAGGATAGAAAGAGGTTGAGGTGGAAGGTTGAAGTTGGGAATTTTGATATTGCCAGTTGCCAGATTCAATGGTGGGGTCGTTGCTGGAAGTGGTTGGTGGGGTCAATTGGTTGTACCTGGGGAATACCTGGGGCGCTCACTATCGCTTGGTGTGAGATGGCATTTCCCATAGGTACCTCGACTGTACCAGGTTGGCTGGAATTCAGTTTTATATAAAGAGACCACATGCTCTTATACTTCAGCCTCTAGATGAACAAAGCAACGATAATAAATGGGGAGAAAAGTTGTGCACTCTCTGTATAATTACTGCGTACTCAATAAGCGTTATTTGACAAAGGTAGAAGTGCCCCAACTTCACAAAAGCCGTATCATGTGTAGATCAAGAAAAGAAAAGCCCCAAACTCCAAAGTTTCTTATAAGCAACGTCTCCCTCCCCAGCGATGTCAATCTTGTCTCAAGCTCTCTCATTAGTTTCGTATCACGAGGTCTTAGGTTCTCTCATTATTCTCGAATCGTAAATATCGGGTCGTATGCCATAGATTCCGTACTCCCCGACTTCTAGTTAAGTAAGTTGGCGGTAATATACTGGTTTTTGAAAGTCGTCCCGGGAGGGTGAGCCTCCTCCGGAAATTTGCAAAATGGGTGCTGGCAAATACCGTCTCGGATGCTGGGGCACTGTCAAAGTGAATGTGAGTATGCATGCCGCGTAACAAACTTCTTCTATGGTTTACTGGAACATGCATCACTTACATGGTGGCCGTATATGCAATCATCGAGTTCGCAAAATTGACCAGAGGAGCACGGATTCTGGCGGGCCAGGACGGCAACCGCCTTCATCTCCTCGTCGCTGATCTTGTAGTCGTGGGCAAACGGGCAAATATCCTTCTTAGCGCAAGGCCCTCGGAGGTAGTGGTTGTTGCATAGCTTGTCGCCATCCTTTCGTCTCTTGATGACGTCCAAAATCAGGGTATTGACTCTAATAGGCTTGTCGAAACCGCGAGCGCCGGGATTCCAGTTATCAGGGGTACTCGGCGGGATCAACATGTAATGTGTCTCTAATTGAGCGCGCGCCTGGGGCTTATCCCGCCAAGATGCCGTCTGCGTGGGCTTTCGTGCCAAGGGGAGCGTGATCTGCGGCGGCGGGCTGGCGCTCGACACGATATCGGCATAGGAGATGATCGGGGTGCGAGTCTGACTGGAGCTGCTGGCGCTGATGGCTGGGCTTGCCGTCCTAGATGCTGCGTTTATAACCGTCTGAGTCAAAACCGCTGCGCTCGTCGGTTGGCTAGGTGCTAGAGCTGCCTGCGAGAAGGAAGAAAATTTGTCAAAGAGTTTGTCGTCGCGGAAGAGACCGTTGCCTAGTTTGGTTATGCCGACCTTGGTGGCCACAAGCTCAGGCACTGTAGCGAAGCCCTCGATGATGCTGATCCTCTGCCTGGTGGCCTCGTTCTGAACAGTTTCATCCAGGAATGGGGCATAACCAGCATCGTGCGAAATACCTAACAGAATATGCCGACAGTTGTGATTACGCAAGTGCCATCTCGCCGTTTCTGAGTTGACACAAACCAAAGTTAGCTCCATGGTCACTAGTGTTTGCTGTTCTGGGTGAGCTTTTCATTCTTCATCATACCTTTGACTTTCAAATCTGCTCTTTCTTTTCCGAAGCCAACGTCAACATAATCGAAAGTAGCCTTAGCTTGGGTGAAGCCTAGCGTGAAGTCTTTCAAGAGGCTCGGATTGTCTATGCAGCCATCCCGCTGCATCGCTTTGGCGAGCCCTGAAAGATTGGCGACGACTTTGACCAAGATTTGCAAATCTCCATCCTCGTCGCCAAACATTTCTAGCACAGCCGACAGCAGGGCATTGGCAGCCTTTTTACCGCCTTCAAGGCCTTGTTTGATCCATGTGTCTTGGAACTATCAAAAGAAAGAAAGTTAGTCGCAACGCTTTGGGAAAAGATTTCAACAGCGCAACGTACCACAAGACCATCGCCATCTATCAAGACCATGACGTAAGGATTATGATTCTGTGATTAGATATTCGTTAGTATCTTGCACTCTGTTAAGGAAAGAAAAAAAAGGAGAGGCGTCACATACCCTTACTTTGTCCATTTCTCTGCTCGTCTTGTCATGTGCGCTTTCTTCGCGAGCTTCACACAGCTGAACGCGCTGGAGTAGCTCCCTTTGGGTATTGACTGCATCTGCAAGGTTCATCTGAGAGTTGACCAGCCTCTGGCTTTCCTTGCGGAGTTCATTTTCGACACGATCGCAGTGTAATATGAGTTCCTGAAGGGTGTGAACATTGTTAGAAGAAGAACATGATGAATTTCGCTGGCGGTCAGTTATTCAATGACGAGAGGAGCACAAATGAAAAGGATAAAAGCAAGTAGCTCCATTTCATTTCATTCACACTGCAGTGTCGAGCTCAGAAAAGAGCAAAAAGAAGGCATCGTCAAATATCACAGAGCAGGGGACATGGAAAAAAAAAATCCACACACCTTGATTAAATTCTCCGAAGTGTCATTGTAATCTCGCAACGCATGATATCGGTTGACAAAACTCTGAATAGCATCCGGCCCAATGTATGAATTCATCTTGTCTGCCATTTTAGATGATGAAAATTTATTTTTTTGTGTGTGCGTGTGTTCTTTTCTATCTTCTTTGCCGCTGTTGCGAAGGATGTTGAAATCGATTTTTTTTCTGCCTTCGTCTAGTGAGAGCGCTAGACAGATAAAGCCGTGTAGAAGAAATAGAAGTAGGTGAGATGAAGAAGAGCTTCTTTCGTTATATATTTATTATATTTGACTTGCTGTTGAAAGATGGCAAGGATGAATGAATAGGGAAAGAAGAAAAGATATTATGCAGTGTGAATGTGTGATTGTTGTTGAGATCAAAAAGTGTGGCGACTCAGGTAGATTTTTTTTGGCCCTGTAAAAACCGAGCTGAGGTACTGTTTCAGTGCACTGCGGCCACCCGCTGTGGTTGATTGCAATAGCGGTGTCGCACGTGTTTGTGCAGTTGCCAAGCCCCCTTCCTTTGGAATGGAAAAGAAGCTGAGAAGATGAATCACTGATTGAGGCTGAATGATTAAATGCCAGGTTCAGCTTTTGTTTGTTGGTTGTCCGGGGTAGTGCACTATTGAATAGAAGGATTTCCAGGTTGGTTTATTTGTTTGCGCTGTGTCCACCAAGTACAAGTTGGAACTAGAGGGGCGTCGTTGCTCGCCATTTATGATAACCATGAGGATTAAAATTAATCCCAACGTCTTTAAACTGATCCTAAGGCTGGGATTAAAATTAAACCTGAGGACTTAAAATTGAATTTAGAGAGTCTTAAAATTGATACTTGAGGGCTTAAAATTAAGCATGTCACCATCCAACAGCGTTCTATTAAAAGTAACCTCTGATGCTTCCGTCTCGCGAAAAAGCTGGGGTTCGCAGCAGTCAGCGGTAAAACATGGCCCAGAGTAGACTAGCGCAGGCGTTTATTCCATTGCGTTGAGATCTGGATACTGTACTCTGCCTGTTTGTGCTTTTCTTATTCTGAGCAGAACGGAGACATTCTCTGTGCTAGTACGATGAAGTACTAATATTAATAACTTGAAGCTGTGGTTTGATCCTCTCCAAGCTGTAGCGGTGACTTGGTGGTACTCGTTTGTAGTCTTGCCTGTGCCCTTAGCAGGGGGGAAGCAAAGCTGGAAGCTAGGGACGCTGGCCTGCTCGTTTTCAAACGGCTCTGCGCATTAAGAAGCGTTCGTTTGCCGGCCTTGGAACCAATCATCCTTGTCCCCCAAAGACTCAGCCGCTTGAGTTCTTCCTGTGTGTCTCAGAAAAAAACGAGCAGAAGCCTCCAGTTTAGTTGCTAGTGTAGTAGCACAGAGTCAGCCACCTCATCAAACTCTTTTCCGCCTCTCTCCTGGCCCGTTCCATCGTGTCATCACCGCTAGTTCCTTCAATTCATTCAAACAGCACGGCACATTCACGCTATCCTCAAAAGGCCTCCCGTCTCAGCCAGTTTCGTTGCTACCTGGCTGATGCTGGTTGAAGAGCTGCCACACTGTATCTTGCCCAAAGCCTCCCTCAAACTGCCACAGGAATGAATCGTCCCCAAGCATCTCCGTGTCGGTCTTTAGTGCGACGTCTTCGTCCTGGTCTACCGTCAGCTCTTTGTATATGAGATCTCCCATCGCGAAGAAGGGCGCAATGCCAGGGAAGCCATTCCTATCTTGCGGCATCTCCCATCCGCCCGGCATCATTGATGAGAAAGCAGCCGACCCATCCTCTCCGGTAGATGGTGCCGCCACCGCCGGCGACACCAGCTCAGAGGACACCTTGACACTTCCTTCGGCTGAGCTCCGTCCGATCGAACCCCTACCGATCGAACTTGCCGGCGTCGACCCCAGGGTCCTCGTCGTCGATAGAGGCGTGTCAGAGGCGTTGCGTAGGGTATCAGCAGAAGCGCTGATAGAAGATGGGGGCGCGCAGTTCCCAATGGCTTTGACTAGTCTAGCCACGACTGCGCGGAGAACTCCTATCGCCGACTTGGCCAAGGGGTTCATGTCCTTCATGGTTGCAAACCGCTCAACCGTCCAGTGGCAATGCTGCAGCGCCATTTCTCGATAATCGGCATTCTCGTAAGGGAACAATATGTAGATGGTTGCAATCAGCGTGACAGCGTCGAAACTACCGTAAAATAAATGCCAGCTAGATGAAGAGGGAAAACAAAAGTTAGTCAATACTTCTCAATGAGGATATGTGCAGTTTCGAAACTTGGGCGAGACATACTTCCTCCAGGATTTTGGTGGCAGCCCTGCAAACAGCTGCCTCTGCATTTCAAGCATGCCAAGACTGCCCTTTATGACTTCAACTCGGCTCTCTTCCCGATGGAAGATGTAGGGCCGATGAAGCGCGACCAGCGTGAAGTAGAACATCTGTTCAGACAGGCACCTTGCTTGCTGAAGCCAATGCAGATCAGGCCTGTGATCCCACTGTCTGTCGGGGTTCTCTATCCGAAAGACGGCCGGCGTGCTATCGTGGATCTCCATGATGTTCTGCTGTACCTTGTGGACCTTTGAAAAGTCTCTGGGGCACGGCCCTTCCGCCTCCAAGTCTAGAACATCCCGCAGTGGGATCATGACTTTGTACAAAAACAGGTTTCTCGTCAGTGGTGTAGGGGGATCGATGCCTTCCTCTCTGGGGATGACCGGCGTCTTGGATCGATCCTGGGCAGTCGTAAAGCGTGCATCAATGGGAATTGATGGCATTCCGTGCCTATAATCTAGAGAGCCCGGGCGGCCCAAGATGAGACACATGTGAATGTCCCTATTCGCAGATTTCATGTCTATCGTCAGAAAACTTTAATTTTCTCACTTTGTTGATATGGCGGAGTAAAAAATCACTTACCATGTTGCCAACATCATGTAAAGATGCCTCCTCTTCTCCACCTGCCACTGATTTAACAAGACGCTTTCTACATCGTTGGACGTCGGCTTGGGGTCGAGCGCATCTCGATGCATGCCAAGCTCTTGTGCGTCTCTTATCGTTCTACCAATCTGGTGCCACTAATCCACACAACTACCGTCAGCAAAATCATCACATCCACGTGATAAGAGTCCCATGGGTATCCACGAACCGATTCAGTAACGTTGGCGGTATACTTGAGGAAGGCCGCTCGCATGAATCCAACTTGGATTGACGTGGAAGAAAGCATCTTGGGGCCAAAGAGGTTGATGATGGCAATCCCAGACTCGCTGTAGTCGGCTGCCAGATCCTCAAACGTCATGTTGGCAGCGTATTTGAGCGATTCAAAAGACTCGTGGAGAGGCTTGGGGAGAACCAGCATTGATGTTGCAATAACTTCAAACAGCAGTGCTGGAAAGACTCTCAGATCGGGCGACAAGGCCTCCGGGCCGCGTGAAGAGAGGACCTTGAAAGGCAAGTTGGACCACTGGTCAAGCAGCTCGTAGAAGATCTGGGGCTCGACGAGGTAATATTGCCAGTTGAAGTCCTTGAAAAAGATTTCCGCCAGCTGGTCAATGTACATCCTTGCGGGCAGCAGTCGGATCAGCCCCTTGTATTTCTCCTTGACGGCAAAGGTATCTGAGTATGTGGCCTGGCCCGAGGCGCTGGACAGCGCATCCTCCCCATCCGCCTCGCTGGCCCTCTCAATCTTCTGGAGAAAGCAGAGCGTGGACGCCCCCGTCTGAGCATATCCCCAAGACATGGCCATGGACGACAGCGGCTCGGCCCTCGAAGTTGGCGTGACGCTATCACTGTGCTTGGAGGTGTAGAGGCCAGCCTGCGTCTCCTGGTCGCGGGCGGTGGGCGCTCCGGCCTCATAGGCGCAGTGGGCTTCCTTGTTCCTGGACCTGCAGTTCCCGCATGGCAGCTCGCGATCGCACTGTTCGCTCTACGTCAGCATCCATCCCCGATCATCCAACGGGCTTTCGCTTCGGTCCCGACCTTTTGCTTCCGTCGATGACACTCGGTACACGAGATGACAACCCGTCTCCGCTTCTTGGTCGGGCCCCGCTCGGACCGCACATTGACGGCCACCTCGATGTCGGTCATGTTTTCGCTCGTGAAATTGGACGCTGGCTTCGGATGATGCGGTTTTGAGGGAGCGGCAACGGTGAGGAGTGAGAAAAATGGTCGGTGGAAGGGCACCAATGCGGAATTGCGCAAGCCTGGAAACTTGAACTGAAGAGCTGCACCGAAAGAATGGCAGGCAGGTGGGGCGACCGGCGACCACGGAGAATCATGGCATTGCCGCAGAAGGCCTCCGCGTTAAATCCGGGCCGCCGGTGATTAGATAGTACAGACTTGCGTACATTTGTCGACTTGCAAGCAGATGTGCATTCTAATACTACTGTATTACTGCTGTTGTTTCTCTTCCCTACCTACGTATTTGCCAAGACAAATAGATGCTGCAATGTGCCGGCTGACATTGGTCTTCCCCGGGTTGCTCTGTAATACATGCAGTCGGTAATGTAAATTACGATCAATGCAGACATCCCCGCCAAGTTGTCTTCACAGCGTAAGTAATGCCTGTCGGGGTGACGACTCGAATGTGTATTCCCTGCCCTCATTGCTTCGCTCATCAGTTAATCTGCCTCCATGAGCTTAAAAACAAGGTATGAGCCAAGCGTATCTGAATAAGGAACGTTAGCGGTAAAGTTAAAACGCCCAAGAGAATAGTCATCAAACGCGGCCTCTTTTGGGGGGCCAAATCTTGACCACCTTACGGAGTACTAGCATACATATCGACCTATTGAATTAAGTCAATAAATTGTGCCATCGGAGCACCGCATGTTCTAGCAGCCCTTGTCGCGGATCAGAAAATAGTGCGTCGGCGGACAGTGTTGCTCCGTGCTTCGACTAATCCCGGATATGGGCAGCCTTATTACCAGACCAGCATTAAGTACCTAACCCGGATCGGTGCTTTTTTAGACTTGGGATGGTTCCCTATCAACGGGCGGTTGGTTTTATTTTTGGCATGGACGGGCCTCTTTCTCCAGAGCTAGCTAGCAGATAAGTGCTGGGGGAACAGGATCATGCATATGCGATGTTGCAGCGGCCAGAGTAGTCCTGGTGTTTATATCCTAGCACCGGCAGCAGAAGAAAAGCCTCCACGGGCTCCAATAGTATTGATACTATCGACTTGAAAATTCCCGTCGTATTTATTACCTATATAATGAAAAAAAAAAAGTAGAATAAAACCATCGACGTTGATCCTAAATGTTCCTACAAAATCCCAACGTTTGTTTGCCTTAACTCGCGAGCATATCGTACCAAATTCCAAATTCCAGATCCACCAATGTTCAGTTCGCCTCCACCTTTGTGCATGCAATGATATCAACGTCACTGGGCAACGTCCCAGCTAGACCACAAAAAGGAAGAAGAAGATAGAGTTCGCCTAAATACATTGCATTCTATGATGCCGGCATTGGACAAGAGCTTCTCCCAGCTCCGCACTCCTCCCCTTGCTTTTATTTTTCTCCTTCCTACCGCAGCAGCCTCTCTGTGTAGGCCTTCCACGCTGCTGACCGGTATCGTTCTGCCTCTTCTACGGGGTCTGAGGCCTTGAGGATGCCTCTGCCCACAATGGCAATGTCGCTACCGGCGAGGCCAATAATCTTATGCGGCGTGTTGTACTGCTGGCCTTGGCCATCGCCTCCAACGGTGCCGTTCGTCTGCTGGTCTTCGTCTTCGGGAGGAAGCTGGCAGCCTGGGGTCATGTGGACAAAGGCATCGTCAGCCTCTGTGTTGAGCGTCTCCTGTGAGATGAAGCCCATGACAAAGTCCTTGTGCTCCCTAGCCGCCTCCACGCAAGCCTGAGTGTACTCCTTGTTCATGAAGTTGCCTTGGCTAGACATCTGAGCGAGAATCAAGAGGCCACGGTTTAGCGGTGCCTCCTCAATGCCTGGGAATAGTGACTCGTCTCCCTCGGCGATTGCCTTTCCCAACCGGGGCGAAGCAACAGACTCGTACTGCTGAGTGACGGTGGTGATGGAAACAATGCTTCCCTTGCGACCGTCTCCGGTTCGACCAGAGTAAATGGGCCTTTCCATCATGTTTGAGGAGCCATTCCCGTTTCCGTTTCCGTTTCCATTGACGGTGACGGGCTCGGCCTCCTTGACCTCCTCGATGTCCTCAAACTGATCCATTGTGGGAGTGCCAACAGTGACCGACGTCTTGACTTCGCAGGGATAACGCTCTAACCATCTCTTGGCTCCTTGGGCCAGCGAGGCCACAGATGCCTTGCCCGGTACCATGTTGACATTGACGATGTGGGCCCAGTCGATAATGCGCGCCGATCCGCCGGTGTACTGCAGCTCGACGGTGTGGCCAATGTCCCCGAACTTGCGGTCCTCGAAAATGAGGAACCCGTGCTTTCGAGCCAGCGTGGCCAGCTTGGCACCGGTGCCAGTCTCGGGATGGAAATCCCAGCCAGAGACCATGTCATAGTGTGTCTTGAGCACAACAATGGAGGGGCCGATTTTGTCAGCAAGGTAGAGGAGCTCCCGCGCTGTCGGTACATCGGCGCTCAGGCACAGGTTAGAGGCTTTGAGGTCCATGAGCTTGAACAGATAGGCGGTTAGGGGGTGCGTCGCCGTTTCGCTCCTCGCGGCGAAGGTCGTCTTGAGAGTTGGGTGTGGTGCCATGGCTGCGGCTGCTGGAAACTCAATCTTTAGGGTGCTGCGGTGGCGGGAAAATGGAACGATGCTGGCGCAGAGCTGTGGGAGAGATGACGTTGAGCTTGCAAGCCGTGCGGGAGGAGAAAAAGGTGAATGAAACGATTGCCCTGAGCAAAAGTTGCTTTAATGTCGGGTTCGTCCCCTGGTAAGCTTGTAATAGGGAGTAGTCTGAGGAGGAAGCAAAGTAGATGCTAGCGGAGCAGGCGAATCAATGCAGGCGGCGATACCCGATATTGCGTTGGGAAAAGGTTGGCCGGCGACCACCGAATGGTTTTAGTAAAAAGATGGCTGCGTAAATGCGGTGGACCAGAGGGTACGAGAGATAACGGAGAGACGAAAAAAAGAAAAGAAAGAAGTCTGGGAAAAAGAAAAAGAAAGAAATTGAAACACAGCTGCGCCGGGAGACGATGCCGGGTCACTCAGCAGGTAGATGTAATAAAGCCCACCGGTCCAGAAAGGGAGCTCGGTCAGTTGGGGAGCCCTAGATATAAAGGACAGCTGGCGAACGTGACCAACGCCACAAAATACAGACAGATACACAGGTTACCCGGTCAGACCTCGACAGCCAAAGGGAGAAGAGAGAAGAGAAGAGAGGAAGAGAAAAGATGAGATGAGACGAGAGGATAGAGACGACGCAGTTGGTGCTTGGCATGCGCCGTTCCGATTGCCGCAGACGACAAGTAGTCTCGAACGGGATCCCACAAGGGCTTTTGGTGACCGTGCCTGGAAGTGCCTGCAGCAGTAGGATCAACGAGCCAGAATTGCCGGGGTGGTTCAGCAGGGGTTTGTGGACGGGATGAGCGCCAACGGGGGGGTCAGTCGATGTGAGAAGGAGGTTTTTTTTTCAGGGCTCGTTTGGTTTTGGTTTTGGTTTGTTTCGGTTTGTTTTGGCTTCAGTTGGATTGGGGTCGTTTCTGGTTTGGGGAGCGCAGCAGCAAGGGCTTTGCTCGACGCTCGACCAGGGGCTGATAGAGATGCGGATGGAGATGCGGATGGAGATGGAGATGCAAAAATGAATCTAACGACTGCTCCGTACATGCACTGATCAATGTGTTCGCACGCCGGAGGTCCAAGCGCAGGCCCCAGCTGGGCTTAAAAAGGAGAGCGAAAAGGCTAGCAAGATCCGAGTCAATCCAGTGTCGCTAGCAGCTCACCGGCGCCGTGTTGATGATGCATCCAATGCAATGCATGCGAGTTCGATGCTGGCGGCAAAAACTTTTTTTTCCCCTGCAGTTCCATTATTTTTTGTGCTCCTGGTGCTTTTTGTGTGCGGCCAACTCCAGTGCTAGTTTAGGAGCTGGAGTCGCGCGAGCAGCTCCCCCGTAGGTTGAGGTCCAGCCCAGCTTTCCGCTGCTAATGCTAATGCTAGGGAACCCTAGCAGTCGGTGCCAAACGGTAGTGGCTCTGCTTAATGGATGGATGGGGATGGGATGGGATGGCAGAAGGGGGCTTGCATGCATGTACCGGTACATCTGCGCGTTGGTGGGACGGCCTTTAGGAGATGGCGGGGCAGCGTCTTTGCGTGCGGGACCGTACTGGACAGTGCTGGATGTGCAGACCATTTGTAGACCTTGCCGCAGGCTGCCAGCATCATGCAACGGATCCAGGCCCGGCCAGGTACCAGTACATGGCGCAAGTCCCTTGGCGCTGGAAAAGCGGCGTGTCCAGCCAACTGGATGTGGGCAAGAGCCACTGGCCTCAGCTGCGGCAAGGGCATGTGCCTGTCGTCGACCTGGATGTAAATGTGATGAGATGAATCTCCAGCTGCCATCAGCTCATGTCTGTCATTTGCAATTACAATCAAGTACCGGTACCAGGATAAACCAAGTCAAGTCTCGGAGCTCAATCATCACGAGGACATGCGTGGCAACAAATAATCAACACGATACATGTATCAATACTCGTACAGCACAGCAGCCAGCCCGGGGCGGTGCAGGCAAAAAAAGACGACGACAGCGGCATCGGCCAAGACTTGAGGCGTCTCTGTGTCGCTGGCTCTCGGCACCACAAGACCCGCCTTGCGACATCCAAGCATCGAGAGACCCAACATCTGGACCGGACTAACAAGCGCCATCAATGCCTCTGGATCAACCACAAAGACATGCTAGGAGCGAGTACCTCCCTAGCAGCGGTGCTAGGACTTGCTGCTGAACTTGAGCTGAGAGTACATTGCTTTCACCTACGACATAGTGGTGCTACTTTTCAAAGTTCTACCAAGTGTGTGTCTGTCGGTGGCGCTGAACTAGAAGGGCCTGGCATCTCAAGCACAAGACACAAGATATACTACACGTCGGGCCAGAGGTTATTTGGACCAATGTCTGTGCGGAGCTCGACTAGTGTTGGCCGCAGCCCTGCTCCGTGCAGATGGACGGCGATCCCCCTTCAGACGTCGGCAGTAAAGATGCGTGTGCGGTGCTAGGAAAGGACCAAACGTCGCTGATCCATGGATCCTACGGTACGGTACTGTGCCGTACGCACGACCATTCATCCCTTGGAGCCAAGAGATGCCGTTGGTAATACTGCTGCTACAGTGCTCCGTAGCCTACATGCCGCTTTCTGGCCTGGATGGACGGTGCCTGTGCTGACCTTACCCGACTTGTCTGGTCTGGTGTGGTCTGGCCTGACCTTGCCTCAAAAAGAGACAAGTTTCCGTCTTGATGCTCCTGCATTGCCGTCGTCGCAACGCATCACATCGCAACGTCCAAAGAAAGGCAGGTCGCGTTGCGCTAATGCTCGAGCCTACATAGCGTCTTATCCCCGGCCGAGATAGATACGTTGGGGGCCAGAGCGGGAACTGGAGAAAAAAAGATGGGAGAAAAAAAAGCAAAAAAGAGGCGTCAGCACTCATTCTAGTCAAAATGTCATTGCTGATGCGCTACTCCAGTATTACTACCTGGAACGCATGCTCGTGCGAGCCGCTCGCGCCCATCTCCCAAAATTGTCGTCCGATCACTCACAAGAGAGAGAAAGGGGAGGGGGAGGATTCTCTCTGCACTAGCACAACGAACAAACAAAACAGTCCAAGCGAACAACAGACAAGTCGGCTAACGCACGAAAAAAATGGACTCGAGCATGACGGGCCAAGTCGGCTTTTCTTCCGCATCCCAACTATCATCGAGCCCCTGCCTCGCCCTAGCATAGCGTTGTCCTGGAGCCCCCAGAATCGATAAACGAAACCCAAGCGCCTTTGGCATCTTTGTCCGCAAGCCGAAGCCGTGTGTTTGAGACTTGTCGCGGGCCCGAAACTTGGTCCTTTTGCGAGCCTGCGTGTGTGCGGACTCCCGTGCTCTCGCAACGAGATGGCTTATGCAACTCTTCTTTCTGCTTCTTCGGCTCCGCGCCTACCTGTCAAAAGACCAACTTCTAACGCCACAACGCCATCGACAAGGACCCCGTCTCGCCAACCCCATCTTCTCCTTTTGTCTCCGGCAATTAGTGACCGAGCCCTGTGCTAATTGCCTGACAGAAAGGAGAAGGAGACACAATCTTCCCTTGGCCGATCTGACCCCAAGCATAACACCGGCAATTTAACAACCCAGCATTACGGAATGCAAACGCGGAATACGGGTGCCCACGGAATACGGAAAGCACAGATAGTAATTGGCCGTCCCCTTTGCCTGGCATCACGGAGACAACTCATAATCCCAGTCCCTCGCTACCGCCAGCTTAAAAATCTCCGCTTAATTACGGAGCGATGCTGGCATGTTGGCACTTGATAATCACATTACTCGACAACTATGTATAGAGTGTCCAGTGTTCGTATTGTATTTGTGATAGGTCCTATACACTATTTATAGGGAAAAAGGGAAAGCCAAAGCCTAACAAGGCATAACGAATACATCTCACGGCAAACAACGAACCTACTCCTACAGTCCCGTTCAGTTCCCAAGCCCACTAGCAGAGTTGGGATTAGGCCTCGACTTCACAGGCACTCCCGCAAAGGCCCTAACTAAGATCTCTTACACAATAGTCGGGCTTGTGGTTCGCGCCAGTGCCTCACTGGACCGTGATCGACGGGGATGCCGAGATCTAGATGTGCAAGTGGTTGTGCTGACGACAACGTTTCTGGTTAATGGCAAGAGAGTGAGACGGCCCAACTTGATCCAACTGAGCTGACGGCAGGAGAGAGAGAGTAAAGATGACGAATGATGCCACACGCAACACCCCCCCGCTCGTTTCCTTCGTCCAAGGAGGGTTGCATTAGAAATCGTAGCACTTTTTTTTCTCTCTCTCTCGGTGCTAATGCCCGGGGGGGACCCATGGCTGTTTTGCGCTTTCTGCAGTTTCGTTTCTTTCTGCATCTTCTGCGAAGGCGTCCTTCGAGCCCTTCAAGAGTCTCCGCAATAGGACCGGGAGTTTCCCCCCTTCTTACTATGCCCTCCCGCAGTAGCAGTGCTAGTTGGTAGTTTCTCGTAGTTAGGACGATGGCCGTCAATGCCGGCAAGCATTCCCCGGAAGCTCGCCCAATATGATACATCACTCGTTCAAGGGATGGGGAGCCTAATGCTAAATGGACGTGTACTCTGCACTTCTGATGCTCCATACGGGACATGGGGACTGCGAGACTAACAACATGTTGTTGGTAGGTAATAGCTGTAAAGGCCCAATGATGATGCTTGTTCTCGTTGGTGCCCGTTTTGACTTGTGGCTTTTTCACACAGAAGCGATATGCCCGTTGGACGGCGCCCAAATAGCCTAATTGGTCATTGTGAAACCGGGATCCTTTGGGGAAAAGATAACGCTGCTGCTGCACCCTGATAAAGTTGTGAGGAGCCAACAGCAGCAGTGCCCCCGGAACCGACATCCGGCCGGGAAGTCAGTTTGAAAGCATGTGAGGTTTGCCACGTACGGGGAAGATTTCAGTCAACACATTGGTAATGATGGTGGCTTGGACGAGTATTTTTGTTTTATTTCTTGGTGAAAAATCAATCCTTTCTATGCTTTAGCCTGTTTCCGTTCTAGAGCCTTCTCCAATGCTGCTACGCGCTCGTCAATCTTCTTGAACGACCAGCCCTCGAACGCGGGGGGGTAAAGGAAAGGACGGAGATCGAATCGGTGATCGTCCGGTGAATACGAAACCGCGTGATAGCTGTGTTTTTAAAAGAAGAAAGTTAGAAAATGAAAATTAGAAGATCTCTTTGCACACCAATTTCTGGGGGAAAATGGCCGAGGTTCATCTGGCGAGGCTTCGCCTTTTGGCGGCTACCCAGGTTGACACGACGCTTGATCGATCTATGGGCTGTAATGAAGACTTACCTCGGTGTAGCGACGGTTTGCTTGTGCCGACTAATTCATTTTATTAATGCCT
The DNA here is from genome assembly GCF_003025095.1 of Trichoderma harzianum CBS 226.95. Lineage (NCBI taxonomy): Eukaryota > Fungi > Ascomycota > Sordariomycetes > Hypocreales > Hypocreaceae > Trichoderma > Trichoderma harzianum. The sequence continues at coordinate 1,678,271 of NW_020209252.1, read as the reverse complement.
TGAATTGTAGATTGGGTGGTTGGAGAAGTTTACGTACTTGATATAGTGATAGAAATGAAACCGCTTGACTTTGTCGGCGATCTCGCGGGGACTTAGTTTTCCGTGGCCGCCCCACTCGTTGAGCAGTCTCAGAAACATGCCGTACGGCCCGAGCTTGTTCTGCTTGCGAAGCGTCTGTCGTTTGATGGTAGGTTAGCTCAGTTCGTGTGGCCTTTGACAGGACTGCTGTACTTACACCGAAGCGGGATAATTCATCATAAGTCATGCCCATGTCGGCTGCGTTCGTCTCGTCAGCTCGAGATCTTTTCTCATTTGTATGTTGAATTTACTTACCTTCATCGCTTTGAACGTAGTTCTCAGTGATGGGTTCGAGTTCGGCCGTGGCTAGTTGCATTGTTAGTAACGACGGCGATGATTTGCGAGCTGGCGAACGTTGACTTACGAATGGCATGATAGAATTCGTCCAAAATGGGCATATCGAAGTTGTTGCTTGCCCAGGTAATGAATCGTTTACTTTAAAAGGAAATATTAGCCATCTCTTGTTTTGGAATGTGCGTTGGCGGTCTGTAAGATGAATGTGGAATATTTTGAGAGTAGCGTCTCATCCAGCATCCCCTTCTTTGAGATCTCGCATTGAAAAAGGACTTACAGATCGGTTTTACTGATGGATCCAATAGGATTGAGATCAGCGGAGCTACAGTCGTATTTGGTGAGATCTAGAACACAACACTATCAGCATACATCTCGCTAAGACAGGACGGCTTCGAAATTACTCACATCCTCGAAGGCATTCATCAACGTTGCTCGATCCAAGAACCAGTAGGCCTCCTCCACCAGGCCGTTGTCGAACCGTCGGCAGCATCTGTGCATAGTAGTAGGCGATTACCATGCGGGATCGGCTCTGGATATTTTGCAAAGCCACTACGTTGACCGTGTTAGCGAATTCATTGAACCCTGACAGCTTCACAGAAAAGAAACACATACAGTTTTCGGCAGCTGATCCTCCGTGAACCTTGAACTTGGGCTCAAATCCAGTGCCTTGTGTAAGCAAGTTCTTCGTGGCGTGGTAAGTATCGTCAATGTTCATATCTGTGTGGTAGCTGCCAATACGTTTGGCGAGATCCTTGGCACGCTGTCGAGTCTCCTTGCTGCTTTGATTGGCCATACCCATATAGACGGTATGGAATATTTGGTTGCAAAACTCCTCTGGTGTATCGGGCAATTTATCAGAGTAGGCAGCAAGTCTCTTAACGTCGGCGATTACGTCCTCATTCCCGTCCTTTACAGCCTGGACAACGAGGCGGCACATACTGTAGACAATGGTGGCCGTGGCGCATGAGTCGATACCTCCTGATAGCGGGACCAAGTAACCTGCAGTTTTGCTTCGTCGCACTTTAGGTTGATGGTTAGTAGATGAGACCAACAATTCGATGATAGAGCTCAAAGTGGTGGGCGCGAAGACTTACAGTAATCCCATAGCCAGCATGCCGGGCCGAGAGCCTACATGATGTTAGCAATAACTCCTTTAGTCTGTCGATAGTATTCGGGTGGGCATTGATATGGCGAGTGAATATCAGGTTAAGAGCACATACAATCTCTTCCTCCGGGAGGTGGTATCTTGCTGGCCTAGGTGGCGTCGGGATCTCAAGGATTCGGAGGGTGTCATGCGTGAGTCGAAAATCGACCTCGATTCTCTCGTATACTGGCGCTTGGGTGGCTTGGAAACCACGAGATGGAGCAAAGCGATATGATCGTACTTCCTCAAGATCGACTGTTGCAACTACCACCTCAACATCCACCAAGCTGAACTGTGCGCCCTGAGCGACGATCTCGCCGTTGACCATGATCATGGAGCAGCCATCGTAGAGCAGACGGTCACCGTCGCAGCCTATAAACTGTTAGCAGAGGGGTTCCAATAAAGTGAAGCTTGGCTTGGACGTGCCTGATTGATTCGCGTAGAGATAGATGCCGCCGTTCTTTCGCGTGGCCTCCTGAATCAAAGCAATACGTTCATTAAGCTTGCGCAAGCTGTGGTGAGATCCTGAGCTGTTTGTGAAGATTTCGACGCCGTTGAGACCCCTGAGGTTAAAAATTAGTGAATGCAAGTGACAGAAAATATTGGTATCTATCACGAAGACCAAGATGCATAACAGCTATGATGGGAGGCTGTTTCTTTCGGAAAGGGGAATACGTACATGTTGATGTGTGGTGCCTGAGGAGTAAAAAGTTCTTCGCAGGTTTCGGCTGCAAGTGTTGTATCATTGAGAGACAAGATAATGTCACCGATAGGCACCTGGCGAACTCCCTGGTGTTCCTGAATTTGAGGAGGAAGGTTGTATTTCTCAACATATCTGGGGCGGTTCCAGGGGGTGAAGAAGCGGTTTTCTCTAAAATTTCTATAGCAAAGGGATCAGCCACTGCCCATACTAGAGCTCCCAGAGGGTGGTTTATGAAGCACCGAGGGGTTCTGAACACTCATGTTGATGAGTGTAAGGCAAGACAGTCTTATTAACTCACCCATCGTTGGCCAAGTAAATCTTGGGACGAAGACACAGCAGCTTGCCATTCAGGATCATGGCACGGCAATTATATCTGCAGCCTCTGTGCATAAGAGGGAGACCAACGTCAATGAGAATGCCATGGAGTGATGTGTCCGTTAGGATTTTGGACAGCATATCCAGGGCATGATCATAGACATCGGATTCAAGAAAGTGGTCGAGACTATCAGTTGCAGTTAGCACTCGGCCGTTTCGGTGTCAACTGAGAAGCACAGCGTAATATCCCAGTAGCAGCCATATTGATGGCGTTAAAGAACCTACCAGCCATAGCCACTGATTTCCAGTTCAGGGCCGGTTCGCAAGGTAGCTCCGGCTTCTTTGGCCTTCAGAATACTCTTGCGAATTCTTGCAAGATTTCCCTCCCAGTCCAGAGCCCACTGGTTGAGGGAGCACGTGGCCAAAGTGATGAGGTTAGCCATTGTGAGCCATCAACAGGAGATGCTGGAGCGTAGATGCTCAAGATATCCCAAGTGACGATATGCCCAAGGTGAGAAAGAAAGAGTAAGAGAAAACAAACAAGGCCCTTTGAGTAAATGGCTTTGGCGATAGCGGGCCCGGTACCAGTATAGCAGCTCTACTAAAAAGAGGGGTGTGACTCTTAGGTATGTTGATCGGCTTACTTAAGGAAGGTTCAAGATGCCGAACAACGCCGACGCATATTATCGGAGCGGCATGACTTTTTTCAAGCTCAAATTATTGGGGAGAAAAGCATTTAAGTACAAGATATGCCAGTGGCAATTATATTTTTAAGCAAGAGTGATTAATCCGTAGAAATGCGAGAGAAGACGGAGAAAACTCTGTGTAGAGGCATTGTCAATTTGCTCGCTGCAATGGAAGTTTATAGAAGCCAACATGAGGGAGAAACCGGCGACGACTGAACTTGAAGAGTTGCGATTTTTCGAGGCAGAATTGCAAAGTCTCATGGAAGCAACTGCATAAGTTCATTGGAGGCATTTATACAAAAATTTCATACTCTCTATGTCTGCACTTCTATCCCCATCCCGCTGGCTACTGCATCCAGCCTGGCGATAGGTGGATCGGGGCGGGACTACACAAGTTATATGCTTTGCATGGAGGATAAGGATGCTCTATTACGAAATTATAAGTAAATCGTGTGTGCTCGCGGATATTGATGGAGTACTAGGCAAGTATACATAGAGCCAAAGGAAAAAAAAGCATCAATTCCTTGCTGACTTCGTAACAATTACGAAAGTGTATTATTGGTAATTTGCAGTCCCGCTTATTTCACCAAACGTCAATTAAACGCATTCGGACGCGCGTTGCCTGCAACTTTACTTGGGGGACGATAAACACCAAACTCAGCACAGATATTGGGATGAGCAGCAATTCTCCGCATGGGCCATGCTACCTACAGACTTAGGTACCTGTGATGGGTGCAATTAGGCGCTGTGTCGCGTGTTGTTGATACATGCACGCGGCTCTTTTCCCCCCCAGCAAGGCGGAGGGAACCTTGTCTTTGGCCCGGGACCAAGGAGATGGAATCCCGGATGGGCACGGATTGCAAGAATAATTCGCCGCCTTGCTCCGGAGTTGCAGGCATACGAGTACAGATACACAAGGCATACCCATGCCTGACTGCTCGGCCCGCTGTGGACTTGGAGGGTGTAGGTGCATTTTCGCACGTAGGTGACATTGCAGCCTCACTCGGTGTTGACGTCTACCGAGTATGCGAAATTGCTGGCTGGCTGGGTGATGACATTGTGCTTGCTGTGTATATCAAAGCCTCCAAGTCGACTGAAGGAATGGCCATGATGAGCTGGCAGGGAGGCGGAGGAAGGGATTTGAAGCAAACACAGCTTTCAGCCTGGATGCCTGACGATCTGATGCTTCTGATTCAGTGATGATGTGGCTGAAGAAAACATATGTTACCATGTGGTTACCGGAGAAGCCTCAACCTAAAAGGTTGCCTCCCGCTATTCCAGCTAATGAGAGTTTCTGCGAGACCAAAGTCAAACCAGTCACGCCTCGAGTTGCGGAATCATGCCCCTTGTGGTGTGAGTGCGGAACGGAGATTGGGCAACGCATGAAATGATAAATAATCTTCAAGGATGGATCAAAAGGATTGGATGGATGAGGATCTGCACCGCCTGACTAACCCACTTCGGCGCATCACCACGTGCAGCCACCACATAACAGGGCTGACAGCGGCGACTTTTGCACCATCCCAATCTACGTCCACGGCAAATTGCGACACCGTGTCCGCCACTATGGACTGCTAGCTGCGTACCCAAGCTTTGCTTTTTCCAATCAAGCTCTCCTTAACTTTCTGTAGCATTTTCCATTCGCATCCGTTCTTTCGCCCAGCTTTTCCATCTTGCTTCATCCCACGACGCTTCTTATATTCCGCTTCAGGTCCTCCGTTGGTTTTCTGCAGCCGCCCGCCTCTTGTGCAACTTCCAACGTCGAACCCCTCCCTCCCGCGAAAGTCCGCCTGCTTTTTCCTCCAAAGCTCAGGCAGATAACGAACACCGAGCACACCTTGCAGCCTTCGGTCGTTAATCACGCGAGCTTGCTGGCAATTCCGCTGCCCCTCGTATCTCTGCGGCTCAGCTTTGTGATACCTTATCGCACAACATCAACCACCATGTCGGCACCTCGGACTCGACGGCGAGCTGCTCAAGAAAAGCTCGAGCATGGCTCTGACGACGACCGCTCCACTGCCGTTGTTGACGGCAACGGCTCAACTCGCGATGCGCCGGAAGCCTCGGATTCTGACGGCGACGAGAACATCTTTCTGTTCTGGCCCAACATTATAGGTACGCGTGCAAACCTGACGATGAGACCCCGTACGGAGGAGAAATCTCGAGAGCATTGCTAATATTTGCTGCGCTGCCAGGCTACTGTCGAATCGTCCTTGCTATTGCCTCTCTATACTATATGCCCCTGCATCCTCGCACGTGCTCCCTGCTCTACAGCGTCTCTTGCTTGCTCGACGCTCTCGATGGATATGCTGCCAGAGCTTTTAACCAGTCGACTCGCTTCGGTGCCGTCCTGGACATGGTCACGGACCGCTGCACCACCTCGTGCTTGTTGGTTTTCCTGTCTTCGGCCTTTCCGCGATGGGCCATCATCTTCCAGGGCCTGATTGCGCTCGACTTCTCCAGCCACTACATGCATATGTATGCCACTCTGGTTGTTGGAGGCTCCGACTCGAGCCACAAGAACATCGACAAGAGCCAGAGCTGGCTGTTGAACTTGTACTACACCAACAAGGTTCGCATACCCTCCTGCCACTAGTTCCCCCGCCATCGAGGCTTGCTGTACTGACTGAAACGCTGTTCTAGACCGTTCTCTTCGTCTTCTGCTTATTCAATGAAGTCTTTTTCATTGCGCTGTACCTCCTGTCCTTCTCCTCGCCCCTCCTCTCGCCCCACCTCATCAAGAGCGTGGAGGAGACCAGCGGTGGCCAGATCCAGCCCGGCGTCCCCGTCAACACCTCTCTCCTCCGACAAATGTTCCCCGATCCCTTCAGCGCCGCAGCTCTCGAGATTGCCCGAGCGAACAAGATGGATTCCACCCTCCCCTGGATCATCACCGGTATCAGCTTCCCAATCATGCTTGCCAAGCAGATCATCAATGTGGTTCAGCTGGTCAAGGCGAGCAGGTGGCTTGCTGAGGTTGACATTAAATCACGAAAGGCAAAGGGCCTGAACAAGAAGGCCAGAAAGGCTTAAATCGAACCGCGATAAGGAATAGACAATAATTCGCTGCCCACGAATCCAGCTGGACAGCGGACGCAGCTATCAACGCATTATCGTGAAAGGAATAGGTTGTTAGTATGGAAGCTGAAGAGCCATACTTTTGAAGGCGGTTAATAATTTGTATTGACAGCATGGAGGTCAAACTTTGTTTATCATCTGGGGTAGAAACGAGGTAGGCCACTCTACCTCTTTCAGCCCCTTTTTCTCTCACACACAACAATGGGTGTTGTCTTGGTGGATCTCACACAGCGCTGTGCAGCTGTTAATATTTGCATGGCTTGGCGCAAACGGAGGGGAAGGACTCAACAACAGGGGATGGGGCGGGTCGTGAACTGCCTTCATCCGTATATCGGTATTGGCAGATAGGCTGAAGGGATTTTTAAAAAATAAATATTCAAAATTCAAAGGGGGGTATTTGGGAAGGGAGTGCTTATGGGCATCCTATTTTATTTTATATAGTTTTCTTTGTTCACCTTTCTTAGCGCTGTAGGATGCTATTGTTCCTATCCTCTGTCCTCCCCCTTGTCTCCTTTTTCTTCTTCTTTTTATCTCCCCAAGTTTCTCGCTGTATATATCTTCCTCTTTTCGTCTTCCTTTCTTTTGGTTATTCTCTTTAATCTTGGTAGAACAATGGTGTTATCCCATCAGTTAAAATACGAAGAAAACATTTGTGTTGTGGACGCAAAAAAGTCTACAAAGTTCACAAAAAGCAGCTCAGTATGAGAAGGATCTATAGTTTGGGGTATCTCAAAGTTTCTTCCATTTCAACAAAAAAATCATTATACGGCGTGAGATTATATAGCTTCATATTTTGTACTCCTCCACACCAAGCACGTCAAAACTCCATCTACTCCTCACAAAATTCCTCCTCTTCTCAGCTTCTCGAAATAGCGCCTCCGGAAGCATCATTGCTCGATGAGACTGCGGCTCTGGACTCATCGCCATTGGTAGCATTGGATGTCTCGGTGACTTCAGAGTTTTCGACGATGCGGGTGACCTCAAGGGGGACGAGCTCCAGGGGAGTGGAAAGACCGTACCAGGCGACGACGATGACACCAAGGACACCGGTGAGGCAGCTGAAGACGAGGGCAACAATACCACGGGGAGTGAAGCTGAAAGAGCAATGTCAGAATATAGCATTCAAACAGAGAGGATAAAACTAGACTTACCCGCCGGGGATGGTTTTAGGGGCCCTATTCTCGCCAGTAAGGTCGAGGAAGTCGACAGTGTTGGCAGCAGCATTGCCCTTGGAGGGGGTACCAGCGGCGTCACAGACGGCCAGATGGTCATCAGGGATAGTGAACTGCTTCTGGATTTCAAGAGGAGCCTCGATGAAAGTGGCGAGCAGCCCAGAGGCGACGTGCCACTCAATGTGGCAGTGGAAGAGCCAGACACCTAGTAAATCGGGTTAGAAACAAGAATGGAGAGACGGCATTGGGGAAATGTCTGGGAGAGGCACATACCAGGGTTATCAGCCTTGAAGCGCATAACAATGTTGCCATTGGGCCAGATGACAAGCGTATCTCGACGCATGGGCACGCTAGGGTAGTCACTCTCGGAGAGATTCTCATCCTCAAAAGTACCGGCTTCTTCCTCAGAGCGGTGAATGGCCTGGAAGGCGTGGCCGTGAAGATGGAAGGGATGGCGACCAGAATCAAGGTTGTTGACGACAATCTGAACGATCTCGCCCTTCTTCAGGACAAACGGATGAGTGAACTCGCCATAGACGGCAGCGTTGTCGGCGAGGTCGCCGGTGGACATGGCAGTGTACAGGGAGGGAACCTTGGGCTTGGTGTAAGTGATGTTGTTGAAGAAGGCATAGTTCTTTCCGTCGCGAAGGTTGTCCATGATGACATCGAGCTCGACGACCTGGTCCGGCTCGGGCAGTAGCTCCATCATGTCATATGGCACAAGCGTCATATCGTCAAAGGGGTTGAGCTCGTCGACAAGGGCAGGCTCAGGAAGAGTAGCCTTGGAGTCGTAGGTCAACCAACCAGTGACGTTGTAGTTGAGATCATCTGGCAGAGTGTCAAAGAGGGTCTATAGACTAATTAGCATTGTGACGCGCTGCTGAAGTGCTGCTTGCTGGGCAATTGCTTACAGTGTCCATGCTGGAGACAATGGGGAAGTTGGCAGATGTGTCGTTCTTGGTGGTGAGGAGGAAGCTGACTCGCTGAGCAGCAGAAATGTAGACCATGTCAGCCTCAGCAGCCTCGGTGTAAATACCGTCGACCTCAACGATGCGCATGGTATGTCCCTCGATCCAGAGGTACTGGCCGGCAAAGGCACCAATGTTGATGACTCGGAACATGTAGGTTGTGTTGGGCTCGACAGGGACAGTCAAGTTCTGGGTTTCATTCATGAGCGCCGCCTTGGGCACCGGTTCAGCACCAGTCGGGTTGTTCTTGGTCAAAAACCGCGGAAGAAGAGTTTGCATCTGGTCATGGTACCAGTCCGAGAGGGTCAGGACAAGTTCATGGTCAACTTCCTTGCGGTAAGGGAACTTGGGGTCGTGAATGACGAGAGGACCGCGAAGACCATCAGGATACTGCGCATTGTGGTGAGAGTGGTACCAGTATGTGCCGGGTTGGTCAATCTGTGGATTTTCAGTCAGAATGCTTTCTTATCTAGAATAATAACGAAACATCGCAAGTCTTACAGTAAAGTCGTATTTGAAGGAGTGACCGGGCGGAATATCGCACTGAGACACACCGACAGGGCCGTCCATGTGTGTGGTGCCATTCATGAAGAGGCCGTGGAAATGCAGCGAGGTCGACTGGTTGCCAAGCTGGTTGTTGACATTGATGACGATGCGATCGCCAACATTGGCCTCAATGCGAGGAATAGGCCACTGATTGTTGATGCCAATGACGGGACGCGCAAACGCTCCGTCTGGGTTGGCCGTGACCCAAGTGATGTTGAAGTCATAGTTGACGGTGGCCGCACTGGCGAGGCCCAGAGAGGCAGCGAACAAGGCCGCCGCTCGCGTGAAGCTATTCATGGCTGCTGAATGGTTTCACTTGCTGGGTAGTCTGGAGAAGCCAGCTCTCTCTCTCTCGTCTCCGGGACAGAGCAGACGGTTAAGAAGGGCTGAAGGGGGAGGAAGAGAAGAGATGAGGAGGGAGAGACTGGGGGAAGAGGAAGAGGAGAAGAAGAGGCGGCAGAATCAGGTAGGAGGGTACCGACCGGCTTCACCCTGGATAGCCTCGAATTTCCGGGACGTCGCCGAAAATCAGCTGCTGAAAATGTTGAGGCGCTTCCGATTATCGCATCACAGATTGATAAAACGCAACTGGGTGGGCAATGGATGACATGCTAGCCCGCAACTCTTGCCCCACACCCACGCAAAGCCACGGCTATAATCGTGCTGGAGAATCGAACCGGATGATTTTGTCTTGTTTCGTTTCAATTTCGGTTTCTGGCCGCTGTTGACGCACGGATCGGCGCTGCAGTTCCTCCGGCTGGCTGCACCGAGGACCCATCACAAGACAAAATAAGAAACAGAGGCTCGCAGAAACAAGGATCATGCATACAAATAATCTACACAACTTTGCGGTGTTTGTTTGCCTAGCGGGCAGCAGCCCTCGGCTCAAAGCCGCAAGTTTACAGGTTACTGTTATTCGACATGCCTGTCCTGTAGTCACAATCCACCCACTACGTGCTAGGTAGAAGAGCTGCAGCTGCCACTAGACAAGCAAGAGAAAAAAAAAAGAAAAAGAGCCGGACAAGCATAAAACCTTGGCTGAATTGGACCCTGTGATTGGACAGTGAAGAACGCTAAGAGACCACGGCAGTCCACCCATGGCTCAGCAGGCCAATGAATGACTCAGTAGGAGCGGGGCAGAGACTGATGGTGGACTGATTGATAATCTTTAGTGTGATCAGATAAGATGATCAGAAGCTGGGCTTTTTTTTTCTTTCCGTTGGCCTAAACGGGGCAACTTACGAAAATGGCGCGCAAAGAATTGTCAGTTGGAAGGATGAAAGCAAACCGTAATGGGGCCATGAAAGAAATTTTTCGTTTTCGGTTGATGCAAGGGGGGAGAGGCTGGAATACGGCTGCAGTTTAGGTGAGCCGTCCGTGTATGTAGCTGAAATTTAGTGCGTGATAGGAACCGCCTCTTCTAACCCACTTGAGAGTATAGGATTTAAGCATGTGCAAGCTGGCCATCACCACTAAATACATACAAGATAGGCATATGAAGGTATCTACATATAGGCAAGATGTCCAAGATAATCGGCAAAACTTGGCCAAGAGATAGGGCTCAACACCATATTCACCGATCAGATAACTCCGCTTGGCGCCCAGTTTCTCCTCTGCATCCACCTCGGCCTCATTTTTACCGACGCTTTCCCTGCACTACCACCTCCCTCCAAAAGCACAAGCACAAAGGCTCCATCACCCATCACCATCCTAGTTTCAGCCTCGGCGCTTTACTTTGCCCTTAGCCCATCCCCATGCATATGATACGCGGGTTTTATTTCCCATTGATCCCTCTTTAGCCGTTCTATTTCCTTATTTCCTCTGCCAATGTCGGAAACCGAGTACTAGCCCAAAAGACCCCTGCAAACCCATAAGGAAATTTTTTCCTCGTTTTTTCTTCGTTGGGGTCATTCGACCCATGATCACGGCTGGCTAGTGGAGGGGCGGGGCCTTCACACGCTTCAAAAAAGCAAACTTCTTGACAAACTTCCCCATCAAGCTTATCTGATCCGAGTCGGACCAAGCGACCCGGCTGTTGAATTGGGCCGGCTGGAGACTGACATCCTTCACCATTTTCTGTGGCCTTATTGCTGGCCGACACCGCCGACTTCCTCCGTCTCGTTCATAGCCTTTGTATGAGTCGATATCCCCTCGCCTCTTCCCATCTCCCTTTCTTCCCTCTTCCGCGTGCTCTCTCCCATCATCCTTTCGTCTTTGCTCGCGATAGTGAAGTGCTTCCACAATGGCCAAGGACGTCTTTTCAGTCCCCGTCTTCCTCGTCGTCTTTCGAGAGACGCTGGAGACGGTCATCATCGTCTCTGTCCTGCTCGCTTTTTTGAAGCAGACGCTTGACGGCCCCAATGCCGACCGCAAAGTATACAAGAAATTGCGAGCGCAGGTAAGAAGTGCAATTTTCTCTACTTTTCTGATTTCCTAGGCTGGAATCCGCTTCATGCTAATACACCAGCTATAGATCTGGATTGGCGTCGCAACTGGCTTCCTGCTATGCATGATCATTGCCGCCGCCCTCATCGGCGTCTTCTACACCGTCGGCTCAAACACCTGGGACAAGAGCGAGCAGTACTACGAGGGCGCCTTTTCCCTCGTCGCCTCCATCATCATCACCATCATGGGCGCCGCGCTGCTCCGCATCGGCAAGATGCAGGACAAGTGGCGCGTCAAGCTCGCCAAGGCCATTGAGTCGCCCATCAAGTTCAACTCGAACCGAGGATGGATCTCTCAGGCGCTGGAGAAATACGCCATGTTTTTCCTGCCTTTCATCACCGTCCTGCGTGAGGGTATCGAGGCGGTTGTGTTTATTGCTGGTGTGACTTTCTCGGCTCCGGCGTACGCTGTGCCTCTTCCTGTTGTCATTGGTCTCATGGTCGGTTCTGTCGTCGGATATCTCTTGTACAAGTAAGTGAAGCCTTTTGTTTTTTTCTACCATTGGGCGATGGAGAGAACTGGGTCTAATACGTGATTATAGGGGAGGTTCATCAACGAAGCTGCAGTACTTCCTTGTCGCATCCACTTGCTTGCTGTATCTCGTTGGTGCCGGTCTGTTTTCACGTGCCGTTTGGTCCCTTGAGCAAGGAAAGTGGAACAAGATTGTCGGCAGCGACGCCTTCGAGCTTGGCTCTGGCCCTGGATCATACGATATTGACAAGATTGTGTGGCATGTCAACGTAAGTAGCGCATCCATCAGGCAGACAGACAAACAGAGAGGACAGCCAGGCTAACAATGACTCCCCAATAGTGCTGCAACCCCAATGTGCCCAACAATGGCGGCTGGGGCATCTTCCAGGCTATCCTTGGCTGGACCAACTCTGCCACCTACGGTTCCGTCATTTCATACAACCTCTACTGGGTATTCGTCATGGCCTCGTTTATCCTCATCAGGTTCCACGAGACCAAGGGACGATGGCCCTTCCAGAAGGCCAAGCCCGCCGTGCCATTTGACTCAGAGGCCCGCAGCGGAAGTGAGAGCAACGATGGCGCTGTTGACTCTAAGAACGTCAACGTGTCGGAGAAGACTACAACTCTTAACTAAAGGGGAGAAAAGATGTAGCGGTGGATGGTATAAGAGGAACACGCTGCTGTGATGTACATGATATCATATACAAGTGTTCTAAACTCTGTCCTCCGATAAGGTTAACCATAATGAACATGATAAATATACCCTCATTCAACATTCTATGGATTCGTTGTGCTTAAAAGGGAAATATAAAAAAAAAAGAGAAAATTCCAAGTTACATTGTCCCATTGCCAGCATACCTATACATGCTCAATCCCAAATCTGCCCAATGGTCAATACACGTACCAGACGCCAACGTAAGACCTTTGTTCCTGTCCAACCGCCTGCTAGACCTCAGGCGTCCAATCCCAGGAACTCGCCGTAAAAAGGCTTTTGGACACTCTGTCAGTATACATGGCGCCTTCGTAACGAAGACGCTGATCATTAGCCACCGCCCTGGTAAAGACGAACTTTGAGCCTTCATAGTCATCTTCCGGTGGTCGGCTGTCTCGAAGTATTGTCCACGACACCTCGGAACGACGCTTCTTCCAGTCAGCATGAGCGATGGAAGTGCCACTAGCAGACAACATGGCTCGGATATAATCGATGATTGGCTCTATGCGGATTCTGAGCCCGCAGTTTGTGTGGTGTTTGTCGATCTGATAACTGGGGCTTTGTTTCAGGGTAGCGAGGAGCTCGTCGATGTTGATCATGGCACCGTCAGGCACTGACATCAAAGACGACGAGGTGAAGTCGACCAAGAACAGCAAGTTCTTGGATGTTAGGAACTTGATCATCTGGCCGAGCTGGAAAGAGTCACATGCTGCGCTGGAGTCGTATCCGAGCTTGCATTGTCGATCCTTGGAGCAGTACAGGTCAAGAAAGTGTCGTTGAACAGACGCAATGGTGTTCAAGACACATTCTCTCCGATATTGCAATTCCTCTGTAATTTGTTAGTTGGCTTTTTGGTGTTCCAGTGATTGATATCTCAATGGATCATGACTCACCCTCGATGCCATCGGGCAAATGCCACCACGCAGCTGTAAGCTCCTCATGTTCATCATTATACTCGCTCCACAGGCAAGATCCTCGGGTAATCAGCTCTCGCGCTGCCTGGTGTAGCTTCATGCCGTTTCCAAGAAGCCATGACACGAGAATTTTCTCGCGAAGCGTCTGCTCAACATCGGTAGTCCGGCCATTCTCGTCGGTATAGTTCCTCGTGGTTGTCACTGGCCAGCGGATCCCGTTAAGAGAGCGGGCCACGGCGGTGATGCAGTCGAAGCGGTCTGCCAGAATAGCCATGGTAGCCACCTCTGGCATGGCCGCTCTCGCCACCTTGACCGGTTTCTGGTGGATGATCCTCAGGATATCTTCGAATGCGTGCTCGCGACCCGCCGCCTTGGTGGCCTCGTCGTCATCCGTGATGGTGATCCATGGCAGGTCTGCGGCGTCTGCCTCCGCCGGCTTGATCTTTCTCGCCGCAAGCTTCTTGTGTGCCTCCTTGATGAGGCCGGCCTCCCGGAATTGCGAGTTGGACAGCAGGTTGGCAAAGTACTGCGAGTGCTTCTTGAGGGCGTCCTGGCTGACTCGATACGCAACCCGGACCTTCGTCTTGAGCGCCGGCTGGGGGGCACTGCCGGGCTTCTTTGGCGCATAGGCCGTTGCTTTACGGGACTTCTTGAGCGTCTCCTTTGACGTTTCGAAGGTCACGTCTAGCACGATATCGCCGGCATCGGCGACGGCGATGACATCTGGGCGCTCTACTTTGGGGCGTAGTGCAACAACTGCTGCTGCTTCTGCCTCTGGCTCTGCGGGTGCTGCCGCAGACTCGCCCATCCTTCAAACAGAAACGACACTATCGACATACAAGAATACAGGCAGCGAAGCAGAAGCAGAAACAGAAACAGCAGTCAAGGACAGGACAGGACAGAAATACAAATTCTGACGGGCCAGCCAGTCGAGATTTTGCTGAAGCAGCGGAGGACCTGCAGGTACAAGTGTCGTCCAGTAACATCTGAGCGAGTCCCTATCCGGGCCAGTCCCTGATGCCTAAGCCGCATTGCTGGGTACGAGTACATACATGGATCTCTGGAAGTTTTGCAGGTTCCATTTTTATTTTGAATTTTCCCTAGCAAGGCTTCAGTCAAATCACTGACTCGATGCCTTGGGTCAGATCCAAAAGGCGGTTAGTGCCCTCTCGCCGCCGCCGCTGTATGTACATACATGTACCGTAGCATACATGTAGGCTACCTGAATAATGAATAAGCACCGCAAGGCATCAGTCAAACGGGAGTTGAATTGATGGAGGATTACTCAACCGCAAAGGCGTTCTACTTTTGTGTTAGGGGACGGAGGTTAGTGGACAGGCACCAAAGTTACAGCGCTTCCCATCTCCATTCACCACGCTGTATGTACCCCTGCGGGATGCACCGTTTGAGAGCCTGCAGGGGCCCCCGGCATATCAGTCGGAAATGATATCACGCCTGGCGTTGATCTGGCTGCCTCTGCTTTGTTCGGGCCTCGATGCAGGTGCAGGTGGCTTCTCAGGCTGTGCAATTGATCAATGCATCATTCTGAGCATAGGCCTATATACTGCTCCATAAGAATTCAAGTGACGTAGATCATTTCAACAGTGCAGTTTGATTTATGATTTACCAACTGCAGCGAGTCAATGCATGTACATGGAGCTCATTTTAAAGAGCCGCCACTCTATACAAAGTACATGGCTGGGACATTAAAACTCAATGGCACCGGTACCTGGTAGTGGATTCAGTTCAGCCCAACAGCGCACGGCCATGTAAAGTTCCGAGCAAAAGGCTCAACTCGCAGCTACTCAACTTACTCCCTCAAACCATATGCCGCCTCACAACCAATTTGATACTTTCCCGTTCCATTCGTTTGTAACTATTTTATGATTTTCATAAACTTCCCCCTCGCAGCTCGATTACGACTCTATACTTTATCCTTATTTCGAAGCCCTCTAACTACCGCGGACCTTTCTTTGCTGGGCCGAGTGCAACCGTTGGTCTATCCGATTGCTGACCTCTCTGGCTTGAGACTACCATCTTCCTCTGCTTCTCCAACAGCGAGCCCATGGCTCTGAGCAGCAGCAACCTGACAGCGATCCGACTTCGAAAGCGACACCGAATGCTTGGGCTTGCGGGTCTCAAGCATCGGCCAGCGCACGCAGTAATCAATGGCCAACCTGGCAAATAAGGCGCTATGCTCAGCATCGAGAGCTGCCGCACACATCTCGCCCGACGCCATCGCCGCCCAGACGATTCCGGCTTCACTACGAGTTGCCCGCACAAGCCCTCCTCAGAACCATTCAGATGATGCTAGTCGGCTTAGAAGCAAGACCACAGTCAACCGTCGACAGCCATATTTGGCCGCAAGAGCACGCGCGACGCTGCATCCTGTACTGCCTTGGCGATGCGGAGCCCGCGGGGTATCTCGCGACACCCTCGTGAACCTGCCTCCGAGAAGCAGATATGCCCAGCTGGCTGCTGGACGAGACTTCCACACGTATTTCATCACCCATCTTCCGTCTTCCTCCCTACATCCAGACTCCGGGCGATTTCATGGGCCGGGCCACAAGCTGCCGCGCGAGGCCTCGGAGCCGCATACCCCCAGCCCCGGATCTGCGCCAGCTGTGTCGATACCAAACATGCCCAGTCGAGACATGACAGTTGTGCGAATCCCCTTGAAGCGAGCCAAGCACCACTTTGGCACTGCCACTGCCCGGGGAAATCGACCATACAATGAAGACGCAGACCAGGCAGGGATAGTGAACATGCCTGCGTTTGCAAAGAGGGCACCGACAAGCGTGAAACAGAAGCCAGGAGAGCCAACAGTGGCGGGCACCGCCCTTGGAGACCCCCAGATATTCTACTTTGGGGTTTTCGATGGGCACGGGGGAGCTCAATGTTCCCATTTTCTGCGTGATGAGCTACACGGGTATATTGAAGAAGCAGCGGCGGAGTTTGGCTTGCAGAGCAGCTTGCGCAAAAAGAACCCTTGGGAGGTCTCCAGCCGGCTGGTGACTCGCAAACAAGCTCTTAATGATGTAGACATGAAGAGACCTAATGAGGTGAAGGAGGATATCAAGCTTCCAACTCGCGATGGTGACGAAGGAGTTGTCAAAGCCCCGCGCCATGGAGATCCTCTTCCTAGTGCCAAGTCCGAGCCGGTTGAGGTATCAGATTATAAAAAGGCCACCAGCCTGAAGAAGGACCTTGTGCAGGACTATAGGGCCTCGATTGGAGGATACTTTCGCCGTTTTCAACCAGAACACTTTAATCACGCCGATGACGGTGACAGCGGCACTATCTCGATTGAAGAAGCCCTCGAGTACGCCTTTCTCCGCGCTGACTTGGATTTCGTTGCCGCCCAGGCTCGAAAAGCCGACCCGGATGACTCGAGAGTTAGCGACAGGCCCGTGAACAACGACGAGATATTGGGTCAGCCTCACGCTACTCCCTCAGGTCACTCTATTGGTGGCACTACGCGGTTCAAGGGGGGCTCTACTGCATCGATTGTGCTCATCTCAACGCCTACCCCCGCTCCCTTTTGGCATCCTGGTGCGCATTCTTCGATCATTGTGGCGCATGTGGGCGATACCCGTGTGCTCCTGTGTGATACTGCGACCGGTCTCGCCCAACCCCTGACTTCGGATCACCATCCCACCACACCAGGTGAGAGCAGACGTTTACGTAGGTACGCTCCGGCTGGCTCCATGGTTTCTAACGATAGCTTCGGAGAGGAACGTATTGCAGGGCTAGCCAACAGCCGGGCTTTCGGCGACATCAAGAGCAAGCGCATAGGCGTCTCTGCAGAGCCGGAAATCACCAGGGTAGAGCTTGGACCCGCTCAGTACTCCTTCATAGTCCTCATGAGCGACGGTGTCTCTGGCACGCTGAGCGACCAAGAGATTGTGGACGTCATCAAAGAGGCTAAGACCCCCGAGGAGGGCGCGCGCCGCGTTGTTGACTACGCAACGGAAGTTTCTGACGACGGCGACAATGCGACGTGCCAGGTCGTGCGGCTAGGGGGCTGGGAGCGTCGTTCTGAAGGTGGCCTGGGCAGTCTGGGGACCAAGGAGTTCAGAGATGCTCGACGTGCGGAGGCGCAAGACCCACGACGACGACGTGGGAAGCTGTAAGGGTAAGATGGGGATGGCGGTTACGTTATTTGTTGTCAGAAGCATATTAGGAAGGCCTTTTTTATCATTATTTTGCGGCTGCATAAACAACAGCGAGTTTTGGCTTGAGATTTATATATACATATACAGGCGTATATACATCGTATCGCGTGGAATAAGGCCAGGCGGAGTTATGGGCTTGCATCAACAGTTGGGAATGGCGGTTGTGCGACATGTATACTCAGATTTTCCTTTGTTTCTACCACCAATTTATAACTTCTTCACAAAGAGTCAGTTCCAAATAAGAAAGCAGAGGAAATGCAGCTAGCCATGAATATGAATATTCCCGGTGACGTTGCCATTATCTTGTATCAAAGGTAATCTTCAAGAAACGGAATGCAAAATCGTATATTCATGAGTTACTCATTCAATGTAGACAATGTGGTATTTCATATCCTGACCCCCCTTGACCATCCTCTTATCGTTTACTAGATGGATAGCGTACAACACCTCCAGAAACGTACATGCTTCAGACAAAGTTTTCATCTTCCAACGTACACACGCCACAGCTCTAGACACCATATGAAATTTCAGAATGCCCGGCATCGACCCAAGGTATGCTACACTTAGTAGCCGTGTCGGTGCTCATGCTGAGAGCCCCAGGGAGGCTGTTGATCCTGGTGCCCTTGGCCATGATACGGAGCATACTGGGGCTGAGCTGGGCCACCGTATCCATGAGGAGGCTGGCCCCCGCCGCCGTATTGTTGTTGCTGGTGATACTGCTGTTGTTGGTACTGTGGCTGATGGGAACCGTATTCGTGCTGTGAATAGTGTGGTTGGCCCTGGTAGCCCTGGTGATAGCCAGAAGACTGGCTATGAGATGATTCCGTATGAGACTGAGAAACATACGACGCACTCTCCCCATAACCATAACCTCCTTGAGCCGGCGGTGAATAGCGAGAAGGGGGAGCTGGAGAATTGGAAGTATAGTTCACAGCTGGATTTCCATCATGACCCTCCAAGGAGTTTAGGTCTCGGGTTTTGACTTGCTCCCAGAGAGACCCGGACACTTTACCGTGGCCAAGCTGTGTAACTGTGTTCCATGCGTCGTGAGCATGGCCGCTGACACCACCCTTCGTCTTCTGGTTGAGAATGTGGTTCTTGCCCTGCTTGACAGACTCTGAAGAGAGAAGACGGTCGAGTTCGTGGCGGCGAGGATGTTCATTGGCCCAAGACTGAACTGTGCGGAACATGTCTCGTTGGATCTGAACATGCTCATCACGAAGGGCGGGATGATGGAATGCCCGCAGAACGTCGTTGACGACTTCATCGACGGGTACATTGGGGTTCTCCCAAGCGTAGAGTACACGGCTTTGTAACGACTGTTAGAGAATAGGGCCATGTACAGTGAAGAAGAGAATACTTACGGAACAGTGTACTGGAGTACTGTAGCTGCAATCCGACCAGCACAAGAGTTCAGAATATTGGTGAAATGGTCCTTTGACAGCATGGAGTGTGTTGGGTCCGAGCTCCTGGGGTTATCCCAGGGCTCGAATTGGGAATTGGCACTGGCGCTGATGACGCCGGAAGAGCCATCCTTAAGCACCTTCGAGACCTGGTTGATGATAGGCCTAATAAAGGGAGCAAGAAGGCCGAGAATGAACGCAGTCAGCGTCTCGCTGATGTGCTCAAGGAGTTTCTCGAGGCCAGGGACCTTTTCGATACCTCGGCTAATGGCCTTTACAATCCTGTCGCGAAACTGCAAAATGGGGTAAATCTGCCTTGCAGTCTTGACTGGGTCGAAATTTGGGCTCATGCCGGGAACGACGTTAGTGTTCCCTCCGGCACGAGAACGTGCCTCGTTGTCTCGCTCCTGGGCATCAGCCATGGCCTTGAGCTCCCTAGCTTGAGAAGCAAAGCCCGATCCGTCGCCAGGGATCTTGGAGATGAGTGAGATGAAATCTTTCGGGGCGTCGATACCCAAGAAGCCCCTGGAAGCGCCTCCACCACCGCTACCGGAGGCTCCAGCGTTGAGGAGAGCAACGTCGACCTCGTCCACTTCAGATTGGGTGAAGTGATCGTTTGCCTCGCCAATGACAGAGTGTAAAAAGTCAACGCCGCCAAAGGTTCCGGTTACCAAGGGGTAGATGCGCTTTCCTCGGACCGTGATTTCGGACTGGGTACCGCAGTGTGGAAAGACGTCTCGATGACCCAACTCACGGAGGGCCAGCTCGCAGTAGTTGCTGTGGGCGCTAAAGTCTTCCATACAGTGCAGAGCCTGACCGAGACACCTAAGCGCTTCACACAAGTCGGCTTCTTTGCCGCTCTGTGATCCGCTGGTATAGAGACGACCGAAGTGGATGCTTCGAGCGAAGCTGTAACGAAGATAGCCGGCACTGGTAGCCCATCGCCCGCTCTCATTAGCAATGTAGTTCTTCATACCGGTACGCAGATCGATGTCAATTTCAATGGGATCAACCGGACCACGGAGACGAGGATCGAGTGTTCGAGCGTCAATGCCATCTGCGTAGCCTTTGGGGTTGTCAATGTGCTCCTCCGGACGGTAGCAACCTAAGCGTTCTTCGGTCACCTCGAACTCCTCGGTGGCATAGCCAAATGACATGAATGAGAGGACCCAGACCTTTTATACAGATTAGTACTAACAATAGTTTCCATCAGAGATACCGTCCCCTACCAAGATTCGAATTGTAGGAGCATTTACGCCCTTGAGGGAGCCAACATCGACTGCCTGTGAGTAGTCACGAAGCCAATTGCCAAAGTATGTTCTCTTGACAAGCATAGACGTCCATTTCTTGCCGTGAAGGAAGGCAATGCTGGTGAGCATATCCTCAATATCTAAGAGCAGAGTGTCAGTTTTCTCATAGAGATCTCTCACTTCCCACATTGTGTCACCCACCTCCATGACGCCAGTTGTGTCCCTCGACCTGGAACCTGTGAGCTTCTAGATGCCATATACATTCCCATGGCTAAACCAAGTACAAACCTGTGCAATCGATGGAATATTACCAGCTCCAAACGCTGCCGCTTTCGTTGGTAGCAGCACGAGACAAATGCACAACACCAGCAACCAGGTGCCCCGCGAAGGTGAAAATGACGCCATGATGCAGCCGACTTGGCGGGGCAAATATCAAAGAAAAATAGACAGGCTCGTTATATGGGACTGTCCCAAGTCAAGATCGAGTATGATAACAGAAGTTCTTTTATACTTTCTCTTTACCAAAATTCAAATTGTCGTCATTTGTATGCTGCGGGTGAGATTGGTTGCCTCCTTTGTTTGTTTTTGTTTGGAGCTACCTGTACCTGTTAGGTAAGGTTGTGTGAGCTTCAGCAAGCCACGATTTGCTCGAGCCACACTTGCACATGATAATCTTGGCCATTTTGATGAGAAAGTGGCGTCGCACAGCCACACGTCCATGAGGAGGCTGACACCTCGTCCAAATGCAGTGGGTTTTTGCGGTGAAGTTGGATTATGCTCATGAGTGTTGTTGGGTTACAGTGTGTGAATGTTTGTACAGTAAATAATCATTCATCAAATCAGCAGTGATGGGTCGGATACTTCGGTATCACAAGCAAAAATGAAAAATGTAGCATGATGCCCCTAATGTTGATATTGACGATTACGCGTGTTTGCTTGGACGAGCCGGGTTTTAAAATGCCGAGAGCTGCATGACTGAAAGAGGAAATTCGGATAGCCTATACATTATCCTATACGGAGCTCTGTTGAAAAGCTACCTGCAGAATACGAATGAATGCACGTTACCTACTTGTTACTCCACTGAAAAGCGGTATATGGACGATCAAAAATAGGTATCTCCCAAGTCCCTCGAGACCATCCCTTCTTCTTTAACACCGCAGTCCGTCTCCGGGTTGTCGGTGTTCGGAGACTGTCATGTACATCCGCACTTGCATTTGGAAAACATGAACCCTGACGAGAGCAATGTAGATGCTCATGATATCAATTTCAATTGAAGAATTGGATCAAGTAAACGGAAGAAGTACCCATAGGTAGAGGACTTTTAGAACTCAAAAGTTCATTGGTGGTGTGACTTTTGGCGTCTTCTCTGCTGAGGTTCCGTGGTAACGCCACTCTCAGCGCTCGGCTTCCGATGCACTGTAGTGTCTGACACCAGTAGCGTGCTTCAGGGACCCTCAAAATTATTCATCGGGGCTCCTTGGAACCCGCCCATCCGATCTTCAGTAAATCTGCCGGCCCCTAATAAATCCTTCGCTCCGTTTGCTCAACTTTTCTTCTCCATCAACGTGGTGACAGGTGCTTTACCTTCACATTCGAATCCTTTTTCTTTCTTTTTTGGGGTTTACCTTAGATCTGGCCTGCTGTCAGATGCGCCAATCCTTCTTCTCTTAACTTTCAATCGGAGTGCCGCTTTTGATCTACCCCATCTGTCTTCATTAACGCCACCTCATCCCTGCCCGCCTTTTTCAACCTTCGCAATAACACGACAAAATGCCTTCCAGAACGCTCCCTACGTTTACGCGCGCCGAAGTCGAGACGCATAGCTCAGAAAAATCCTGTTATGTCACCATCGGCACCAAGGTCTACGATGTCACCGACTTCCTGTCCGACCACCCCGGTGGTGGCCAGCTCATCATCGACTATGCTGGCAAGGACATTGAAGACATTTTGAAGGACAGTGTTTCGCACACTCATAGCGAGGCTGCATACGAAATCCTCGACGATTCTCTTGTTGGCTTTGTCGTTACCGAGAAGAACGGGGCCGCCAATGGAAACGGCACTGCCAATGGCGAGCCGTACGTGCATCCGAGAACTGGTATGGCTAACGAAGAGGACCTCAGCAAAGACACGGATTATACACAGGACTACAAGAAGCACAAATTTTTGGATCTAAGCAAGCCCCTGTTCCCCCAGCTCTGGTATGGAAACTTCACCAAGGAGTTTTATCTCGATCAAGTGCACCGTCCACGCCACTACAAGGGTGGTCAGTCTGCGCCCCTCTTTGGAAACTTCCTGGAGCCTCTTTCGAAAACCCCATGGTGGATGATTCCAATTCTATGGCTTCCCTGTGACGCATACGGCTCATTCTTGGCCTTCCAAGGCTTTGACTACCCCATCATCTTTGCGGCATATTGGGTCCTTGGCTTCTGCATTTGGAGCCTCGTGGAATATGGTCTGCACAGATTCTTGTTCCATCTTGATGAGTACGCTTTACCCCCCATGCTGGACTACTTTGCATGACCTGTTACTGATTATAAGACAGCTATCTTCCTGACAACCGATATGGCATCATTGCGCACTTCTTGCTCCACGGCATCCACCACTATCTGCCCATGGACAAATACAGATTGGTCATGCCTCCAACCATGTTTTTGCTGCTTGCGACTCCTTTTTGGTATCTCGCTCATACCATCTTCGCCTACAACTGGTATGCCGCCACGGCAGTCTACTGCGGCGGCATTTTTGGTTACATCTGCTATGACTTGACTCACTACTTCCTTCACCACGAGAACCTTCCTCTCTGGTACAAGGGACTCAAGAAGTACCATCTGGAGCACCACTTCCTCGAGTACGAGCTTGGCTTCGGTGTTACCACCAAGTTCTGGGACAACGTGTTTGGTACCGAGCTGAAGCCCAATGTTGTCAAGACCCAGTAAACTCGGCAAGTGCGACACGTACATATGTGCTTTTGCAGGCCCCTTTCATGAGGTGAACACTGCAACATCAGTTCTTTCTCTAATTCTTCTGGCTCTGTTTCGTACGGGATGGGGCAGGCTTTGGCTAATTTGGAATTGGAGGATTATGCATCGTTATGAACATGGGCGGATGGTTTCACGGGGTTGATAATGGACGGAAATAGGAAGAGGCAAAGTTTCTAATGGCTGCTGATACGAGTTACGGACAAATTGGAGATCCACGAAGAAGGGGATCTTATGGCGACACTAAAAATACCGATTGAGAACTTGTAGATATTATACACTTTTGATTCAATGACTACTTAATACTTTTACTACTTCCAATATACCATATCATCACTGCCCACTGTCTAATATTTTGCTCAATATTGCAGCAAATTATGAGGTTCTGATGGAGACAGGGCCCATCATTCACTAGCAAAGCAAGACGCTGGCCGGGCATTCTCCTGAAGCGGCCTGCGAATTTGCATCCCTTTTCTTGGGTTATGTAATCAGCGACAGCGCATGCGGCGAAGCCACCCACGTGACTCTGTCTCAGCCAGCCCAAGGAGAAACTCTCCGTGCTGAAACCTGAAATCCCAACTCGTTGGAAACTTTCTGGTCACTGATCTCAACAACGACGTCGTCGGCTCTGAGAGACTGCTTACAAACGCCTTGATACTCGTAGGCTACTGTTGATGAGAAATTTCCTCAAACACTTGCAATTCCTCGTTTTCAATCATTGGCCACCAAGGCCAGTTCACCATCATGTCTAATCTAGACGTTGAGGCACTGCTCGACGCTACGGCTAAGAACCCAGAGAAAAAGCCGAAGAGCCCTGATGCTGAACGTTCCAAAGATGATGGTAAATCTGATAGACGAGATAGAGACTCCGACCGCGACCATGGCCGAGAACGTGATGGCAGCCGTGTGAGAGACAGAGATCGAGACTACGATCGTCGCCGCCGAGATCGTCGAGACTACAGCCTTACTCGAAGCCGCCGAGAAACACCTGATGCGGGCACCCCCCGTAGCGACACTGGCAGCCACAAAAGTAGGCGGAGAAGCAGGAGTCGTGATGATGACCGCCGTCACTCACGCCGCCACAGAGACGGTGATTACTATCGAGGTGGACGACGCTCGCGGTCCCGTTCGCCCCCTCGACACTATCGCCCTCGCGATGATCGCGATCGCAGAGATCGACGAGACCGATCCGACCGTTACTCTAATGATTACGGCCGTGGCAGAGATGATGATCGTAATGACACACGCAATGAGGGAGGCAATGCCCCGCTTACGGAAGACGAGCGAGACCGACGCACCGTCTTTGTTCAGCAGCTTGCTGCTCGGTTGCGTACTCGTGAATTGAAAGAGTTCTTTGAAAAGGTCGGAGCTGTTAATGAGGCTCAGATTGTCAAGGATCGAATCAGCGGACGGTCTAAAGGGTAAGTGGTTCTTATCCCAGCTTCGATGACTCTCTTGTACCTAATGCTAACTTGATGTCAGTGTCGGCTACGTTGAGTTCAAAAATGAAGACTCGGTTCAGCTAGCCCTCCAACTTACCGGACAGAAACTCTTAGGCATCCCTGTCATCGTACAGCATACGGAAGCCGAGAAGAATCGCCAAGCTCGCAACCCAGACTCATCGAATGGTCACCCCAATTCTATTCCTTTCCACCGCCTCTATGTGGGCAACATTCATTTCAATGTCACGGAGCAAGATTTGCAAGCTGTATTTGAGCCATTTGGAGAACTGGAGTTCGTTCAACTCCAAAAAGACGACAATGGACGCAGTCGTGGCTATGGGTTTGTTCAGTGAGTCATCTATCCCCTTTACCAATTTTCCACCAATGAGAAGAATGTCAACTAATGCTGATTCCTCTCTCCAGATTCCGAGACGCAGGCCAAGCTCGCGAAGCTTTGGAAAAGATGAACGGCTTTGACTTGGCTGGTCGTCCTATTCGTGTTGGCCTTGGCAACGATAAGTTTACCCCTGAGAGCACTGCCAACCTAATGCACAAATTTTCCGGTAACAACCAGGGCTTCCAAGGCTCTGCGTTCTCTGGAGCAGGTGGCCGTGGCCAGCAGTCTACATTTGACCGAGCTGGAGGCCGCGATAGCGAAAAGACTGGTGGTGCTAGCGCTTTAGACGATACAGACGTTGCTGGTGTCAACTTTAACAACTATAGTCGCGATGCATTGATGAGAAAGCTTGCCAGGACCGACGAAGCCCCGACCAATGGCAATGACGAACGCCAACAGATCCTCAAGCCCAAAACGGAGACGAAACCCCTCCCTGTCAACGTAAACATGGCGAGCCGTTGTGTTGTGTTGCACAACATGTTTGACCCCACTGAGTAAGCAGATGATCCACCCCGATGCAAATTCTCACACAATCCTTATACTGACGATGAAATAACAGAGAAGAGGGCGACGACTGGGTCAAGGAGCTCGAAGACGAAGTTCGCCAGGAAGCCGAAGAACGATATGGACATGTTGTTCACATCTCGGTCGATCCGAACTCCAAAGGAGATATTTATCTCAAGTTTGACAAAGTCCAAGGAGGTGAAAATGCCATCAAGGGTCTCAACGGTAGATACTTTGGCGGCCGAATGATCGACGCGTCACCTGTTGTA
The DNA here is from genome assembly GCF_003025095.1 of Trichoderma harzianum CBS 226.95. Classification (NCBI taxonomy): domain Eukaryota; kingdom Fungi; phylum Ascomycota; class Sordariomycetes; order Hypocreales; family Hypocreaceae; genus Trichoderma; species Trichoderma harzianum. Next base: position 1,652,327 of record NW_020209252.1, on the reverse strand, counting down.
GACGCCGTCTACAGCAGTTTGTTCTCTCGCACCCGGGCAATCTGAAGCTAATGCTCTCCTATTCATATTGTGCAATCTAGGAACTTGGAGGTTGGTAATTAGTCTCGTGAATCTATCCCCTTGAGTCATTCATTAATTCATTGGCAGTCGTCCCTATGCCACGTGTGCAAGATTTTCAGAACGATTCCTGCTATCACAGGATAGCAACGAGATGCAGGTTACACCTTTTGTCCAAACGAATACTAAAACAGCCAAGCTCTTTTGGTGCAGCAGATCTCTTGAATCCAACGGGGCGCCTTGGTCGCCAACTTTTGTCCATTTAATAATGCGTTTTAGCACCTCTTCACATGGCAATGTCCCAAACTGATGTTTGTGTGCCTAGGACGGTCATCGATAGTCGTTTTGACCTTGAAAATCGTTTTCGAAAATCCTGTAGGATTAGTTTTGATATTGTAGCAAAAATAGTAACAATAAAAGTCTTAGAGTATGCAATACATATGAATCACGATGAATACCCTGAATGGTCAACCCGGAGACGGCATTTCTGCTGGTGAGGCTCGTGAATGTATGTATATAGTAGTGAGTATGAGAAAACTCGATTTGGTGATGGAACATCAAAGTGTTGGTTGCGGTAGCCCTATTCCCCTATCCTCTTTCACGTCCATCACATGCATCATGCTGCGGTTTCCCCCTACTTCACCTTCTCCCTTTTCCTCCCCATCTAACTTGGAATTATCTTCTAGGTACCTCATTCATTATTTTTCTTGTGGACGTGGTACAGCAGCATTGTACGTATCTATGTGTCGTGCATGACACGTGATGGCAGTTGACTCTCCTCCTCTTGCATTTTCCACTTCACTTCTGCCTCACCTTTAGGGCGAACCCACCTAATATTAATATCTAATTGATTCATTCACTGTGCAGCTAATCACGGCGTTATCGCTATCAAAGTACCATCCCTTTTCACATTCTCCCTAATTCTTCTCAATGAGGCACCTCCTTCTCGGCTTCTTGCAGGCTCCTTGGTGGCGGTTCAGGAGAAGCCCCACGGCGGGCAGAAAACCTGCACGAGTTGCGGTACTCGACACTGACGACTTGACAGCTTCACTTTGGGCTCACTTTGCGTTCAGCTCTTGGCCTGCTGGCAACAATTTTGCGGCGTGATTCTTTGGGGCTTCCGGAATTTCTGCGTTTGCTTTCCTTCACCTTTTACCTTTTTTCTTCTCCCTACCTCGACAAGCCTGCTGGAGATTTTCCACTTTCTCGGCATTTTTCAGCAGAGGATTCACATACCTTTCAGAAGAATCGGGATTCAGCATCGTTACATCTTGTAGAGGATTTCTTTCTTTCTTACTTTACCATCTGCATGGCGTACTTGGACAGGTTGAACGGGATTGATGTTCACAGCCTAGGGGCATCATAACACTCAGGTCTGTTTCCCAACCTCATGATATTGACATCTTCTGTTCAATGCAACATTCACGCGGCTGGACCTTTTCATCTTTTGTCTGGTCCCACAGGCCACTGGCATGCTGAACACCATCATCTTCCCTTTTCCGCTTCAACCTCACAGCAATTCGCATTCACTGGGCCGTCATCCACAATACTAACGCTCTAATAGTACAGCAAGTTTGGGCACGTCTCTTCACCTGATTTTGAGAGCCTGACTACCCATTATTCTACTTTGGATTTTTACTCTGCTCTCTCATCTCACACGGGTCGTCGCAGAAATCTCTCCGCGCTTTTCCTCTCCGCAGAGAATGCTCCTAGGGGATATCAGGCCCCTTGCGGTAGAACAACGCTTCAATACCCGCAAATCATCGATCAGTTCAGCTGAATCAAGTATCCAGGGAGCTACGGAGGTGATTGGGAACATGTTGTCGGTCAACTTTTCCACCCCGCTTACCGGGCCTGCTCGATCTGAAAGGATCAAACAAATGTCTAATAACCACGTAAGTGTATATGCTTCTCCCACTGTGGTCCAATACTAACCAGATACCGCTATTAAGCCGGCATTTGAGAAGTCGCGTTTAACGCAAGAGGTTTTGGTCAAGATACAGCACTCTTTGAGGAGAATGCCTGGCGTTTCCGCAAAAGAATCGGCCGAAATCATTCAAAGCCTGATAGAAGTTGGTCAGGTCATCAGCCAGGAAACCAGTGCGCTCGTTGAAGCTGTGATGAATCTTCATCTCGACCAAGAAGATACGGATAAAGCGATTGCTCGTATGAGCATCGAAGCAAACCTTGCCAAAGCTAGAACTGATGATCAGAGTCAAACAATCAACAGCCTCCGCGAAGAGCTCAAGGCCGAAAAGGAGAAACGGGAACAGGCTGAGTCTACCCTGAAGAATATGATGGAAGGCATAGTGGACATTGCTGCCGAGCTCAAGCAGTTGAGGGATAAGGCTGACAGGCAGAAATCCGACTCTTCGAACAATTCACCAGCTACTGACGGTGAATTTGTCGTCAAGGTAAGATCATCCCAACCCACTGGCGACGAAGTGATTTCAACTAACTATGGCTATCTCATGCAGACTCTCGACAACACGATCCAGATTTTGGAAGACCAAGTCAATAAGCACCATGTACCTTGGGTTGGCCCTGTGACTCGGGCCATCGAGCCTATCATCGAAACTGGCACGGCCAGAAATGGCTATCATAGGCCTCTGGTGCCTCTTCAGGAAGAGACCTTGGGTGACGGAAGTGTCTTTAGCGATGCTCCACCACCTCCCCGAGCTGCTTCGGCCTTTCAGCCTGCTCATCGCCCTCCTATGGGACCGCCGCCGCCAAAGTTTGGCCAGTTCCAGGGCATGCCACCGCGACCTCCAACAGCCCTGTCTCACGAGCGCCGAAGTGCCAACGCGTGGAATCTAGTTGCACCTATCCAGGGCGGCAGACCAGGCTCCTTCAACAACAACAAGCCCCCGTTTCCGGGTCCCCCTTATGGCCGAGCTCCCTCTCGCCAGGGGTTCCAGAATAATCATCGTTTCCGGCCTGATAGCTTCCCCCATTCTGCATTTGCGCTGCCAGAGAACCCACCTCCTAGGTCCAACAGCGCATTTGCATATGGGCGTGACTATTTCCCTAACACCCCAACAGGTCCAGGCCGTGGCAGATATGGCGGCCGTCTGCGTGACAATAAAGTGCCGCCGCCCCCTTCGCTAGATTTCGGTGCCTCCTCGTCAAGCGGTTCTACTTCAGGCCCTGCTAGCACCATCGCCAACCGCAGCTCATACTCTAGTCAGCCGATCACGATCACGGAACAAGCCGTCCAGGCTTGGCATGGGTATATGATGCATTTCTATGCGGCTATTCGCAACTTTGTCGAGCGTCATGCCAACAATCCCGATGTCACAGGGGAGATCAAGCTGAGCCAGACTCATCTGTGGCCGATCTTGCTTGCCACATACTTTCCCCTTTCCGAGCAGGAGGCCGAATCTTACCTCGAGTTTCACGTTCGCAGCGAGAATTCCAAATCATGCATCGTCACTCGGGTCGTGATCGACTTTGTCGTGAACCGTGTTTGGAACGCCAGCGCCTGGGCCGGTGCCGATGCCGACTCGACCTTTAGCATCATGGAAATAGAGAGAGATCTGGACCGAACAGCAGGTAACTATCTTCCGCCCCATTTCCCCCTTTTCCTCCTGTGTATGTGAAAGAAGTATACTAACAATCGACAGGTCAACCATCGGCTGTTCGCCAACCAATTCTCGACCGCATGGCCACCGTCATTGATGCCGTCATCAAAAAGGAGCAAGGCGGCCCCTTTGTCAAGAATAAAATCGAGGAAGCCACCCAAACGCTCCTAGCCAGCCTGCAACCTCTTATGAACAAATTTTACAACTCCGCCGACGCCTTCCGCGACCTGGAGCAGGTCATCGACAGCGCCTACGAGATCTCGTGCAAGATCCTCACCAGTCGCCTGACGTTCGACTTCCGCTTCCCCGAGATCGGCAGCCGCTTCTCCTCGCAGTCCATGCTGCCCATTTGGCCAAACAGCGACCCGTTGGAGCTGCAGGCGAAGCACTGGCGCGTGGCTCTTGTTACTACCCCCGTGGTGACTTGCCGGAACGACACGGGCTCCAATATTTCCGCGCACTCTGTGTCTTTGGCAGACGTGTTTTGCATGCAATGAGAACGAAAAAATCGGTTGAGGGCCTGCTATAAATCAAGAGAAGAGCGGCTATTTGAAGGCTAGGAGACAAAGGAAGGGATTCATTAGGCAGGATCGGGAAAATGGAATGGGCTATGGCGTTCTCTGGTTTATCTGATTTCAGGTTTTTACTTACTTTTTAATTCTTCTCGAGAATAATTCAACGTCTCTCGCCCGGGAGTCAAGCCCTTGGAGAGGCTGCATCGTTTTCCTATTTCTTTCTCTCTTCTTTATGCTCAGAACATGGGAAGCTCTCTAAACACTTACAGAAAAACGCTAAGCTAAGAACAATGAAGCCGGTGAAAGACAGTCTTTTTTTAAACGTCACAATCTGAGAAACGTGGGATATGGACCTAGTCTAAAAGATATTCTCTTTTTCAGTATTAATAAGAGCATTTACTTTGATAAGCAACACTTGGAAATATCAGAAAATGACGTGCTTTCTCTCTAGATTTTGCCTCTTGGGATTGCCGTGGAGTAATAGCCTTTGGATTAAACCTTTCTATTCTCCCCAACCCTTGTCCAATGTGATAACCGTAATACCCATGGTGTCTATTACCGCCCAGACCGTAATTTTTGATACAAAGGCGTAGTCAACCTTGCCAACCATCAATCGGAAGCTCTCTCGCCCATGTCCCCCAAAACCAAATTATCAAGAAACCTTTACAAAACCGTAAAGCAAAAAGCATATCTGCCTAAAAAATTGCCACGTCCACTTAGTTGAAGAATATTTCAACCCAAGTGACTATTCCCATCGCTGGGACATCTCTGATCCTCTCCAAGAGGAGCTCTCTTAGACATTCTTCACAGTAGGCAACTTATCCAAGCGGCGAATAACTGCTCCGAGAACTACCTTGAGGATGGTGTCTGCAGAAAGGGTCTTGGGACGGAATGGTCTAAGGGGGTTGGCATCCCAGCTAACCGTATCCACCATGTCCCGGACCTGGCTCGCGGATCCAAAGAGGTTATCTAGATGTTGCAACGCCTCTGCGGCTTTAGGCACGTTCCCAACTTGGAAGAACTGGATGCCGACTTGATGCACTGGAGCGTCAAGTTTATCGAGATCAATTGCGTATTTTCTAATGACAGAGTCTGGGTCGTCTGAAGGTTCGCCGTCAGTAATGACAATGATGTTGATTGGCTTGACGTCGTCGATATTCCTGGATTTTTCTTTAGGAGTGGGCAAGCCACCAACATAAGGTCGAAGGATGCTCCGCAGCCTCGAGCCGGTAGGCGTCATGCCGTTGGGCTTAACTTTGTTGAAAATTTCCGTTATCTCTTCGGGAGTTTCGATATTGTAGTACCCGTATGGTGCTTTGCCCTCGGGTGTGTTCTTTGTCTTTGATTGATGGTTCAAGAAATACAAGTCGATGCCGTCCTTGTCGTGAGTGGTGCAAATTGGCGTGATGGCTCGAAGGACGCCGGCTACCTCTTCCCAGGACTTGCCTGACATGGAGCCAGAGTCATCGATGACGAAGACGGTGTCGAAATATGACAGAAACGCAAACGGGTCTTCGCCATTTGAATATTTTTGCAAACGCTCCGGAACATGAGGTTCGGCAATCACATCGTCCGGGGAGTCGAACGGATTGACTGGAGCTTTAGAGTCATAGGGATTAGATGGAGCTTTGGAGTCGGACAGGCCAGCTGAAGAGGGAGCTGGCTCGAGCGAAGAATAAGAAGGAGGTTGGTCGTCTTGTCGCAAACTGTCAGCAATCATCCTCTATCCAGCCATCCAGCCTCTATGGAAAGGGGCAGAGTAAGTTACGGGGATATCAACACTCACTGCTATCTCCATCTTCCCAAGAGGGCTCTCTCAAAACGGACTGGCTAGGCCCAGCATATGAACCACTCGAAGCCCATGACTCGCGATTCTCGTTGGGCCGTTTTTGAGAACCCTTGCCCTTGAAGCTTCCAAAAAGTCTCCTCATCGTTGCTGAGTGTGAAGAGAGAGGTCTTCACAATCTGTAGTTTGATGGAAAGGTCAAATAGCAAGAGTAGTAGCAGTGAGAGGGGAGTGAAGAAGAAAAAGAAGGAGAGAGGAAGATGAGGAGGAGGAGAAGAAGAAGTATTAGTGTTGGTTGCTGAACAAGTGCTTGGCAGTGTAGCCGCCGGATGATTAATATCCTTTGTCGAGTCTGTGCTTTGCTTGCTTTGTTCTGATGGTGAAACGTCCAAGTGTCATGAAATGAACACAGCGCTATTCACTTTATAAACCACCCAGTCATGAAAGAGGGAGGTATGCTGGTACCCGTGCCTGCCTAATGACAATAGAGTTTTGGCCTTCCGATTTGTTTGAAAATGGAAAGTGCCAAAGCCAATCAAGCAATCAAAAGTCAGCTGCTGTTTTCTTAGTTTTGTCTTCGCCTCGTTTTTGCTTTATTTCTTTGTTCCCCTTGCGTGGAGTGCAGGTGATGAACCATTCAGGCACAGACTCGTGTATAAAGCCCCGTGGTCGCACGTTTTATATGTAATGTGCGCTGTTCAACATTGTCATACGTGAAACTACATGAAAGAAAAGAAAAGTTCCCCATTAGACGACGCCATGACCCATTCACAGCCCGGTAAACTTTGCATATGTCCAAGTTCACTTGTGATGCGCAGCAGTCTTCTGTCTGCTAGGCATATTAATTTCCATCTTCTGACCATGCATGTCTTGGGAGAGTTTACAAGTGCCAACGGGGCGCTAAGGGGCTGGTGGAAACTGTACGATGCGCCCACTCAGTGCCTGACCGATCTGGGCTATGGGTGTGGCGCAGCACCCCACATGTCGGTTGTGCACCAGTAGACTCTCAGCATAGCCCTGCAAGGCCTACCATGAGGCTGAAGGAGCCATGAAGATGCGATTCACAGATGCTTCTGCAACATCTCGAACGTCGAGCCACGATCCTGACCCTGGCTGCCTAGTACTCTTATGTATTAGCTGCCTCCTGCATATCGCTTCTTCGGCCCCCGTGAACCGAATATATGGAGTTGGTTCATAGCCTTATGTCCAGGTACCAGGAACTGGCGGTTAAGAAGCGATAAGGCAACCTCGAAGGCAGATCAACTGCGGCGCTACAAGGACCCACGCATACAAAATTGCATTGGCATTATTCATTCCAGGCGCTACATGTTGGCATCAAAATGCTAATCCGCCATTTATCGTTCCTCTCAATTTCCCCCTTAGGCTCACAGCCTCATGTTCCACCGAACATACCTCCACTAGTGTCTCTCGGTATGGAACCTTCACCCTCACCTTCGCCTTCGCCTTCGCCCATTCTGTCCACGGTGTGAGACTCGGTCAAATATATGTCTGCCTTGGGCTTGAGCAAGTTTCTTACTCGCCTCCTTAGTTGGATCGCTTGAACCTAGACCGCAAATGTTAGTGACCGATAGCTAGATCAGCGGCTTGGGGCAAAATCATACTTGTTGACAACACGCTCAATTCCGTCTAGGCCAAGCTTGAGCACGTCCATTTTAGGTCCGTATGATAGACGCACGAAGTGGTGGCACGGGCTGTCGAACAGGTCACGTCGTCGAGAGGGGTTGAGATCAAAGAAGATACCGGGAACAACAATGACCTTTTCTTCCAAGCAGGCCTGGAAGAAGTTGAGGCCGTCTGAAATGGCGTCAGGAAGGCCCTCGAGGTTCAGCCACCTTGAAAGTTCAAAGAGTCAGCTCAGTCATGGACGCAAAATCTCTGGGGTTGAAATAGGCCGTACAGGTAAAAGGTAGAGTCAGGGACGTATTTGATGGAGAAACCCATCTCGCGCAGACGACGGACAGTGTAGTCACGCTTGTCCTATTCACCAGTCAGATTTTTCCTCTCTCATTGTGATTATGGTTGCACGAACTCGGAAGTGGCGCTGGAGATGAATCATCTCGTTTTGAACCGTGGCTGGCTCAAGCATGGGGACAGCAGCCTCTTGGAGGGCATGCACAGCACCGCCATCCAAGTAGCTACCACATGAGCCGATGCTAAATAATCCGTCAGCAAAATCGCGGAATTGGCCAAACCGGCATTGCAAGATAATACGCACGCGCTGATGTACTCCTTAGGACCAATGATCCACGCAATTCGCCATCCAGGAAGTCGGAAGCGCTTGGTAAGTCCATCAATGATCAGAACGTCATCCTCATCGACGTCCTCGACGTTCTCGGCAGCCGAAATGGTGGTACCATCGCAGTTGCTGGTGTAGTTGTAACCGGAGTAGAACTCGTCGCTAATGAAAGTGGCGCGGCCACGGCAGAGGTCCTGGATCTCGGCCAGCTCGGGGTTGGCAACGACTCGGCCGGTAGGGTTGCGAGGGTTGGAGGTAAGGATGACAGAGGTACCACGGGCGATTTCCTCAGCAATCTTGTCGGGGTGGATATGGTAGCCATCCTCTTCGGAAAGGGGAACGGGAATGGCTGCAAACTATAGCGCGTGTAAGTCAAATTTGCCCAGCCTCTCAGATCCAAATCACAGCAAGACTCACGTTCTTGAACAAACTCAGCATCTCATTGTACGCTGTGTAGTCGGGCAAGAAGAAGGACAGATATGAGCTGCCCAGGACGGCGGCAATTCGGATCAGACCAGCACGGCCACCGGGAACAATGGCAACGTTCTCCCAGGTGTACTGGCTCTCCTTGCCCTGACGGTGCGTCTCGTTGTAGAGCTTGGCAACAGCCTCTCTCAGGGGCTTGATACCCGCGGTAGGGCCGTACTCTCGCGCCGCAACGCTGATGTTGATAGTGTCGGGTCGCTTGAAGCAGCCGGCAATCTCGTCCTCAACTTCGGGAGCACCCTGGCCAAGGTTGGCCCACGCATCGGGCTCCTCCAAGAAGCCATACTCGCTGGCGCGCTCAGTGCACCAGATGACACCGGTGGACGATCGGCTGGCATCCAGGCCGGCGTGGGGCATGTGACCTTCGTGCGCATTACGGAATTGTCTGTGGACCTTGGATTGAATCTCTGTAAGGCCAAAACACGGTCAGCCTTGCCTCAAAGATTTAGGCATTCCGGAAGAAGTCGATTTGACAATTCGGACAATGAATTGCCAGGTCAATTTGGCGGTGGCTGCGCTGGGCTAACAAGCTGCGGGGGAGGGGTAATTGGGCTGGGCTTTGGAGTTGGGGTTGGGTTTTTATGGCGGGGTCTGGACAAAAGAAACAATCAAGCCCAGTCGTGCGCCACCGCTGCTTCTGACGGCCGCCACCATCGTGAAACTGCCACGCGTGAAAAGGACAGAAAAGCGACGGTGGCGAATATTTTTCATGAATTGATCGATGGGAAAATGAAGGGAGCAAAACTACAAAAGTAGTCGCTGTGCGCATCCCGGCATGGAGACGGTGTAGAGGCATCACTGACCGTTCATCGAGGGCTCGACGTTGCTGAAGCGTCGCAGCAGCGGCTTCGGTGCGCCGGTGTGGCGATTGATGGAGAACTTGCGTCCGGAGAACATCTTGGCGGTTCTTTAGACTAAAAAGATGACCGGATTGATCAGTTATTCTGTTCCAACAGTAGGAAAGAAAAAGATTGGAGTTGAAGCAACAAACCGGAGGTGAAATGGAAAAAAGAGATCTGCTTTCCAGAGAAAGACCCGGAGGTAGGACGGCCTTCGGAAGAACGGCACGGTACAACGTCACTCAGCTACGAAGCGTGAGGAGCAAGGCAGGAATTGTCTGAGCTTCAGGGGCGATGCGTCAAAAAGAGAACTGGTGCCTCTGTTCGTGTGTAGCAAACAATGAAGCTGGACAAGAAAAACTACGATCCGGATTCTCTGGGGGCGTCACCGCGAAGCTCGACCTATATACGGAGCAATTTGAGAGCCCCAGAGGGGCACGGGGGGCCACTGACAAACGGATCCGTACAAACCACAGCGCTAGATTCTTCAGATGACCCTCCCTGGTAGGGCCCCCAAATGCCACAGGCCGGTTCTTTTCAGGTGGAGAGGCCGCTGTTCGGCTGCCAATCCGGGACGCTGTCTGGGCACCAAGTGTGACCAAACGGGGGGAAGAGGCTTTGCAGCTTGTAACTAAAACCGGCATGGACCAACCGATGTGAGTGACGGCAAGGCCGGTGGCAGGAGGATCGTCCAAGCAGAATGAATTAAAAAATAGGGCTTTGTAAACGCCAAAACAAAAAAAAAAAAAGAGGAATTAAATAGGATAGTTGAATTTGAGAGGCTTGTGTGTTTTTGTTAGAGAGAGCTGGCGTTAGTAGGCGTCACGTTAGATCCAGGGGGAAACATAGGCAACCCGGGCCGCAGTGAGGCTATTCCCACCACCTTTACTCCTCTTCCCCCTTCTCCTTCTTCCTCCACCACAGCTGCATGTTAGTTGATCACTTTCATCCAAACAAAAAACCTGCTAAATCTCCAGCAGTGGAGCTTGCATAGCTGACCCTGCAGGAAATGCAGAACAACAGAACCAGGAGAAAAAAAAAGGAGCGGTGTCCAGGGCCTCCCATTATCCAGCTCTGCTATGCCGGCCTAATACGGAACATGTCGAACAGACTAACAAAAGGCCTCATGCTCGACGTCGGGGGAATGTCGCGAATAGAGAGCTCGACAGGTATAAGTCAAGCAGTTGCCTTGGCTTTTTCGGTGACGACGCCGCCTTTAAAAAGCGAGACATTGTAACCGCCCGCTGCAGGTCACAATGTCTCACTTTTTGGTGTTTCGTCGTAATGCGAAGCCACACGCATGGACGAGTACAATGCAATTGAGCATGTCGATCACAGCTACGGAGTAACAACTCCCGAAACGAAACAAAAAAAAAACAAAGCCCAATCACCCGTAGCTACATACAGGGGCCACGAAAATGCAATCACAGCCATCGGCCCCCTCAAATCCTCCTTCATCCCTTTATTATGCCTGATATACAAAACAAAAAGCTCGAGACAGGTGGCCACTCATCTTTGCGTCCCGGAAACTACCGCCCGACTCCGTATCGCCCCTCACTCCCGCCGCGAAGCCCAACTTTTGTATGGAGTTGCGTTGTGCGTCTGATCCAGGAGCTGCTCCCAGCGCGCTCCACGCCCGGAAGATCCATCAGCTAGAGTGCCCGAACATCAGCAGTAAGAACGAAAAAAGACGGTAGTATTCGCTAGCTTGGCGCATTGAGACACGACAAATTCGAAATTCACCGGAATTCTTCAGCCTCTAACAAGGTACTGTAAAAAGGACGAGTCGGGAGAATGAGGGGTTAGGATTTGCTTGGCATAACCCTGCTTGAGCCTCAACCAACATCAACAACGGTCCAACTGCGTGCGTGCGAAAAAAAGATCAGGTTTGTTTCTTTTCGTGTTACTCTACGGCATCCACTGCCGGACTTGACTAACGCGGCCGATTTATTTTAATTCGTGCGTAGGACAAGCAAAGACTGGGAACTATCTGGAGACCCGGCAGCCCCCCGGGCGTACTGTAGTTACTCGAACGTTATTTCTCCGTATTTAAATGGGGGTGGTTTAGCATCCGGTATCCCATATTACGTACGTGTATGGGGACGGGAACTGTCCAGAATTTCTTAGCCTATATAGTATGTCACCAGTATACTAGAAGAGGATACCAGCCGGAGCAAATATTTCGATCAATTGTGCAGACAAAAGTTGCTTCCTATGCATCTCGCCGAGACAAAAACCGCTGTAAGTTGGAGAGAGTGCTGTCGAGCCACTCCCGTTTAAAATCAACCAATTACAACACCAAAGAGGGGTCTAGCCTCGCCGAAAAAAATTCGCCAACACAATATTCTAGAACCATCGTCAACAACCATCACCTTCGAGTCCCATAAAAAAGAGAGACCAACACCTGATTCTGATCCTACACACTCTAAAATCGGTACTTCTTGCGGAACGGCCAGCCGATCGGATTCGAATCGTACCCCAGCCTTCTTCCAGCTGCATCTTCTGGCATCCACTACGGCTGCAGTCTCAGGCCAACTACACGTCAAAAGAGACAACAACACTGATAAGGCCCTTGGCAAGGCGATATAGTTTTACTCTTTTGTATAACACGCCCGTTTCCTCGATAATCAAAGGCCAATGCTTCGCCGCAACATCTTCACCCTCCGCAAGCCCCTCGTACCTCGCTCTCTCATCTCACCCTTTTCATCATCATCTTCCACCATGAACTCACCCAAAGACGATTCATCCTCATCAACCCCCTCAACAGAGCCTTCATCTCGCAATGCCCTTCCTGCTCCAGGTTCAAACACTGAAAACGTCACAACCCTCGACGTCAGCGGCTCAGGCACAACCGTCAAACTAGACGCCCTCGGCCCCATGGTCGTCAACGTCGACGGCACAATGTCCCGCATCTCCAACTGGGACAAGATGGCAGACATTGAAAAGGAAAACACCCTTCGCATCATCGGCAAGCGGAACCAGCAACGCTTGGCAGCCCTGCGAAAGGCCCGTGGCATCAGTGAAGGGAGCAATGACAGCATAGGCGCTAGTGGCAATCACGACACTTCAGGCAAACAATAGAGCATAATCAATGGACCTGATTCGGAGAGAGAGAGTAAAGAGAACGTTTCATGTAATATAAATAAAGCGTCATTCCACATAGAGCTCAATTCTTTTACTTTTGGCTCTCTATCTCCACCACTTTGGATATATGTGCCACGTATAAAAAAGATTGCAAAAATCGGATTTCCGCCGCCCCGGCCTTTGTTCTCATTTCAGTCCCAGATTGGATCGGGTATTCCATGATCCAAATCTTCCCAGGACAAAGACAAAGCTCCCGCCCAGTTAACAATAAATAGAACGCCAATAACCAAAACAACGCCCCCTCACCCCTTCCAATCAAAAGCGACATTATGCAGGTTGGAAAACCCAAGGGATGAGATGTGATTTATCAAGAAGCTTGAACGGCTTCTTTCTTCATCGCTCTTCTTTGAGCTTTTCGCCGCTACTTGACTCGGCAGTCGTTGTCTTGGCCTTCTGACTGGCGTGCTTGGTGAACTCCTTCCACAAGGCGACAATGTCTTCACTGCCCTCGTTCTTCTCGACAAGGAGGTTCTTTAGCCACTTGTTCTCGGTCTCAAGCTGAGATACCTTGCTCTCCAGGTTGGAGACCTTGTCAGACATCTCCTTGGCAGACTTCTCGAGGGCCTGTTCGCGTTGCTTCTTCTTGATACGGAATCGAGCACTGGCGGCAGTGTTCCGTCTCCGCTTGTCCTCCTCGGCAGCCATTCTAGCGGCCTCCTCCTGGTTCAGGGACTCGGACTTGCGCTTGTCACCAACCTGCGGGGGTGCCTGATGGAACCGCGCATGGTGAGGAGGAACCGGTACGTGGCCGTGGTTTGGCTGCAGGGGCTGGAAGCTCTGTTCCGGGAAGTTGTTCATGTGGGGCGCCGCATATGAGTTATTGTTATAGTCAAAGGTAAACTCTGATATCATGGATGATTAGCACGGCAACGCCAAGTAATGATCCCTCACACCAATGGATTACGGGTGAGCAGTAAAAGAGACGAGACGAGACAAAAACAAGACGGCAACATGACGGGTATAGAGAAAGGGGATATAGGCCCCGAAGCATCCATGGCCAGTAGTAACGCCTCGCTGAGCCATGGTTGCATTGGCGATGAGAGTGTCAAAATCACGAGGTATTGCACCATCGCCCCGGGATTTGTCAGCGCATGGGATGTGCGGGATGCCCCACTCGTAGGCGCACTCCAGCAGCACTTTTGCTGCATCGCATCCATCTAAGAGACAGCTCGTCCCAATGGCGGCAGCCAAACAGATGAGGGGAGAAGAGCAGCAAAAGGACCAAAAGATGCAAGGGCCCGTTGGATGGGCCGCGAGTTCTGCGAGGTGATTGCGGAGATGGTTGACGAAGCGTGCCCGTGACGCTAGAGTGCGCGGGTTTGGCTGGAAAGGGAAAAAAAACCAGGGTCTGGTTTCTTCCAGGAATGAAGGAAATGTATTGCAGAAAAAAATAGGGCAAAAAGAACAAAAACATCGAAAAGTAAAGCAGGTGTGCAAGTAGAGCCAAAAACACTCACCGGACATGAAATCCAAGTTGGGCATTTCACCGATCACAGATGGTGCTGCGCTGACATCCTCAGATGTGGTGCCACTGTGGGGTGCCTTGCCCTCAGTCTTGACAGGTTGAGCTTGAGCCTGAAAGTCGGTGTTCTGACCAGAGTCGAAGTCGAAGAACTGGGTGTTTGTGAAGAGAGCCAAATCCTCCTCCATGTTGAACGGCTCTTCAACGGCGGTGGTATCCGTAGGGCTGATGGTGTTGAGGTCGCGGAGGTACTGCGACACGTTGGGACCGTGTCGGCCGTTGTAAGTCGACATAGTAGTTCTCGTCAAGAAGCGAAAGGCGAGGGTATCGTCGCCGATTGATTGCGTCTCGCAGTCTTGAGGTCGTCGTGATCAAATGTCGACGCTGCGGGACCGGTGTGCCGTCGAGACAGAAAAGTCGTGTCCGCTACTATGTAAAAACGGACAATCCAAGCAAATATCGCTTCGGTGAGAGATGCGATGGCGCGCCGTCTATTAATCTGGCCTTTTCGACGGAAGATGCGTGACGTCGGTGATGATGGGTTGAAGAAAAGAAGATGCTAACACGAGTCTGTAGCGAGATCGCAGGGGAAGCCACCTCATGAATTGCTCGGATCGGGGTTATGACTCTCCAGCCCTCCAGTGGAAACCCAGTGGAGTTTTTCCTGGCAGCGAAAATGCGTGCAACGTGCCAGTAACCGACGGCTGGCCGAGGGTCTCCGACTGCAGTGGGCCAGAAAGGCCCTTTTAGCGCCTGCACAGGCCGTGCTGAGAAATCAATCAGCTGAAGCCCCACCGCCGTGACATCCATTTTGCTGGGCTTCCGGCTGGGGCTGCAGGTACCGCGCAAGTACCTCGCACAGCGAGAATAGGCCACCCCGACTGTCTAGTGCCACTTGCAACGCCTTTGACGCCTGCAAAAGCCTGCTTCCCCACCTCCGCTTGGGACGCGGCAGCCAGTGAGAGCGGCCGTCGCGGCCGTATCGTCGCATCCATTTGCTCATTCGTTTTGTTAAAGAATTCAAGCTTAGCAGCAGGTTCGGCAGGAATCGCCATGTGCGCCCCCGTCCTTATCTCTGATGCTGTACTGTATTTGGACAGTGTTCATGTTTGCACCAACCGGCTCCATTCAGTGCCCTGCTTACCTGTTGCCTCTTAACCAGGTGCAGTAAATGCTTCCTACAGTACTCCGTGCTTTGCACCTTGCACACCTCAACAAGCATTTGCCTACATCGTACTACCGTATTGATACTGTATTACTATAATACTGTATGTTCGGAACACGGTTACGTAGCTGTTGCAGCACCGCGTCCCGCAAATCCTCCATCGCCAGCCTGTTTTTGCAATTCGCCTCCTGCTGATCAAAGCGACGATTGCCTCCACCGTCCCATATCATCCCATCATCCCGTCCAACCGTCGAACCACCGCGCCCCGTCCTGCACTGTGCCTCACTTACTCGCACGCACAGCTGCAATTAAACCCTCACCTTCACCTTGCTCAATGCCTAGCTCCAATCCTCCCGCAAGGCACGCTGTTATGTCAATGTCCGATTCCAAACACTGCGGAGGACCTGCGTGGGGGCATCGCCAATAGCCTCTTCCTCCGGCCAACCAGCCGTCGCGATTTCACAAGCTTGCAGATGGCGCCGTCTTTTGCCCCCCCGCTGCACTGCAACTCTGCAACACCAGGCTCGGGATTCTCGCACTGGATCCAGAAAGTTGGAGTCGCCCTGCTGTGCTTGGACTCCGCTGCCCCAAGGCATCCGTTGGTTTCGCATTGCTAGCCCAAGAGGCTTCGGCTATACTATTTGACTATGTGGTGCTCTTCTCCTTTTTCTTTTCGTGTCCTCCGTATTGTCCACTTTGCCGGTTATCGTGTCCTCTTTGACGAGCAACAGTCGCGGCCAACAAAAACGCCACTTTCGCACATCACCGCGGTTGACAAGGACAATAACTAATTATGCATACTGTAATAAATGATTACCGTCGCTTCGTGCGCTTGAAGATTTTCAGGATCTGCTCCCGCCAATCCCTGTCTCGGCTAATGGAATAGCCCTCAAAAACTGCCAGGGTCCTGCTCAGCAGCTTGCAGGCCGGGTGCATCGTCGCATGCTGCCGGGCTCGTGCAATTGGTGCGTTCGTGCATGCCTACGGAGAAAATATCGCCATGTGATCCGTTGTTGGCCGTCCGATGCACATATAAGGGTGCGTCGCATCTTTAAGACGCAATCACGCAACTTGAACGCTGATGGGTGTTTTGGCCGACTGAAGCTTCACCGAAGCCCTAGACTGCTCGGAATGGTGTCCTTCGGCCAACATGCTCCGTGTCACATTCAAGCACCAGACTCCCGTCGTATAATTTGACCAGTTCCAGTCTGGAATAGCTGGAAGCGAAATCAGCGCATGCAAGCTAAAGAGCACCAGTTAGATGTTTGCGCCTGGCCCTACCACCTCGTGTGAACATGTATTAGCCACGCCACATTTTGCGTAGCCAGCTGTGGTAGCTTTGCATTCTCTCAATCTATTGTTGCATGTGCGGACATTGCATGTGACAGGCAGGCGTTAAAGGAGCCGTCGATGAACACAGCTTGGACACATTTCCTGTACCTGCTGACGGCCTTGACCTAGGCAGCATTCAAAGTCCGAATCGCCTAGTCCTGATGTGACGTCCACAGCTTTGATTTGCCATGGATCTTAGGTTTTGAGCAAATTCGGCTCATGTGAAAGTGATTACCTCCAACAACTCCATCCTTGTTTGCTGTTGGCTTTGGTGTTGAATAAGCTTTTGTTGATCCAGCTGTTGAAATCCCTTTGACGCAATTGAATAAGTATCATTGTTTATGATACCTTGATCAGCCCAGGCATCCGAGCGCGGATGTTATTTTAATTGAATATTTCATCCACGTCAGATAACTTCGATTTCAATTTTCATTCGGAGAAAAAGGATAAAAGGAGACGTTCAAACACAACGATGCTATTTCTCTGCCTGGAGATGGAAAAGATGGATTCAAAGTGATATTAAGAGGTAGTGGATCATCTATATGGCTTTATGACTTCAGTAGCCGTCTGCTCATGATTCCAAGCGTCTACACTACTCTTCGTAAAGTAGTCATTGGATTTGCTGCTCTATCGAGGAAGCCGAACAGCAACATTTTCCTCTTATACTACAGAATGCTAGCAGGCAAGAATATTCGTCGTTTGGCTGCCAATACACTTAACCCTACCCATATGATATTTCACTGCTGTTGCTGTAGTAGTGACCTAGATCATAATTGTTTCCTTATTCCCAAAGTCTAGAATTAGGATGGTATCTCTTATCGATAGTCTCCCAGTGGAATTGTGATGATTGTTGGCTAGAAGTGATGGGATCCAAGCCTCCGATTAGCGTGTATGAGAGGCGATATTTCATGAGTTAATTTCCGACGAATGGAAGACGCAGATTTTAAATGAATGGCTGAGTCTTATGAGATTTCCCATCGATGAAGAGAGAGGCGCGATGCAGGAGCAGGAGCAGCTTTTTAATATTCTACGTGAGATATCCGATCCTTTGAAATGGGTAATAACTACACATAGTAGAGCTCTTACCCAATGTGATAATTCCCTTCCCTCAGCATGTCCCCTCTACATTCACCAGATAGCACACTTATTGCAGAGGATGAACTCAAGGAAGTCGGGCACAAGGGTTACTGAGAATAGTTAACATGTACATAACGATACAAACTCATGTCCAAAGAGAAATAGAGAGAGAAAGGGAGTTCTCTTTGACGGCAGAGTTGATGAATACAAACCCAAATGTCAGAAGCTAGACAGCTATGAGTCTCCCTCAACAGCGAAAGTCCCGTCAGGTAAGTAAACTGTACTGCCTGATGCCTCACCACCCACACAAGCTGCAGACGATACATGGACTTGAAAGAAACGAAGACCTGTCGATGGAGGAAATGATAATGTTGAAGTGCCAAGTGCAAGCTTCGAAAGTCGAAGAGCCTAGCATCCCTTTCACGTCTTGCTTGATACTTTAATGTCTCAATAAATCGCACAAGAAGACAAAGCCAAGGTCAATAAAAATACCCGTGAGGGGGTATCCTGCCAAACAATGCTCATCCGAGAGTAAATCGATCTGGTATTTAAGCTCGATGGGTCAGTAGCTGTATCAGTGGCAGTATGCAATCCGAATGAGCACTAGCAACCTACATTACGAGAACGGGATAGTTTAGACAAGTCACGCATGATCCGTTAGAGCTATTATCACTTGTTGAATAGGCATCTAACAAAAATAGAGATTCTGAGAACATATTCATAATTTTGACAGGTGGGTTCCAGGAAACTGATGACGAGCTAGGATATCGCACTTATCCTGGGATTGGACGAAGCAAGCATGGCAGCATAGCTTGAAGGGACTGCATTGTCTATATGGTGTCCTACAATGCCAATAGAGGTGGGCTAGTCCCCGGGTGTGAAATTGAGGGTGTACATACATTCTGTCCGGACGCGCACCCTGAATTTCACAGCATTTTTAACCGCACCCATGCTGTGAAATTGAGGGTGTGCAGTCGCACAGCTTCCAGAGTCAATTTCAAAGCATTTTTAACCTTACCCGGTAGCCTGCAGCAGGAGGAGCCGGACCAACCCGAATCTTTCTCGAGAGGGGCTATGAAAGAGATAGACATGTAGTCCATAAAGTAAAGTTAATATATTGTATATATTAATATATTAGCGCCTGGGATTAGCCATTTCTTCCCATACATACTTTTGCGAGATGTCCCGTCAAATCATGGCTGTCAGGATAAAAACTCTTCAAAATACTTTAAATGGTGTAGCCTCTCTCGGCAAGAACTGCATGTGTGACTCTGTTACCAACATCACAAACATAGTACTACGCTCTTTCATTGATATACCAAATTACAAAGATATATATAGTTATACGCCATTTGCTGCCGGGCGCAGAGGCTGCGTTGGCTTCAATTTGGCACTGGCTGAGGTAAAGATTGCATTGATTGAACTGATCTATCATTATCACTTTGAGATCGACTCCCCTGAGCCTGTTGTATACGATCCGTATTTCTTGGTTACACGACCAGTTAACTTCTACGCTGCTGCCACTAAAAGAACAAGTTGGCCCTCTAGAAGCATTACTTGAAAGGTTGCATACTTGATACAATGAAAACTACAAAATCCATATTTTAGCTTGAGATGGAAAACACAATAGCAACGTCAAGCGCGTTCTTGTTATGACCTAACTATTATAATGGTAATATTAAGGTGACCTATATTATAATAAACCAGGTTCCTACTGTAATATATTTTACTTGTTATTATTTTTCCTTGATCCTTAGAGTTGTAGCATGTATGCGGTTCATATAATGTTTTCTATTCTTGATTTTAGGCTATTATGCTTGTATCTCTCCCGATCCGTCCTGCTAATAGCATCCCAATAGCGATTTATGACCATGGCCTGGGGTATGATTTCATACCAAGATGCCTACACGTAGGCGCTCCAATTGGGTGGTTGCATGCCACTTGGCTAGCAATTCTTTAGATGTCGGTACTCAATAACCCGAGTCCACAATCCTCCGTCTACTGCCTTTTTGGGCATTGGATCGGAGCAGCCCCGCGAGAACCATGTCTTGGCTCCAGATGCTAGCTGCAAATATCCACTCTGGGGGAAAGGGTTGAGCTTTCGAAAATTCACATCATGACATTATCCGCACAGCCGTGATCGTGATTGAGGGGGTGTAGTGCATAAATAAGCTATGGCGGTGTCCCTCCAAATAGCATACCATGCAATTGGTTTCATTAGACAC
This sequence comes from Trichoderma harzianum CBS 226.95, assembly GCF_003025095.1. Lineage (NCBI taxonomy): Eukaryota > Fungi > Ascomycota > Sordariomycetes > Hypocreales > Hypocreaceae > Trichoderma > Trichoderma harzianum. Next base: position 1,632,401 of record NW_020209252.1, on the reverse strand, counting down.
CAAGTTCTATCTGGATGGCCCAATTTCGATTCTCGCCAGTTTGTGGCTACAAGTTGGTGTTGGGGTTGTGGCTGGTAATACAACAACATGAAGGTTTCGTTACAGGTGCTGCTGTTGACAGTAAAGCGCAAGGCGGCAGACAACGCATCAGCATCAATGATGGCTGGCGATTCTGGCGCTCGCCCACGAACCCAGACGGTCTGCTCTATGACGAGCGCCCAGACACTGTCAACCTGACTGATGTAACCATTTTGAAGCCATGGGTTCTACCATCTGCCAATATGTTCATCCAGGACCCTGCGAACCACCACAAGCGGCCTGCAGAGGAGCCAGACGTTCATATCCCTTATGTTAAAGCCTCTTTTGACGACAGCACCTGGGAGTCGGTCAGCTTACCACACGACTGGGCTATCGCTGGACCGTTCTACACCGACGACAACCCAATTGTCAGCGGTGGAATGGGCAGGCTACCCACGTTTGGTGTGGGCTGGTACAGGAAGACAATATCCATGTCTCACGAGGACAAGGGCAAAAACTTCTATCTGGAGATGGATGGTGCCATGTCCTACCCCATTGTCTGGGTCAATGGAAAGATCGTGGGTGGTTGGCCATACGGATACAACTCGTTCCAACTTGACCTCACGCCGTACATGAACGTCGGTGACAATCAAGTTGCCATTCGTCTAGACAATCCTAACGAATCCTCCCGCTGGTACCCTGGTGGCGGTATCTATCGAGATGTCTGGCTCATTACAGTTGCCTCTACCCATGTCGGCCAATGGGGCACGTTCATCACGTCCCGCGACGTCTCTGCTCGATCCGCTACACTTGATCTGGCTGTTGAAGTGCAGAACAACGGAGATACAAAGAGCAAGATCGATGTCACAACAGATGTTCACGAATACGATGCCAAGACAGGCCAGATCGGCGCCAAGGTAGCAGCGTTTCCGCAGTACACCGTCCTCGTTGCAGCCGGCAAGACAGCATCGCACACAACCACGACTGCTGTGAAGAAACCTCTGCTTTGGGGGCCGCCACCATTTCAAACTCCAAACTTGTACATGGCCGTCACGAAGTTGCACAGTGGCAGCCAGGTAATCGATACATTTGAGACACGCTTCGGAATCCGCACCTTTGCATACGAGCCAAACAAGGGGCTCATCGTCAACGGTGAGCATATACCCATTCGAGGGACGAACCAACATCATGATATTGGAGCCCTCGGCGCAGCGTACAATCACCGAGCGCAGCAACGCCATCTGGACATACTGCAGAGCTTTGGTTCGAACGCAATCCGCATGTCCCACAACCCTCCTGCCCCTGGCCTGATGGACTTGGCTGATGAAATGGGTTTCCTCGTCATGGATGAGATATTTGATTGCTGGGTGCTTGGCAAGACGACCAACGACTTCCACCTGATCTTTCCAGACTGGCATGAGCCAGATCTTAGGGCATTCATCCGCCGCGACCGCAACCATCCCTCCATTTTCGTGTGGAGTGTTGGTAATGAAGTCGGAGAGCAGCAGACTGGCGACGACGGTGCCAAGGTTGCTCAAGAGCTCGTCGACATTGCTCACGACATGGACCCAACCCGTCCGGTGACGGCGTCGATGAACTCGGCGCATCCTAACCAGCCATTCCCAGTGGTCATGGATGTTCTGAGTCTCAATTATCAGGGTCAAGGCATTCGTGACACGCCAAACTATTCTCAGCTTGGTGGTATCGGGACACCTCCTGCATATCCTGCCTTCCACGGCAACTTCAGCCGCAAGATGCTGGAGAGCAGCGAGAGCGCTTCGGCCCTCAGCAGTCGAGGAACATTCATCTTTCCCGTCTTGGAGCAAGGCGACAGTGCTCCGGTCAATGACACTTCGGGGGGTAATTCCACCACGTTCCAGGTCAGCGCGTACGAGCTCTACAGCGCTGACTACGGTTCCTCCGCCGACAAGGAATTCCGGTCACTTGATCAGAACCCGTATGTCGCTGGAGAGTTTGTCTGGACTGGGTGGGATTACCTCGGCGAGCCGACGCCGTACAACGTCCGTAGCTCATATTCTGGAATTGTTGATCTGGCCGGCTTTCCCAAGGAACGGTTCTACATTTACCAGTCGCGCTGGCAGCCTGACTTGCGCATGGCCCACATTCTGCCGCACTGGACCTGGCCAGATCGTGCTGGCAAGGTCACGCCGGTCCACGTCTTCTCCTCAGGCGACGAGGCCGAGCTTTTTGTCAATGGGAAGTCTCAAGGCCGCCAGACAAAGGAGCCGCTTACCTACCGCTTCCGCTGGGACAAGGTAGTCTACCACCCTGGAGAGCTGCATGTCGTGACCTACAAGGACGGAAAAGTATGGGCCAAGGATACCGTCCAGACTGCGGGCGAGCCTGCGAGGTTACGTCTTACGGCAGATCGCTCGAAGATTACTGCAGACGGCCTTGACCTATCCTATCTCAGTGTTGAGGTGCTCGATCACCAAGGACGATTCGTGCCGCAGGCAACCAATGCCATCACATTTTCCGTGTCTGGTGCTGGCCAGCTTGTGGCTACAGACAATGGCGATCCTTCAGACTATGTTTCGTTCCCGTCTCCCAAGCGTCATGCGTACAGTGGCCGGGCACTTGCCATTGTCAAGGGTGAGAAAGGGCAGCCGGGAAAAGTAGTCGTCGAAGCCTCTGCTGATGGTCTTGCGTCTTCAAAAGTTACCCTCCATACCATTTCATAATAAAATCGTATAAACTTAGTAAAAGACCTATTCAAATATTGAATGATGAAAATAATAATAGCTTATATAATGATTTTTTCAATATAAAATTTAAGCTATTAAGGTGCAAAGGCAATAGTGTTAGCAGCCTAGTAATTATTCAACTCTATGTTATTTATCCAAGGTACATAACTTTCTTAGATCGGGTCATAACACATAGTAGTACTTTTCACCAGCCCCGTGTTCTGTACTTGCTAATATAGGTTGCGCATTCCCAACGGCGTTGACGTTATCCATGCAGGGTGTAGTTCAACAAGGACCGGGCTTGGAGATGCCCTGTTTCTCGTGGGCCATCTCCTAGGGTAGCACTACTGAGATTATCCAGATCGCCGAAGAGTGAATGACGCTGAGAGACTCTTGAATAGGGCCTTAGCTAATTACAACAGATTAAAGGGGAAATATCCTTCTCTAGTATATTTAGTGTAGCACGCGGGAGTCGGAAACTCGCAGGAAGAAACTTGTCAGCGAGACTTTAAGGTTGTTGTTATTGACATTGATATATTGTGGGCTCACAGAGGTATCTGCTAACTACGCAATACCTACGCATCCATCAAAAACAAGGTCAAAGAACTAAAGGATATTATGCATATTGGCCATTAATCTGCAAATTAAATATCTTCTCATACAGTTGCCTGATACCATCTTGTATCCTCAATCAACCTTTTCCCGACTGCCGGTTAGTGGAGGATCATGATGGAAGCCGGATGTGGCTCCACAGTGAACCCCTGTCAGCCCAACTCCGAAGTGGCGCAACAAACCGCCGCTTCTATCCAATTCGGCAAGGAAATTCTTCTTGGTGGGCAACTTCAGCATCTCTCTCAACTCCTTCGATTCTGGGGGCAGGCCTACCGGGCACCTCAGCGCGCAGTTGGCGCATTGGACAGAAACCAGCGACAGATTGAAAAGCATTCTCCGGCAGAATGAACGGGCTCAGCTATTCGAATGCTTCTCGGTCGCTGCTGAGGGCCGCGCGGGGCATTTCGAGACAGGCTGCGACATGCTCGACTTCGACCTCGACCTCGATAGCGAATATCACAGCCTCACGATGGATGTCATGCTGCCATTTCCAGGGCCCTGGCAGAGAAGCGCTGAGGCGGACCGAGTGGACAGGCTTGAGGGCAAGCCGACGCCTTGATGGCGGCCGCCGAACCTTCTTTGCGCCCAAGACTATTCGTGACTACGAAGAGCTACCGAAAGACTACCGTGACCAGACCGGGCTTGCTTTCGGCGGCAGAGATCTCTCCGGGGCCGAGGTGGACAAAATATTTGGCAAAGGAATTGGTGGTAAACGGGCAAATCATTTGCTACGGATTTTGCATGGGAGAAGAGTGGCTGGGACACTGGAGGATCCTGCATTTGCGATACACACGGCGCAGTTTACAGACGAGGAAATTGCCAGAGCGTTGGCATATCTACGGAAAACTGTACCTGTGGAGGAGATTAGGAACGCAGGCCTACGAGCAGAGGATGAACTGGAGCACATGGAGCAAGAGATGGAACAGGCGGCTGCGAAGAAGGCCAGGGCGAGCAAGGGAGACGGCAAGGAAGAGGACGATGTCGACGATGTTTACAAGCCCGATCCCATCTATGGTCGCAGCAAAATTGATGAGCTGCGAGCGCGGACCAAGGCCCGAGAGAAAGCCAGAGAGAAAGCCCTGGAAGAGGAACGCAAGGCAAAGGAAGCTGTTGAGGGCGTCTCAGGTCCATTGGCGAAGCGAGATGATCAAGTCCGAGAGATTACCAACCCTCGTGTGGCGGAATACTACAAGGCTGCGCAGTCTGACATGGAGGCACCGCCAGAGTTAAAGCCTTGGGAGCGAATTCTGCCTTCTGCTACCGTGGTGGCCCTTGTGCTCGGCTTCATCGCTGCCGTAGCCATGGTGTACGAGGAGCCAGCGCCGCGTTACAGGTTGTTCCGAGAGGTATCGACATCGCATGCTACGGTTGGTGCCCTGATTGGAATCAATGCCCTGGTGTACTTGGGATGGAGGATACCGCCGCTCTGGGCTCTCTTCAACCGATACATGATCTTTGTTGTGGCGACCGTGCGGCCTGTAACGCTGTTTACCGCGGCCTTCTCACATACCAAACTCAGCCACTTGCTGGTCAACATGGTGCCTCTTTGGTTCGTTGGAACGTGTTTGCACGATGAGATTGGGCGTGCGGATTTCCTTGCGCTGTACCTCGGCTGCGGCTCTATGGGTTTCTTGGGCAGTCTGGTCACGTACACGCTCAGGGGCTGGCTGACTGTCACATCCCTTGGTGCGTCGGGCGCAACTCTGGGACTATGCTCGGCTTACTTTTGGGAACACCGCTCCGATGGTTTCAAGATCTTTGGACTGCCACAGGACGGCGTCCACGGCATTGTCTTCCTGGCACTGATCACGGCCGTACAACTGGCTGGCCTGGGGAAGACGGTGAAGCTCAAGGTAGACATTGCGTCTCATATCGCCGGTATCATTGCGGGTATACTGGGAATCGAGCTCATTAATAGGACAGAGAGGAGGAAGACGCCCGTAGGGGAAGACAAGGCCGTGATAGATATCTTGTCTGGAGAGGCGGAGGATCGGAGGATGACTGATGAGAAGAAATAGAGGGCTCTGGATATAGAACCAACTGTATTCACCTATGTAACAACACTACTTTTTTGCATACAGGAAGCATGAGAATTGCCGGGAAGTGGTTCGTGACGGTCAGACCTTTGACATGTGCATAGCGGGGGACTGCACTGACATTTGAGAAGTTTGCTATTCAACCAGCATCATTGTCACTGCTGGTTTGGATTCTGTGATTTGGAAGCTCTGCTAGGTAATAATCAATACCCAGGCATTCGATATGCATCTTCTCCAATACCACATAAATGCGTCATTCTAGAATTGCGCTCTCTGCACGCTGCCGAACGCGCATTGCAGATGATATAATATGCGGTACGTACTGCATTCCCAAGGTACCGATTTCTGGCTTGCTGCAGCCCGTCGTCATCGTCTGGGAGAAAATGCAAAACGGAAAGCGCCCCACTACAGAATGCTACCCTAGCTAGTTAGCGCGGCTGCAGTTTCCGGGCAACGGCAGCGTCATAACAGACCACCTTGGCAGGAACAAGCCGGGGGCCCCACTGTATGTACAAGTAATTGCTGTGATGAGCTGGCAGGAGCTGGGCTGGGCTTCAATTTGGGCGAGGGAGCGGAGGGTTAATATGGACGTGAAGAAAATGACGATATCCTGCTGCTTCTTTTTCTGCATCTTTTTGGGGAGATGCGGGCGTGCATTAGTCGCTTCAATTTTGCAATTTTCACTTTCTTCTTCTAAACTCTTAATCTTATTCTTCTCCCTTTTCCCCCATGTTAGGTTTCGTGCGTTTTCAACCTTAACTGTACGGCTTCTCTCACCAGGCACGGCACAAAAAACTGGAACACAATGGGCTGGATCGCCATTGGGTCCCAACCTCTGTTCCGATAAAAATCTGCGTTCCAGGGCTTCGCGTTTCCCGTTTCACGCAACTTGGGCTCCGACACGATACACGAACGCGCTTGGCGCCACTGATTCAACCGTCGTGTGCCAGTCAAGCCTCACCTCGACAAGGCTTTCTTGGACAGAAACTACCTAGCTCCGGCCGAGGCTGCAGAGGCGATTCGACTGCCAGGTTTGCTTTGTTCCGTGACTGGCATAAGCCTCAGCCCAGCTCACCTTGCGTCGTGCCTCTTCCTTCGCGAAAAGGGAACTCTAAAAGCAAGCCCCCTTACGCCTGCAACGCTTGCAACGCCCCACGCTGCGCTAAGATTGTCGCTGCACGTTCGCGTGCCGGGCTTTAAAACAGCAGCTGGAGATTTGGCTGCAGGTTGGGGTACTGGCGGTGGCCCTCTCTCCTCTCTGCCACTGGTTACTGGCTCGGGTCTTCACTCGTCTGCCCACACCCCCGAAACTCCGCATCTGGACCTGCAAAACCTTGGGACGCAAAGTCGCCTCAAATTCGCTCTTTGAATCCTGCACCATCGCGTTTGCTCAAGGCTGGATGTAGCCGAAAGACAGCACAAATCCAAGCTGAAGAGAAGGAACAACTAAAGACCGAGAAGAAAGAAAAAGAAAGCCGGGATTTTGTCAGCTGCGAGATGGTCTAGCCTGGGTTCGCAGTGCACCTGAATTTTCTCTTTTGGACGACCTCGCGCGTCCTCGCGGCAACTCTCTCCCTTTCCCCTGCCCCCTTCCTCTTTCTTTTCACCACAAAAGACCGATCGACTTTAGATCCGACGACATCATGGACAACCCTTCAAGTCCTCTATCCTCTCCTGGCGGCTCCCCGCGCGAGTCGCCATCGTCACCCCTCTCGACCCTCTCAAATACGCCCTCCCTGCCCGATATCCCAGTTTCTGCCGTCGACCTTTCAAGACGCTATCCCTCGCCCATGTCTACGACTGCCTCGGGAGCTCAATCCCCAATGCGACTGACGGCCACCATCAGTCTTGGCCAGCCTATGGACGACAATGATTCCTCAAAGAGCGCGGACGACGAGCAACCTCCAGCAAAAAGACGCAAAGTTTATCAGCCTAAAGAACGTACAACAGAATACTTAAACTACATGAATAAGGAGGACAAGGATATGACAGACGCAGAAAAAGCTCAGGAAAAAAGACTGATTGCGGCCTTGCGGAAGAAGAAGAAGATTGTCGTCATTGCCGGCGCGGGTATTTCCGTGTCAGCAGGTATTCCTGATTTTCGATCATCCTCTGGTCTCTTTGCGCGTGCCAAAAATCAGCACAACCTAAAAGGCTCAGGCAAGCACCTGTTTGACGCGTCTGTCTACCGGCATGATTCGTCAACGCAATATTTCCACTCTATGGTCCGGGAAATGGATGAGATGACCACGAAGGCCAGCCCTACTGCGTTCCACCGTCTGCTGGCATCATTGGCGCAAGAAGGACGACTGCTGCGACTCTACTCCCAGAATATCGACGGTCTCGACGCAAACATGGAACCGCTGACTACCAAGATCCCGTTACCCCTCAAGGGCCCCTGGCCGGCCACCATCCAGCTCCACGGTGGATTGCAGCATATGGTTTGCAGCAAATGCGGCAACGTGGAAAAATTCAACAGGGAACTCTTTGAAGGGCCAGAGGCTCCACTGTGCAATGCATGCACAGTCGACGACGAAGTCAGAACGAGGCACGCAGGAAAGCGAAGTCACGGCATTGGACGTCTGAGACCGCGATTTGTTCTTTACAACGAATACAACCCTGACGAAGAGGCCATTGGAAATGTCTCTAGTGCCGATTTGAAGGCTCGGCCAGATTGTGTGATTGTCGTTGGAACGACTCTCAAGGTTCCAGGCACGAGGAGACTCGTCAGGGAGATGTGCCAGGTTACGAGGGGCCGAAGAGATGGACTTACAATCTGGGTCAACACCGACGCGGAGCCCAAGGACGCGTTATTCAAGGACTGCTGGGATCTTGTTGTGCGCTCTCCGTGCGACAAGGTGGCTCACCTAGCGGCCCTACCACCGTGGGATTGTGATATCGGCAACGACTATCTCGTGTCTACAGAACAGGACAGCCAAAACCAAGAACGCCTCAGGAACACCAAACTTGAGGTTGCACTGCCTCTCAGCCAATTCAGCACTGATCACGATCTCAGCTTGGACGCCATTCCCACGCCACGACCCAGCCCTAAGCTTGCCGCCAAGAAGCGGATCGAGCTCCCTATTGGGAGACAACCTCCGCAGAATGGCAAACAAACCAAAGCAGCGAAGCCGCGCCCACGGAAGACGAAGGTGCCTGCCAAGCCCAAGGCGCCTCCCAAAAACGCAGTCACGGACACATTCAAAGCCGTCAAAAATGTCTCCAGGGGAAAGGCGTCAAAGAAACTCGACGAACGTCCTCAGCCTTTGTCGCTGCCATCTCTGAAATCAGAGCCTCTGAAAGTAGAGCTTGGCTTCTCTTATGATACCCCATTGAGCGATTTGAGCTCTCTACCTCCCTCCACCCCCGTCGGGTCCTCGCACCCATATAAAAGGGAGACGATATCTCCCAAGTCTATTCCTCACAACATGCAAAATCTGATTGATTGCTGAACTGAGGCGAGTTAAGGTTAGGATGTATAAATGGCATTGGTAAATGGAGTTTTGCCCCTGGCGGGATGAGGAGCGTTTTGCAGGCATACAACAGTGGATTCGGGATTTGGGTATATATACATGATTAGGCTGGGGTTATGGCTGGGTCTGGGGGCCAGAGCTAAAAAATAATGGTAAACTTATGCTCTTGGTAATAAAATACTAGGCACCTACTTTGATATAGAGGAAAACCAAGGTTCATTCGGCTTATTCGGTTTATTCAGGAAGATTTTGACAGGACAAAATCAGGCGGGAAGAGAGCACGGCATCAATGACAGTTTTAATGTTCATTATATTTATTCAAAGACGTCCGAGATTACCGTCATGGACACTATGATTCAGACACAGCATCAACCAAGCTTCATTTGCTGTATCCCTCAGTGTGATTTCACGCCTTATAAGGACTCCAAAACAATTCGTCACCATTCCACCTTTTCTGTACTCGATCCAACTCGGCCAGTCTCTCCTCATCGAGCAAATCTCGTCGTCCAGGGAGGAACCTCATCACGCCTGAATGCGTTCTCGGAGGAAGGCCATCCTGTTCATCGTCCTTTTGCAGAATAGCCGTGGCCTCGTCAAAGAATTCCACCAGGGCATCTCTGGTTTCGGGCTCAGTGCACCACAATACCCCAATAGAGAAAAACCCTCTGTCCCTGCCCTCGATGAATTTCCCCTTGCCTTCAGGGGTGGTGCCAAACTGGACGAGCTTAGAAGGGTTGAAGTTGTGGAACATGAAGGCGGTGCGAGCAGCGTCGGGATATCGTTCTGTCACGGCGAGAAATTTGGCAAAGGCGGCTTTGAGGTTTTGAGGGGAGAGGCGGGCAATGCGGGCAGAGGCCATGGATTTATGGCCACCGTGAGCGTTCATCGCCTCGACGCCGTTGTTAACGTTGGGGAAGGGGACTTGGACTGTATTTGCCATGAGGGCCTTTTCGACCAAGGATGGGTTGAGGAGGCTTGCTCCGGCGGGTGAAGCTTCTGCTTCGCTGGTAGGGCCATAGTATGTGCCTGTGAGGACAATGATGGGCTTCCCAGCAAGCGGAGTTCCGGGAGGGCCTCGAGTGAAGCCGAAGATGAGGTTCATGGGGTCTGGAGGCGGGACAAAGGCGAGGAAGGCATCGACGGCGGCATCGACGGCAGTTGTAGGGAATATCAAGGTGCGGCTCCAGATGCTGGGAGTGGCATCATCTTTGCTGGCAGGAGAGAGATTCAAGCTGCTCAAGGGGTAGATTCGCATGGTGACGGCAGCGACAACACAGAGACCGTGGCCAGCGCCGTTGAGAACATTGAATAGAGCGAGTTCATCTCCCGTGGAAGATGGTCCGATTTGGAGGATTTCGCCTGCAGCGGTAACGACTCGAAGAGACACGACGCTATCGGCCATCCAGCTCACAATGCCGTTTACGGATGTGTTGCCGCCTCCTAGCAGGCTTCCGACGACGCCGACTGCGTTTGAGTTGACGACGGCGGTGAAGTAGCCTTGATCGGAGAGCTGTCTTAGCAGGTCGCCAGTGAGGACGCCTCCTCCGAAATGGACTTGTTCTTTTTGTTTGTCTATGATGATGGATTGGAGATTCTTGAGGTCTAGGTACAACACCTTTGAATGGATGGGGAGAGCTGAGCCATGGCGGCCTCCAGTGGGGACGATGGTGAGATTGTTGAGGCGAGCGAATTTGATAGCTGAGACGACATCCTGTTCGGTGTTTGGGGAGATGATTATTGCTGGGGGGCCTTCGATGAAGGAGTCTGACCAACGTGAGAGGAGCTCGGGGGCGGAGGCTGAGGGGTCTGGGATGGTGAAGGGACAGGCGAGGAGGTTTGTTCCGTTGAGTTTGGGATCTGCCATGATGAGTTTCGGTTTCCTTCTTATTCTAGAATGAGATGTTACGGATGAGGAGGTTAAAGTGAAGCACAAAGAGGATGACGGTGATAGCTCCTTAATGTATGTAGCTCGATGGGTGGCTTCGTTAGAGTTAGCCGTTAGGTCATCGAGCTTGGGATGTAAGTCAGACCACGAATACAAACAATTGGATGAAAATGTATTTTGATAACTGACAAAAGGAGCAGTTGGTACTTCGAGGCGTTGTATAGCAGAAGCTTATAGTGTATATAGAATAAGCACTTGTTTCGGGCATCAGCAACTACTGTAGGCAGACTACCATCTATTTCCGAGTCCGACAGACGGCCATGTGGGATGAGCCGATATCCCAATGGATTGCATAAGATTATGGAATCATAAGCTTAAATACCGCGCTATAGGGGTGCTGCGGGTGTTTAGATAACATGTAGAATGAAGAAATTGCGGTGTGGTATGAGGTTTGATTGTCGGCTTTTGGTTGTGAGTAGTGCTGCGCAGTGCGGAGAAATACTGGTGAGATTACCGACGCAGTGAGACGAGTGTCATGAACTAAATTACTTCTGGGCTGTAAAACTAAATATATGCTGTTTGCTGATTGAATGAATAATAATAAGCCGCAAAAGGGGTAGTGGATGGAAGCCATAAAAGGGCAATGGATACCTGTATGGAGTGGCGGCTGGAATAACAGTCTCACTCAGAGCGGATACAAGCTTGATTGTTATTGGAATCAATTTTCATGCTATGTAAGTTGTTTCATTACAATGAATGTGCAGATTGGCCCTTTGAAGGGATACAGCAGCGAGATTCAGCCCTACAATTTGGAAACCAATCTTTTTTTGAGTTGAATCTCTCAGATAGCCTATAAGCTTGATGCACCGACATTTGGAGTTTCAAGCCACCAGCATCATACACCGTCAGTGGCAGAGTAAAAGGAAAGAGAGAGATTCGCCTTCCGATCGCTGTTAGATCACAAGTCATACAGAAAGAACTCACAGTCTTGAGACGAAAAACCTCAATACTCGTCTCGTAGCTTAAAATCGCCCGGCGATTGAAGTCGTCTTCCCAACGGCGTCATGTCCAGCAGCGTCAGCGTCGGCTGCACCTTTTCGCCTCCCCTCATGAACGTCGAGTACGTATGATAGATATTTCCATCCTTCTTCAAAAAGATGCTGAAGCCAGGAATGTCGCCCTTAAAGTCCGGCTTGAACCTCGCGTCTTCCTCCTTGAGGTCCTCAAAGTTGTACTGCTTGGGGGCCACGGCTTCGTCCAGCGTGGCATGGAAGTCGTAGTTGAAGTCGGATTTGCCGCTGGAATACCAGGGAAAGGTCCAGCCAGCTTTCGCCTTGTACGCCTCGATCTTGTCGATCGGGGCACGAGAGATTGCGACGAGGTTTGTGTTCTTTGACTTGAGATGGCGCACGTCGGGTAGAGATTCGCCCATGTGCGTGCAACCGGGACAGCCGCGGTCGTCTTCGGGCTTGAACATGAAGTGGTAGACGATTAATTGGTCTTGGCCCTCGAAAAGATCGTCGAAGGACACCGCCTTGTTGCCGGGGCCTTGGAAGAGATACTCCTTGTCTACTTTGACCATGGGCAGCTCGCGGCGTTCAGCGGCGAGAGCATCGCCCTTGTGCGTGTACTCTTTCTCTTTTTTGAGAAGAGCTTTGCGGGCAGTCTCCCATTCTTCACGACTAACAACCTTTTGATGGTAAATTGTCAGCATTTGGATGAGCTTTGAGATCGCCACCTATCAAACAACTCACTTTGCCAGGCATATTGACTGATGATAATGTCAAGTAGCTATATCTGACTGATTTCAGATCGTAGAATGCACCAGATCTGATTCAATTGATAAGGATCTTGAGCTTGAGTAAAGTGGCGATTGAAGGGATTTCCAACTCGAGAAGCTTCAGAAGCTTCCAGTTCCCGTTTTTATAGTCACTGAATCAAAGGATATTGCCATCAACAGCCTATACATGTTCACTAATCAATCGTCTTGATCAATTCTCTTCGAACTATGCTGCATGTACCACTTGGCAATCAGTTCGACGCCTGTGGCGTCCGGGGCAGGCAGACATGCCATCCATCTCAACCCGAAGATGCGTAACATGGGGGAATTCTCTAGGCTGCAGAGGAGGGGCTCCTAATAGATTTCGCAGTGGCGTCCATCCCCGGCGGCCAAAGAGGCGCTATGCAAAGGTGGTGATTGGGCATGGGGGAAATCCTGTTTATAAGTGTTTCAGTGAGGGGAACTCAAGCCGAAATCTACAAACGCTGATGTTGGAGCGCCGTGATAGCTGCCACAGTTTGTAGAGTAAAAATGTCACGACAGGTTGCATATGCGTGTCGGATTCGTTGATAATAGTGATTAAGTTGCTTTGTGAAGCCACTTGCAATATGACTTCAATCCAATGCATCTCCGACATTTTCGGTTCTGGGGCGCATGTTTGCCATGCCTCATTCTTCTAAATCTATGATGTATATCCTAGTTGAAGAGCTGTAGTAAGCTCCTATTACAAGTTCTCACTTATTCTTCTGCTTGTTTTTAAGCGTACGAAGTGACTTACACCGAGAGCTAGTATCACCTCTAATCATCACGCAGCGCAGTTCCATCTTTAGACAACCTTAAACTCTCAATTCCACAGGAATTAACAATAGTAGATTATAAAGAGTTGGCAATATATTATTCCACCTGCTTCCAAATAGACTCTAGCTGTGCCATACGCACCCAGTCCTCGGCTCGATTTGAATCCGAGAGCCCATTCGTGAAATCGTTCCAATATTGCTTCGACTGAACCCCATAACTCGTGTCGAACCATCCGAGGCTGCTACTCCCGTAACTGTACCCATCTCTCTGGCCGAATACGCTCGCCATTGCATCCATGCCGTTGTACTGAATGCTGAGCAACGCGTTATTCATTGCGGCTTGCTGCTTGATCTTTTGCATAGCGCGAATCACGTCAATCTGCGAAATCGTTTTCATGTATATCTGAACCCTCTGTAGACAGAACGCCTTGAACTGCTCCAGAGCGGCGTCTGACTCTTCGGACCCTGGCTCGCCGGAATTACACACCTCTAGCCACATCTCCCGCAAACGTGGCGACCATATCTGGCAGAGCGTCGTGCCCTCAATATACTCTCCGTTCAAGGGCAGCGAATCCGCCAACGGCGTGTAAGCTACGAAATCGAGATAACACTCCTGGCAGAACTGAGCCTCTGGGTATCCCCACCACTTCGTTTTGCTACACTCCTTGATCTTGGGACAAAAAGGCACTCCCGCAAAAGTCGTGACGAATTCTGAAAAATAAGAAAAGACTCCTCGGTCGAGCGCCTCCGCAAACTTGATTATGTATTGAGAGAAGCGCGGAGTCGAAGGGCAGAGGTCACACACGTAGGCACTGTCAGTATCTCGATCCGACGGTTGGAAAAAACGATCCAGGTCCCTCGTCTGGATATACCCTGCATAGCATGCCTCGCATATGTTGAACTTTTCGCATCCCCCCTTCACAGTCCACCAGTTTCCGTAGAGGATGCCGTCTGCTGTGCAAGGAGGGAGGCTGAAGATGACCCGCGCCGCTTTTATAAACACTTCAAGATCGTGCCTTTCTTTGGCTTCCCCTAATGCTATATGTGTTGACAGATTCCTGTCCGCCAGTCCACAAGTCCACATCTCCGGATCAAAGTCGTTGTCCAGGCGTTGGAACTCTCGTTTGAAGGGAGTTAGTGCCAACTTGTCCCAGTAGCATGTCTCGCAGACCCGAAAGTTCCTAATGGCGTGGTTCTTTGATAGATACCATTCAGCAGCGTCCGTCCGTATTTGCTCGCCTTTGCAGGCTGGAAGTTGAAAACGTTGGCTCGCGGTATTTACGAAACCGTTCCAGTTATTGTGCTTGGACATGGGAGCGACAGCGCCCGTAACATAGGAGACGCTCAAATCGCAACTGAATTTCGAGATTCCTTCAGGATAAGTACCGAACTTGGACTCAAAGCTAGTTCCAACAACATAATCCTCAATACAGGCTTCACACGCGGCAAATCCCTCAATGTCATTGTCCATCATGCCATAGATGACTCTGCCCTCGGTATCCTCAGTCATAGTCTGACCGGGACATTTCTTGAACTGCAGGCGCCTGGTCATGTATTCACGTAGAGCCTTCACGCTGTTTGTCCGAACAGCCTCGGGCCAGAGAACATTTTTGATACGAGGAAAACGAAATCCGCAGACGGCAAGTTCGCCATCGGGCCACTGTATCTTTTTGAACTGAGATTCAAGGGCAGTTCCCTCGATGTGATCGGCGTGGCATCTTGTGCATATCAAATAGTCTGCGGTGTCGTCGAACACGTCTGGGAGATAATACCAGTCCAGGGAGTAGTTGATTGCGGTGCCCCCGTGACATCTTGGGATAATGTCTAGCGTATCTCCGGTTCCTCGAACTGGATCAGCCGGTCGCGGGCCATCGTCTTCATGTTTATTTGATATATGCGGGGTTGCGTCTTGCTCTGGCGGGCGGAGGTTTAGATCGCTCAACTCTGCAGTGAGATCGTCAAAGGGATTGTGCGAAGCTGATGCCTCCGCCATAGTATCCGTGTTTTGTCGCTTATGAATATTACGAGCACGATACAAGAAGTTTTAGTATTTGACGACGGTTTGGGAAGTGCACAAGAGGAGACAATTGCGATATTTACTGGCGAGAGCGCTAACCCTTGGACTCAAGACCCTCGTGCGGCTGAACTCATCCGATGATAGCAAGGCAGATTCGCCATTGTCCCGCAAGGCAGTCCTTGTAGTATTTCGCATACGCGTATATGTTTGTGGCATACAGGGAGTACATGTGGCTTTCTGTCGCCCTGCATCTAAGACGAGGTAGACATTAATGGCTGCTCTTCCGATTTAGCCGGAAGATGCAGGAATTCAATAGTTCCAAATCCCATGTAGCATGTACCACCGTTATTACAAAGCATCATATTATCGTAAGTAAACTATGGAGCAGTATTTATATTTCGTTCACTTCCGTCAACAAAGAACGTACCTGAAGTTATCCATCGTGTTTACGCGCTGTGATTTGGAAAGTCTTTTGTTTAGATCTGCCTTGGTGGGTCGGGATGATTGGCCCCAAAGTTTGCTGTAACTTTATAATTTTTTCATGTGCTACAGGTCTTTGTTCAGGTGTGCATTTGTAGGTAGAGATGATTCTGGTCCAGGTTTCTTGTGGCATTAAGAGAGAACAAAAGGATCTCCACGACGAGCTCGGCAGGCATCAGAGTGGGCATAAGATGATGGAAAGTAAAACTATTTGCAAATGGTGGCAAGTCGTACAAGTTATGCAGTAATGAACAGCTTCTTGATTCCCTTCATGGCAAAAGCACTCGCCAAGGAAAAGGCGCGCCTTGGCAAAGATCTTGACTGACGAGCCGAGGATGCGCGATTGCAGGTTGCCAAGGCGGAGAGCTGCATATGCACGATCGTTGTAAATATATACCTGACCAATACGCTAACCACGGATGTCACCTCGTCATATATGGGGTGAAAGTGTGATCAAGGTGATTGAATTTCTGGAAAATGCAGGTTTAATTACAGGTTGACGAATAGGTATGAACACACATAGCTGACGTGACTTTGATATGAACATGAATTTGTGGTGGAGTTTGAACGATATGCTGGTAAATATAAGATTTAAGCTTAAATATAGCATTCATTTGAATTAACAGGTGGTTACATGTATGTGCACCTGAGCCAACGCAAAATTACCCTCCCGTTTATTCCAATTTTAAATAAGCATGCCGCGGTTTCTTACTGCCCCCGAAGATTGCTTAGAAGTGGTAATGGCAGTAGCAGTGGTTGTCGTAACCTGAACAGCAGTAGTTTTAGAACTGGTGGTGATGGGACCGGTCTTGGAGGTAGCAGTCTCTGCAGCAGACTTGGAGCTGGTAGATGCTGCTTTAGAGGCGGTAGCCGTTAGCCAGTTTCCCCTCGCTGACGATGCAGTAGGACCCGACGTTCCACGGCTTGCAGTCTAAGCCGACAGAAGGATTCCACTTGTGAAAGTCCTCGGGAGAAATGTCGAACCCGGAGCGGGTGTATTCGCAGGAGTCTCTGCCGATGTTGTTGTACCACAGGACGCAGGGGGAGATTGTGTTTGGATCATATTTGAATTGGGGCTCGTCGGTTAGTGGTTGCTATTGGAGACTGGAGGAGGTGTTTGCTGTGGCGAGGGCGATGGTGGAACTGAGCAGGAGGGTGGTTGTGAACTTCATTGTGAGAGAGTGTACGAGTCAAGTTTTTCTACGCAAGTGTCGCGTTTGGGGGGTAGGCATTAACAGTTGTAAGAAATGAGTGAATTGGGAATGCAAACAAGGAACGTTGAAGAAGAGGAAGACGAAGAAAAAAAGGAGAAGGGGGCAAAGGTGAAGACAACCAAGCTGGGCTGATGGTGACTCTACGAAGATGGGCTCTCCTTGGCTACCTGTAACAAGGAAGAATGAAGATGGTCACGCGACAAGATGACCGAGGTTTACAACCCAACACACAGTTGCATTTTTGAGGGATAAGCTAAATAAAAAAGTTTTCATCAACTCTATTTCTCATCTCACAACCCTGGCTTTGGGGCCTGTTTGCACGTGCAGCTTTCAGTAAACGGGGAAGCGCTTCACATGTCGAGGCCCGCCATATACCTGTACCTTGTCTACATGTACCCAAATTTCTCGCCGTCGGTGTAGCTTCACTGGCATTAACCAAAACGTTTACGGGCGCTGTCTACCTAATGGAGTCAAGTTCAGTGCTCATATTAGGTATCAATTAGGTACTCTTTTGGAAGCTTGATTTGTTGCTGTTGGTTGAGCATCTTGAAATTTCTTGGCCTGCGCCTCGGGCAATTTGCGAAGATCTGGATTCGCGGAACGAGCAGCCAGATGCGGCTAGCACTGGCAGCTGAATGCTTTTAGTGGGACGTGCGCTAAGCGTCCCCTAGACGATCTGCCGCTTTCCGCCCAGAACATGTGCTTTAGTGCATCTTCAGGGTCCAGGTCCCTAAGGGACTTTGGGGATGCAGTTAACGAAGCGGGCTCGACTCGTCTAGGCTCGGACCCTTGCGCCTCTGCCGTGCTCCGTACATCTACGGATAAAGCATCCATGGATCCATGGATCAATGATGTGACTCAACTCTCTTCTGAATATAATTTCTATCGAGCAGAGCACAGCCAGCTTCGCCGGACCGACTGCTTCCCTTGACCGAACCAAAGTCCGCGGCAATTCTTACTATTACCCACCCTCAGCTGTTGGCTGTGACATTGAGAATTTGATAGTCAGCTCACTTGCGGGACCACACATACGAAACAACACATTGAGTCAACAGAATCACTCACAATGGCCACTACCTTTCATCCCTTCCCGCGCCTCCCATCCGAGATTCGCAGCCAAATTTGGGCCTTGGCAGTGTACCCACGTCTCCTCCACATCCGCATAACTCCAAAGAAAGACACGCTTGGGAACAGCTACCTCCACTATGCCTCCATGATTCCACAGGCCGAACTCATGCATGTCTGCCGAGAGTCCCGTCAACTCGCCCCTTACCGGAAAGCCTTCTTCACCACCTTACCCGGTGACTCCGAGGCTCGGTACATCTGGGTCAACTTTGACGAGGACATGATCAGCCTCCAAGACGAGAAGTTGAGAGGGCTTGCCCCGCATGCGGCCGAGATTCAGCGGCTGCGGTTTACGGTGCCAACGGGGAGTTATCGTGAATACTGGGAGGACCTATTTCACAGATTTCCAGATACTCATTTCAAGATGTTTACGGCCCTGCGGGAGCTACACTTTGCTCTATCAGAAGGCTATGGGATGTGTGGATATGCGAACTATGGAACGTGTCACCCGGACAATGTTAGATATGTTAATGTCCATACGGGATGGATGTTGACTGAGGCCCAGGTGGAGATGGTGGATGAGTGGGCGTGGCGGAAGGGGGGGCTAGTAGAGGATATGGATAACTTTGATAGGGAGTTGGAGTGGGTGGTTGACAATGCCATTACTTTTATTGAAGATTGCGCAGAGGTAGACTAAGACATGCCATAGCACCTGATTGAATACATGTAATGGGGGGAGTTTTATTAGTAGCTTAATGTTCTTTGTAGATATTTGTACACGATGAAGTTTACATCTGACACGACTGAATAGCAATAATCTGAAAATTCTCAACCGTCTACATCCCGAATATCTCTCTCGCCTTCTTTCTCATCCTCATTATATACATCCTGCGGCTTTGTTGTGTGCATTCGTAAAAGCCGTTATGGCCGCTCTGTGCTCTCGGGCCTGATCACGAGCTTCTTTTTCGAGTTCAGTTTCCGTACGACCATCAACTGGAGCATCATAGAAATCCTTCTTCGCATCGTCCATCAATTTCTCCATCTGTTCTCTAGTACCCTTCCCAGCTTCCACGGCCGCGGCTATGGTCTTTTCCCAATCGACAGTCTTCCAATTTCTTGTGCTGTCAACAGGGTTGACCGGTGGATCGAGAACCTCTATTTTCACATCGATGCCGTGCGGTTTCAAAAACTTTTCCGCTGCAGCGATGAGGTAGGGGCCATGGTCGCCTATTCTGGCAGTCTTGATCAGGCGGCTGGTTTCTTCAAAACGTGAAAACAGCTTCTCGGTTGCATCGTCCAGGGATTTACCAGCTGTTGCGGCTTTGAGTCTAACCTCTACTGATGTTTTGGCCACAACATCTGAAATCTTGTCGATGGCACTCACGTAGTCCGTAGTACCATCTTTCAGTATCCTATATGGCGCCCAATTCTTGACCCCAGGGGATTTAAAAGCTGGATCCTGTTGATGTTTATAAAAGTTCTCCGCAGTCTTCTGGGGGTCAGGATCTGCCGTGTCTAGGGGCAACGGCTTGCCCGCGCTGTCTGCAACAAGCTGGTCATAGGGACCTACGCGGCCAAGTTGGTTGAGGAGTGCAGTCATGCTGCATCGTTTGCCTGGCCCAATTTGGCCTCGGCACGCCTTCCATGGATCATTTTTGCCTGTCTTAAGGCATTTCTGCTGAGCGCGGTCATATTTCAAGCAATAATACCCAAGAGTTTGGATGTTTTTATCGTTCAGCCCGTCAATTTGATAGGCGTAAAATAGCCACACACGTTCTAGTGCACCGGCGTAACCACCGGCCAAGACGCTGGTGATGAGCAGAAAGAAGCCTGCCAAGATTTTGACTTGCATGATGGACGACTTTTGGTGAAAGAATGACGGCTCTCCAACATGAAAAGGTTGGAAATGAATAAAGAGAGGATACCCAAGTCGGGAGAAACGGATGGAGGAGAAGCAGACAGAGCATCTACGAGCGGACACTCAATATGTCACTATTAATACATTCCTTTTTTTCATAGCGAAACAGTCCAGGCCAAAAGGCTATCACCGGTTCACATGGAACTTTTCACGATGGACCTGTTTGTAATAGCAGTTACATAGCCTCTTCGGACTGGAGTCACGGAGACAAGGGTCCTGATGCAGGGGTCCGCCAGTGGGGACATGTTCGCACAACCAACAATTCATGTTTAAATTGAAGCTTCGATGTAACCCTGACGGCCTCGTCTAGTAGTATTTTATCTTTATATCGGGCTTATGAATCTCATCGTGGATCTCATCGTGGATCTCATCGTGGATCTCATCGTGGATCTCATCGTGGATCTCATCGTGGATCTCGCCATGGATTGAGTCATGAATTGCAATTTCCAGGGACAAGACCTTTTGCTTGTGACTGTGCGCAACCAACAACGCCGAGCCGGTGGCCGGTCCGAAGGGCTCTTACAGGAGCCAAATGTATCTTCATGTAACTTCATGTCCAGATGATACTTGCAAACATACCGAGCATCATGAATCGGCTTATACGGAATGGCAGAGATTTTTGCCTCTGCCGGCCGACGGAGTCTATCGGTGGTCTTTCAGATACCAAGCTGCGTTGAATAAATCGACTTCCTTCTCTCTCTTCATGGCCACTCTCATCTGTCACTGTCAGTTTTCTCTCGTTCTTTCATCAACACACTCTTTTCTTTTCTTTTCAGTCAGTCTGCTTCCAGTCGTTTTCACAGCTATTTCTGAGCACTCTCATTCTGTACGGTTCACCTTCCTTCATCACCGGCTGAGGCCCGTTAGACCTCCCTTCCCTATCAATCATGGTGGTTTCTCTATCGTCTTGCCTCACCTCACTCCTTCTGGTAGCAGGAACGATAGCACCAACTGCTGCCTATCAGCATGAGCCTCGTTCAGACCCAGGCTTAGACGCGTGGCGTGCAGCAAATGATCGCACAGCGTCTCCCCAACCATGCCCCGAGTCGTGCCAAGATATTGACTCTGACTCTGGCGACTCTTCATGGTCCTGTTTCCTGATGCAGCCAGTCTAGGGGCTTGCAATGACACTATGCTGTTGAGTTTCAACATTCAGAAGACTGTCATCAACGGGGAACAGATACCGGTTACTGCCATCAGAGGGTGTAAGCAGACTATAGCTTCAGCTCCGAGCTGGAGAATTCGGCAATGTCAAAAGACGATGTTGCCGCAGTCTGCTCTACGCCCAATCATGATATAGTCCAGACTTCTGTCACTATTGGCGAGCCTGCTGACGCCACCGGCAGCGGCAGCAGTGCTTCTCTGGACGACATTCTCTCTGCGGGACACCAAGTCCAAAACCATCTGAGCACAAAGGCGCCATCTTGCACGGAGAATGTTTTAACATTTGGTTACTCTCAATCTGCTGTTGTTGGTCTCTTCGCCGGCGCTGAAGTATACCAGCATGGTATCCATGCCGACATCTTGAGCCGCTTTTTGCAAGATGTGGAAGACAAAAAGACCTCATCTGAAGTCCAGATTGTCCAACTCTGCCCTAGCAATGGTCGTGGAGCTGACTACGCAGTCGGAATCATTGTAGCTCCCGCCAATGATTTGGATCTAGTCCAAGAGACTGTACGGACCTGGTCAGATGGGAGATGCGTGGCTGGGAACTTTGAGAACTATATGACAGTCTCTCTGCGAGTTCCTGGTCAAGTCCAAGGCTCCAACAGCACAATCTCTTCTTCATCTCCCTCATCAGCGCTGTCAGAAGCGGCCCACGTCTGGACAAAGCGTAGACTGGCCGCGAGAGCTACTTGTAAAACCACTACGGTCAAACCTAACGATGGTTGTGCTGCTGTTGCCACGCGATGCAAAATCAGCCAGGCAGATTTGCAGAAATTCAATCCTGCCAAGAACTTCTGCACCACACTTGTCGTTGATCAAGTAGTCTGCTGCTCTTCTGGCACGCTGCCAGACCCTATTCCTCCCGCCAACTCTGACGGCACTTGTAAGACCAAGTCTGTTGTCGCTGGGGATTCCTGCACATCCATGGCGACAAAGTGCGGGCTCAAGGCCGCAGACTTTACCACCCTACACAGTGGTGACAAGACCTTTTGTTCGACCATGAAAGCTGGCCAGCCAGTTTGCTGTACCCATGGAAAGTTGCCTGATATTACCCCCAAGCCCAACAAAGATGGGTCTTGCTTTGTATATACCATCAAAGCAGAGGATGGCTGTGATTTTATTGCTGCGTCCCATGGGCTTACTAAAGCCAAGATTGAAGATCTTAATAAGAAGACATGGGGCTGGAATGGATGTGGTAAGGTGCTTATCAAAGATGCGCAGATATGCCTCAGCACAGGAACGCCTCCTTTCCCCGTATCTGTTTCCAACGCTGTCTGTGGACGCAGGTCCCTGGGACTAAAAAACCGACCTCTGGAACCAGTGACGACTGGGTCAAACTAAATCCCTGCCCTTTGAATGTTTGCTGCAACATTTGGGGGCAGTGCGGCACTACGGATGACTTCTGTGTCGCCTCTAAATCGGCGACTGGTGCACCAGGCACAAGCGCTATCAAAAATGGATGTAAGTTGTGATCAGTACACACAAATTCATGCATACAACGCCTTTTTTCTAACAAGCATAGGTATTTCCAGCTGCGGTAGAGACATCATCAATGGCTCGGCCCCGGCCAAGACAATGCGAGTTGCCTACTATGAGTCCTGGAACTCGAACCGCAAGTGCCTACACATGGATGTGGACGAGATTGATACAACACAGTACACGCATATACATTTTGCCTTTGCCAATGTCACTTCAACCTTTGGCATTGATATTAGCGGTGCTCAGGACCAGTTTAACCGCTTCAAGGCCATGCCTAACACCGTCAAGAAGATCATCTCCTTTGGTGGGTGGGACTTTAGCACTAAGCCGGGCACTTACAACATTCTACGCGAGGCCACTAAAGCTGCAAACAGAGCTACTTTCCAGAATAACATTGTTGCCTTTCTCAAACAGCATAACCTAGATGGTGTTGATATTGACTGGGAATATCCTGGCGTAAGTCACACTCTCAATTCCCACGTTGAGACCAGAATAAATGCTAACTCTTTCACAAAGGCCCCGGACATTCCGGATATCCCTGCCGGAGATGCTAATGCTGGAAAGGACTACTATGATACTTTGAGTGCTCTTAAGACAGCCCTCGGCAGCAGCAAGTCTGTGTCACTCGCGGCCCCAGCTTCCTATTGGTACCTTAAGGCTTTCCCCATTAAGGAGGTAGGAGCCAAGATTGACTACATCATCTACATGACCTATGATATACACGGCCAGTGGGATTATAACAACAAGTGGACTTCCCCTGGTTGCCCTACTGGCAACTGTCTCCGCTCTCATGTCAACATCACTGAGACCAAAGATGCCTTATCTATGATTACAAAGGCGGGCGTGCCGTCCAACAAGGTCGTGGTAGGAGTCAGTAGCTACGGACGATCGTTCAAGATGGCTCAGGCCGGATGCACAGGACCCATGTGCCAATTTACTGGCACCCCAAGAGTATCAAATGCGGCCAAGGGCCGCTGTACGGACACCAGTGGCTACATCTCCAACGCAGAAATCGAGGATATCCTCTTGTTTGGCAAGGTGAACAAGCAGTGGACCGATGCTGGGTCAGACATTCTTGTTTATAACGACACCGAGTGGGTTGCGTATATGAATGACACTACCAAGACAGCTCGGGCTACTCTGTATGCTTCGTACAACTTTGCAGGAACAAGTGACTGGGCTGTCGACTTGCAAGAGTATGTGGAGTAAGTATTTACCCTTTCCCACAATGATGGCATAAACGTCAGCAAGCTTACATGTATCTCTTATCTAGTGACTCTGAAGAGGACGAGGGCCCTGATGACAACTTTGTCGCCGTCATTAATGACAATTATTATGCAAAATGCGACACTAATTATACCAGCCTAGACCAGCTTACAGATAACAAGGGCAGTATTCCCTACTACTGCATGGATCAGTATATCGTCGATGTGGAAATCCAGATCTTGACCGACGCGTTAGCCAAGTACAAGGATCTTGTCAGCAGCGGCTATGACGATAAATTCAAAATCTACGAGGAGTACACTACCGAGCTGGTCCCCACTCAGATCAACGCCTTCATGGGCAACGGCCATGCCGATGATTTCTTCAAGTGTGAAGAGACGAGCCATAGCACATGCTGTTCCAGTTGCGAGGTAGTAGCTTGCAGTTCAGTCTGCGACCACTCACCAGACTGCAAGGATGGTCTTCTTAGCAACCATGCAATAACCTGTCCCACAGTCTACAAGGATGGACCGGATAATGTCGACTGGCTCAACACACAGGTGCCCAATACGACGTACACTCTGAATGACTCGGATGGCTTTTACAAGGCCATCAATGATAATTACGGAATTGAAAAAGATTGGATTGAGTTTGGTGATGTTGATATAAAACTCACAGAGGGCTGTCAGTTCAAAGAGGATATCAGGGAATGTCAGCGAGAACACGATGATTGGTTCTGGAACTATCCTCAAGCTGCCAGCGACATCAAGGTCTTCAACCCCAAGGACGTGATTGGCCAATCGTTTGACAAATCTCAAGATTTGCTCGCCAACCTCAGGATACTACGGGCCATTGGCTCCCTGGACTCTCAACTCGACATGGCGGATGTGGCCGATGCGGCTTCTCTGCCGGCCTTGACGATGGCGCTCGCCGTGGCGAGCATGGAAAAAGTTGTCAAGGAGGCTGATGATATCAAAAAGCAAGAGCGAGAGGAGATGATTGCCAACTTTATCGGCGCCATTCTATTCTTCATCCCCTTTGTAGGAGAAGCGGTGGATAGTAGCATGGTTGCTATCCGCTCTGCCTTGGAGATGGCTGAGGCTGCGGGAGAGGCTGGTCTGCTGGCTTACAGCATTGTGCAGGATCCTAGTAATGCCTTTATGGCTGTGTTTAGCACACTGGCGGGTGCAGGCATGAGCCGTTCGGCGTGGTCAAAGGCTGCTAATGAGAGGAGAGGGATGAAGGAGGATGATATCGGAAAGTTGGGGTCGATTAAGGATGATTTGGCCAAGATTGATAATGTCCGTGGAGGAATGTGCAGGTTTTAATTACCTTGACATGAATGGGATGTTGATATAATTGAATGCATCGATTCTGACCAGGGGTAAAATGCCCGCACTTAAGGATCAAACTGAATGACATATTTCTGATTTCTCTGTTTATACCACCCGACTCTTGCGTGACATCTCATCATGAAATGGCCTTCTCGAGAGCCTGACGGGCCAATCTAACATCGTCTGCCTCTGTCTCCCAATACCGCAAATGCGCAAGACACACCTTCAATGTTTCCTGCGCGTGCCGCTCAAGATCCATCTTCTGTAAAAGCCCAACTTTGCCTGCACAGATGAGTATCAGTGCACGACAAGCTGTCTCGCGACACCTGAACCACATGCCTGCGTCTCTATGCCTCAATCCAAAGTTGAACAAAGGGTCGAGACATAATAGCACCGCCTTTTGGGCCAGTTGTCGTACGGCATCATCAACCGGCCAGCATTTGTCTCTCCTGTGTGCAAGACAATATAGGAATGGGCGGTAGATACGCAATTTTATGTTGGCCGAGCGTAGCCAGGGAGCTAGCTGAAGCTCACTGACTGTCGACAAATCCAACGACTTATCAAAACAAGAGGCAATGGGTTGAGGGAGGGTTTCTTGCCATCGCTCTATCTGCTCCTCAAAGCCACATGCCATGATTATCATGTCGAGTAAATTCATGCTCGCCCAGGAAGCTGGAGATGTCATATAAAACGCCTGGTCGACGCTATTTGAGAGCCGCGAGAGCGAAATCTCCGAGAGGTAGTTAAACCATGAGCTCTCATGAAGCTCTTTGAAATCTTGAATCTCAGTTGGGGGAGGGCAAGATGATAAGATAGTGGCGCCGGAGAATGCTGATGTGCCATGGTATTGGCTGTCATCTAAGCCGTCCACGCTCTTTGGTGTCGGAGGCGAAGGGAATTGGTAGGGGTAGTCCATGGTATGTAGAGCAGATTTAGGTAATTCGACCTCGGCACAAATTTCACTTGATTTCATAATCAGCATCGTATTCACGTGCTATGTCTTGCATGGGGGCTAACCTTTCGGACTTGATGCAACTCCAATACAGTCGTTGCTCAAGGCACTCCCTCAACTCGTCATGACAGTCGTGCTCGTCGGGCAGCATGTCCATATCAACACTGTCTAGCTCATTTGTAATACGCACCGCAGCTTGACCTTTGAGATAGACGGTATATAGGGATGAAGCCTGAAAGAACGCGTTCCAAGCTTCTATTGGACGCAAGGTATACAGAAGATATATGCCGGATAATAAATGGCAGTGACATGCTGTAAGACTTATGCCAAGCAGTCCAAATCGCCTTCTGGCGGACTGATAATACGACTCTGCTCTTTGACGGGATTGGGCTCCGTCTTGCCGTGAAGAAGAGCTTGAAAGAGTCTCTACTGTGTCTGCGAAGGAACTGAATGAGTCGGCAATTGCGCCCAACGCCGCAGCAACAAGCTATGCAAAGTTAGCCTTCTCAAACACCAATTGGACGGGGATGTACAGTATCAATGTGCCGCCTGACCAGAAAAGGGGGCATGCTAGCTTACCACAAGACAAGTCTGAGAGTCCCACTGTGGACCAAGTTCAGCAATGGTCCTCCCATAGTTCATCAGAGTAGTGCAATCCAAAATAGGATTCATTATATGGACCATTCTCAAGAACCTTGTCAACAATGCAGAAATTTCTTCGCCATCTAGCCGCGGCATTCCAAACGCTGGACTCGCTCCGCAACTCATTTCTTGCATTTGACTAGTTCCTAACACGCCGAAGGCTACACCACGGGAGGATTTATTCATAGCGAATATTGGCCACTCGAAAACATGGCCCATAGCTGTAAATGCATGTGAACTGGTCGAAGCAGAGCCAACAACCTGTACCTCGGGCCTTGATTCTGTGGCTGGCGGTAGCCTCCTCAGGATTTCAGTCAGAGCATCTAGAACTTCTGAATTGCTCTGGCTGGAACTAGATGGAGTGCTAATGCATGTAAGTGGCCGTTGGATTCATGTCCCAACAATAAGGGATGATACATACGATTGGAGCGCGTATTTTGGAGGCTCGGGATACACGCATTCACAGCCAAGCCGGGCGCACCCAGCGCAAGACGGCTTGCCATTAGAACACTTGACCTTGCGAGCACGGCACACCAGACAAGCTGTTGGGGCACGCGGGCGACGGGCTGATCCGATATTATCGCCTCTACCAGCATCGGTGCCCGCTAGGACGGATGGGCTGGCGGCATCTCCCCGCGGAGAGGACCAGCTCGTATTACTGCGCCGTCGGCTCATTTCGGGAGTTGATATCTCGTTTGGAATGACGTGGCAATATGCAGGGTGAGAAAGTAAAGGACAAGATGAAGCTCTCTTCGGTTACGGAGTCAAGACCGACATCTCCGACAACCACCTGGTCATAGATTTTGGCGGCTCGGAGACGGAGCCGAAGTTACCGAAGACTCCGGCGGCAACGCAAATATGGCGCCACAAAGCGAATCCTACCTTAGTTGGAGATGGACGGAGAAGTTGAGTTATTTCTCCAATCTAGTTCCTAGATTTGTCCACATGCTTAAGAGTGAAAGTTCTCTCATTAGATCATCCCGATTACTCATGTAGCTTATCTTTCATGGATTGTAGTAATGGAGGTAAGCATAACTTAACCTCTAGGTACGTCAACTGTGAATACTCTGTAGCAATATTCAATTGTTGTACTTAGGAAATGGATTTTATTCTATAATGGGAGAAAATGTCGGTAAAATTGTATTTGTTAAGTGCAAGAAAATCGCCGTCAAGATCGTATTTCATCATTGCTATTCGTGGTTCCCTATGCTTTTATGAATATCTGCTCCAGAGCTCTCTTCAGTCTCGCACCGAGATAGAGAGGGACTATGTATAACTATGACGCTACATGCATTCAAGGAATTGTGAGCTTTGTCGTCTTCTTTGCTCTCCCGCCAAAACCCCATCCGATCTGGTGGGCGATGTTGATCGTAACACCCAACTCGTCCGCCCACTGCCACACTAAACCCGGGTTCTTCAGAAACATCCGACCAGCAGCAATCAGATCCAGCGGCGTGTCGTCAGCGTCTTTGCCCTGGATAATCTCCTGTGCCACCTGTCCCGTTTTGATGCTCCCCACAGAGCTCACCAGCATAGAGTCCCCGACTGCAGCCTTGATTGCCTTTGCAAACGGTGCCTGATACCCAGGACCGCCAACAACCTTCTGGTGTGAGTGGTTACCACCGCTCGAGACATCCAGTACATCAACTCCGCGCTGGGCCAGAAGTTTGGCAAACTCGATGCTGTCCTCCACAGTCCAGCTTGGACCGGTCCATTCCGAATTCGTGTCCAGCCAGTCGGTAGCGCTAATGCGTACAAATAAGGGCATCTCCTTGGGCATAACCTCCCTTACTGCGTCAACTATCTCAAGAGCGAGGCGGGTACGGTTTTCAAAACTTCCTCCGTACTGGTCTGTACGGTGGTTGACAGCAGGCGAGAGAAAGCTGGAGACCAAGTAACCATGGGCAAAGTGCAAGTCGATTACATCAAACCCGGCCAAGAGAGCTCGACGCACGCCAGAAAGGTAATCCCTCTTCAGCTGTGCAATCTCAGCTAGGCTTATGGCTCGGGGTTTGGGGTAATGCTCGTTGAAGGCTTCATCACCTGATGAAACCACGTCAGTTGGCCAGCCACCAACCGCCTCGGTAGCTGTAGCTCCAGAGCTAAGCCAAGGTGCAACTGTTGAAGCCTTGCGGCCAGCATGGGCAAGTTGGATCCCGATCTTGGCATTCTGACTATGGGCAAAGTCGACATGTTTTTTCAGAGTATCGACATGTGCATCAAGCCAGATGCCTGAATCTTCCGGAGTGATGCGGCCGTTGGCTTGAACGGCAGTTGCTTCAAGCATGATGAGACCAGGCTAAGTGATTTGTATTAATTCACTGTAGATGGAAGAAGGAAACTCTAGATGAAATTACTTACCCCTCGTTGAGCCATACCACCGTAGTGGGTGATATGCCAAGGTGTATGGAAGCCCTCGTGTGCACTATACTGACACATGGGACTGACCCAGATACGGTTTGGCATTTCAATGCCACGGATTTTGATCGGCGTGAAAAGTTTGGGGACAGGATTGCCGGATGCTTGGACAGCGGTCGCGCTGCCAGCTACCGGATCTTGCTCAGGTGTAAAGAATGGGACGCCCTTGGCAGCGACGTTTGGAATTGGCGCAGAACATTTCTCATTCTTCTCGGGAGCAGGTGTTCCGGCTCGTGAGACGGTGATGCCGTGGTGAGGGTGGGCAATGTGAGGGTGAGGTATGCGTTGGTTAAGGTATGCGGCCATCTTGTACGGCTACTATAGTGTTGCGTAGGATGAAATCAATTCAAGTTTGTTGAGATGAAGTTGTAGTTGCAAAACAATTCTTTGGTCGTTTGAGTGGCTTCGTTTTATATAAGTGCCAGCAGCCCCTCGGAAGGATTCTTTTCGCCTGCAGCATATGACGACACGGACAAATTCAAATTAAGCTTGATTGTTCAGCGGCAGATCTTGATTTCTCAGCTTCGCTTCTACAAGATCATGGCGAGATCCGTCCATCTTGGCTCAGCTCCATTCTGCCAATATCAACAGGGCGCCAAAGGATTTAGACGGTGGAGTAGCGGGTTGTTGCAGATCCGGCAATTTCGGTATGGCCTCCGAACAGCCTTACGGCTGGAAGATAGAACTTTTCATCCCTCCACGTAGCGATCACATCTCTAAAATGCCAAGCCTCTTCTGCTGAGGAGGTTTTTCTTACCAATCGCTGAAACTTCAATGTTGGCTTTATTGCGCCACCTATTAGGCTTCAGTCACTTATGGAAATAGGAGTCATCAACTTCTTTGCCAGCTGCACCATTACTTCATGTACACCAAGCTTTTTCACCTTTGCCAGCCAAGGCGGTAGGATTAAAGTAGGCAAATAGACCCGCATTCGTGACCGAGGCAACTTAGTTATCAGTATGCCGAAGCAAACGGCCACAAGGCTAACAACCGAAGACAAAACTAGCAGAAGCGAGAACGAGATAAACGTCATGCACGCTTGTGGTGCGGTCTGCCGGCATGTGGGTACCGAAAATACCGAACTGGGCCGTTATTTTTGGCTTTGAGGGCATTCGACCAGTAACTAATAAGTGCGGATATACCCGAGCGTATTACCCCTGTCGATAGGCCTGGAGGCCAACCGTATTCGAGAGAGTTAATATGTCGGCAAATGAAACGAGCATGTTTATAGTTGTCAGGTGGTTTAAAGAAAAAGGCGATAAGTTACCAAACATGTCTATTAGCAAATAGGTCTAGGAGTTGGTTTCACTAAGGCCAAGAGCCGGCTGGTCACCCTAGAAAGTACAGAATTGTCATATGAATTATTTTGTTATCAAAAATTTCCTAGTTGTAGTCCATTTTGTGAAGAGTCTACCATTCGTGATATTATTACCTCGTCTTTCATTGTCTCCCAGTTACAGTGTCCCGCTTGGTTATGGATACTTGATCCAGTCAGGTTAAGCAGATGGGGCCAGCCAAGTCCGATTCGCGGCAAGCCAAATGGAGACAGGGTTCCGTATGACCGGAAGATCCCCGTCATGCCAATCTTCAATCCTTCATCAAACATGCCAAACTCACCGAGTTTGCTAAAATCGCATCTCTGTGTCATTTTTCCATAGGTCACGAGTTCCGCCTCCTCGGGGGTCGCACCTATTGTCCCAGAAGCTTTGATCTAGGAGATTATCGTATTAACCAAATTCAATGGCGCAACCCAATGATGACACCAGCACAGGGCTATGGCAATCAGTAGAGAATCTCGATGATGATGGTAAGTCTTCTTCTCCAAACTATAATGACATCACAGCCAGTGCTCATAGAAATAGTCGTGAGATTCTCGCAACTTGACCTCGCTTGCCTAGGACTTGCCACAGAGACCGACCACGAGACAACCGGCGCACAGAATCTAGACCTGTCAGGAAATCATTTCCTTCCATTCCAGCTATCTTCTTATGAAGAATCGATCGATGAGAACTTGTACAATCGAGGGCTCTTTGATGGACATCGATCAATCTTTGCTGATTCGATAGAATCAAATGTCACTCCCCCAACATACATGATAGATCCTAGCCTCAATGAGCCCCGCTGGCAGACACCATCATTCTCTCTACAACCAAGCCTAGCACATAATTATGCATCACAGACCGAAGGAGGGGACAGACATGAGACGTCAGTTAGGAGGACACACGCCTATGGACCTGCTGAGATGCTTCAATACTCTCCAGCAGCTGAAAATCAGCCGCGTGGCCTCCCGAGACGACGGAGCCGATATTTTCGCAGCCAACAATATCAAACAACCCTTCCACCACCGATAGACATCGCAAACTCGACGGTAGTTGCTGATGCTTTAGATCCGATGCAGAGATGGCGCGAGTCACCACCCGAAACCGAACCGGCTTCTTTGTCTGCCATTGCTGATGCTTTGAAACATACACCCTTACAGACTCGCTCATCCTCCTCAGCTGGAAGCCTCAATAGTCAAGGAATCGGCAGCTGCGCAGCCTCAACCATTAGCTTCGGGAGCGGCACTAGCTATTCCTCAGCTTCTAACGCCTCGACTAGCTCGGCAACCTTTCGAAGTTCGAACAGTCGTTCCCGCAGCAGGGTGACGAAACGAACTCGAGCAAATACAACAAAGAAGAAGGACAAAGACCAAGACAAGAGGATATTTCCATGCACATTCTGCTGTGATTCATTCAAGAGCAAGTATGACTGGGCCAGACATGAAAAATCACTCCATCTCAACCTCGAGCGCTGGCGATGCGCTCCATTCGGCGGCACGGTGATCTCCCCTGAAACTGGGAGAGCACACTGCGCATATTGTAGCATGCTTGATCCTAATGCAAAGCATCTCGACTCTCATAATCACGGTGCCTGTGAGAGTCAGGGACAGACCCCTACTTTCAGCCGCAAAGATCACCTTGTTCAACATCTACGGCTCGCGCATCACGTTGAAACTCTGCCTATCATTGATTCCTGGAAAGATCAAGGCCCTCCAGTGTCATCAAGGTGCGGCTTCTGTAACATCCGCATGCAGACTTGGCAAGAACGAGTCGATCATTTAACAAAGCACTTCCGCAAAGGCGCAACAATGGACAACTGGAAAGGAGAACACTGCTTTGAGTCTTCCGTCTCAGTCAAGGTCACACATGCAATGCCCCCGTATCTCATCGGGGCCGAGTCAAGAGCCTTAATTCCGTTTTCGGTTACCAGCCACGGGACGAAGGATCATCTCTCCCAGATCCAGCAAGCAACGGAGCAGAGCCTAGGAATATGGGATGGCGGACGCACGGCCTCACCAATCTGTGGTCCTGGGCCTTCTCCCGAGTTGGCAACCCAGCCAGCGTTGTTGAACCCGTTCAGTGAAGAAACTAGTTCCATGACCTTTCCCGAGGTCCTGGCATTACATCTAGGTCGTTATGCTCAGGAACAAATGAGACTAGGTATTATTCCCACGGATAGGATGTTTCAGGACGAGGCTAGGCGGATCATGTTTGATTCTGTAGACCCATGGGATCAGACCATTGCTGATGATGACTACTGGCTCTCGCTGTTTCGTGACCGTCATCTCAATAACGCACCGGTAAGCAAGGAGGATTCAGCTTAAGCTATGCTGAAACATGTACAATCTTCACATGGCCTTCGAATGTAATTAGTTACTGTCATGCCTTGGCTCACCCTCAAATTCTTCTAACAAATCGAGTGGTTCATAGAGAGGTCAATGCATTCTATCATGACTCCTGAACAATGTCTACCCAATCACTCTCCCTCTTCCCAAACATGATCTCGGTCATTCTCTCCCTCAACAACGGAACATGTGTCGTTACACCAATGTCCACCTCGATACTCTTACCATCGAAGCCAATCTCGCTGACCTCCTGGATCCAAAACGCCGTTCCAACCACAAAAACGCTCATTAGTCTGCCGTTGCTAGACGCCTCCTCGACCTCACTCATAGTAATCTTTCTTTCTAGCACCTCGCACTGCAGTTCTTTGCTTGCAGTCTCCGTGGAAAACATATCTTGTGCCAGTTCTATGATGCTGCGCCGCGTGTTACCAGCCAGTATCAGGCCGTCCTTGTCCAATGGTGGTGTGACCATTTGAAGAGCGCCGGAAAGTGTCTTCCATATTACAAAGATATTCGTTGCACCCGCCTCAGTGATCTGGCGATCGGGTCCAAACAGCCAAAGCACTTGGTCGTAGCCCTGTTTCTTGGCCAGACCATGTTCCGCAAGCGCTGGTCCATAGTTTCCTCCAACTTTGGCTGATCCAGTGCCTCCAGGCCAAGCTCTAACTGCAGAAACGCTGCTCGCTAACAACCGTGCTCCTGCTTGGAGCGCAGCTCCGCCATTCACGGTGACTAGCTTAGGACCCGGCCAGTATACCATGAAGATGTACAGCTGCGCCTCTTCCGGCACCTTGAAGCCCAAGCTTGAATCTGACCCGATCATGGTTGGTCTGAGATACAACGCCGACCCAGGTTTATCCTTGGGCAACCACTTTGGCGCTTCGAGCTCGCAGAGCTTGTGGATTAGCTTGAGCAACTCCTGCGGATCGAATGCTGGAAGGGAGATGCGCGTCGCTGACTTGAGCATCCTCTCGCAGTTGTACAGAGGCCTGAAGAGACGGAGACGGCCGTCATAACCACGGAAGACCTTCATACCCTCGAAGCATTGGGTCGCGTACTGTAAGGCGCTTGCTGAGGGCATCAGGGAGATGGGTCCGTAAGGAACCACCTGAGGATTAGCCCAACCTCTCTCCTCGGTCCAAGAAGCCGTTATCATGCGGTCCGTGAATGTCTTGACTTTCATAACGTCTGGGTCATCGATATCTGGAGCAGGATTGGGATTGGGGACGGCATTGATCTCGAGTCTGGATGCGTCTAAAGGCGCGGGAGAAGTTTCAACTGCCATTTTTGTAAAGGCGATTTAAAGGGAAGATATTATTGGGGATGCCGCAGTTGAGAATATCTACTCAAGCTACCGGCCTTGGAGTAGGATCACATCGCGATATTAGTAGTGACCTGTACTTTTAAAGCTTGAATAAGAGCATTGTATCAAATTGGCTCATCAGCGTGTATCTTATGATCTATCTGAAGATGGAGGTTAGGGAGCCAGTGAAGCTGAGTGAAGCACCGGCGATTCCCAGCATCGAGCAGGTAGGGAGTAGGGCGTGCTTTTCGGAGCGGCATTTTGATGGACATGCCGTGACCATCTGTAAGCATACCTGTACTCTTACCGCTCACTCTCTCCAAGATTGCCGACTGCATACATTGTGCTTGGGGGTCTTCTAGAGTCTTTTCGCCGCGTAGTGAAGCAGTTGTAAGTGATGCGCGGACCTAACCTGAAATTGGCGATCTTACCGAGTCTGCATCTAAACTTGTTGATTTAGGGTCAAGCTTGAGTGCTAGTTGCAGGGAGCATAAGGCGTAGGGCGTGAAATCTGGGCCGTGAACGGCATCGGCGGCCATCGGCGTCTCCGCCGAGATGCGTCCGCTCCACTCCGGTTTCGATTCCGTGATATAATGATTCCGCGCCCTGCGCCCATTGCATTGCGCTGTGGGCTCACAAAGAGACTCAAAGACACTCAAAGACACTCAACTGACTCGATGACACTGACTATGTGCCTATGGACAGCTGTTCAAAAGAATCGAACCCACGATCAAAAGTAAAATACCACGCCCTACGATGCTCTGCAATGAGTTGTAAAGGCGTCTATGGTGGGGTCGATATCATATAGATCACCCTCAACTTTACAATCCAACGGGCACTCAAAAGAGATGTTCTACTTCGTAGTATTTTTGTAAGAAAGCCAAATGCGTTACATGTGATTGCTGTCTCTTCGTTCAAAACAGGTGAATGTCTCATGGCACCGTACAGATCATGTTGGCTAAACACCTTCCACACGTATACATCCAAGGCCGCGATTTGGATGAGGAATGAATACAATGGCTCCAGAGGCTACATGTAGTCAACCCAGAGTACATGTCTTGGGACTCGGTAGCATTGGTACCTTTGCAGCGCATTGCCTTGCAGGGATACCAGCCCCTCTGACGCCCTCCATCACCTTGTTACTACATCGGCCAAATCTCGTCAACGAGTATATCAAGAGAGGTCGCAAAATACGATTAGAAACGGTAGAAGGAGAAGTCGTGTACCGCGATAATTATCACGTCGAAGTCTTGGATAACGGGGAATGGCATCGCGTTCAGACAGAGCCAGGATCAAGCCCAGTCGTTCAAGACGACATCATCGACCACCTCATTGTTTCAGTCAAGGGTGCGCAAACAACAGCAGCGCTCAAGCCACTAAAACACCGTTTAAACGCATCCTCGCACATACTATTTCTACAAAACGGATCTGGTATGGTTGAAGCTGCCAACGAAGAAGTGTTCACCGATCCAGCCACAAGGCCAAACTATCTCACCGGCGTCATCTCACACGGAGTCACACTGAATGCCCCCTTTGACATTACGCACACTGGATTTTCCGCTACATCATTGGGGCTTGTTCCTCGATCACAGTCTAATACAGAAGCAACCGCGCCGTCATACCTGCTGGAAGCCCTTCCCCTTGTCCCGAGGTTCAACGCTACGACG
This sequence comes from Trichoderma harzianum CBS 226.95, assembly GCF_003025095.1. Classification (NCBI taxonomy): domain Eukaryota; kingdom Fungi; phylum Ascomycota; class Sordariomycetes; order Hypocreales; family Hypocreaceae; genus Trichoderma; species Trichoderma harzianum. The sequence continues at coordinate 1,596,572 of NW_020209252.1, read as the reverse complement.
TACTCCACCTTGGACATTCTCCAGATCCAGTTAGAGAAGCTCGCCGTCAACGCTTTCTGTAATCCTCTCTGCGCTCTCAGTGATGCCAAAAACAAGTTTTTGTTCACCATCCCTGACACTCGTCGAGCTCTGCTCACAGAAATTTCTCGAGTCATACAAGCACTTCCAGAGCTACGGGGGATACCTGGCATATCGGAGCGCTTCTCAGTTGACAAGCTGGAGACAACAGTGAATGGCATCATTCGTGCAAACTCAGAGACAACTTGCTCGATGGTGGTAGATTTACGGCGGGGGCAGAAGACAGAGATCCTGTTCATCAATGGATACTGGTGTCGAAGGGGGAGGGAGGTTGGGGTACCGACGCCCATCAACGATAGTCTGGTGCGGCGGATTCTGGAGAGGCAAGGAGATATAGAGCTAGCAAAGCAATATTAATTAGAAAGACTAAATGGACCACTAATTGAGGAGTTGTCCGTCATACTCTTACATGTGATGGAGCAAACCCGGCTGAAGAGAATAAAGGGGGATATTCATATCCCGTAACATGACTGAGACACCGGTTTATTTCCGTCATCCAACCCCATGATACGGTCGCGGCCCGCTATGGGCCTCCATCAATAAACCAAGCTATCCGGTAGGGCGAGGTCGGTAAGCCGTACCAGTCCATATAAACTTCAGCATTATTCCCGATGAAGCCGAGGCTTACTTAGGCGGCTGTGTGTTACCAGAAGTTTATCAAGAGTGCTTTATTGCTGACAGCTATGTTAGGAAGGACTCGTAGAGCCTTTCTTTCTAACAAAAACATTCGATTACGTCTGGTTCTTCCACTTGGGCAACGAAACAATCTCTTCAGAATGGCATCGTCGTTTCGTGTAATCCAACACACCGTCAAGGGCTCCCACACGAGAGAGTATATTAGAGCGACAGCCAATGGCGACGCTGACACGCCAACGTTATCGGTGAAGCAGTACATTCCGCTGGACAACCCTACGCCTAAGCCTGGCGATGTGACAATCATCGGTGCTCATGCAAACGGCTTCCCAAAGGTCAGTGTGATTTGTTCAAATGCTCACTGCAAGAAGTATGCTTAATGACCTAACAGGAGTTGTACGAGCCTCTTTGGGGGGAGATATATCAACGGGCGTCTCAAGCAGGCATTCGCATCCGGTCAATCTGGATAGCGGACATGTGGAGCCAGGGTCAATCAGGTGTCCTTAACGAGAAAATCCTTGGAAATGACCGTTAGTGATCACTGTGCGATGTTGTTTCAGCTATTGACCAGCGGTAGCGAGTTGGACCGATAATGCGAGAGATTTGATGTATCTCATCAACCAAAAACAAGATGACATGCCTCATCCAATCATCGGTATAGGCCATAGCATGGGCGGTACTCAATTGTAAGAGACATCCGGGCTTCTTTCCCGTCCCTTATTGACATAAGATACAGATCGCTCTTGTCTCTCGGACACCCGCGCTTACTGAGGTCCCTGGTTCTTATCGATCCCGTCATACAAGTCCCGAATAGCAGCATTCCCCCCGCCATGTCATCTACTTCCCGTCAAGATATCTGGCCATCAAAGGATGCAGCTACATCAAGGTTCAAGGGAAGCAAGTTCTTCCAATCATGGGATCCGCGCGTTCTGGACCTTTGGTTAGAGCATGGCCTCCGCCAAGTTCCCACAGAGCTCTATCCTGCCGAGCATGCCGAAGACAAACGCTTCACGCTTACGACTTCAAAACATCAAGAATTGTTCACTTTCCTCCGGCCTACATACCCCAAGGTTCCAGGAGAGAATTATGTTGACAAAGACCCCATTTCAGATGAAGAATATCCGGGATACCCACTCTACCGCCCCGAACCAGTTTATGTCTTTCGCCGCTTGCCAGAATTGCGTCCCAGCATTCTGTATATCTTTGGAGAAAAGTCCAATATCTCACTGCCAGAACAGCGACGGTTAAAAATGGCACTGACAGGAACAGGAGTTGGAGGCAGCGGCGGCGCTGCTGCTGGTCGAGTTAAGCAGGTAACTTTTGACTGCGGCCATCTGGTACCGATGGAGAAGGTTGTCGAATGTGCAATCGCCATCACTGCTTTTCTGGGGGATGAGCTCGAACGGTGGCGACGTGAGAAGGCCGAGTTCGAGCAATATTGGAACAAGAAGTCAAGAACTGAGCAGATAACAATTGACAAAGACTGGGCTCTCAAAGTAGATCCAAAGGCTATACATGCTGGCAAGACAAAACTTTGATGCAAGGACAAGCGGCATTACCGGTAATCACACGAGTGATTAAGATGTCCCAATCGGTATTAGAACTAGAATAGATGTTAGATCAATCTCATATGCCCTTTCCAGTGTGACCCTAACATTGGTATATAGCGAGGCACTCTGCAAACATGAACTCAGGTATAGCCTCTCAGTCCCGTTCCCCTCCGAGCCCTCAGCATATTCGTCACCATGGCTCAGAATTGTTTCAAAATATATACGCTATTGCTAACTTCATATCAATTTGTTAAGAAGCCATTTGGGCCTGAGTAGAGAATGAGGATAGGAGAGCAGGGCTAACAGCGGGCACAGGCATTTCCCCAAATTTGTTTGCGGTTCAAGTATACCGCTGATCCAAGTAACTACAGGACATATAAATGTACAAGTAAATAAGATCACAATTACCCCCGCAGTCATACGGGTGAAGCTCACGGAATGCTGTAGATCATGGCAAAGACTCGACGAGATGATCACAACCACGGGCTCACCTCGATCAAACTCAAAAGCTAAAGGCTAGCAACAAAACGAAACTTCATGGCCTGGTTTCTGAGAATATTGGAAGGAATGAAGTCCAGGTTATATGAAAATAAGAAGTTATGACGAATGATCGTTGACCATGGATGACAAAGCTAAGATCCAATCCGCCAAGCAGGAACCTTCTAATACAATAATACCGTAGATAGGATTTGAAAAAGCATAATAACCGCTCCCTACGTGATTCTACATGATCAGAAACCGTATGCTTCTCTAATAGATCAGATTTCTTCATGTTACATACAGCCTATGTCTCATATATCACAACATTTCGGCAAGGTCACCTCTAGAAGGTGATGAGTAATCTACAACAACTCTTCTCATATTATCATCTTTCTTGAGCTACCTATCTCTGTAAAACAACGGCAGATGTCCGAGATCAGCTGACACATACACCGATATCTTATCTCATGGTGTGAGAAAGGATACTCTGCTTTCCAGCTGTCCGTCGACATCTCACTATTCCAGAACAGGAATTTGTACAAAAGACTGTAAAATCTCACTTACAGAGGCCCCCATAGAGCTGTCTTGGCATCTCAGCCAAACCTTAAAAGCCAAGTAAGACCCCAAAGTGGGAAGCTGTGTACAAGTTGCTTGACATCTGACAGCTGCGCTAAAGAAGCCTTCAGGCAAAGTCCAGCAAGCCGTTCTATCAGCGAACTATCCCCGAGATGGCATTTGCTGTGATCACATCTTATCTTTGCCGAAGCGAATAGCCGCGGGTCGCTTAACTGTCGATTAGACTTCGTTCCCCGGGTGTAAGTGCCGCCACCACATAAGCCACGACGACCTCAAAATAGGTAGCAAGTCTCGAGGTGTAGTGGTCTGAGTAAGCGGCTGTTCCAAGCACCGAACGGTACACGGTCTGATTGGCTCAGCCTTGCTCCCAGAAGATTGGAAGCAAGTCAACCGCCATCAGGTGTGGATGGTTGCCTACCCAAGTTGTCAAATACTAAGCGCGGGCCCTTGTGAGCTTAATCAACGGTCCTCTTCGGTAATCCGGATGGATGACATTCAAGTTGATTCACCGAACAAAGGCCTAAACCCAAATGACAGACGGGATGTCTCACCCTCACCTCCCTCTATCTCCGCTAAGGCTGACTGGCGAGCAGCCTTTTTGCTATTTCCGGTTCCAACCTGCCAGCCTGGTTCTTAAGTCCACGCCTCCGCACCAGCCGGCACCAAGTCACGGGTTGGAGCGAGGATGTGACAAATCCGTGGCTGCCACATAAGGCTGCTGAACCTCCGTCCCCCTCACCCGTGATTAAGGGTGCCAGTAAGACCTAAGGCCTAAGTCCACGGTCGCGGCGATTAATCAGTACCGGCGCTAATCGGGAGTCGAAGCCTGACAAATGCCTGTACATCGGTTCACACCCCCTCCACCTCCACGGATCGCGATTGACTCTGAGTCGATCATGAGGGGGTGAGCCGAAACCTGTCAACGATTGGTCCTTCGGGCCATGTGGGCAATGGAGATAGTTTGGATGGACGGGATTGTATAGCATCAAGGTTGGACATGTTGAATACCAATCTACCGGAAGCCAAGTGGAACAGTTGACTCACAAGATAACCGCCAACGGGAAAGCTCGCAGCTCGTTGATTGACGACCCTCGTTTTCCTCGTAATCATGATTTTGAGCGCTGTCGATTACCAGAGGCACTGTTGGCGGTACTGGGATCCAGCCTTGACTGGTCAGTCATCAACAGCCCTATCAGCCATGGGCGTTGCTAGGTCCGACAAAGTCCGCGGTGCTCCAGCAAACAGCATTATGCGGGGGAAAGCCAAAATGCCGCTGACAGAGCAAAAGCGAGGAACCCGAGCTCCATGGACTTTTTTCATTTGCCACTGCGTTAGCCAATGAACACCTTCCGAGAGCGCAAACCGATCGATTTCGTCCGAACCGAAAACCCAATCCGAGCTGCAGCTAACAGGCGTGTAAACCCCGTCAAATCGTCAAATCGTCTCTATTTGCTTCCGATGTTGCCCGTACAACTGAGGAGCTCGCTGCCGGCGAAGGTGGGGCAGCCTCGGTCTTGTGATAGACAGATGGATACCCGGACACCGGAATTGCGCGAGAAATCGACCAGTCGATCGTCCACACCCTTCACACCCCCTTCGACTTTTCTTGTTCCTGAAAGTGGACAAGGTGTAGCTGTAGAGGGGGTAGGGAGCTCTGGTTGAAGCCGGCACACCTGACCTGATCATGCAGGCACCGCGATCGGAGCGGCATTCAAGCAGAAGCACAGACTCTTCGGTGGATCGGACGCACGAAACACCACGGTCCAAAGGCGGTTTTCATCGTGATCAAGGTACACGGGACTGGCGGCACCCCCAAGAGTCACGCGAGCCCACTGCAGATTGCGGTTCAATGGGGCTTCTATCCGCGATCGAGGGTTATTCCGGGTAGACTTTGGGCATGTAGAAGCAGCCAGAGAATCGAAGCTAAGCGTAAATAAGCATTTCTTATCGCCGCTGAGGTCGATGTTTCGACTTCGAGAGATCGCACCCCAGCTTTTGGTCTGAGATCGAGGAGAGAAGGGAGATATGATGCCATTCATCTCGTCTTCAGATCTCATAGGCATTTTAAAAATAGATGGTCCATTGAAGGATTCGATTTCGCTCCCATGGGCGTCAATGGCGTATCGGTAGTACAACCAAAGGGTTCTTAACAACGTAATCGATGATTCAAGAGGATGAAGCCATTCGAAGTTAGTAATCAGTCGGCACGAGGTTGCCGCAAAGCCACAGCATGGCTCTGAGTTCCATAATCAGGGTCCTTGTCTGGCTAGATTAGGCTTAGTGTTATTGCCGTGTTCTTGAGGTCGTTCATCCCATCCGTGGCGGCTTATGCAAGTTATGAATAGCATGCAAGTAGGCGAAATCCTCTCGAAAACAATATTGGACACTATTCTTCACCATATCCAATCCAATGCTTCTCTGTGTTAGCTTATGGCTTTCATGACTGTTGTTCACCACAATAACACTAATAGTAGTTTCCCGGAATAAGTTCATATGCTGCTCGGATTGAACTTCATCTAGACGGCACTAGCTAATGTGTTGGCTGTTTAGTGAATCAAGATAACTAAATATCTAGTAATAGTCATGATACTAGAAGACAGATACTCTCATAGAGGTCCATTCAACGTGCCATTAGCATCTTGATTGAATACTGCAGACACCTACCTACTTCCAATCAGAGAGCATACAATTCGCCTTCTCCATGAGAGCTTGGTAATCAATGGTAAGGCTGACACAGCAGTTCGCTGAGAGTTGCCATATTTGGACAAGCGTCGACAGCTACACACGCACTGAGTGAGATGCACCGTTCGGGATTCAGGTTGAGTCATGGCAACTATGAGTACCTACGCAACAATAGAGATAATACAATCAGATTATTGACGTATTATGCTATATACTAAGTCGGTTGATTCACTATCATGTCTTCACTTGTAGTTGGTCAAGTTACAAGTTCTCATAAGTCTGTGCATTCTATATGTTGATCGTTTATTCATGCCCAAGTACCTGTAGCCATATTTTACATCACATCAAGTGCTGGCGGAGTACTATCCCATCCCCATTGCTGCTGCAGATTCGCAACTCTCTCCGTGGTCGAATACCCAGTTTCCCGCTGTATAGTCGCCAGGAGCTGGGCTAATGCTGTCCTCTGTTCGTGTGTCTCAAAGCAAAGCCCTGCTATATACAAAGGTTGTACCATGTGTAGTCGAACGGGGTCATCTGGCCGTCCCAGTGATATTGCACATATCTCATTGGCATGTCCTTCGATCTGAGCCGACAGCTGGCGATATGCATTGAGGCGTTTGGCCACAAACTCCGGATGTGTCTCTGATAGCTTTTGATTCAGAGGTTTGTGGAGTAAGAGGAGAAGCTGCACAAAATGGTACAAGACTGCGGCTGTTGCGCACATGGCATTGGCGTAAAAGAGCTCCTGGAAAGCACTTTGAAATTCCGATCTCGGCGGCATAGTGTCCGAAGGCGTGGGTATGTTGTTGTATCGTTGTGCTATCCTCGCACAGGGCTCAAAGGTGTCTGGTAGCGCAGCACACCAGTTGTCGAGATGTTGGGATATGTCATCCCAGCTGTGAATCTTATGGAGTGAGCTTCCACTTGTCTTACCACCATCTAGAGGGCTACTATCTGCAATTTTGTTGCCGCTTTTTTCATCAGCCACAAACGCAAGTGTCTTCAGAATGACCCATATCAAACTTCTGCAGGCCACCGTTTCCGTCATTTGCAATTGGTGTCCTGAAGTTTCATCGCCGCAAAGTGAAACTGGTAAGTGAATCCCATTGACGACAACCATTGGTAGACCCGCAGCTTTCCATAACTCGAGGTTCTCTATATCAATGCGTGGCGGGACCTCTCCGGTGTAGGATGTGACCCAATCGATACAGACAATGTTCCAAAAAGACGCTTGCCAAGCTCTTCGAGTACTTAGGCCGTATGCTCCGCTGCGGGGATTATACTCGGTGTTTTCGAAGATTTGCTTCAAGTTGAACGTAAGCAGATATTGAGCGCCAGACATATGCCTGATTCAAGACGTGATTAGCAAGCTAGTTTTCAATGGTAAACCGAATGAATGAAAATCAGACTATACCTAGAGACTTCTGCAAATCGATTATCAAGTGATTCGTAGAGAAGAAACACGGATATTGCCGCCAAAAGATCGTCCACAACATTATGAGAATCCTGAATACTCCCAGTCCGGCGCCTCTTAAATGATGGTGACACTGCTGAATGAAGGTTCAATGTCAGATCCATTGATGATGGTGTACTTCCAGGTGATGAAGCAGGGCTGCCGTCACGTAGCGTTTGCAACAGTCTCATCATATGACCGATAGCCTTGTCATAGAAACTTGCGGCTTTGTAAAACCAGTCGATGTGAGCCACTTCAGAGTACTGCTCCAGCATCGACCGGCCAGGTGTCTGATGATTCGTCGAGTACGTCTCTCGTTTCGTCTTCCCAAATTGCTTTGCAGCAATGGCAGCCAAGGCGTTTTGTAAAAGAGGGCTTCGTATTGCCTTGATAGGGACAATGTGTCCAAAGAATCGCTCAATATCAAACACATCCAAGCACGGACTGATTCTTTCAGCAAAATATCGGATTAGATATGCGGTCTCGTGGTCGGCCTCGGTCGAAGAATCCGGAATTGGAGACGACAGGTCGGTCCCTGGCCTTTCGGATCTTTCTGATCTCTCTGTGTCCACTTCATATCCAGGTTGTCCATATCCTTCCAAATTGACGTCATTAAGCCAGGAGAGAGATGGTCCTTGCGGGCCGTTGGCATCATTTATCAAGGAGAGGGACGGTATGAATCCGCAGCAGTTGTTTCCATCCGCAAAGTAAACCTGGGGATCAATATCGAAAAACCTGGAGTCAAAGTCTGAGTCTGAGATACTCTCAGTCGTGATAAAGGACGTGTCCTGAATATCTTGGGTGATAGAAAAGCTGCCTTGGCCAGGCCTATCCAGGCTAGAGCTAGATCCCTGCAGAGCATCATTTTGAGACGTAAGCTGAATTTCGGGCGGGATTGGAGTTGGAGTTGTTGCCTGAGTTTGAGCAACGTCACTGCTTCCTGATGCTGTCGTAGGTAACAAGATTGAATCAAGCGAGCCTGAATATGGTGAAGCAATGGAAGGCGCCTCAGTCGCAGGACGTGAGTCTACGGTCTTGATAAGGCCACTATCCTGTGAACTGGCACCAGCCGAGGAGAACTTCTTTCGGAGGTTCTGGCTCTCGTCAAGGAACCTGCGTAGATGGTTGTAGCCCGGACATGAGCGAGATGCCTTTTCGCACCGCGCACAGCCCGGCAAGCGCTTGTCGCACTGGGAATACGTGAGTCGACCGCACAATCCGAACGGAGATGGCTCGCCATAGCATAGAACACGGTACATACCTTGACCCGCCGTTTCCTGCAGAGCGTACACGGCACGGTGGAAACCTCCATTGCGTCGGATCAATCAAGCACCACGGGCCAGACTCTCGATGCTCGCTCCCTTGATCCTAATACAGAACGAGTGTGGTTGCGAGTGAGTGATGAAAGAATCCCTGGGCCGAGTCACCGAGCGCCCCGCGTGAGTGGCTCAATGGGCTGATGAGAGTTCAAGTCCAGTATTGGGTTTGGTTTATCGAGCTTGGCTGGTCAAGTTGGAAGGTGAGCGGAATGCCGACAATGCCCATGTTGGGACTAGCGGTCTTTGCTGAGGCTATCCCATACACGGCAAAGCGTGTTATCACGACGACAGGGGGCTGATGATTGTGAGCACACAGTTGGTCATCCATCTTGAACAACCATCAATTGAATTCCAGCACCTTGTGGCGGCTGCTGCTGCATGTTACAGTACTCATGGCCCGCTAGAGCTTTGGCCTGCGCTTTTCCCACTCATTCCTCCCAGCTGCAACTCATCATCTCGCTCCGTGCACTCTTTTTTTGATCCACGAGAAGCGCTATTGACGGCAACGGTGGACGGATAGCTTCACAAGTTCACAAGAGGCCAGCGAGTGGTGACGGTCAGACACCAGTTTGCGCTATCCAAAATAGTGGTGATGAGGCCGAGCGCCGAGCATATGCTGAGCGCAAAACAACATATAGATGCGGCAACTGTTACCGACCGCAATTAGGCAGCAAGATGAAAATCCAAAGGGTACCGAACCCGTTCCATCACTGTCTCATCTCAAGACTCACGGCCCCAGGCTTGGCGATCTCTGTCTTGCCCTTTGGCCCGAAGTCCTATAAGCCACATGACGCTTGCTAACAGTACGATTCTTTAGCTGTTCATCTATCCCGTCAAATCACTCTTGCCAATTGAGGTATCAATTGCAGAAATCACGAGTGAGGGCTTTCGCTTTGACCGGCAGTATATCCTTGTCAGAGATCCCAAGAGCCACCCGACGATTCGGCCTCATCTAGCCGAGCACCTTACCGTTAAGCGGGTGTATAAACTAGCACTCTTCCAGCCTTCAATCAATGATGATTGGTCGGAGCTGACCATCAAGCACACGGTGGCCCAGCCGGAATCTTCAATTACTATTCCTCTCACACCATCGCCGCTGTCATGTCTAGACGCGCCGTCGTACCAAGTGAGCGTCTTCGGAACCGAGGCTTCGGCCGTTGATATGGGAGATGGCCCGGCCGAGTTCTTTAGCAAACATCTCGACATACCTACAAGATTATTGTTCATCTCCGGATCGGGTAGCCGCGAGATCCCAGGAGCTGCATACATCCCTAAACACCGCCTGCCATTAACAATCAAGGCTGCCGGTGAACATTTCCAGCCACAACGAATCCGATTTGCGGATGCTGCTCCGTTCCTGGTGACATCAACAGCATCTGAAGAGGACGTCAGAATCCGGCTACCGCCAGATAATCAGCAAGAAGATGTCTTGCTTCGCTTCCGTACCAACATCCACGTCGATGTGGGATCTGTTGCGGCGTGGGACGAAGATCACTGGAGAGAGCTCACTGTATTTGCAGAAGACGGAACTACGCCAAAAGCAGTTGTCCGCTGTGTCTTCAAGACCCCTCGCTGTCTGAGTATCAACGCCAACATACAGACAGGGGGTGGATCTCCGAGGAGCACACAAGTCTACGGCTTAATAGCTAGAGATAGACGCGTAAACAAGGCGTACCCTAGTAAGGCTTCTCCCTAATCTCTTCATGTTCATGATGGGCTAACACGTCTGCCCAGTGAAACCAGTCTTTGGACAGTGGTCGTTTGCAGGTCCCAACGGGGCCTTGCTTCGAGTAGGCGACGAAGTTAAAGTTACGGAGAGGGGGGCAAACGACAATTTGAGTGAGAATGTAAGTCAATATTCAACGACAATGTGAACTCAGACCCAAGGCTAACGATATATCAAGCTTGTTTCGGCTTGATTCTCAGCCAAGATAATGGACGGTATTTCGATATGTACAAAATGAAGGACACGGTAATATCCCGAATCGTATAAGTTGGCATGCGCCTACATAAACACATATCCTTCAGATATTCTGCACGGCGTATTATTTCCCGTACATAAAAGGTACCTGTATTCTATCTCAGAACAAATACGCGAGTGCACGGATTGCAGCCGTGTCACGATGACATAATGAAGAACAGAGGGGGGATATATCAGGTATCTAGCAAAGCGGAGGCTCATTTCTCAATGATACCCTCAGATAGGCTATTCATCAATCGGCTACCAGTATCAAAATACGTAAATCTGCTTTCCCTTGGCAATGATCTGCTTTCCCTTGGCAATTCCCTTTCTCCGAGGCCGCGCCGTAAGAGTTGACAGAAGAGGCAATACATGATGTCTTCCAGATATATGTGTACTAGTCCCAGATAGGCAAGTCTCAGCGAGCTGGTCCGGAGATGCAATGGAAGCTGTGGATACATCTGGCAAACCCGTCACGATAGCCAAGTTAGACGAGATGCGAAAACGAATGCGGTCATGATTTTGATTTTTCGTTTAGATGGATCGGATGCCGCTCGGTAGTAAAACCCTGATCGGCACAGATGCTATCCGGGGCGATCCTATGAGCTGATGTTAGTTTTTCTAAGCGCAAGGGAAGACGTAATGATACACATACAACATATATGCAGGGCGTGAAAGGGACAATCCATATATATATGCAATATCAAGGGCATGATTGTTCGGTATTTAATCTTCGTACTTTAGTCACATCTTTAGTCGTCTTTTAATGACAAACCCCAAAGCACACTCTTTTGGTCTTTAACATTTGTTCCCCCTTTCTAAAATCACAATGACGGTTGTGCAAAATTTTACCAGCGATGACGAGACGGTAGATCAAGTCGGAACCCCTATTTCAGAAGAAACGATTGAAAACACCGGTGTACAAGAACAACCACTACGAGGTGATGAGCACGATGGCGGATACGGCTGGGTATGCGTTGTGTGCCAACTGATGATTACAGCGAGCACGTGGGGAGTCAACGGTGTAAGTCCACATTGACAGCATCAAGAACGACACATCTTGTCAAATCAACAGAATAGAGTCTAACAAACTTCTTTACGACAGGCTTTCGGCGTATATCTCACTCACTACATCTCGACAAACGCCTTCCCAGGGACATCAGAAATCGCCTACTCCTTCATCGGCGGTCTCTCCCAGTCTCAGATCCTCCTCATCGCTCCTCTCGTCACACACGCCACCAGAAGGTTTGGAACCAAGCCTCCCCTACTTATGGGTGCCATCATGGAGGCAGGCGCTCTGATCGGAGCAAGCTTCGCTACGCAGTCATGGCACCTCTTTCTCTCTCAGGGGTTGCTGTTTGGCTGGGGCTGTTCATTCTTGTACATCGGTACCATTGGCATTATCCCCCAGTGGTTTCACCGGAGAAAGGGCATTGCAAACGGAATTGCTGCTGCAGGAAGCGGTATTGGAGGTCTCATCTACAGCTTGTCCACGGAAGCCATGATTTCCAACATTAGTGTCGCCTGGGCATTTCGCATCACAGCCATCTGCACCGCTGCAGTCAACGTCATTTGCATTATCCTGATCAAGGACAGGAATAAGCACATTCAACCTACTCAGCGCGCGTTTGATTTTGCCCTTTTCAAACGGTCTGAGCTTCTCCTCATTTCGACGTGGATGTTCCTCAGCATTATTGGATACACATGCGTTTTATTCTCGCTTCCAGACAATGCTGTTCGAATTGGCCTTACTGCTCACCAAGGCTCTATCCTGGGAGCTCTGGCTAACCTTGGAATGGCCATTGGTAGACCCATTGTGGGCTACTTCAGTGACCGTGTGGGAAGATTAAACATGGTGATAGGGGCAACAACCTTGGCAGGAATATGGTGCTTATGCCTCTGGACATCTGGCACGTCGTATTCGATCCTGCTTGCATTTTCCATTATTGGAGGTACAACAATTGGCACATGTTGGGCTGTAAGTATTTGAACTTTTTTCTCTACAACAAACTGAATCAATACTAACACAAAACCTCACAGATGGTTGGACCTATGCTAGCTGATGCCTTTGGAATGAAGCTTCTCCCTTCTGCACTATCAATAGTTTGGACGATTTCCGCCGTTCCATCAGCCTGTATGTTATCTTGCACATATACCCCTGGATCCAATATCCAGTTTGTCTACCAAATGCGATGCTGACATTTCTTTAGTTGCCGAGGCCATGGCCCTAGGACTCCGACGATCGCACTCCCCAGTCTACCTAGATGTCCAGATCTTCTCCGGCTGCATGTTTATTGGAGCAGCATTATTTTTACTGCCGATGAGATTCAAAAAGAGGATCGAAAGTGTGATGGCATCGGAGAAGCAATAAGACAACCACGACTTATACACGACTTATACCCGACCATTGCTGAGACCGAACATCGATTCAGAGTTGGCTATTTACAGCGCTACTAGAAGATAATACACGACATAGACCAATATGACAGAAGACGAAAAGATATAGAGACATATACAATGGAAAAATTGGAGGAATTGAAGAGAAGGCCCCCTTGGTAATTTTTGAATACATGTATTACGGGGACATTGATTTGAGATGAAAAGGAAGCACCAATAGAGGCGTCAAATTTAATGACAGTCATAGTTAATATAGATGTATATAAAGTACTACACAACATTCATTCGGTAACTCATAACCTGAGCATGCATTCAACTTACTATTCATTACGTGCTGAACTTTCCTTTTCCAAGTCATCGTGACAATGACCAATATTTGCATACATCGAGTTATGCAAGAATTGAATCCGCCAGCCCACGACATGTGGCTTGTCACGCTTAAAGCAGCACCGACATGTGGCGCACAATCAGATCTGGCAGGTGAAGCCCCGCCTCATGTCAAACATGTTCGCTGCCGCCAAAGTCCACGGGCAACATCCGCGCGGGGTCCGCAGCGGAACCGAGATAATCTGATGGCCGATGGCCGGACTCCGCTTCACGTCTTACAGCTTAGAAGAGAGATCATGAAACGAGGATCTCCGTGGCCCGCATCTCCTCCCAAAGAAATGGGTGTGTACTGTAGCTGGATAAAATGGAGAGAGAGAGAACGGCTGGGGAAAAGACGCCTTGGTGCTTATTCCCCATCAAGCTTTCAAAACGCCTCGTAGGGCTCCTCTGTAGGCTTGGCTTGGCCTAAATTCCCAAGCGGCGGATTTGCAGCTAACACCAAACATGAAGCACAACTAAGATATTACTCGGGGCGCCGCCAAAAGCTCTCCTCAGCACGGCACGATTTAGCCAATAGCAGCGCCTAAATGGCCCTTTTTGAAGGCGAAGGCAAAAAACAACCAACATTGGTCCAGTAAGCGCGAAAATATGGAATGGACGTTGTGTCGAGGAGGACCAAATTGCCTCGGAGCGGGCGCTTAAGTCGTCCTCTTCTTTTAAACTTTCGAGCTCTGCCTAGGTATTATTGCCAAAACGAGCGAGGTTCAAAGCCTTATCTTGACGGCCAACTTATCTTTACAAATGCTCTATTTACTTTCTCCCTCCTCGGCGAAGCGCGCCGCCGCCATCCGCTATTTTTGCTTCCCTTGTCAGACTCAGCTCTTATTCTGCGGAGAGAGCAGATGGAGCGGAGAGGGAGGGGAGGTGTCGCAGAAAAAAGAGCCGCGTGAGGTGCGGGAACTGGCGTCAGGCGAGCCGAGATTTGATAATGAGTTGTGCGCGGAATTGCTTACATACCTGGTACGATATGTATGTAGGTACGATAAAGACCCAGATGCAAATGCGGAGTAATCGTACCATTTTTGCGCATCTTAAGATGGACAGATTTATGGCAACACTACATGCACGATACTAATCGCGCCAGAACGAGCCAAGAGCTGTAGTCAATTAAAAAAGAGCGGAAATGTCAATAAAAGCAAGGGGTCAAGTTTAACCGCCCAGAAACAGCAAAAGCTTCACGGAAATGGCAAATATCGCAACACCAAATGGGGGTCAGGAGGGGGGCGTGTACTTCAATCCCGCCCAACACATGGCCTGATAAGCTGATGCGATTTTGTCGTTCGAAGTGTCCTCCAGATCCAATCTCGGCCCACCCCTTGAAATCTGCTTTGTTCTCTCTCCTTCCAAGATGGGGAGTTTCACGTGGGGTAGGGGAAAGCAATAGAGTGTTACTCTGTTTTCACCTCTTTGTCGTTGTCCCTCATACGGCTTGCGTAATTACGCCGTTATGTACCCATGTCCTGTCTGATGCGTTGGTCACAGGCCGGCGCTGCGGGGGGAAGGCAAACGAAGGCAACAGAAAAGGGAAATAAAAGTGTGAACCTAGGGGGGTTTGATAATGGCCAGCGTGCGCCAGGCTTACAAAACAACGGGAAGATTTTCACGTTAGGCGGGATTACGGCTCTGATTTGTTATTCACTCCAGCTAACTAGTCATGGTCGAAAACAAAAATGCCAAGGTTTTTTCGGTCAAGCAAGGGAAAGAAAAAAAGCACAAGCCCAAGCTTTTTGGGGGCCCAAGGCAAACAGGCAAACAATGGTGAACGGGCGGGCTTTAGAAAACACCCATTCGGCATGTACCGTGGCTCGGATCTCATAAGCATCACGGCAAGCAAGACACACTCACACACCGTCACTCCGGCTTTTACTGCATCTACCTAGTTTCCCCCTCCTTTTTTGTTTTTTGTTTTTGCGTTGCGATTGGGCTGTTATGCCTAACATCCAAACTCCCGCTGACGAATCAACCGCCGCCAGCAATTACCATACCGTAAATCCATGCCCTCCCGTTATGGTTTTGTTGGCACAAGACAAAAAAGCTGCTGCCTTTTCACCCGCCAATTTTAAGCAAGGGGGGGTGTAATGGTGGTGGGGAAAATTGCAAAAAGCAAAGATCTGGACGGCAATGCATCTCGTAAGGGCTTCATGTCTCTGCTCATCTTGCATGCTTGCCAGCTCATACGTTTTTTTCTTTTTCCCTCTTTCGCTTTAATTTTTAACCATTCATCACACACCCCCTTCCCTGCTCTAGACCCGTAGTAGAAAAAAAAAGCAAAGCAAAGCGGATATCCGCAAAGTCGCCGTTTTACAAAGCAAGCAGGCTAAGCTAACTCGCTGCAAGCAAAAAATTTTCCTTTTTTCCTGCTCTTTGTCGTCGGGACTTGAGTCGTGTACCACTGGCAGCTTTCTCCATTGGATTTGTCCACGGGACCCAGGCAAGGGACCGAGCGCCCGAAAGCATTAGAGTAATGGTAATAGATCCATTATAGCTTTTTTTTTCACGCTTGTTTTTTTTTTCCATCGAAGTTTTCATCCATGGATCGTTGCTTTTTTTCTTTTTGCTGGGTCGGGCGGATATTGCGGGCCTTGCACTCAATTCCGTTTAGCTCTATTTCGTAGGTAGTTTTTCTTTCCGTTGGATTCTGGCATTGGATTTGCAATTATTAAGGCTGGCGGTAAGCAAAAAGCAAGAAGCTGGGCCGGCATTGTCAAGTTAGCGCCGCAAATGTACGTACCGTAACTCCTCGGGCCATCTGACCTGGGATTTGAAATGCATCTCCGGTACGTATTCAGCCTGGGGCTGCTGCTTATCGGCTGCCACTCCCACCGATGCCGCTTCGTCCGAGCGGCGTCCTGTTAGTGCCGCTCGGCCCATCCGCCATTGCCGCGGGCTTTCGGACATCCTGTCAAATGTCAATCAAATCAGGGTTCAAGTCAGTCAGTTCGGTTCGGATTTTGAGTCACAAGATTGCAGAGAGTAGGAGACAATGTAGATGAGTTTGTAACAGTTTTTTGTATTCTGTAATTGGGAAATCGCTATTCGATTTGTTCCCGTTGCTACTAACTCGTGGTCCACTCAACCAAGGGAAGACCTGTTCCAGGGAGCGGCCCACCAATGTGTATCCATGTACCCATTCATTCCTCCTCATGAAAAAAAGAAACGCATTTGCCATGACATTGTATGAAATAAGACGTTGAGCTGTGATCTCTAATGGTGTATAGTGGTAATAGAACAAATGAAAGTATAAGTGAAGAAACGCCGTTGTGCCTTTTTATATTCCCTCTTGGGGTATCATGATGAAGAAATCAGAACGCCTTGCCAAAGCCATGCCATCGCTAATGCTAAAGAATCAAATCATATAGTAGTGTACAAGAAGAAGGATCGGTGGTGTCGATCAGTAGACTGAGATTGCCGACACCAGGCCCGCGGGTGTTCGCTGGCCCAGGTAGAAATCCTCTTCTGTGTAATATGATGATTCTTCGCTCTCTTCCTTGGCGGGGAGAGGCAGCTCGGCATCGGCTGGTGATGGGGGCATAGCCTCGTCATCTGAAGACTCGGAGTCGTGGTCGATCAGCTCCGGAGGGGAGTTTGAGTGTGAAGGAGTGCGGACGAGCTCGAGCTGAGCGTAGTCCTCCTCGAGATCGTCGTCACCCATGATCTCGTCCTCGACAACCTTGACTGTGGTGGTGGTTGTGGGGATGATGGTGGTTCGGGTGTTGGTCATCTCCATCTCGTCGTAGTCGGACTCGTCGTCAGAATCGGAAGAGGAGTCGGAGTCGTACTCTTCGTCGACGGCCTCCTCCTCGATTCGGTCGGCCCACTGGATGTGTCGGCTGCTGTTGGATCCGGAGGTCTTGGTGTTGCGGACAGACTGGTTGAACCACCGCTCCTGCTCCCGCTCGGCCTCGGCAAGCTCAAGCATCAGAGAGTCGAGGAGGTTGGCGTGTCCGACAAGGAGACGGAGATCGTGATCGGGTTGAGCAGCCTCGCGAGAGAGCTTTGCTCGGGCCTTGTGGGCCAGGTAGTAGGTCTGAGTGATAGACATGCTCTTCTTGGTAGCTTGTCGGAGGAGTGATGCTGAGGCAGACATTTTGTTGTGTGGTGGGGAGGAAGATGGATATATAGTGCAGGTGTGACTCAAGGCAGCCAGATATGGTTGCAGGGATGGTTGAGATGCCTAGTGGACTAGTATACTGCTGTTGTGTATCAATGCGAGCACTGGATGGATGTTGAGATATTGTTTGTTGTTCGAGTATCTCTTGTATGTTTCTTGTTATTGTAATGCTCGCTTGATTGTTGTGCTGAATGATATCGAGGCTCAAGGTCGGGGGAGTCGGCATTCTTTTAACTCGGAGCCTCCCAACCGGGTCCCAGCAAAAATCCATTCGGCATCGAGGTACGTACTCGGCACGCCCTTGTAGCCCGGTAAAAGCGGACTTTGGGAGACGGGCCCGAAAAGAGGCACGATGAATGCGAGGGGGGAGGGGTGAGACAGTCATGATCATTCAGCAGAAAAAATCACAGGCGTGGATGCAAGGGGGGGGAGGGGGGTGAGCAACGCCATGGGTTTTGGCGCTGACTAAATCCGAAAGCCCAGCGTCTCCGGTACGGACGTAGCAGCGAGTCAATCATCCGCGAACAGTACCCGACGCCTGGCTGCGCCTGCGCCCCGCGCCCAGGTACCTCGCGTCCCAGAGTACACGGCCGCCCGAGGCTTTGGTGCGAGCAAACCATGGCGTACGCCACGGACGGCTTCGGCATTTTGCGTGACTCCTTCGCAGCGTCGTTGCTTTGCAATGGGATTACGGCGCCAGTCCGCATTAGGCATTCGCACTCGCATAGCCAATTAGTCACAGCCCGTCAGAAATTTTTCCCTCCAGTTCCAAATTGCTTGGTTAGCAGCAGTAAGAGAGAGCCGCCAGTTTAGCTGGAAGCTTCCGCTTCCTTTTCGCTACGGGCTTAACGACGGCACCCCTCGCCATTACTGATCACGATTGGCTCGACAGCGTGCACGACACCGCTGATTCGCCCGTGAGCACCAGCCGACGACTGTGGATTATGAATCACAGGCCGCCCCATACCTGGCTCTTCCCTTCTCCCTGCCCTCAAGCTCAACTGGAAGGGCCGCTGATTAACAAGCCCTGACCTACAATGTCCGACACTGCACCGTTGTCCGAGGCCTAATTGCTCCGTTTGTCTATTTCTCAGCACCGCTATCATTGCGTAGTAATGCTCGTCGATTCGGCACAGTCATCAACAGATCAGACTTTGCGCTAACGTGGAATCAAATCAGAGAATGCTGCGTCCACTCCCCTTTGCCAATTGCTTTTGATCCGTTATGCTTGCCGATTCCTTAGTAACTAGTGCCGCCCAACTCGTGAGCGAAGATCTCATCGCAATCGCACTCCCCCATTTGTCACCCACGCTGGGATGGTTTTGCTGTTTTAGGCAATCCAATTCGAAAGGAAGCCATCGCGACAAGAAGTGCATTGCCCATTCGAGCAATTGTCGTTGCTATCACTGTTGTTGGGGCCAGGTACGCGTACGTGCGAAGCTACGACGCTGCAAAAGGGCTGGAATTGCTGCGCATTGCGCATAATTCGCATGGCCGTGCACGAGGCTTTGCTCAGGGACACGCATTTGGCATCCGTAATTCAATCGCAATTAAACGCAGCTCAATCTCAGCCCGCCCGTGATCTGGCCTGTTTTGTCGCAGCCTGGGGGGCTTGACAGTCAGCGTGACCCCAGGTTTCACATCCTTTTGCGCACAATCTGTCCCAATGCGGTGCCCGCGGATATCCTATTCGGCAATTTCAATCTTTGCGTGTCTTTCGCCGTTTTCTTTTCTTTTTCTCGCCCTCGCATAACAGCATTAGTGCGAATCCCTAGTACCTAGTACCACTAGTAGTTATGCATCGTACGTCGTACGTCGTATGTGTATACGAATCTGCCAAGCAGGCCACGACAGCGTCTAGCACAGCCCTAAACGGTCGTTTTGGACTGACACCATATCACAGGCTATTTTTCTTTTCTTACTCGCACACGGCCAACGTATTGCTCGCATCCGCTTTGATTAGCACAGGCGCCGCGTTGCGCTTGCGTCTCCCTGCTTCACTAGCAATAGCGATGCTCGCCGTTCATTTCTGGTGCCTAGTATGAGTACCTGGATGGGATGCCTGGACTGTAACATGGTACGGAGTAGGACAGTAATACTGAGTGCCCGCAGCCGTTCCGTTTGCCGAGCCGTCTCAAACAAAACTGTCGCTGCCAACCGTCAAGACAATCACAGACGTGTATTTAGCCCGGCTGATCGGTGGTCGGGGACGGGACGTGGAGACGAGAGCGACGGACCTCCGAGACGTGTCTGTCTCATCGGCCGTAAATAACCACCAGTGCAGAGCTGCCTATATCCTATGTCCTATGTCCGCATTCGTGCATAATGAGTCTTCCAATGCACCTAGAAAAATGCAAGCCATATCGCAGTCATCGCCGTGAATTGGCCCAAATCTCAGCCCGGTCACTCCCATCACCAATCAGACCCATCAATTGGAATTGGAATTGAGATTGGGGGCCAGGGGTGTCGATATTCTGTTGTTTGTCCTACCCGCTGTTTGAAGCCGGTACTGTAGCCTGTAGCGAGGGTAGCGAATTAGTAGGGCTGAGTCGATTGAGGCCCCATTTTTGATGACTCCGACGGTCTTGGGTGGGTCTTGCGGCCCTCGGCAAGGCACCACTCTCAAGTCCACAGACAGATGGGTACGTACCCAATTCAAATCCTTAATGGGAGGGGCGGCGGCACAGACCACGTCAATCAAAAGCAACTCCAAGCCCTGGGCGATCCCATCAGCACGTCAAGGCTGATGATAAGGCCCAACACCCAAAACCCACGATCTCAGGGAAAAGGGGGCTTGCACGCACTTGCGACGTGGCGCAGGGATGAAGGAATGCGAATGCGCTGGTCGTCCATCCTCGCAATCGGTACGCGGCCATCGAGCCAATGATGCGCTGCGGAATCGGGATGCGGCAAGATTTTGTGTTTTGTCCGGCACTTTTTGGTCCGCCCGTCCATTCGATGGCTGCCGATGTGGCCAATCACAGGTGCAGACGCAGACGGTGTCTGTGTTGCTGACAGAGCCCGAGGATATACGCGCATCGCCCGCGCCCGAATGCCGAGTTGGGCTTTTCGGAAAGATGTGGCTTTTGCTGCAACTGCAAAACCCCACGCAGCAAAACAGCGAGCGATGAGGATTGCCTACCTATCGAAAGGCTAACCCAAACTGCACAAGCTCTCCTGGCGCTCAGTTGCTGCCGCATCTGGACGTAGCTGTGCATCGTCATCAGCTCAGCCAATTCCACTGCGGAATTCCGTAGCAACGGCACAGCGCAGCCACGGCGGCTCGATTATCGTCCGCGTCGCCCAGCTCGCTTTCGTTCACGGCTTGCTTAGGATTAAGCTCGTCAGCCATTTCAAATTGACGGCTATCATAACGGCAGCCATAACGGCTACCCTGACGGCAATCCGCCTGGTGCGTGCAAGCCATGCGTATTACCTACGACTCCAATTCCAATACATCGTACCCTGTGTTAGTACGAATTAACGATTATTTTTAGCCCACAATCTTTTCCCTTTGTTTGATTCACTTTGGACGCCGAGACATTCCCCCTCAGCCCTGCAGGCGACAACCGATGCGATACGAGTTCCTCGTCAGTCAGCACAGGCTTCTCCATCCAATTTCGCAGGCACAGACACTGTAAGATCTCTCTCCCTGCAATTAGTGTCATCTACAGCCGTGTTTCAGCCCAGGCACGAACCAGCGGGCGAAGGATGCCATCGCGAAACAGTGGCGCTATCCCCAAAGCGGCTCCGTCGCTTCAGGGTCGATAAGACAACAAAGAGCCGGGGTTTCGGGGCTTGCGAGATTGAAAGATGATTAATGGCATCTGTCAGCACAGCATTTCAAATCGCCGCATCAGGCATGGCGCCGACTTTTTAACTCTACGCCCATCAACTCCCGTCCGTCTGGGTCCGAAGAGCAAAGTTCCACCGGGGCACATGGTGCGGGAATCCACAAATCCGTGATGGATACTTCCGCTGCCATCTCTTACTATTTACCTTACCTGATCATCATCAATCGCCGGGTTTGGGTTTTTGAGTTTGTCGTTTGCCGCTGGGGCACAATGCTTAGCATCGCACGTGCCGCAGCGCTGTCTGTTTGACTCAAGTCAGGGCACCGTCCCGTGACACAGACCTTGTGCTCTCAACCCCAGATTTCATGAATCGAAATTGTGGTCATCCCGCTGGTTTCCTCATCACCCCCAGTTAGGTAATCAAAACGGCAACTTCCACTGATTTTCGCTGCACCTTATCAATCATCGCGTGTACGGAGATCCTTCTTTCCTATCCGAGGTAATGCTTAATTGGCGTGTCGTTTAATCTATCGCCCAGGGTCGTTCAACAGCAATAGACGTCATAGTACATTTCCTACCCAGTACGTGCGTTGCGGCACAGATTGCGGCAACAACAGTTCCGCAGCGAGGGAAGCGAGAGCGAAGGAAAAGGGTCCAGGGCGGTAGACGCCGCCTTTTGTCCGCCACAATGCCGAAGACGGCCATTGCCCTATCACCACGCACGTTTCCCAGGGGCCCCATTAAATGCCGTCATTTTTCTGCTCTTTAGCCGGGGGTCGCACTAGAACAGAAAAAAATCAATGGAAGCAACAAAGAACATGCAGAGAAGACCCATCTCCCGATAGCCGATGATTCGCAGCCAATCCCAATCGCCGACGCCATGACGCCCAGCTTTGCCCGGGCGAATGGTGCTTTTCCGGACGAACAACGCACAAAAACAGATCTGCCGGCTTTTGGGGGTGCGGTTGCGGCATCTCCCCTATTTCGTCACGTCAAAGTGCAGATACGGGATGCAAAGGCGGTCCGCTTCTTTTTGTTCTTGTGGCCTTCTTCCCGTGATCGAGATCCGTGGAAGCGCCTCGGGCGTCCTTGCGTCCTTCTTTCCATGCTTCCATGCATATTCCGACCATGCCGCTTTCGAAGATCATTTTTCTTGTGTACACACCACAGGAAATCTCGTGACTTCGCTCTCCGGTGGTTTAGCAGACTCCGTTCGCCGCGGACATGGACTCTTCCGTTGCTCTCGTTACCAGGACGAGGCTCGCCAATAGGCAGTCTTGCTTCCGGCTCCTCCCTGGTCGGGTTCGAGCCTTGCGCTTGCGGGCGTCCGCCTCCGTTTCTCCATGGGATATCGGCGTTATTTCGTGAACCGTTTGTTTTTTTCGGACACGAGCCTTGTCTTGACGTAAGCAGAGGCGTGTCAACGCAGTTCCTCTGCCGCGGCATGCAGCATGGTTACAATGAGTGAGTGAGTGAATATCCGGCTGGTATTCCCGAACATTGTCCCTCTTTTTCTTGCGGGAGACACCAAGCAGACTCCATACATGACCTGAAAATAGCATGAGTAGCTACCCTGTGGTCCACCACGTTTGGGACGGCCCGCCAGGATCGCAGAGTACGTGTAAATCAGGAGTAAATACGAGTAATACTACAATCTACTCCGTATTTACCTTATCCACAAGGCCATGAACCTGGCAGCAATCACCAGCAGACAACTAATCAACCGGATGGTAGCCATTGATTTCTCGAAAGAGACAATTTTGCTCAGTTGGGAAACGGAACCATCGACGCTGCCATTTTGGATAAATTCGCTCTACCTCGGATCGCGCTATCCGTAACGTACGGAGCTCATCAGATGTTTGCGCGATTAGTCAACTTGGCTTCAATCATACGATGATGTTCCTCGGCTTCATTCATCGCACCCCTTGACCAAGAAGGAAGTGCCTCACTGATGAAATGACATGGTTCCGTTGCCGCGGACTCCGTGGTTTGGGGAAGTGAGATCTCCATCCTGCTGCACCCAGTTGTCTTGATGATTCGATCATCTGGCTTCGGTCAACTCAGCCGCCGCGCCGAGCCGGCACTCGGCGATGTCACAGGCAAGCGTGTCAGTTTTTGATGAACGTTCTGTCTATTCACTAATACAGGGTCCTGTTCGATGATCGAATCTTGTGGCTAATGTCTCCTGCCTTAAAGCGAATACTATACGCCCATGTGCCCGCAAGGTCTGAGCTTTGCTACCAGCCCAACTCCACCATCTATCTACCTTGACAGCATCCATCCCGCGCGCGTAGGGCAGAGCAGTGAGTGCAAAGTGAAGTGAAAAGGAGAACTCCCCCAACGCAAACCAAATCAAATCAGGGATCGCCTATCCCGCTGCTCTGGTAATGAGATCGGCAAGGTCGTCCATCCCACCGGTCCCAAAGCTGATTGGAAAGCAAAGGGGCATGTTGGTCTTGGCACGCACTCCCGCCCTTGCGCGTTCGAAAGTGAAGCCCGACAGCCCTGCTCATTGAAGAGCATTATGTCTTTCCCCCAAAAGCTATACTTGGATGTGATAGTATCCCCTGTTGTGTGACAAGCCTTTGGAAATCACCTGGGAACCTTTGAAGACGGCCGTCATCCGCATTTTAACCCACTTAAGCATGGCCCCCCTGCCCATAGGGCAGAACCTCACTCTCATCTCTCGCTCCCACCCTCCATATCAAAATGCCTTTGCGCACTCCGCAGTCCGTGCCGTGCCTCGTAAGCTGGGGGAGAGAGAAGGCAGGCTGACCAACAAATCAGGCACTCCGATGCGGCGTAAGATGGGGCCTCTCCCCCTCCCCAAATTCCAATAACCCCTGGCCGTATTTTTGGCTCCCGTCCCAGCGCAATGGGCCGCCCGGCATCCTGTCAGAACCCGTGTTTCTGACGGGACAGCTTCCACCCTCTTCCCCCTGATTATCATCTTCCTATGGTTACCGCATTGGGGAAGGACAGCTTACCCAGCAGTCTGGAACCGGGATCTGAAAATGATGCGCCGTCGCTAGCTCTTCGCATCGTTGGGTCACTGCTTACGAGTGCCTCTGGTGATTGTGCTTGGTGGTGGAGATGGGAAGTTATTGCGCGCGCTGTTGCCGACGCGAAAACTCATGCCCAGCGTTCTTGTTCTGTATGCCAGCCCTGTTTGCTGACATGTTTCCCCCTGATCGACGGGTTGCCAGACCATGGTATGTATTACTGGATACCGACGGAGTGGCACATCGCGAAACGTGGTCCAGCTTTGCGGGCGATGCTTCTCTCGCACGCCCCCCTTCCAAGCGAAGAAGTTGCCAGACCATGGTATTACTGGATACCAACAGAGTGGTATCGCGAAACGTGGTCCAGCTTGCGGGCGATGCTTCTCGCGTACGCCCCCTCCCAAGCGAACGGGAAGAGAATTGCCCGTGAGCTGCCCCTAAAGATAGCAAGGTCAGTATCAAAGGTAGTAATAACAGCAATTGTACCTTGCAGTAGCAATAACGGCAAAGGAGACCCGAACAACCATGACACGAACTATTGGGGAAGATGAAAGAAAAGATGTCGCTTAGAAATTGATGATGATGCTCTCTGCTCTTGTAATGATGAGATTATGCCCACGTCTATGCCTGAAGTTTCTGTTTCGTCCTTTTCCTCTTGCCGCCAACTTCCCTGCCCTCCTCCATCTCCAGCAACGCCTCCCGCTTCTTCTCGCCGACCACTTTGAGGGCGTCTCGGATCACCCTCGTTTCCAGGTTGACGCCCTCCTCTTCCCAAGCCTCCATCTGCCTGCCCACTCGCTCTTCAATGGCCAAGACCAATTCCACATCTCGTTGGCCCACAAGTGTCACGGCCTCACCTTTGCGGCCCGCACGGGCGGTACGTCCCACTCGATGGATATAGTCATCTGGGTCCCGAGGGATATCGTAGTTGATTACCAGGCTAACTTCTTGGATATCGAGACCACGGGCCGCCACATCCGTGGCCACCAAGATCCTGGCCGCTGATGCGCGGAAGCGCGCTAGGTTATCCGTTCGCTGTCTCTGGGGGAGCTTGGAGTGCAAAGAGGTGACGCGGTGGTCTAATAATCTCAACAGGTGATGAAGATACTCTGCCGTTGATGTACGGTTGCAAAAGATGATGACCGTCTTGTTGACATTGGCCTCAGTGAGAAGGAAGACGTGGAGGTAGTGCTCCTTGTGAGTGATGGGGATCTGCACATGTTTCTGACTTAGAGTTGCCGGGATGGCAAGCATCTGCGTGTCCACCTCACAGACGAAGACGGGCAGCTTTCCAGGTCTCTGTGGAAGATCTTTGAGCGCCCGCACCTCTGGAGTGATAGTGGCTGTGAAGAGAAGCGTCTGTCTTTCGGAAGCAGGAGGCAGTACTGACAAGCACTCCTCAACGTCGGGCAGCATGCTTCCCTTGCCAGCGGCATGTAAAAGACGATCGGCTTCGTCGAGAACCACATAACGTACTCTTCGTAGTCCGCAGATTGTGTCCTCTCCAGATGTTCTGATATGGTCTGCCAGACGTCCAGGGGTCGCAATGATGACGTGTGGTCGTTGAGCCAGTGCAATAGCTTGGGATCGCATGTCGGCACCACCAGTCACAAGAATCATCTTGAGGCTCTGCGGCGATGAAATTGCCTTGAACTGCTCATAGATCTGAAGAGCAAGCTCGCGGGTTGGTGTGAGAATGACGGCAAAGATGGCGGTTGGGTCCTCTGCCCACTTCTGGAGAACGGGAACAGCAAAAGCAACTGTTTTACCCGATCCCGTTCTGCTACCACCAATGCAGTCTCTTCCCTTTAATATCTCCGGTATGCAGCCTTTCTGAATACCAGTTGGTCGTCTGATAGCCATGTTTCCAAGCGACTGGACAAGCCATGGTCGCACATTGAGGGCAGAAAATGTGGTATTGGGGTCGGTCGGTGCAAGAATGGGATTTTGCGATTGCGGTTGCGATATGGCAGCGGCTTTACTGGCAGGCTTGACTTCTCCCTTCTTTTCAGCGCTTCGTTTGATTCGAGATGGCACGGCTATAGAGGCCAGTGGCAGCTGTGGAATTCTGCCACCATCTTCCTCGTCGTCATCGCTCTCATCGACTTCAACTTGAAGCTCGGGAGAGGTGCGGCGCCGTTTGCGGGCAGCGGCACTGTCGAGGTAATCGGACTCATCGGAGGATGTTCCCGCGTTGGAAGAGAGCTCCGGATCCGAAGATCGGTCTTTGTGCGTGACACCTTTGGAGGGCATGCTGGGGGCTTGGAATTGTGCAATTTGTGGATGCACTCCCAGCGTTCTGATGCAAAAAAATTTGGCGATCTACTAACCGCTACCTAGAAAAAAAAAGTTGGAGTTTGGCCATTGGACATGTGGGGCAGCGCGGCCCAGTGGGGTTCGTAGCTCACCGCTTTCCCTGTTTGGTGGCAGCGCATCAGAGATCAACTCCAAAGTATCCATCCAGAGCCGCGTTTAATGTTCTATATGGAGAATTAAAGACATCGCAGTACTACTCTGTAGCCGTCGGAGCCTCATGAATCTATTTTTAAAACAGATGTGCGTCGATTTTTACAGGCGAGATCCACCCGCTTCCGCTTCTCTTCGGTTGCCCGTCAAATGGACGAACCAACCATAGGCTGGGCGCGTAGACGCGCGCTTGGAGAAACGCAAGGCTAAAGGCGCAGCGATGCTTATTGGCTGATCGTCAGCCAGTCTGCAAGCTGCGCCGCACTTGAAACCGCATCAGTCGAGCACCTGTGACCACGTCTGGCGTCTGGGCCAATACGAGCCGCGCAGTGGTTTATTTTAGAAGCCCTCAAATCTTAACTGCAGAAGTTGAGTACGACGCGAGATGCAAGCTGCAGGTCGGTCGAATCCCAAGGTTGACTGCGCTTTTGAAAAGCTTGGCTGCAACGCTGTTTGCCCGTCCTCCTGGACTCGCTGAACCTGTGATGGTTTCTGGGGACAGGGCGCTGCATCTTCATTGGCCCGGCTTTGATGCAGTGTGTCAGACAACAATGCTTAGCATTGATGGGATTTTGGGGGCCCAGAACAACTGCAATGTCGAATGAATGGGATGCCAGCCCACTCCTCGTCCTTCTAGCTGCTTTGCTGCTGCAGGGTGGGCGACCAGTTCCAAAAGGTGGTGGCCACTGGTCTTACATTCCACGTGTCGACGAGTTCGGGACTTTTCCAGCAGGGCTGCTGCTCATGTTTGATTTGAATCCTTGTTGGATTGCCGCGGCTCAGCTGCGCGGACAGGTCAGCGCCCGGCACACCAAGGCTACGTTTCTTTGCCATAGCTCGAGATCAGCGGCCCTTTTGCCGGACGCATTTTGCCATCAGTCTCACCACGGCTGACCTATGCTGCAGACGGATGACGGGAAGACGGCTCAGGGGCGCAAAAGAATTCCAAATGAGCGATTCCCAGACACATGACATGGTGTTGTAGGGTAAGCTAACAGGAGACTTGATGCTTGGGATGAGCTTGATACTGCGCCGCGCCCAACGACCCTGGCTAGTGCTGCCGGCTCGTCTGCCCCATAGGGCCGGCGATGGGAACATGTCGATACATAGGTTGGAACTTTGTTCCAAGTACAGTGTAGTACTCATGCGGATCGCTTGCTTTGATAGGTACGTCGTGCTTCATGCTCTGGGCTCTGCAATTTTCCTTCCGATGCCCCTGGACCATCGTTGGCGACGCTGATAGGCCTCGGCCGTGCCGTCTCTCCGCATCTAGATAGGTACGCCGTGTTGTTAGATAGTAGTCGACTTGGTACTGTACTGATATTACTGGAGGCACAGACACATGATACCTGTAGCACCCGTAATTGCTTCAAGGTTCTACTTGTTTGCCCTCCAGCTCCGTGTTTCCGCGCGCTGATTTGCCCATTTGCTGCTCCCAGCTCATCTCCACGTCCCGAGACGTCGTTTCACCACCGCAAGTCTCAGCAGCAGCCGCGGAAACCGGCTGCCAGCTTCTTTCTGCTCCACCCATCCCTCATCTCCACTGACACGTTAGCGCCGCTTGCTTGGCTGAGCACGAGAGCTCTTGGGGGCCTTTGGGAGCCCTACAGTGCCTGAAGCTCTCCCCGCAGCGCCCCCCAGTGGTGCTTCCTTGCAGCGCCTCCCAAGTGCTACCCAACAGGTTGATGTACCTCTCCGGTGCTTCGACGTTCCATGTTGGCGGGCATTGATCCGCTCCATCCCATCAACTACAGTCTACAGGTACCCGCCCTGTACAGAGCCTCTGCCGCTGGCTGGCCTACAAGGGGCCCATCACCACTATGCGCCATGCACAATGCCACTGACTCCGCTGGCGCGCATATGCCGCTTCAGGTAGGTACATGTAGGTACTTGCGTTGCCGACGCCCAAAATCCCAGGAGCTGTACTCCGTACGGAGTAACCCACCTCGAATCCCTCTGCATCTCGTCCACGTACATGTAGCCCGACTTCTCCCCTACACAATAAAAAAAATCTACTAGACCCCGAGCTGGCCATAAGCTTCACCTTCAGCCAACCTTGAGCCATCGTCTGCATCCCTCGTTTGCCTCTTGCAGTTTCAATTTTTTTTTTATTCTTATTTCTTCTTCTTTGCCTTTGTGCATCTGGCGGCGCTGCCTTTTTTGTCTTGCAACAGACGCTTAAGCCGACTATCCCCTCTCGAGCGTCCCCTCACTCGCCTTCGACCCACGCTGGCACCAATAGACTGTGCATGCGAGCATTCGCCTCCTGCGATTTGAGATATTACTTGCCAACGCATAGCAAGTCGTCTGCCGATATTTGAATTTTCTAGCATCAGCGTCACTCTATTTGAGCGCCCTCTGGCCCTCTCCCTGTCGTCTATTTAGCGCTGCTTTCGTACCGCTGTTGGGACACTCCCT